>NC_088172.1:73549630-74174630 GCF_028769735.1 Zonotrichia leucophrys gambelii
CCGTACCACCTCCTTGTCCTTGGCCTTTACTCTGACCTAAAGACTGCAGTTCATAACCTGTCCCTCTCATGTAAGCATGCACTCCATAGAAAAAATACTCAAAATGTGTGGGTCAAAATCATTGTTCCCTTTCCTTGCAAAATTTCCACGGTTTGAGAGGATTCAATAATGTCAGCTACCACACTGTCCATCACTAACACTTTTATGAAGTTGTCCATGCTGAATCAAGATCTTCTGTACATCTTAGTTTCACTATAAAATTATTTTGAGAGAAATCTTGTACTCTATGTTCAACAACTGAAAATATAAGTGTTGGTCAAACATACTGAAAGCTTTACCCATGTGTAAAAGCTCATTAGTCCAGTCTGAAACATAGGAAGTGGCTCCATCCACTATGGTCATCTATCTGGCCTCTCTGACTCATGCCCTGGTGTAAATGTATTTCCTAAAAGCTGTTTCCTGAACTGACTGACAGAGCCATTATCCCTCTTGCCACTAAATGCTCCTTCAGAATTTGCTGTTCTTTTTACAAAGCTGACAGTGTAGCCACAGTGGTTGAAGTTTGAGTCAACCACTTCTTGACCCAACCAAGCACACAGCCGACACTTTCTTTAAAAAAGCACATTGTTGGAGGTACCTGGCCTTTTCAAAATCTTGGAATTATATATAATAGTTTGATAGTTATAACATTTGAGATTGCATACATTTTTTCCATGCAGAAAGGAATACCTGCATTTTCCTTATATTTTGGGCCTGTGACTGGCAAAGTGTATGAAAAACAATGAACTATTTCTCACAAGTTCATGTTTTCTTTGTTTTTCCTTGAGTAGAGGAAATCAATGCATGTCAGGCAAGAGAATCATTTACAAGCACTATCAGACTGGATGGAATTTTGAAGGGGATGAAAAAGTCAATAAGCATCAGGTAATTCCCAGAGCATTTAATTGAGAAGAGAAGGATACTATAACCACATGTAGGCTGCAATATGACACAAATATGTAAAGCATGGCTTTCTTGTGAGTACATTTGAGTGAGCAAAACCCTTCAGCCTGAGTGGCTAGCATTGCTCCAAACACAGCTGGTCACACCAGCTGATACTGATTTGGCCCTGTGATCTAGCACAGGAGGTCAAAAAATCACGTATTTTACCTTTCCAGGCAAGCCAGAGGCCTGGCTCTCTCATGCAGACTCTCTGGATCGCCAGGCCCCTCAGGGAAAGCACCAGGCTGGACCTGGGAGACCTGAGGGCAGAGCAGCTGACAGCCTGCACAGCTCCACCAGCAGCTCTTTAGGCTCTGCTCTTTGTACAGCAGCCAGCTATTTTATTTCTTTCATTTAATATCTGGTATTATAGGGCTCTGATTTCCACTTGAGACTCTGCATAGCGCTGCAGCAATGGTGATGGCAGCGATGGCAGCATGGCTTTGTGTACTGACAATAAGCTGATCATGCTCCAGGTGGTATTAGCTCCCCCTTGAGCCAAGTGATATCAGCTGTGGAATATGCAGGGGTGTGCAGGGGGCTCCAGTGCCTTGCAAACCACTTCCCCACTGTGTGTGGTGTGGCTGTGGTAGGGATTGTGTCCACAGAGACACACAAGGAACTTGATCCAAATTCAATTTTCAAAGGGCATAATTTAAACTGCATTAGACCACTGTGTGAGCATACTCATTCACAGCAGAACTGTCTTTAATGTCATTTTACTGAATTACCTTCCAAATGAATGCATATTTAATCCAGTTTAGCTAATATACTTTGGATTAACGCCTTCAGATAATTTGGACTATTTCTTTCCTGAGAGTCCTGATGCAAACAAGCAGCTGGAGACTTTTTGAAGGCTTACAAGATTTCTGGCAGAGGAAATAATCACAAGATCAAGAGTTGAAATTGCAGGAGGGACATTAGAAAGCCGATTAAAGTTCAATCCAAATAAAACTAATACATTGCCCTGGCAGGAAAGGGGAACTGCTTTGAAAGTCCACCTGATCCATAGCAAAGACTGAGATAATTTCTTGAAAGGATATTCTCTGCTTTTTGTTTTTTAAAATAAAACTTTAATTATGTATATCTTTGGGCAGTCAGAATTGTTTTCATACCCCACCTATGCAGGAATGGTGATTTTTTTTTTTCCCCCTTATAACTTTACAAGCAGGCTGGGATTTTCAAACCCAGGCTTCTAAATTAATGCTAATAAAATTCAAGGGATTCTTGTTTAGCTTGGTTAAAGAGATTTTTTTTCAGCAACACATCATCCAATCCAAGTTAAAATTTTAGGAGTGTCAAAGTAGAGGTCAGTAGGCCCGCTATGTTCATTAGATTCAGAAGGAGGTCAAACATTAGGTGGATACATAAAATATTATTCACACTTGTGCCAGCAAAGAGCATTGATAAGTAACACAGACTGAGACACTCCATCATCAATGATATCTGAAAAGATTTCCTTAGGTGTGTATCTCTGTATAATTATTCCTTACTAAACTATGTTCATACTACACTAAAATGCATCCAGTACTTATTATCCTTGGAAACAAAATTCCATCATAGAGGCTACTGAGCTGGCTTATCAATTTCTCTGTCAAAATAGGGAGTGAAATTTCATTTCCATATCCTATTTTCCACAGAGGAAATTACTTACAAGCTGTGGATGCTAAACAGCCATGTATTAATTTATTGTAAATATTTACAATTCTAATTTGAACTAAAAATCTATTTTTCTTCTTTATTTGGAGATATATATTCCATTTTATACTAAAAATATTTTTGGCTGGGTACACCATTCAAGGAGTAAGGTATGAACTTTATCTATGCAAGGGATGATTTACCAGAACCTTGATTTGAGACTTGATTTGTCAAGCCCCAGCAGGTTAATGACCTTCCCTAGCAATTAAAACAGTGCTTTTACTTACCCAAAAGTGCATTGACTGCTGTATCTTAATGTATGTTGGAAAAGAGATGGAAGTTTTGTTTGGAAATCAGTCTTTGAGCAAACTCCCTAAGCATATTTGTGCATCTGTATCACCAGTTATAAAATAGACCTGTAACATTCGTATCCTATGGTCTCAGGTTGAGCCCCTATAAGTGAAAGACACCTTTAACCAGCCACACCCTCAAAACAACAGTTTATTGATGGGGTTTTTTTTCTTTTTTTTAACCCAAGACATAATTCCTCCTGTAGAAGAAAGTAGAAGTTTTGACTGTCACCTACAAAGTGAATGTAATCTGTGTAGTATTTCAGTAACCTGCCTGTGCTGGCTTCAGCTGGGGTAGAGTTAAATTTCTTCCCAGTAGCTGGTGTGGGGCTGTGTTTTGGGTTTGTACTGAACACAGTGAAGATAACTTAGAGATGTTTTTGTTATTGCTGAGCAGGGCTTGCACAGAGCCAAGGCCTTTGCTGCTTGTCCTTCAGCCACACTGATGAGGAGGCTGGGGGTGCATGGGAGGCTGGGAGGGGACACAGCTGGGACAGGTGACCCCAAATGACCAAAGGGATATCCCAGACCATATGGCATCATGCTCAGGGTATAAAGTGAGGGGAAGAAGGAGGAAGGGGTGGAATGTTCAGAATGCTGGTGTTTGTCTTCCCAAATGACCATTACGTGTGATGGGACCCTGCTCTCCTGGAGATGGCTGAACATCTGCCTGCCCAAGGGAACCACTGAAACTTGTTTTGGTTTGCCTGTGTGTGTGGCTTTTGATTTCCCTATTAAACTGTCTTTATCTCAAAGATCAGGAAAAATCTTTTCACTGCTTGGGGCTTCGCTGCTGGCTGGGGTTAAACCACAACACCGATAGAATGTCAAACAAAGGTATCCTGGAATCCTGCCATTAGTTTTGATTACTTCCAACTCAAATGTTTGCCAACATGGTTTCCAAGTGTGTTTTCTGCTTTGGGTAAATATGTTTATATTAAATGAGTCATCATATCATACAAAAGTCCTCATGTAGCTGGAAGGTGAAAACCAATGGGATTCAGAAAACTTAAAACCATGAAGATTCCTTTTCTGTGGGAAAAGTCAGTCTTGATTTTCAGCCACACAGGGTCACTAAACAGTATTTCATCCAGGATCTTTCATTACTGAATTACACCACCTATATGCTGCCCATACAAACTGGACAGAGTGCACTAAATGGGATGTTCACACTTTTAGATTATAGGTATCTAACATACCTTCTCTGAATTTTCACCAAAATTGATTCTATTTCTTCCATTCACCTGCATAGGTGATGCAGCTCAGTAAGGTGACATTACAGCCAGGTTGACCTGACAATTACCACCAAAAGGGGAGACCCCACACCTGCCACTGCCCTGTCTGCATAATTCCTTCCTCTCTCTTGCTTCTTTCCTCACATTTATTTTGGCTTGGCTGCTACTGCTTCAACCTCCTAAATGGGCTTGTGCCAAGGGTGTTTTAAATCATACTTATTTGACATGGCTAATATGCCTGAATTACTATGGCAAGGTCTTTCCTAGCCTTAAAATCTGAGGCATGTGGTATGAAATGTGGTTTCATATAAATCTCGTGTTTCTATCTGGAGGGCAATGAATTGGCCGTGAGCCGTGGCTTCCTCTGTGCCATGCCTTACCCTGCACCTCCCAAAGCAAGGAGCTGAAAGATGCTTTAGAGGATGTTTAGCCCACAAGCTAACAGCTTGCTCTGCCACCCCTCCACTGTCTGCTGCCATCCTGGGGTACCACCTGGGAAGCTTGTTCAAGAAGCAGGAACAGCCTCCAGGAGCTTCTCCTCATATCTCTGCAAGGAACAGCTTTTCTCACCCAGAGTGAGAGCAAAAAGACAGAGTGAAAAATCTTGCAGCTGGCTTGCCATGTCCCTTCTTAGCCTTCCTTCCCTGCCTTCCAACAGGAAGCTACAAGCTATAAACAAGAATCAGAACGACTTTATTCCACTTTAATTCTCAGGGTGGCCAAGCCCAGGGCTGTGGTGTTGCAGCCTAGTAAGATATGTGAGGAATTAAATAAAAATCCTCAGAGGAACATTTTCAGGATTTGTAGTTCCAGTAAGAATCTTTGTATTTGTGTTTAATTATTTTACAATGCCTTTAAAATCTGGAGATAATTTGAGCTTTCTGCTTATTCTGTAGAAGGTATAATAAACATGTCTCTAATGCCCAGTAAACACTTGCCCCTTATTGTTCTCTTTATTTTATGCATGCATTCAATTTCATAGCAACAATAAAGCTGTCCCAGGCTGCAATCTTTCACATCTTGGGTGGCAGTTCAGATATTTTGGCCACAGTGCCTTAGTGACTGCACTCTCCCCAGGAACTGTAGTGTAACTGCGAAGAAACTCATTATTTTTAACTTATTTAATTCTAAAAGAGTCAAAATAGGACTTCAAACTTTG
The DNA here is from genome assembly GCF_028769735.1 of Zonotrichia leucophrys gambelii. Taxonomy (NCBI): domain Eukaryota; kingdom Metazoa; phylum Chordata; class Aves; order Passeriformes; family Passerellidae; genus Zonotrichia; species Zonotrichia leucophrys. The sequence continues at coordinate 73,554,994 of NC_088172.1, forward strand.
CTCAGGATAGGTCTTATAAAAGCTGAGGCACACAGGCAAACTGTGAAATTAACAGACATGTTCTTACATCAGCTTCAAAGCTGAGTAAATTCACTGGTAACAGAGCTGCTCCAGGATTGCACCAAAACAAAGATGAGGAATATGCTTGCAGACCAATAGCTTAACGAGAAACTCATAGTTCTACACAACTGTACTGTGGGACAGAGGACACATGTCCTGCACAGCTGTTATTTGAGGGGAAACTCCCCATTTCAGAGAAGGATATGACAAGATCTGAAACAAATCCCTTCTCATGTCATTCCTGTTTGATTCACAACATTCCCTTTACCAGGTAGCACTGTATTCCAGTAGAGACCTTTTTATCTAACCCACAGGTTCCTGGAAAACTCTGGCTTGGTGACAGATGTGTTTCTGCCTTTGGCAACAGGACCATTCATTAGCATTCATGCAGAAAGGTAATGGTGGCAAAGAGCGTAGCAACTCACATGAACCCTCACATTTGGAATTTCTACAAGAGCTCAAGCCCTTGTCCTTCAAGAGTACCTATCAAGAAAACTATGTCTTGACTCAATATCTTGATACATTTAGAGAAAAATAATTTCTGATTACTTTGATTTCTTTTTCTCCTCATTCTCTTCTCTTTTTAGTCTGGTTCCTAAATTTCAGCATTACCAACCAAGGTAGTGGTCACATACATGATAAAAATGACCAGATTCACATTTTCTGCTGTGTTATTGACTGCAAACACACATAATCAGCCTTCATTTTTAGAGAAAAAAGAATAATTTTGGTAACCAGCAGAAGAATCCAGCCATATGACAAAATGCTCAGCAATCAAACAACAAAGAGAAATAACTAGTCATTTTTCTAAGAGTGGGTAAAGGTTGTTTCTACTCTTAATCTAGCTTATTTCTCTCAATGAAAAAAGGTTTTATAAAAAAATAGTAATTAAGTGACAGTGCTCACATTATCCTTTTCCTGGAAAGCTCTGAGGATCAGATATGTGTCACTGCATGCTTAAGGCATGAAGCAAACGGACCCATTATACTCAGATAAAATCAAGTAAGATATTTAGCACTAGTTTACAAAACCAGATATATTTATTATAGCTCAAATTAATTCAAATATCTTTATCACTTACCACCATGGTTACTTGACAACCCATTTTGAGACCAGAGGAGCCTTTATTTCAGTCACACAGTGCTGAGGGCAAGGGCTCTACTATCTTCCAAGGAAGGGTCAGAAACAGGCTCCATCCAGCTCAGCCTTTGAGTGTTAAGAAGTATTGTCTATTTATACTGATGATTTATTTTGCAAGATGCCAGCATTGCCACCAAGTACTAAGGAAGGAGACATGCACTGTTTTATCCTTGTAGTGTTATTGTCTACAACAAGAAATATACACAGACCTTACAGCTGTTAACTGTAAAATATCAAAGGTATAGATGTACAGATACACTGCCTTCTCGTGAAAGCTCCCAAAGTAATAGCTGGCAGATTTTCCCTATGTTAAAGCTAACACAAGAAATGCCAAACCATTGGACTGGATTCCTGGTTAGTCAGCCCCTAGCTGGCTCTCCTCATGAGCAGTCATGACAGCTCAAAAACACAACTAACAGGAACTTTGCAATGTGGGGCCCACAAACCACTGACCATTTAATAACAGTCCTCAAAATCACATAAAGAAAATCCTTCAGCTGTAAGTTTTATGGAGCTTATACGATTACAGTTATTCTATTACCTTGAATGCTAAAGCCTGACCACATACTGTGCAGAAAGCTATTCTGTTTCATATCTGTCCCATTCAGCAAAAACCTCTCATAACACCAGGAGAAAAAGCAGCCAGCACACAGATTCACAGTCCATTTTGTCATTGTTTAACTTTCCGGTTGGCAGAACCATAAAAAGGTTAAAAGGCAGGTATGTATTACAGGGCGTTTTGCCTCATCAATATTTTTGAGGTCAGCACATTTAAAATAACACCAGCATACAAATGGTAAACTATTCTGACAACACAGATGCATTGAAACTCAATGCACTTAAGCTCAGCTCTGACAAGCCATCTCCTGTTGTAGTAAAAAATATTTCCTCTAAGAGTTCCTGTTAGTTTTGCTTTGTACTTATTTAAGCCTCCACCATGAGATGGTGATAATTCTTTGATACAAGTTTTTTTCAGCTACTGGAGACTACAACAGTTACTATAAATAACATGCTACGGTCCAAGTCTGAGGTCCTCCTCTTAGTGGACTAAAATCAGTCTAGTGCCAACAGGTTATAAGCAAAGTAGACATCACAAAAGAAAAAAATTTGTGATTCCAACTTCCTAGAGTTAGGCTGAAGCATAAAAAAATTCATGAATGGTGGGAAATAATAAATTAATCTAGATTTTCTCGGCACATTGACACAAATAGTTCCAGTGGTTTTGGAGGTGCCTAACAGCATCCCCACCAGCATCTCCAAGGAGGGTACCCAGATGATGGACTTGTGCTCCACACCAGGGTATGGAAGGAGAACAAGAGCTGGTGGGCATATGTTGAAGTCAGAGGAGTTTGGATATGGGATAAGGAAAAGCTTTTTCATCCTGAGGGCAGCCAGGCAAGACTGTGAAGTTTTTGTGCTTGGGGAAGTTTAAGACCCAAATACATACAGGCCTGGGCAATGTGTCTGACCTCACAGCTGAGCCTGCTCTGAGCAGGAAGTTGGTAGAAACATCCTAAGATGCCCTCCAGACTCTGTGATCCAATGATGTTAGGAAAGTTAATGCAAATATGTATTTTTTCTTTCAGAATGTACTTTCTCTGAAAATTTTCAACAGAATCACTTGGCATCAGTCTCATCAATCTCTTATGAAATTCAAAATTAAAGCTTTAATTTTTAGAATATTAATCTAAATATAAATGGAGAAATGTCAAACTACAATTCCAAACTGAAAAAGGTAAAAGCTACTTTTTTTTGCAGGGGTGTAACCAAAACAGATTCAAAAACTTCTTGATTTTCTGGCAGGACATTAGCTAATCAGCAGAAGCTGATGAATTAAGCTTGAATGAAATCCACATTTCCTGCTGAGAAAAAAAAATGACACAAGTTTGACCCACATCACCTTCAATGTTTTGTGATAAGACTTTCTCTCTTTACCAACTGAAGACTCAGGCAGTAATCCTACACAACACTAAATGTCCTCATATCCTACCATTTGCAGGGAAGTCCCACGTGCCCAGCCTCTTGCAGGAATGCTCAGCATTCTGCTGGCTTGGCCCCCACCTCCTTTGGGAGCTGACCTTAATATTTAACCTACTTTAATCATGCTGCAGAATGATTATGAAAAATTATGAAACTGGAAAACACTATTAGTCTTGGCAATTGCTGGTATTTTTAAAACAAACCTTTTGTTCTTTTTTTTTTTTCTATTTCCAGTAAAGTGAAATTCAAAAAAATCATTAAATTAAATACACCACACAGAGCAGTAAGGCATTGCCAGGAAGAATTGAACTGTGCAGATGTGTGGCACAGGCACCATCAGAAAAAAAAGAAAAGCAGAATTTATGACTTGTAAAGCCTTTAATGTGCACTTTTCTGCTTATTACCTGTTCAAATTTCAGTGAAAGCCAATTAATTTTCATTTCTGAGGGCACTTCTCAGATAGTTGGACAAACTGGTACACTGAACAAATTGTTTCGCAGCAAAAGCAAATTTTTGAAAATACCCCTAGAAGTGGAAAAATAAGCTACTTAAAACAGCTCAACATTTTTATGCAAAAATATTTCTCTAAACTCATCCAGTCGCATATAAAAGGCCAGAAAACGCAATTGCTGTTTGATTTTACTTGGATCTTAATCTTTTTTTGTGAATTGTTGATAGCGCCGTTATTTGCAGCTCTGTTCCACCTGAATCAAGTGCCAGTAACTCCGGTTCAATATTGCTGAAATTCAGCTGAGAGTGTGGGATGCAGGGAGGAGGAATATCAGAGGAATTAGCAAGGATCTTGTCTGTGCTTCCATGACACCAAAGGGGCTGCAGTCTCTGAGTCCCCTGCGTCCATGGTAGATAATACAAATAGAAGTGGTGCAGTCTCTCAGTCTCCTGGGTCCATGGTAGATAATACAAATACAAGGGGTAACACTACCCAGAAAAATCTTTTGACTCTTAAAATGTACATGGGCCCCTCAAAGAATAAGATACAAACTGTATTTCTCACTGTATTTCTTTATACCAGACAGAGGACAGGAGAAGAAGAGAGCACTTTCTGCATACAGAAAAAAATTAATATACTTTGCTTTCCAGAACAGATGATAAAAGAGAGATTAATCAGCTTCTTTTTGCCCTACAACCACCTGCAGCAAGGCAAAAGCAGGCCAAATGCTCCCTCACCCTGCGTTTGCAGAAAGAGAAGTCATTATTTTCCATTCTGGAAATTTGCTCACACTCACACATTTGGCATATTGGGCATTTTAAATAACCTAAACTGGCCAGAAAATAAAACTCAGAATTTTGTTTCCAACATCACAAGATTCTGCTCTCGGTTGAAATGCTTTTAGCTGATTTAAACAAGAGAGGATGGAAGCCTTATTGACTGGGTAGTGCAGTTAAAATTAAGCTGACCAACTGATCTGGCATGTCTGGGGTTGCCTCTTTGAATTACAGAATTCTCCAGCTCCTTCACAGTGAAACATATTCCTGTTGAAGCTTCAAAACAAAATGAAAATTTAATTCAATCTGAAAGATGTTGATCCCTTTGGGACTTATCCAAGCTGCCTAGCTTTATCAGTTTAGGCCTCCTGGGCTCATAACAAACCTGTGCAGCACTCTCAGAGCCTCAAGCAGACTATTCCTTCATGCTCCCACCCTGATTCTTTTGTGACCTAGTACCCAGTAAATGCAGCTTGCAATAGCCCTCTCTAAAGGCTTTTTGCAGATACCAGTGTATCGTAGCATTTTGATTTCTCACAACCAAAAATGCCTCCCCTGTATCCTCTCACTAAGCCACAGAGTTTAACCCCAGTCCTTTGTCTTTAACAGGACCCATTAGACTCACAGTAAAGAGTGGGGCTCTACACAGTTTTGTAAATAGCCACACACGAGGTCATGCTCTCCAAAATTAGTTTATTTTTAGTAAATCTTCTGTTTTATCCACTTGCAATAGCACCATAAACTGTGGGCATCACTGAAGTAGCCTCATTCAAGCAGTCATTCAAGAATGAATATTACAACTCAGAAGACTGACAAATATTGGGGAGGGAGCAAGAGGGGTTTAAAGTACTTTAGCTTGAAGTAGCTGATAACACAACCTTTTTATACCACAAGACATAATAGATTTCTAAATATGAACTTTATTCTGTTCCCTGATACGATGCTTCAGTGGGAAAGCCATAGGCACATGTGTCCACAATGCAAAAGCACTGCAAAGCTGATACAGACAGGCAAGCCACATAAATGCACATTTTTTTACCACTGCATAAACATAAGTTATCCCACAGTAATTTCAACAGTATGGTTACAGCAAACGGCCTTCTTAGTGTGAAAGTATTTATTCTAGTCAGTTTATTCCTAAACAGCATGGGGAATAAAGAAATACAATGATAAATGATAAATTTGCATTTACTCAAGAGCAACTCTACTGATACAGTTATTTTGGCAAGAAGAAATATTCCCCATAACAAAAGTTGTTGCTGTGTATATATATGAACACAGACATGCAAGACAGCCAAGTTCACTCTCCCTGCACAGATCAGCACCCACACCAGTCCTGCATGCACAAACCAAAGAGGAAAAGCCCTGTGGAGCACAGGACAGGGAACCCACTTGGGGCTTTGGTTTTGCATGAGCAAAAACCATCACACTGCTTCACATCTGAGCTGGGACAGCACAACCCTGCACCAGACAAAGCCACTGGCCATTGAGTCCCTTTCAGTCATCAATATCACTGACTTCCTTTTTCCTTCATTTCATTATGTTCTCTTGTAGCTATTTTCCATCTGTTGTGTTACCTGTTTTTCTCTTTGTCTGGTTGCATCCATCCATTTAAACAGGTGCTATCAGAAGCACAGCAGGCAGATGAAAAGCATTCAGCTCATCACCAACAGTTCAATGCCCACTCAGGGGTGCTGTTACAGTCTTTATTTTATGGTGAGTTCCTGCCCACTGCACCAACTTAGATTTTTATTTGCTATTCCACTACCCCAGATAGAGAGAATTTATACTCCCCTTTGGATTTCTTTTCTGTTCTAGATACCTGTCTCTGAAAACAAAGATATGGAAGGAAGACCTGTGGACTATGTGATACAGTTAGTACCAGGAGAAACAGAGAATCTGTGGGACCTTTTTGCACGGTTATATTTCACACATCTAACACTGCAAAGAGACACACTCTGATCACATTAAATTCAAATCAATAATGTAAGGGGCAGTTTCAACAACTCTCTGGAGATATGATCATGCTCCAAAGCTCACTGAGGCCAATCTTAGGTCACTTGTTTCTGAATGCATAATAAATTTCCTCTGCAAGTTCAATTTTGCAAGGACCCAGGCATCTCTTGGGGTATGTGATGCATGCCTTTAGCTCCTGCTGAGACTAATGGGACCTTAAGGGGCTGGACAAATTTCAGGAACAGGCATTTTCTGAATTATAAAAGTAATTTCTGTCTGAGGACTGAACCCAATGCCATAATGTATTCCCTGTATTGCTGCTGAAAGAAAAAGAAGCACAAAATATTAATTCCCTTGAAGAAGGAGACAACAGAAAGCCCTAAAGTTAGAACAAAAGGCAACCAGCTCAGGCATGGAGCTCATCAATATGATTCTTAGGAGGCTCCCAAGGAAAGTTGGCTGGAGGGGCAGCCAGCCAAACTGGCATTGCCACAATGTGTGTTAGGAGGGCAAGACATGATTACACTATCATTACTTACCAAGCAAGATACAGAATTTTTTCAAGCATGACTGAATTGCATCTGCCCTTGAACACCTGGCTGGGAGTAAAACTGGCTCACAAGCAGAGAGAGGCTGGCTGCCTTTGCTGCAGATAAACTCAATATGAGAACTTCCAGGAGCAAGGCATTTAGTAATTAAAGGAGAATAAATACAGGGCATGTGACCATGCCATTTCCCCTTCTCCATCTGATGCCACAGGAAAGCAGGGAATGACAAAAACCAAGCTTGTTTTCATGTTCTTTTCTACCAAGACTAAATAAGATTATAGCAGAAGCACACAGGCAGTCACATTGACAGCACAGTGATATTGTGAAGCTGGTTGGGGGAAGAAAAAAAACCACACCAACTCCAAAAGTCTCTCAGCAGTCTATTTTAAGGAGGCATCTTATATAACAGGAAACAAGCACAGTTATTCTGGATTCTTGAACACCGTCTGTCACACTGCCACAAGCAAAGGAAGTATAAAGAAGTATGTGAGACCATTTGAAGATTGTTAGTTTTAATTAGTCTGTAATAATGTTGGTTATATAAATCCTTGCAGGTTGAATTAGAGGAAGAAAGTGCCATGGAGATTAAGCCTACATAATATCTAAATAATTCCAAAGCTAAGGGGAAAATAGATCTTTTTTTATTCTTTTGCTAATGGCAAGCTCAGACAAGAGGGTGGTGATCAGTGTGTGGTATTTACAGGCACTAACCACTAACACTGGGCTGAATTCTTCAGGGCAGGAAGACACACTCTCAGGGAGGCAAGGGACAGGTGGCCGCTTGGCAAAGGAGAGTTTTTCTGTCCAAAAGCTATGGAGTGAAGCATCAGCTGTCCATGTCCAACTTAGCAGGGACACCAGAAGGGTCCCTCGGAGTTGTGGTACACCAGCTGGCTCCTCAGCCACTACCCCAGCCCAGCCTGCAGGTGCTGCTGTCCTGCCCAGAGCTACTGCTGCCAAGAGCTAACACACCTTCTCCACCTCTTCTCTCTAAAAGAACAGCCACATAACACAGGGCAGGATGGAATCCTCAGTTTCTCAGGTTTCCAGTTTAGGGGTTAGAATTTGGCTAATAGCTTAGGTCACAGAAAGTGTTTAGGATGAAAGGATGTACTAGAATTCTAAGAAGACCAGTGAAACATTTTTGAATCTTAAAACCATATATGCATATTTTTTTAAGCTTTAGCATAGATGGAAAAAGAAATAAAATTGTCACTGGTTGAAAAGAATGCTGTGTCTAATTCAAACCAGAATTTTGATAGTTTCATTTCTGATTCCAAGCAAAAAAACAGTGATTCATATAGCATTACTCTACTAGCAGGATAAGAATTAAAGGAGGAATTGTATGGACACTATCCAGGCTTATGGAGCTTTACTCTAACCAATCACCATCTGCTTCTCCCAGGGCTGTGCAGGTGTAGAGATCAGAAATAGCCCATATCCAAAAAGGCAATGCCACAGAGAAACTTTGCAAACCTCAAGGAAAGAAAACATAATTTAGGCATTAAGATGTAACTGTGCATAACACATCTGGGACAAATTTTCAGGAAATCTAAGTTAGTTTTGCTCCAAATACTTCTGTATGATTTCACAGCAGCTGGTTCATGGACAGTTTGAAATTTGCACCACTCTTTATCCCCATTAGATACAAAACTAAAAGCTTCCTAATCCACAAAAGACTACTAAAATAGCAAAAGAAAAGATGAAAGGATGAAAGTTAGGTCAGCTAATAATAATATAAATCATATTGAAACTTGCAATAACTGAATATTACTATGTGTTGATGTAATGCTTTACCAGTTTTTATCCATTTAGTTCTTGGTAGGCTGACTCAAAAAGAGAAAGACCCATTTAGGCACATCTCGTGCATGTAATATTAAACTCACCCTCATGAAAAAGCATCTGTATAGTTCAGTGTTAGGAACTTTTCATAGTGACTAACATCTAAACCAAGGAAACATATTGTTTTGATTATACTTTTTAAATGGGCATATTGAACTTATAAAAGAAGCAAAGGTAATAAACTCCTCCAGTTCTCCATCCAAATAACTATAATCCTATTAATTATATTGCCTTCCATTCCATTGTTATCATTACTACACTATGGTTAGAAAATCAAATGCAAGAAACTTTTCTTTCTGTCTGATTACAAAATATTTTGCTCAGATAGGTTCCTAGGTAGAGCTGCAGTGTCCCTCACAGAAGTACAGCAGTAGGTAGGTGAGAACATGAAGTTCCCCAAATCCACAGAGATGGCACAAAGCCAGAAGGAATGGCGGAGTTGTAATTCCCTGGGCAAACACCATTACTGCCTAACAGCCTTCATCCAAGGAGGGGTCTCGACTGAATTTCACAGTAACTTCCCACCCCACAAGGTACCACTCTAGCAAATACTTTTCTCGTTTATAGGAGGTTTTGAATAGCACATTACAAACTTCTCCCTGCAGCTTTCTGAAAGAAGTGCATCTGTTTCTTTATGTGCTATCCAACGTGCAGGAGTGGCTATGAAAGAGCAAAACACACAGTGTGTGTGAAACTGGGAGAGGCAGAAAGAGACGCAAACACCTGCTGGGACTCCATCTAACCAGTAAGAATTCCCCTGCAAAGGGTTGAAGAGGTTAAGCCTTGACCCTTTTCTTTATACATACATGCACAGAATGTAATCTTTACCTCTGTAATGCAATGAGTTAAATATTATTTACATAGCAATACCAATTTACATAGCATATCTTTCTTGTATAGATGCAAACCTTGGCTGTTGGAACAGCTGATGGGAAAGGCATGTCCAGTTACTTCAGTTCAAAAGCCAAGGCTCACATGTAGCAGCCAAGACGAACCACAGTTCCTTCTGCTGCCCTGCTGGCCATGGTTTGTCATGTTGGGAGAGCAAGCACACCCCTGAAGGGCTGCCTTTTTAGCCTACCAGTGATCCAATTTACAACATGGACCCACAAAGAGTTTCACTGGCACAACACCCAGAAGGAAAGGGAAAGGAGGTCAGTAAATTGTAGCATGAAATCAAGATGTAGCCAGAAGCATGAAGAGGAGTGATTCTCTACGCCACTCTCATTCTCTGTGCCACCATGGTCCTTTCTTCGATCTTCCTTCCAGCTGTTGCCATAACACGGCTTTCAATTTAATTTCTCTAACTGCAGTTTGATTTAAGCATGTTTGCAAAAACTCTCCTGAGATTTTAGAATCACTGTTGCATGTCTACTTACTCAAATAACAACGGAGCCTGCTCCTGAGGACCTCAGGCCTGATTTTTCATTACCTTGCAAACTCATTACTTGTTTACACCTGCATAAAATTCAGATGTTAAAGCATTCTAAACTCAGGTGGCCTCAGTATAAATGTTTGCACAAGAGGCAGAATGTCAGAACAAGTGGAGCATGCCCTCCTGGAAGCAAAGAGACACCCCAAGCAACACTGCACCATGTCCCTACAGCTGGAAGAAGCTCCAGTAGTGGCATTTGTGGAAGCTCCCAGTAGTGCCACGTTTGTACAGCACACACAGCAAGCACACTGCAGTCTGCTCCAAAGAAAGGCACTGCCAGAGGCAGCTCAAGCACAAAGGGGATGTGAGTGAATGCAGTGTCAGGAATATGTCACTAAGGTACAGGGGGGAAGCCACGTGCTCCTCAGACACAGCTGTGCCTTAGACAGGCAGAACTGTCTCAAGGACTCCATGCTGTTTACAGCTTCCCTGAGGCTCCCTTCTTTTCCAGGTAAAAACAGTGTTTCAGTGCAGCCCCAACAGAAGAGGTTCTGTTCAAAGCAAAATTGTGAAGACCTAACCAACAATAAAAAGAAATGTATCATCATATACGCTATAAGGTGTCCAAGGTGCTGGTGGTTCAGAAGGCTCCTACTAGGTTTTTTTAAATTCAAATAAAATAAATAAAAGCTGTCTTCCCTGGCACAGCTGCTCCCAGGCAGCCAGGGACATCCTCCCATGTCACAAGGGCAGCTGCACCTACTGAGGTATATCTGCCAATACACTTTGGAATTTAAATTGATTCCTCAGAGGAAAAAACACCCAAACATCAGGGAAGAAAAACAGGTCCCCAGATGTGTTATTCCTTCAGAGAGCATAGGGATGGTGGACACCTAGACCTTTTCTATTCCCTCACACTAAGATTAAGATTGCTTCAGTTGTGTGTGTGGTATTTTTACAGCCAAGTGTTTAACACAGGGAAAAGTCAGACTCCCACAATTCTTGAGGATGATTTTTCCAGGGGGTAATAACTGAACTCTTATTCAGGAAATTGTTCCCAGTATTGAGATTAGGTTCTTCTTTGTCTGATTTCCTCCATTTACTTATAGCTACAACTCATCCTTTATGCTAAATAATTCTTCTCTCTCTTTGCGGGAGTTCCATCCCTCACATGTTTGTGGGCTGTTCTATCCCTTAGGCCATATTAGTCACCACTTAGCCAAACTATACTCATTTAGTCCTTTTATTAGGACTCGTTAATTATTCTTAATCCCCTCCCCTGAACTCCCTGGTTTCCCAATCTCTCTCACAACACTGTAGCCACTATTCCCCATGCTCCTGCATCGTAACATTGTAGAGAGGAATTCTGTTCTCCTCATCCCAGTGTTCCCAGAAATGCAGAATGCAGTTTAGCTCTTGTATACTGCATCTCTCCATCCCTATGTCTTCTTTAGTGTTATTGCTTCCCAATGCCAAATCTGGCTTCCCTCACACACACAGCTAGCCCAGCTGGAGCAAAGCCCACAAACAGGATTAAGAGTTGGCTTTCGCCTCCATCTCAAACTGTGTTCGCTTCTCTTAAATACATTTTTCTTTCAAATTCATTGCTCTCTCAAGGTTTAGTACAATGTTCACTGCTGCAGTAATAAAAAGGCCCAGTTCTGAAAGGTTTTTTGCATCATTTCAGTAGGATCTAAAGCTACTGGAGGTAAAGCATCTAAATACCTAAAATCTGCCTTAAATACTTTTAACAACATATTGTGCTCAAGCAAATATGTTTGAGAATTCAGAGACTGGTATTTAGGAATGAATTTTCTTTCCAAGAATGGTATTTTCAGTGCTGCATAGTTTAGTTCCAATAACAACGTAGGTATAATTATGTCTCACTACTGCCCTAATTATTTTTAGAATTTCAATGATTTTGTCACCATGGGTGCTTTTCAGTAAGTTTTGGCTGCAAAAAACCCCTGACTTTTAGAAAATATCAGCAGCACCCTGATGCAAATAATGCCCTTAATAATTGGCTAGTATTTAACTAAAACACTGGTCCTGAGTATTCAGTGAGGCACTGCCTCACCAAAATAATGTGAGTTCCCTGCTGGGATCAGTGGCTTTGGCTTACACCACTAAAGGCTCTGAAATGCTAAGGAGATGGCACTGAATCACACTGACACAAAAGACGGGTATAGAGGCAAGGACTGGGCAGCAGGTACAGCAAATATGTATAGGGTACATCTCACCTCCCACAGAAGTAATCCTTCTCAGTGGCTACAGCATACATTGACAGAGTAAGAACAAATTCTTATCCCTTTCTCCACCCATTAGGAATGGGATGCTTTGGAGAGGTAAAGAGGAGGCAGGGAATGTGAACTGACCTCTTTGCTTTGCCTTTGAGGGCAAAGGTGCATTTGCCCCATTTCTCCCACAACCTTAGTACACACCTACATAAATGCAGCTCAGTCAGAGACCTCTGCAACATAAGCAGCAAGAGAAGGCAAACTACAAGCGTGACAAGATGAAAGATGGTGACATAAATACTCATCTGCTGAGCAGCCCTGGTGGCTAATAGAAAACATTTATCAGAAAAACAACTTCCACTCTTAGAGAGCAGATTTGGCTGAGTATAGGAACTGTATCTTGTGCACGGGTGTTCATAGCTACTAAAATAACAATCTCTGACTAGGATGAAATGATGAAACACTACCTAAAGATATATTTACTAGATCCAAATTTAACTAACAGGTCAACATATCTTTTACCAGGTGCTATGACTTCAGAAAATGTCAGAAAGGTGATAAAGCTCAGAGGAGATTTGATTACATCACTTCAGAGCTCTGTTTTCCAATGACACTCTAAATGTTCTCATCACTATTTAAATAATGGGTCAAAAGATCAACAAAATAACATTGGCTGGCATAACATTCTCTCTGTGGCAGGAACCTCACTGTCCTGATCATTTATATTACGAAGTTCAAATGTCAGTGTCATATCCTGAACCTGTGCTCAACTATCACTAACCTCTGACTTCCCTTCAGATTCAAGTCACATTTTCTCTTTCCTGTAGTAGCGTCTGCCTCTAAAAAATCCCCTTGGGCTTTTTTAGATCCTACCTTCCATGTCTACAAAGTTTACATCCAATTTGACTGGAGTTGTCTTTAAGTATGATATGGCAAACTGTAATATAGAACCGATTTATCCAGCAATTGTTCTATTGCAGTTGGCTAAGTTGCAGAAGTCCTTTGAAAAAAGATTCTGGGCTTTGTTTTTAATAAAAACAAATTATCTTTTTCCAAAATTAACATTTTTGTACTGTCCAAAGTTTAGAGCTTTTTTTCCCACCACTCCTATCAAAATTGTGGTCAATTTGTTTGCTGAAAATCTACCATGAAGTCTATTATTAAATAAAGATGGCTAGATATTAAGAAATAGGAAGAAATCTAGTTTCATGCTGTTTACAGCTTACCATGTTCTCTGCAGCTGAAGTACTATAATGGCAAACTTTGGTACTGAGGTACTAAACTCAGCACTAAATCCAGACTGCTGAAGAAATGCCATTCCAACCCAGATGAGGACTTGCATGACAATATTTCCCAATAGTGTGCAGCTGGTCCTGGCCAGGAGCACACTGTGCCCCACGTGACTGGCCAAGCTGATGGTGCATGGATTGAACCAGATCCAAAGGAACCACACAGCTCTGTACTAGAAGTCAGAAGATCTGTTTATGCCTGGCTCCCACAGAATTTCTTGCATTTCCTCAGAAGCTACAAGTTGCTCATTATAAAGAGGACAGTGGAATAAACAAGCATGAACTTGATCCAGAAGTTATTTCTGTGCTGCAACAACTGCTGCTTAACTCACCAACTCTGCCACTCAATGACATGCCAGCATGCATCCTGTCTTGCAGAAACTCTTGACCTTTTGATCCTACTTTGGCTCTGCATAGTGCAGGGATGTGTTCTTCGCTTCTTTAGCTGAAGTTGTTTTTGCTTCACACGAGCACAGCTGCAATGTGGCAGCACGACCACAGCAACATCTGGTGAGTCAGGGCAGAGCTGTAACAGTGTGACCACCATGGGGCTCCTCAGACGTGCTCCATAGCAGACCTGTGACATTTTGCACTCTGTGTGGGTATGGACAGCATCTCACATCCACCAGTCAAGCCACTTAAAAGCCAACACCTATGGATCTTGAAGACCTTTCAGTGAAAGAGGCTGCTTTAGCCTTTCTGCTCCACAATATAACCAGGATGCGAATCAAAAAACTCCAGGGCTAGGAAGATGTCAGCCAGAAGTACCATGGGGAGCCTATCCAAGCCTTTGTGGCAAGAAAGGCATTCCATGACATGAACATGATCCCTGAATCATTAGATTAAAATTTTCTGCTGACAATCCCCATGGAAAGTAAAAGAAGTGCAAAGAAAGAAAATAACCCAAAACTGTATTCATAGGAAATTAGGAAAACAAACAGAAATGCAACCTAAGGCAGTGCAAGATATCTGTCACTTGCAAAACAATACCTCTATTCCATCTTTCTTCTTTTTTAATTGGAAGGATCTAAGGCAAACAATTATAATAATTTAAATTCATTTACATTCTGAAAGGACTATAGGAAAAGAAAGCAATCTTCCAATGAGTATTGTAGTAACAGTCAGTGGAGACACTGTTTTGATGTTTTGAGGCAACTATTCTTACTACAGTCTATGGAGAACATTATTTAGGAGTTTTTCATTAAAAATTATACCATTTTCATTCCAGGATGCCTTTCATTTAAACAGCAGATATTCTGTATGGCTAGACTGACTCTAGCTGCTCAGTGGGTTGATCTATTAGTGAATTCACTGGCCCTACACAATTCACTCTACTGTCTGAGTTTCAAAGGATAAAAGGGCTGTTTGGGAAAGGACTTTGTGTGTAGCTAGAGGAGGGCCCTTGGGCACCCCTCAGGCAGCACAGACATGCTCTAACCCAGAAAGAAGCCCAAGAGCAAAAGTCACAGTTAGGTTCCTTCTAGAAAGGTAGTTCTGACAGCAGCAACAAATAATTAGCCCAATGCTGAATCAGTTACTTTCTTTTGTCTTCCCATCTGCACAGAAATTCACATTTATGTAAACTCCAGTGAGGGGAAATCCATAGAAAACAATTAGGTGCTGAATCACATGAACCTGTCCAAACAGTACCTCTAGCCTCTATATAGTCTGTGGAGAGAGAGAAACTATTCTAAAAGACATTCAGACCATCTTTATTAGGTTCACATTTTAAGCTGATGCTGGTAGGAGTTCAGCTTCCTTATAGATCAAGAATTACAGTAGCGGGTTTAGTAAAAATATCCGTCATTATTGTGCTGGTTTTCAGCTGGGGTAGATTTCATTTTCTTCCCAGTGGATAGTACAGGGCTATGTTTTGGAATTGTGCTGAACAGAACACAAGGCTGATAATACAGAGATGTTTTTGTTATTGCTCAGCGGGCTTACACAGAGCCAAGGCCTTTGCTGCTTGTCCTTCAGCCACACTGATGAGGATGCTGGGAGGGGACACAGCTGGGACAGGTGACCCAAACTGACCAAAGGGATATTCCAGACCATATGGCATCTCATTCAGTACATAAAGTGAGGAGGAAGGGGGAGGATGGTTGGAGTGATGCTGTTTGTCTTCCCAAGTCAGTGTTATCTGTGATGGGGCCCTGCTCTGCTGAACACCTGCCTCCCCATGGGAAGTGCTGAATTAATTCCTTGGTTTTGCTTTGCTTGTGTGCACAGTTTTTGCTTTTCCTACTAAACTGTCTTTATCTCAAGTTTTCTTTATCTCACTAGTTTTCTCATTTTTACCCCTCCCATTTTTCTCCCACTGGTGAGAGAGAGAGTGAGAAGGTGCCTGGGGCTTGGCTGCTGGCTGGGGCTAAACCACAACACATACAAATGACTTACTACTGATAAAGCCTCCTCCAGAGACCTGCAGAAAATCACAAGGCTGTAACTTCTGTTCTTAGTTGCACCTGCAAGTTTTCTCCACATCTTCATCTTTAGAAGCAGCTCTAAGTATCTGCTGTCCTTTATAAATAAAAAAATTATTTTTCCAAAACATGTTTTCCAAAAAGCCTGTTTTTATTTTCTGACTCAAAAGTATTTTATTTCATATTGGCTCCTTAATCAAATGTATGTCCACATCTCAAGAAGTGAAATAATAAATTTTCATTAGACAGCCAAATATTTACCCATAAGCATACCCACCCTATTCCATAAGGAATAGGAACATACCTAATCACTGATTTTTATCCTAGTTCTTCCACTCTCACTTCCACTGACAACTAACCAAGGAACTTTTCCAAACATCAGAACTAACTGTAGATGTTTTCCACAGTCTGGTCCAGTCCCTCGGAGGTTTGGACTGCCAATGCCAGGGGATCAGGGAGTATTCAGAGGAAATGCAGGGTGAGGGGAACACTGTAGCATCTGGGATGGCAGTGACACAGAGCCTCCCACACTGGGGACATGCAAGAGGCAAGGAGACAAACAGAACAAGAGAGTAAGGGTGAGATGTGTAGTGATGTGAATGATAAATCACAATAGAGGCAAATAGAAGCAACTCACTGAGAGTGAAATCATGAAGGAGCACTGAAAGAGTGTCAAAATGTAATTCATCATTGAGCACCCTGCTGCCCACCAGAGCTGCCATTACCTGCCTGATCCAGAACAATTTATCTGCTGAAGTTATAATTAATACTGCATCCACAGCCAGAAAACACTTTCTCTGCGGAACTTTCCCAAAACAGGAAAAGAAACCCCTTCACACAGAAATCCTTCATCATGAACTCCTTTTGCACATGGAAAAGCCTTTCAGCAGCAAAATGTACTCACAGTGAATGAAGAGATTTGCCAAAAGTTTGCAAAAAAATCCATTTGCAATTATCTGCATCATCAAAGTCATTCTTTGTAGACAGCCGAAGTGTAAAACTACTCAAAGTCAAATAAAATCTGCAATAATGTTATTCTTAAGCACAAGAATATTTCTTCATATTCCAGTCAGTTCTTTAGACGAATAACAGTTTTGACAGATAGAACCTATTTATTTATTTTGTATTCTGAAAACCTGCCTCATAAAGTTTCAATCTTCTGTAACATATTCAAGTTTTCCAACCACAGCTGACTGTGGTGCACTTATCCTTCATTTGAGCAACACCCTGACAATCTTTTGGAATTTATAAACAAAGTAAAAAAACAGCAAGAACTGTTCTAACTTTGAAAATATTACCTGCACTCTTCAGAGCTTCAAGACAGTAAATCTAAGAAGAAGAAAACAATTGCTGCTTTAAAGATTAAAAACAGCTCTGCATCTTTTCCATTGACAATATGCCTGCCAAGGAAGCACAGTGAGTTCAGACTGCAGCATAACCTACTCTGGTAAAACCTCAGTTGCCTTGATGGATTACATACCATTGAATGTTTCAAATACATCATGACACTACATTTTTCAGTTGCTTGCCTTTTTTTTTCCCCCTAAATGGGGAGCCTCAGCACAGTCAAATGCGCTGTTTGTAAACAGAAAATTCATTCCTGCTTATGGCCTGCAAGTAGACAGAGAGCAGCCCTGGAGTAAGCTGTTCGCCAAGTCAAAAGCCTTTATATTCAATTAGTAGCTTCACTTTTCCTCTTGCATTTGTAACGGCAGAAACCAACTTGTGATGAGAATGAGCAGAATCCTAAGAGCTGCCAGGAGCATGCCAGGACACTAAGAAGAATTCTGCTTGATAGAAACCACGCAAAGAAAATTCAAAACCCACTTCCCTGTCCTTGGCTCTCAGTCACCTTTGCATGCCCTGCTCCCAGGTCCCCTCTCTGTCTTCTTGTATTCTGCCTGATGTACAGCACAAACCCATGTAATGTGGAAAAGGAACTAGGGAAACTGGTGGGAGGGATGCACATCATTATCTGCTTGCT
The DNA here is from genome assembly GCF_028769735.1 of Zonotrichia leucophrys gambelii. Taxonomy (NCBI): domain Eukaryota; kingdom Metazoa; phylum Chordata; class Aves; order Passeriformes; family Passerellidae; genus Zonotrichia; species Zonotrichia leucophrys. Next base: position 73,573,055 of record NC_088172.1, read on the forward strand.
CCCTTCTCTTTTACGTATTTTTCATAAAATAATTATCTGTTTTGTTAATTTAAGATGAAATCTGAAGCAGGATTGACTACTTCTGTTACTTAACTACATGGGGATCTATTCCAGTGGACATGGAGAGCTCATAGACAACATGCTGTAACAAGAAAAGTAAGGGTGGAAAAAACCACAACACTTATTTAAGTCCTTGTATTACTCTTAATTTTTTCAAATTTTAAAACACTGCTTGATTTTTGTTTAAATGATTGGTGAAACAGTAATACCACTATTCTGGGGTAACTTTAAGCATAAATCTGAGAGGCCTTTCCTCCCTCAGACCAAAATAATAACAAGAAAGACTTTCCTCAATATTAATTGTTCTCAAGCACCCAATCTAGCCACTTACACAATCTATCATGTTAGGCCTCTGTTTTAATCTTACAAATATCTGAAATTACATTAGATCTAAAAGGAATACTCAATAAAATATGTCACTTAGCTCTGGTTCTTTCTGAAGATGACACTAATTTATGTGTCCAGAATTCAGTTACACCACTAGACTCCAATTAGCCAATACAGTGGAACAATCCATAACATCCCTATGGAGAAATGCCCTGAAATTTCATTTCAGATCAATTTATACCCTTGAAACAATACTGGTAGGATCCTCAGCACTCACCAAGGACATGATCTCCAGAACAGCCTGGGTGTGCCAGGAATAACTAATGTATCAAGGATTTAACATCTACAAGCTCTCTTCAAGTGCTTGAGAGAGACTAAAAATAGGGCTTTTTACCCCTTCAGAGAAATTGGGCACTATTTGGTACAATGTCTTCAGTTTCCTGGGAATTCCATTTCAGTGAATGCCAAGGAAATTCTTCCTGGGAGGATCTTTTTTCTTTTAATGTCTTTGTAAGCATGGTTGATCAAAACAATTCTTGTGGAAAACTTCTAATACAAAATTTTACTTTAAAGAAACGTAAGTATTTGGGAACTTCTACCAGAAATTTTTCCTTCATGAAAGGCACACATAGATTTCTACCATCAGTAATGCCTAGATCAGGATGAGTGAGAATTTAGCCCACATAAAAGATTAAGGAAAAAAATCAATATTCTGATGAGGCAAAATTCCAACTGGTTTCCAGCATCAATTTTGTTGTTGTTGTTATTGAAAATCTTTCTCTTTATAGGTTTGGGGAGAGTTGGGGGGTTTTGGGTGTTTTGCTTTCTTTTTTTTAAGAAGGAGGTAGGAAATGTTACTACTTCTGTAAAAAAAACTTAACAAAATAAACAATCTAATATCAATTTTAGACAGCAATAAAATGTTTAAATTTTTATCAGAGACATCTATGTGCATTGCTTTTCAGACAAGTCCTGTTCACAGTTGCTCTGGAAATAAAGGTATGCTACAAAAAAAGTCCATTGAGAAACCTTTTATGTACTACACTTGCTTTAAAGCACCAGATCACATCTGTCCTTCCAGTGGCTCAATTTCAAATCTACCTCTTCTCCACAGTTAATAGACTAATTCCTTTAGCCTCAAGCAACAAAACAAGCTTTCTAAGTCCAAACCTTCTAGTGCTTAGTCACCACTCTGTAAATTCAGTCAATCCTCCAGTATTTCAGGACAATTTAACCATGACAAATCAACAGCAGCACTGGTATAGTGACTTTCACAGAGACTTTCTGCCCTGAATCCAGGCCTGCCTAAGTTACAAGCCCTGGAGCTCCACTGAACTCATTGCCATCACCCACAAGTGGCCTTGATCACAGCTCAGCTCTCAGCTGATGCGGGAAGCAGCCACAGGAGGACACCTGGAGCTAACAAGCCAGACTCAAGTTGACATGCCTCCACATGAGCCACTCAGGAAATGCTTCCTCGATCTGTAGGTTCTTGGAAACAGTCTTACCTACAAAGAAGAGCAGAACAGATGGATACTCTGGCAGAGCAAATAACCCTGGCCTCACTCTTTGCTCCACAGAAGTTAGCATTTGATTAGTAGCTCTAGAACACAGCTGTTCAAGTTGTGAATGACTTCAATCAGGTATCTCCCCTCAGTACAGCACTATCCAGGTTTTTCAGGGTGTTTCATTCCCTTCTTATCTTGTTTAATGGGGAAACAACTATAACACAGAATTATGTCAAATGCAGCTAGAAGCTACATAATACCTCTCTCTTACTGTAAGATAGTTTCCAAAACCAGCAAACAATGTTATTCCCTCCAGAACAGGTATGCATAAGGTAACAGGCTGTTTCACTGAAGGATGGGCCACTAAACTGGATGTTTGGGTCATGTAACCAGAGTGAATGGCTGTGTGCTGGGATATGCCTGTGCACGTGCATGTGCACAAGCTCATATGCACAAACTCGTGCTCTGTAGCTAATGAATTTCTTCAAAAATAGCTCATTAGATTGTAAACTGTGTTGTGCTGACACTAACTAACCATGGCAACTGCCAAATGTATAAAAAGCACACAAACACTCTTTTCAAAGCACAGTCTGTGCTTGAATCTTTTTAAAGCTTGTATGAAAACAGTGGGATGCAATAATACAAGCCTAATTTGTGAAATTCTGCAAAATAGAAGGGAAGAGTTCAGTAATCTTCTGAAGAGGCTAGTTTTTTGTAATAAAGTCAAAAGCATCATCCTACCCCTCTTTCTGACCTCTTGCATAACCAAAGGCACATAAACTCACTCAGCAAGTATCACCATGAGCCCACACTTCTGTTGAGATACTGTGTGTTGTTTAAATACATTAGAGAAAAGAAATTCATTCACTGCAGAAGTCCCTTCCAGTCTTCTAAGGCTGACAGCACTAAGCCTCATTTTTAAGCTCTGTGCATCTACTTAGAACATTGATGGGACACATATGTTACCAGGTAGCTTTTTAATATGCATGTAAACCAAATCAAAGGTGACATTACCAACAAGCACAAGTGTCTGCTGCAAAACAAAGATGACCATAAACTGAATTTTAGTGGGCTTGAACCATAAAATGCACTATACACTCATTTAAACATACTCAAGTATTTGCCTAAGATATTTTATTGATAAAAACCTCATAACTATAAAAAGAAATTATCTGTGTCCAGAAAAACATTGAGTCTTCTATATATGGTCCGCAACAAAACAGACTGAACACATTTGTATGGAGAGTGTTTCCCTTTCTACACATGGGATCTTTTTTAATTAAATGGAAAAACCTGAAACACTTGCCAATGGAAAGGGAAAAATTTAATTTCAAATTTCATTAAAGGGTTTCCTTTCATAGCTAAGACTTCTGGAAAATGGCTAGTAGTCCCAGCTGTGTGCACATTATACAGCAACAAAAAAAATTAATAATTAAACAAACACATAAAGGAAGTGGTATGCCAGCAAAGCTAACATCCTAGGCATTCAATCACCATGCTTATAAAGCATGAAGCAATTACCCACTCTGTCACTTGGGGCTACAGCATCTTTTTGCACCTTCATGAGCTCACAGATGCTTCAGAATGTAACAACTTAGCTTTTCAAATTCAGCACTGTCCCAGAGCTGGGCAGGAGCCTGTCTCTGCTGTGATGCAGTTTGAGGATGACACGAGCCACAAGGTACTCCTGGTATTTTTCTGAGGGCTCTAAAACAAAGTCAGTTGGCAATAATGAAGCTGCTGGCAGTAACACCAAAAGCACTGCCGACATGCACAAGGCATTCAATATGTTAACAGGTAGTAGATCAGATGCATTCACATTACTTCTGTTGAGCTTACCTTTGACAGTATTAGGTGGTCAGCAGAAAATAATGTTTATTCATCAGCAGCACTACCAACATCACACCACTGCCACCAATCCAGAAACTTCAAAAAGCCTAAGCAAAGAATGATCTCTGGGGTATCAGCAGGTACCACTTCTATAGACTACAGGCAAGGACCAAGTTGTCAAGATACTTCATCCACCTGTAGATGATTTCCTACCACCCTTGTTTTCTTGCAGGGCCTTCAGCCAGGGGCAGAAGATCAATTGTTCTGGCATCATCAGCCAACTCCTGTCCACTCTTCCCCACCAAGGGCTCTCTTGTACCTTCCTGTCACGTGGCCTGATGCACATCCATTACATAAGCAAGACACAGGTCAGCACTGTGAAATGATGGGTGAAATCTACAGGCTGATCTTGGGATAGAAAAATGTTCATTTACATGAGAGGAGACACTCCATCAAGTCACAGGTACCTGCAAAGAAGAATGGACATCACTGCAATCTAGGCAGCAGCAAGACATGATAAAGCTTTTAGATGCAGGTTTTTGACTGCTTTGTGTGTTGTCATCTCCTCAGACTGCTTCACACCGGTACAAGCTAAGGGAACAAACAATCTCTCTGCAAGTTACAAAGCTTCAGTTAATATTCTTGCTACACTTGTAGGCAAACCTTCTCTCGGAACACAAGCATACAGAGAAGGGCTTCATTAATCTAGTATGTTTTCTTGCTCATATCAGTTAGTGGAGAAAAAATAGTAAGTCTAGATCTCTGAAACTCCAAGGATAATTCACATTTTTGGCTGAAAGACTGATTTTTAAGAACAAGCAGCAATGACAATAAGTGAGGCCATTACTTCTCACAGTGTCTAAAACAATTACACAGCTAATCACAGAAAACTTCCACAGGCCTTTCATCCAACTCCACTGCTCTATTCAGAAGAAGAAAGTCCATTTCCTCTCTATATACTTCTATATTGAAATGCTCCTGTTAAGCTAGTAGCAGTGTTAGCATTAGGAGCAGAATTGAAATCCAAATCACATACTCAACCCTTGCCACTCACTATTTTGACAAAGCATTTCCCATTGTTCAGAATTTCTTCACTAGTACAGTCTGTGCTAAGGGAAAATGGGGATCTCCTGCTGTTGCTAATGCATACCAGAGATCTACCACAGATAGAAGAGACACTAAAACACCATGATGAAAATTGTCTGGCAGTGCACCTCCTATGAATTCAGTGGTTAATGATTCTAAGTAAAATCTGCCTCCCTTAGATATCTTAAAACCTCCCTTTGCCCATCTAAGCCACTAGAGCTTTCTTACTGACTGCTCCCCACCTGTCTGTTAGCATTATTTAAATAAGTTATCTGATGAAAAAGCACTGGAGTAAATCAGCAGCTGAGGCTGGAAAAGCAAATGCTGTGGCTATCAGAGCTGACAGAGCCAGCCTGTCTGCAAGCCTCTGCCCGCACAGTGGGATGACACGCTCACCAAGGCTTGGAAGGGTCCATCAGGACAAGCCCCAACAGACTGCTTTCCTTCATTCTCACCATTAATGTTCAGGCTGGTTTGGATGTTGTTGGTTTTTGGTTAGCTGGTTTTGGGAGTGTTTTCTTGTTTGATTGTTTTTAAGACTATAAAATACCTGAACAGGTAAGATGAAGCTTGCTAGCTGCCAGCTATAAATATGGTAGTGGGGGCTGGGGAGCTGGCTTTTAAAACACAGGCTCCAAAGAGATATAGCATCCCTGTATTGAGAAAAATCTCATAAACTCATCTAGAGTCACAGAATATGACTGACTTTGATCCCAAAGTTTGCATCGGGACACTCGTTCCGCATTAGAGTCCTGTTGCTTTTGTCCAGTGTTTAAATTCTTTGTTTTTAGGAAAAACGAAATGTCAGCAACTGAAAAGCGTAATTTCTCTAAAACCATTTCCTTCCCTTTACCCCCCCCCTCCTCACAGCCTCATTTCAACAGCTCCACAAAAGTACCAACTCAAATTCATTCATGCATCATAATGCCAGCCAAAGCAATTCTCTCTTACTCTCTCCACTGGTTGCCCCAGATAAACAGGCCTTAGGTAAGGTTCACAGACGGTTTGCCACATGTTCATCACCAGTAGTTTCATTTCTAATGAAGGTTTTGACACTGCTGAAGTAAAAGATAATCTGCTACTGAACTTTAAATTAAGCAGACAGAGCTAATAGTGTTAACCTTAGCATCTCTGCCTGACTTTTCATCTTAGAGGCCCTTGAGGTTTCCAACTCAATTTCTGGCTTCTCCAATCATGCAAGAATAATGAGATTGAAAATGCAAGCAGTGCAATATGGCACACATCCTTGGTGGTACTGCAGTACTGAGGGTTAACATGCAGGGGGCAGAAACAAAGCCCTGTGAAAAGAGACCAAGACAAAAGAAATTCAACCAGCAGAGATACAGGCATATTTTCATTTCAGTCTCCCATTTGACCCATGTTAAAACATTGGTAGTCCTGCAGTCGTGGCATTTCTCTTTGTTCAAAAGCCACCTTTTCCATTAGAGAAGGTGTGTAAGTTGAACTGCTGATCTTTCTGTGCCTGGCTGCTCCACACAGGATGTGTGCAAAACTGCCCTTTGTATTTTTACTGCATTAGTATCTTCTATGTTCTTCAATCTAAATATTCTCCTCTACCTGTAGATTTCATAAAGTTTTATGATGTTAAGTGTTCTGTAAATTCCCTCATTTCCCTTCCAGATTAATTGGCCATGAAGTCAAACTTTATTACTTGAAGGGACCATAAATAACATGAAAACACCACCTATGTGTAGCATAATTATGTTGAGAAGCACAAAGTTTGGAGTCTTGACATAATCAGAAAATACAAATAGACAGGAGAAGCTTATGTGTTTTCCTCTACTAGGTATGTTCTATAAGGTCTTAAAATTGTTGAATGCCCTGAAAACTTTCAGGAATCTTGAATCACAGGAATTGATACTGTGGTTTGATTTGCAAATTCTAAACCTGATATGGGAAAGTTGCTCTTACAGTTCAAACCTCTTCTTCAGCTCACATGCACAGTCCAATTGCTGGCTTTGCACAATGGCCAAGACACAAAGGAAGTTACAACTACCCTAGATTAGGTCTCCTAAAATGAAAGCAAAGCCAAAAAATTATATTTGTATATCGGTGTTATCTAAAATATTATCGTACCCTGGATCAATGAAAAGCATTATGGCATTGTAGATACCACTGTCTGGAATGGACAAATATATGAAAAATGTTTTAACAGAAAACACTGTATTTACAGCTCCAGACCCATAGCTTGGTCATATATTACTTGAATGTACAACAAAGGTGCAATAAAAACCACCACTAGAGAAGACAGAGTGAATTTGTATCAAGGGATGGAGGGACCATATGACAAGCTTTTCTTTTGTGCTCCCATCCACAATCAAAAGCACTAAATAAATTTTAGAAGTCAGTAATAGCTTCAAGCTCAATAGGACACTGTTGCTGTACTTTTAGAATTTCAGAAGAAAGTGCAACAGACAACAAAATTCACCACTTTTAGAAAAGGCACTCTCTACATTTCTATTATTATTGAAAGGTATAGAAAAGAGTAAGTCATACCAATAATACAGTGCTATGGTCTGTATTGTTGTTTTGTGTTTCACTTACTCTGATATAAAGTTTTATTTTACAAAGTACATATTATTTATACTATGGCATATTTAATACCAGAAAATAGAGAAAGCAGAGAAAAAATGGTGTAGACATCTCAATGTTACAATAATGAATGTGTTTTTTTTAAGAAAAAGGTTTTACTCAATCTTTTAGTAAACTTTTTCTATTTTGAAAAATATTTGTAATTTTACTTTTTTTCCCAAATACAGTCTAAGTCCTAAGAGAATGCATGCACATACATCAGTTTATTATGTTACCAATTAAGGACACCATTCTATATCTCTTCTACAAAGAATGTATACAACTAAGAGGGCATTCTTTCAAGTCATACTTCATTGGGTTTTTCCTCTTCTCATGGGAAATTCCCATCAAATATATTAAGGGTAAAACCAATAAAGTTTGAAAGAAATTAAACAAACTGTACAAAAGTTATTCTAAACATCATATGGTTCACAGGAGAGTTCAAAAAATATTTATGCAAGTAACTGAATTCTATAGCAGAGAGGCATTACCCTAATAAATCCCATGAGCTACGTTAAGAAAGTTATGAATAGGAGACAGCCCTCCATCAAATTTTTCAGGGCTTTTTAATGAATGAAACAAATACTCCAGATCTCCCCTGGAGCAATCTAAAATGAGAATGTGCACAAGAGCAGTGGCAGGTTTGCAGAAAAATAACTCATTTAAGCTTCATATTTTAGTTGTTTTTTTATAAAGAGCAACATTGGTGAAGTCAGGAGGGAAGCAGAGGGAAAAGCCAATCTGGTGATTGTGATTGAAGGCTCACTCTCTCCACCTTAGCAGCTGATAGGAAATGATGAAGTACAAACTAAATGAATGAAGAATTTAAAATGTTATGGATGGAAAAGTACCAATGAAAAGGAGGGCACAATGAGGTATGAGGTATACTAGCATAAGAAAATACTGAGTAGGCAAGAATATAGAGGTATTCATGCTGACCCTTATTCTATGCGTCTCAATCAGAGAAAGCTCCTAAGAAAGAATGAAAATTTTTGGTCAGTGGTTTTTATTAGGTAGAAAATTGAAGAGAACAGGGAAGGGGATTATCAGTTTCATTTTTTAGCTGGAAAAGTAGGTTTGACCAGCTGTGAGTCAATGCAACCAAAGGATTTTTAAAGGAATTAAAGTACACTATGAAAATTAAAAATGCTGAAATGGAGCTGTTGAAAGAACATTTCTGAAGGCTTTCCTGCTTCATTTCAAATGCAAGGTGCTTGTCTTGCAAATGATAAATTGAGACACCTTCAGGCTCCCTTAGTGCCATTATACCAAATCATACAGGGTGACATTTCTTTGATTCTTTGATTTCCACTCCAAGACTTCATTCCATCTTGTAGAATTTCCCACCAAAAAGAACTCAGAAGGGAATAATTCAGTTAGTGTACAAGTATATTTTTCTACGTCTACATCTCTATTCCGTGTACATTAATAATTGATGTGTTCATGTAATTTGACAAAATGATCAAACATTTTCATTTCAGTTTCTGACTTTACAAATCAAACTGCAGTCTTTAAGTTATACTTTAAATAAATTGTGACTAAAATTGCTATATAGCCTTGTAATTGGAAGAAATTGTATCTGACAGTTTTGATTCTGGTGCTTGAAACTGCCAACCCAACCTTCAGCAACCTCCCTGTGAGTTTCTGGCCTAGCCCACACAGGCTCCCTGCTGAACACTCAAGGCTGAGTACCATAAAACCTGCGTGGCAGCACTTCCTCATAGTCTTATCCAGAACAATTGTCCTATTATGAGGTTTCTGAGTGAAACAGCCACTACAAACAACCAGAACTAGAGGGCCCTGTAGGGTATCGATACAGTCTCAGAACTACGGCATTATCAAGCTCCTTCTTCTGGACAAGTCTTAGAAATACACTTGAACAGATCTCCTGTCCATTTATCCACTAAACATGTTTCCTGCTGGAATACTTCACTGCCTCTTGCATCCACAATGCAGGCTCCTGGTGTTGTGGAAAAGACATTGTGTTATCCATCTTCAAAGCTTTTGCAACATTTTTTCAAAATGCAGTGGAGCATATATTACAAAGGAAAAAATGCAAAGCAAGGGTGCTGTGCTAACCACAAACACAGTAGGACTGCAATTCACAGAGGATTATCAATTTCTTAGCCCTGACTTTGCAGACACTGTGTCTTACAGTGTACTACAGAGGTTGTTCTGAAGCCTTCATGGTCAAAAGCAGACATCCTGGAAGTAAAAGGAAAGGCATTTACAGCTGAGCTTGCCAGTAAAAAGATTCATACTGTTTCAAAAAGAAAAAATATATTTATCTTCACTTTGTTTTTTGCCTAATGCTGTGTGTCGACAAGCTGATTGTTCTGCCTCTCCATCCTAACATCCTACCAAATGTGCACAGCAGCTTCCACAAACACAGTTCTCTTATTTAGGACTTGTTAAATACCCCTACCGGGACAGCAGCAGACCATGACACACACCGAAGTAAAAACAAAATGGCATAAAAGTTCATAATGTCAGTAAATACCCAAGATGGTATTGGTTTTATCAGCCTCTTTTTTTTTTCCTAGAAAAGCTTCACAAATGTTTCCTCATTCCACAAGAATTAAGCATCCTTTTACCCCTGTATCCCTCTTGCTGCCTACTGTGTTGCCACTGTAGAGTCCATGACAATAAGCCAAACAAGCTGATGGGCCTGGGCTTTGGTAGATATCCAATTTCTCCTGTGGTTGTTTACATCCAGGACAGTCTGCAGTCCTGACTGGGAACAGGTGAATGATGCAAAGGTTTGAGTCAGCTCATCAAGTTATTTTGTTCTATGATGTACTTTGCAATTTAGCCTCCATATTTACTTCTTTCTCTAATTTTCAAATGTTAAAGTCATCGTTCTACATTGTCTGCATATTTCCCCTTTACTCAGCAGTAAAATTTGCTCTAATGGGGAGGAAAGCATACAAGAAATTCTCTTGACCCGGCTTAATCACTATCTAGAGAGTTCATGCTGGCACTTCTGTGAATGCTGGGAGCACAGATTATACTCAATCTAATTTAAATAGTCTACAAAGCCAAATTAGCTCTTCACATATCTTAAACAAACATGAAATGGCAGAATGGCTTGACATAATTTCAAAGATATGCACTTTCTACCTGCTGTTTTTCACCTGGTTTTGGGTGGCCTTGAAAAAAGTTTACCAAAACACAAAAGAGTATTTGTGAATCCCTTCCTTGATGCACTTTTTTACTTGGTGGTCCTCTCCCTACCCGAAGTAAACACTTTTCATATTGAAAGATCCAGGTCCAAAAATCACTGAGGCACACGTTCAACATTTTAAAGTCCAACTACAAACTCCAACAAGTGCTTGATTTAAAGTCCATGCTTCAGTAGACTGAGGTACGTGAAATACGTAGTGCCTGATGCATGCAGAGTCTCAGTCACAAAATAAGTATAATAAAAGTAAAATAATTTAATTCCTTTACCTTTGAAATATGCTTATGCTACGTCAAGAGTGGGAACACCACGAATACAGATTCTCCTGTGCAACATTTGAGAGCCACAAGATATGACAGACACAAAGGCAGTGCATACATATCCCTGTCTGTTCAATGGGAACTAAAGGCATGAGCTCACATAGAAATTCAAGTGCTTTAGCTCATGTACAATTCCAGCAACAAAGATCTAATGGCACCACCTTGCAGCAGGCTGATAGAATGAATTGTTGTCACTGTTCAATTGCCTTAAGCTGACAGCTGTCACTGAGAGAGGTACTAAATATGTAATACAGCATATTTCATTTATTTTTTAAAACTACATTAAGATTTGTTGAGTTATCTGGTTAAAGTACTGAAAATTGGAGCAATACTATCAAGAGCCCTCTGTTCAGTCTTTAAGGTCAGTTTTTCTTTTGTACAGAGTGCACTAATACAGGAATCTCTCCATAGCTGTCCTGCAAAGAACAAGGGGGACAGATCACTGTTCTTTTTATGTATATCAGCTTTACACTAGAGGTGCATCAAAACAGCAGCTAATCTGACCCTACAGAACTAAATCAGGGGAAGGAGTAAGGTGCAAGAAGCCACGGAAGAAGACACCAAAGATAAGGTACTTTTAGAAAGAACATCAGGCTCTTTCATAAAACAAGAGAAAAGAAGAGCTACCTACTGAAGAAATGCCAGTCTTCTCAGATGCAGGTCCCTTCCTTCAGAAAATCCAGAATGTAGGATGCAGTGGAAGTCAATGTATGAAAGACTTTGATCTACAGAGAGAGCTAGAAACAAATGGCAGTAGGTGCCTAAGCAAGATCCTAATATCATCATGTGAACAAGTGCAGCAGCTTGGACTGTGTCTTATGAGTAGGAGGATAAGCAGCTAACTTTAAAAGATCTGCAAGGAAAGGAGAAGATCTCAGGAAGAACAGTTAGAGACCTTTCAATGTTTTATCTCCTTTCTTACTATGTGTCTTTGAGTGAATGAGTAATATCCTTAATGGCTACTTCTGGATCACAGTGAACCCATGATCCCAGAGAGAAGATGCTTCTCCAATGCCCAGTACAACCAAGGTGTGGCTATGACTGGCAGCAGTAGCTGGGCCTCAAGCCAAGGAGCCCCCACAGCAAAATTAACCCATAGCAATCGACCTGACACTGGGCATTTCATGACAGAAATTGCCCTCAGCACCTCCCCCTGCAGATTTTCAGCTTTTTTTTTCCTTCCCCTAACTCTAGCATTGCACTCCCTCCTCTTCTCTATCACTGGCTTTGGTGCTTGACCAACTTTCTGCTAACATGCCTCAGTGCTAAGACAGCAACCATTACAAAGAGAAACAAACACGGTACTTTGTATTTACAACCCACTGTTCTGCAATTGCTTTTTGTCTTTGAAAGACTCATTACTCTGAAAAAACCCCACAGCTTTTAGTATTTATGGCTTGGCCTTTCATATATTTGTGGGTTTCCTATAGGCATTTAAAACAAATCTCTAGACACCCTCTGGATAGAAAGAAGATTTTTTCCAAACCATTACTTGGCAAGGAGTCAAATGCTTCTTTTGATTATTTTGATGGTGATTGGAATGGGGTGGTGTGCCAGCACTGGCACATTGTGGAAGTATTCCATCACCATCTATGGACAGAAAACAGGACAAAAGTAGCAGCACATTAGAGTGTTTTCCATTTCATGCTTACTCTTTAAAATTCAAATTATACTTCAGACATTCCATTCCAGACACTGTCCATCCTTACAAATATGATGTGTTTTTCATAGGTTGTTTGTTTTGTTTTCTTTTTTTAACAGACATTATGCATACATTGAAATGCAAAACTCTCTCTTTGTCAAGGGCACTGGGCCTTTTTCTGCAGTAACTTCACAAACTAGTCAAGTCTCACTCTCTTATACACAGTTTAGCTGTAAAGTGCAACATCCCTGACTGAACATTTCAATGAATGCACACAGCATACACACCACCATGGGACATGCCAAGAGGCATTAATCTGTTTCTGCCATTAATTAAATTGAAAATTTTGGGAGTTTAAGGTATAATTGCAGTTTTCCCTTCAGATCCAATGAAAAAAAGTATTAATATTACCCTTCATTTGCCTTTCTCTTTGCTTCAGAAACACCACTTCTACTTCTCACAAAGCAGTGACAACTGAGCCTGATCACCTCATAAAACTTCAGGTTTAGAGATAAGAAATATTTAACCCAAAATCAGTTTCTCAGTGTTGCTTTCTCCAGCTGTTGTGTCATTTGTGACAGAACTACTAATTAGTTCCATGATCCTGTCACAACTAGATGATTCAGCAAGTCTCACTCAACTACTTGCAATATTGTTTAGGAACTGAATTTCCTAAAGCAGCTTCTTACTCCCCTTAAATGGCTCCATAAGTAATTTTTGAGTTGGCACTGAAATGACTAGAGAAGGAAGCCCAGTAAATAATCTTCAAACAAATATCCTATACAACAAATGGACAAGTTAGTAAGGTGTTATAAGCATCATTTAATTCCTTTGCATATCATCCAGATGGGATGATATGCAAAGAAACCCTCCAGCAGTTTTCACTCTGAAATGCTGGTAAAAGAGGCAACTTTTTAACTATCCTCCACTTACCATGAGCAAATTAACCTCTGCTTTCAAATTCAGAAAATTATTATTCTCCCATTGCTAGCCTACACTGCTGAAGCTGAAAGAAAACTGTGTCGTTTGTGACTCATTTTTCAGTGCCAAAGGGAGCTCTGGGGTAGGTGAGCAGCCTTGTGCCCCCTGCTCTTGTGCAACAGGCGTGCACACAGCTCTATGCTTCCTGAGGAAAGAAAACTGGCATGTTTGGGCCAAAAAACCCTCTCTCTCTCATGTGGCTTTATAGGTTCCATAATGCTAATGGGCCTTAAAATGGGACTTAGTATTTTCAGCCTTAATTCCAAGATAGCACATTTCTGAAGAGAAAACCAGGTTCAACTATTCAGCAATTCTGGCCATGGTTTCTTGCTGCTCAGTCAGTCCCTTCACTGCAGGGGAGGCTCTGTGAAAGGCAGGCTGCTACAGACAGGGCTGCCTAGTCAGCCCTCAGAAAGAGCTGAAGCCACATAGGGCTCTGTCAGTCAGCAGAACAATGACACACAATTAATGTATTAACAACGAGGGCAGAACTATATAATCATATGCAAATAATACTGTACACCATACAGCAGCCCACAGGCAGAAAGACAGTACTAAATCCATGGTATTTTTAAGATCTTGTCTGCAGAACTAGAATGTATACAGGAAGGACCCAGACATGTAGTGCAGAGACACAAATTGGTAAAATTTCATATTTCAATAATTACAGGATGAATAAATAAATAACAAACTGGCAAGATGACACATCAGCTAAATGCTAAACAAAGTACTATTTATATTTAAATATGTATTTATTCCATTTTTTTCTCCTAGACCAAAAGAAAAAAAACACCCAAGGGATGTTAATGCTGAGATTCTTCAATGCTGAGCTGGCATTGAAGCCAGAAGGAAATTAAGAATGACCTTGTACAAATGAAGCAGCAAATGATGCTCATTAGCAAGCAGCCCTAGGAAGGCAGTGCTGGAGGTAACCGAATGTGCAGCAGGTAAGAGTTTCCATGGCCACTGGTTCAGGGACACTTAGGAGGAGCAGAACAGCAAAGAGAAGTGTGTCAACAGCATTAAATTTATGTGATGGAAACCACGCATTAAGAAAACACCGAGCTAACATTTATTTAACAGAGAAAAGAGCTCCCCTAATGCTATTCAGAATGCCATTGTGCAAAAAGTATTGATTTGATACTACTGATTAAGTAACTCCTTCCCCCTTCAGTTGTCAATCAAGATCATAGCACAAAGGCTTTCAGTACAAATGGTGCCAGAACATTCTGTAGCGGATAGATTTTTTCTCTTTCTAACTGACAGATTATGCCAACTGAAATACCTGTTAATAATTTTAATTAGTTCCTTTCCTGGTTTTTAGTTCAAACAAAATTTAAATTAAAAATTATCTCTGTAAAGGAACAAGACTTGCCTAATGCTGTTCAGCATCATTTATTCAGAGCAAGCTGCACTCAGATGACTGTCCAGTGGTCCATGACATTGTGTAGAATTTATAATCCAAATGCCAAAAAGAAAAAGAGAGGGAGAAAATAAATTTCATTTTAATAGGAATATAGAGTTAATGAGTATGAGTTCTTCTTATTTTTTTATCTAAACTACCTTGTCTGGCATCAAGTTAATTATCAACTATGACTCACAGAGTGCTCTTTTAAAAAGTTTCTGTAGAGCTAAAGCCTTCTTTCTCCACAAATAAACTTAGTCCAGAAAGATGAAGACATGAGCTAAGGTTATCTTTCCCAAAGAAGTGCAGTATCTGTTGATGTCACTTCAAAAGTGATAAATATCACCCAACAGTTATCAGACACCTTACAAAGAACCTGACCCAGCCTCCATCATATTAAGCACTTATATTGGTCTCAGCAGGAACTGGATCACCCTCCAATATTTATCCATGTACTGTCACAAATAATCCATGACAACTGGATAATGCAGGCATGAACCAGAGGGAGACAAAGTGGGGGACAACATGTGGAAATGTGAGAGGGGCAAAAGAGCCTTGTTAAAGGTAGGCTTAGTACTTCTGAGAGACTTCACTCTGTCAGATTTATTAAAACCAGAAATAAAGAAAGGCTTTGCATTATTTCTAGCTTCAAAAACTGACAAAATGTTTGACAGGCAAATATCTTTTCTCTCTGAACTTTTGAATGAGGTTGCTCATATTACAGATAAGTAGAAGGCATACATATTAACACAGTGGGGGGAAAGAAAACACTAACACCCACCATACTGAGTGATGTGGCACTGAGGGGCTGAGCTTGCCAAAAGACTGAAAGCACAGCCAAGAGCATACCTTGCTTATTCCTTTTGCTCAGAAGCTCTTAGTAGAAGGCAATCACACAGAACAAAACAACAAAGCAAGCTTATCACTAGGTATATTTAAACATTACAGCTTGTGTTTCAGATTCCTCTTGCCTTGCAAAGACAGTCTGCAATTTGTGCAGACCAATTATCCTGTTTGTTCTTGGCAGGTCTTCTAACTGGCTTCCCACTAATGCAAAGACACGATTCTGTTCAGGACACTATTGCTGTTGAGAAAGGGATTTAAGTTTAAAAAACAATGCATCAGAACTGACGCTTTTGCATCACACTAGGTAGGCAAGGACTGGATAAGAAGGTGGAAGAAAGGGATAATTTCAAAAGCTTTTTCCCTTGGTGCAACTGAGATGATTAAGGGATACTAAAACATGATGTAGGAAACTATTCAGAAGGAAATTACAAACCCTAAAATTTGAACCCTAGAATGCCCTTATGAACCCTTTGCCCTTATTGTAAACCTTAGAATAAGGGCATAGAAAGGAAGGAACTGTGTCCTAAAGGAACCTCCATGATTCTCCCAGCTCAGTTTCACTCAAGTTTAAACTAAGGCAAAACACCTCTTGTACCTGTTCTCAAATGGACGAACCTTGAACACCATGTCATACTCTGACCAATGTCTTCCCACAGATTTAAATGGTGCATTAAGGTACTATATCATGCAAATAAAAAGTGGCAGCAAGCAAACATATAGCTATGTAGGTTTTTTCTCTTTTTTGGGGGGCAATGGTCACCAGAGTTGCTCTCTTATATAACAGGCTACAGATCTGCATTGCATGTTTATAGAAATCACCATTAATTAGCTTTTACCACTCTTCAGTCTGTAATGGTTAACTGTCTTCAGAGTAAAGACCTTATTTCAACTCTCAGCCTTTCTTTATTCCCTAGCCTTTGCTTGTCTTTACACACCCAGTAGACTTAAGTCATCAACTACCAATTTCTCATCAATGCAATTATATTTAATCAACTCTACTTGATATTTCTTTTTGATGAGATTACAAGTCATTTTGACAAGTGTTATTTTCCACAGGTTCATGCTGATTGGCATTAATTACATTGCCTTCTTTTAATTCTTTATTAATTAATCTTTATTAATTTTGATATGCTGCTGTTTTGCCAAGTGCATAACTGGATCACCATGAGCAAGAGTGTGCTTTCAAAATAGTAGAGGAGTTTGAAAAACACAGTAAAGAACTCAATTGTAGAAGCTGCAGGTCAAAACCAAACACCATCTGCCTTTAAGCTCCCCATCCAGTCCTGACACAGCAACTCAGACCCACTTGGCAGAGCAGAGAGCTCCTTGCAGAAAGGGTGGGGAGAAGATGGAAAACAAGAGTGTAAAGCCTCACAGCATATGAGGGAGATGCAGATGTCCTGCATCAAGGCAAAGGTTAGCACAAACACGATTTGTCCTGAGGAAGTGAGGAAGAAGAGAACTGAGACTGAACAGGGAAATTCTGTGAGCACTGTACCCCTCTGAACTTATTTTCTTTCCTGTGCTTACCATGGCAGATGTTGACTAAAATTCAGCAGATCCAACTAGTCAAGAGAGACTGATCAGGCAAGTTAAACTCCTATTCTCATATCCATACTTAGGAGGAAATCCTGAAGATAATTTATAGGCAAATATGTATTTGCATGTTCCAGTACCATCTATGTGTCTTCAAATACATGACTGTGAGGGAAATTCTGTTTACAAACAGACATATAAACAGTTAGCGCTCAACTCAAAAAATATACTTTGCACTTGCTGCTGTTTTTCTGTGGTTTGTACGCAAAATGAATTGTGCCTGGGCTGAATTTCTCTTATCTATTCCTCCTTTCACTAGTAGCTAAAGCAGTAGGAAAAACAAAGTAGTGCTAGTTAGTTGTCAATATAATATGATCCAGGGAGATGAGTGTCACTCCTGTGTTCATCTCTGATGACCCTCCACAGTGGGAGTCAAAAAAATTTGAAAATATACTAGTTCCAGTATAAAAATAAAGAGTGCTGAACAAACTGAGCAGTCCAGCAAAAAATTACAGTTCAGACAGGTCTATGTACCAGTGTGTTTCCCAGGAGCTACGGACACAAGATTGCTTGGAGAATCTGGTAGATGCTTACAGTACAGAGTTTTTCAGGCAATGCAGACATTCCTCTGATCCTCTTTATTAACATGATCCTCAGCCAAATTTCTCTACAAATCACCAAGGGAGAAATCTTTGCACAGACTGCTCCACGCTTTTGCAGCCCCATGACAGATGCAGCCCTAGGCTTACACCTTCTAATCCTAATCCTAGGCTTTGCTAAACTTTAGCTCCGCCAGCGCCAAGGCGCCACGAGACAGCTCACAGGGGAGAAGCCTTTGCACAGCCTGCACTGGAGTTCTGCAGCCCTTCCCAGCCCCACACCCATGGCAATTCCAGCTCCCACAGCCCTGCCCTGCCGTGGGTCCCGCTGAGCCGAGCCCACAGCCCTGCCTGGCCTCAGCCTGAGCCCAGGGATGAGCCAAATTCCCAGGGCTGCTCCTGCTGGGCTCTGGGACTGGCCCTGGCCACCCACCCCTGGCTGCACCTGACAAGACCTGGCATTATCCAAACCTTCATCCCCCATAGCCCACAGCAGCAGCCTGCTTGGGAAAGCTCTCCAGGGAAAAATCCTTCTGCGGCCTACACACACTGTCATGTGGTGCCCAAATCTGCTCAATCTGCAATGATGGCTTTTTCCAAGAAACATCAATATTTAATACTTCCTGAGCATGTGAAACAGAGGCTCAGCTGTCAGGGCTGTTTGACTTCCAGCCAAGGACTTTGCAAAGCAAATATGAGTGATCTGCCATGGGTGTTCCACAGTATTGCCCATATCCACTACTAAAAGAGCAAATAAAACACTAGCTATAGAAATTGCTACATCTGAAATCACACATCTTTTTACCAAATATTTAATAAATTCAGTCTCTCCTAATTATGTATTGCTCAGGTAAAAGCAATGCAAAATAAAGCCAGGGTCAGAGATTAAAATCCAAATTTCAAAACGCAGGTTTGGAGCATGATTTTAAAGTCCAGTCTCAGCACAAGCTAAACTGCAAAGCAGCCAGAGCTCCCATATAAGCAGCTGATATATCTAGAACCGTACCTTGCTGAAGGCACACCTCTATGATATTCTCTCCAACAAGACAATGATCTGTTTACTAAGATGAACATCCAGGATGGTGAGTAGCTGGAGCATGCAACATGGGAAGAGATGTCACAACAACAGGATTTACTCAGTCTTGAGTAGGTGAAGGGGAGCTGTGTTGTCTACAGCTGAGGAGAAGATTTAGAGAAGATAGGGCCAGAATCCCTCTTGGAGGTGCAAAAGGAGAGAATGGGAGCCAAAAGACAGAAATTGCAACATGGGAAAACCAAATTATACATAAAGAGCACCTTTTTCCTCCACAAGCAGAGCCAACCACTGGAACCTGGCCTCAGAATATTAGAAAGTCCATCCAGAGACAGAAAGCTCCATGAAACACAGCCCTGAGCAACCGAATGTAATTTGGACCTGCTCTGATCAGGGAGGACAAGATGACCTCCAGGTATGTCTTCCAATCAGAATTTTTCTGTGATTTTACAAACCTTCTAAGAAGCATGCAAAATACTGCTATAGATATTTTGTATAAGGCTTTAAACATTTGTTTGTTTGACAAATATAAAGCCAGCAAGAGATAAAACCAGATTCTGCTGTAAATTAAAGTGGAATTTTGTTTCCATGAACATCTGGAATATGTATGTGCAATTGCCATACTGCTAAACAAAGAGCTGGCATGAAGAAAAAGAAAAGGATCTGTTTTCATTTAGGATTTTGTCCCTTGGAGCTAACATAATGTATAATGTGTTTGGGGTTTAAGAGTAGTGATTTGTTTGGAATTAAATATAAACATAATTTCCAAAATACAGGAATAGTGCTTTATGGTAAAACCAGAGATAAATCTGAGTCAGAACACATCTATAAGACCTGTCTCCTGAAAGTATTGAAAAAGCTGTGATTGCTTCACAGGTACCATTTCAGAGGTTACTTTTGTCTGCAGGTGTCTGGATTCCAGTGGTAGTCATTGTAACTTAAGTCATAAGCACTTCAATAGTTTTTGAAAATGGTTCTGAATTATTTTCATCTCACTGCTCTTGGAAACCTGACCTCTTCAGCAATCCTGAATTCTTTTTTTTAGGAATACACTGTTTTTGTTAACAAGGTACTTATTATTTTTAGGGCAAGCTAAAACTAAAACTTTCAGTCTGTACATACTCTTCATATCCAGGTGTAAACTTCAGCCTAGGTGAAGTTGCCATCCTTATGCATGGCAATTTCTTAGCAACTCTATTAATGAGGAAGTTAAAACCTCAGTTAGGTGTAGTCTTGTCCCACTACAGGTAGGTACCTAATTTCTATACAGAGAGAAGATTAAGGCACTTGGCTTAATGCCACCCCAGCTTTCTCTGCTGCAAACATATAAACTGACCCACAGGGAGCATTGAAGACAGACATTTCTGAATCTATGTCTTTCCTAGACCACAACTCTTTTGTAGCTCAAAACTAGGCACCTGTGTGGAAAAGGGAGTCACAGCCACAAATTTCTTTCTGGGTTTGGTCACAAAGTCACCAATTAAGGCCAGCACCTCTCTTTGCTTTTAGATGTGGCTGCTGGAGGAAGAGAATTGAAGCTACAGCACCTGCTGAACCCTGCTCTCCACATCTAAGGAAGGGCTCGTTTCCTCCCACTCACTGCCAGTGGCCCTGTGGATCCTGCACTCCTCCCTCCACAGTGAAGCATTCTCACCTGACATTATTGTTAATACAAGAGAAAGTGTCTATTCCACCCCTGATTAGTATTTAAAGACATTCTTTTGAGTTGCAAGAGCGGACGTTTTTCACTCTTTTCAGGTTCAGGGATGCCAAGAACCTAGTTCTTCAGTTTCCTGATGAAGTGCACAAATACAGCTCCAGTACATTCATACAATATAGTGGGGGCACAACATACATATGTTATCACTTTTTCCATGTATATATATGTGTGCGTGTGTGTGTGTGTATAATCTGTGTCCCATCACGGAGGTAAGCTTCATTCAAGCACAAGTTGTACTCAAAGACATACTGGGTTTGACTCTCCTTGAGGTTGAGTCTATCACCAGCCATAAGAGAAGTAAAATTGTTACATGTTCTCTCTATATTCACATTCCTACTATTCATTAAGTGAAAGCAATATGCTGAGCACAATATAAATAAAGAACTCAGTGCTGTTTCTGTGCCCATGTTCAAGATAACCTGAAGATTTTGCTTTCTGTGATACTAGACATCAACAATGTGTAATAAACTCTTATTTAATTACTTACTCTGACAATTTCACATAATGTGAATAGTGTGATTACTACTAACGGGTCCTGTTTTTAGAAAGAAGGCAGCTTTAGAAGGACAAACGTGATGAGCCAGAAATACCTGAGACAAATGCTGATTTCCTTTCTCATTGATACTAAATTCAGTAAGATTATTCATAAAAGGCCCTTTGTATTTCCTGCTCATCTTTGTGGACAATTAGTTTACTGATCCTCCTGTCTGAATCCGCTGTGAAGGACACAGCCTCTGTGAAAACTCTCTAGCCCTTCTTGCCTTAGGTATGCCTAGGTTACCTTCTTTGACTGAATAATCTTATTGACTCAGGTGTTGCCAGCTTATCAGTCCACTCTTCACAGGTCAACAAAGGAAATTTTAAGCCAGGGCTGCTCCTAGGTCTTATGTCAATCGAAATTTACTGATTCAGGTTTTGCCTCTTCCCCAACATCTCTCCAGCTTGCAGACAATTACATCACGTTACACACTGCACACTTGTCTGCAGCATTTATCTGTGTTGTAGAGCTTCTCTGCAGCAGACAGTGTGTTGGTGCCTGTGGAGTCTCTGAATTCCCAAAGATGGGAACCAGATGCTACCATAACTATGCATACAAAAAGTACTATCTTCCTATAAAAAAGCCCTTGAAGGACTTTATTCAGATTTTATGAGCCATCAAGTGGAACAGCTGGGATTTGTTTTCGTAGGGTTTTTTTGTTTGGCTTTTTTTTTTTCAATTCAGTAATTTTCAAGCACAGACATTCACCCTGAAGCATTTGCCTTAAGATACAATATGCTTTTATTTCAGCTTTCGCTGCTGAACTCTACTCTTCATTTATATGTCAAAATATTAGGATGCTCTTTTCCCACTCTCATGATTTTCACGCATATACTTGTGTCAGGAGTGAAACAACCATCGCCTTTTTTGACTGACATACTCAATCCAAGAGAAACAGGAAGAAGCAAAACCTTTATAACTTTAGGAAGGCTTTTTCTTTTTTTTTTCCCCCCTAATGATATATACACTGAGATACTTTCTGTAACTGACAAGAAACGGATAGAATTTCATAAGGAACAGGAAAACAATGCACCACTGCAGCAGATGTGTGCCCAGAGAAGCTACGAAAAAAAAAAGATTTCCACATCTTGTTGCATAAAAGCACAAAAATGAAAATAAGATAATGGCAGTTAAACAGAAACAAGCAAGAAAAACCCTCTGAAGTTCATCTATAAAAAATACAATTAAAATACTTACTTTTAAATAATTCCTATACAAATTAAGAAAAGGAATTGTTTACTCCTTTCTTCATGACAAGTTTTTCTCATGCTTTCTTACAGTGTTGCTGTCCAAAGAGCAGAAGAAATACTTTTCCTTGTTACTGCACCTTCACACACTAGTGAGTATGTCTTCCCAGATTGTTACGTGCAACAATTATGACTCTCTAATGCAACTTCCCACACAGCAAAAGCAATGGATCTTCCCTATATGAAACTCTTAGAGCCCACACAAAGTGTGGTTACCTTCACCCTTTTTTTTTCCAAAATATCAATTTTAATTTTAAAAACAGACTCAGAAAAAAAAAATTTGTTGTTTGCTACCCTTGTTCACTTCAGCAGGTCATTGCCCTTTACTAAATGTACTTCCTAAACATGCACATTTCATTACCATTCAGAATTTGTCTGGATCCAACTTCCTGCCATTACATCCTGACATGCTTTTGTCTGCTAGACTCAAGTTCTTCAGTATCACGTTTCTGTTCCCTGCAGAGGTTCCCTGCACACTGTCAACACATCTCTCTGTAAATCTGTTTGATAAACTAAAGTCAAGCTGTTTGAAGGCATGGTTTTTAAACTGTAAATCATCTGAGGGCCTCTTCCCAGACAGAGCCTCCTCCATTTTTTCAACATCTTCCTTGACTGTGGACAGCAGAATTAAACAGAGTATTCTATCTGTGGCCATATCTACTTCTGATGGAGAGCTAATTCTTCACAGCCTCTTTTCATATGTTCTTCTTAGATATTTGAGAGCTGCATTAGCCCTCCTGGCCACAGCGTCCCGCTGTAAGCTCATATGCAACTAAAATCATGACACAGATCTTTTTCCAATAGCCACTTCTCAGTCCAGTGGTCCCTTTTCCATCAGTATGGTTAACATTCTTTACTGCCAGTTTTATAACATTACATTTGACCCCTGTGGCTTGCACAGACCACTGTTACTAGCCATCTTCCCAACACCACTTGAAAGGTTTAACAATGTTTTTCCGTTTTGTGCTCTATGGAATTCTGTATCTCTACCGAATCCCAGCAGGAGCAGAGTCATTTAACATTATACAGAATTTCATCCAGTTTCATCTATTTAATGCATTCCCAGTTTGCTTCATATTGCTGTATTGTATTAATCAAGAATTCACAGGGTGTTAAACCAAACAGCTCAGTGAGATATATCCAGATGGTATTGGACCAGTTGTACTTTATTAGCTGAACATGCAATCACCTCAGGAGTAACATTTCAAGCCAATATTACCAACATAGGTTTTCCATAATCCTAAACTCATTGGCAATATCTTTTTCTTGCTGTATCCCATCATAGGAATTTCCTCTTTGCCCTGCATCAACATAGTCCAGTATGCTTTATAGGGATCTAGACAGTTCTACTAAACTCTTGAATAGGTAATAAAGGTAATATTGCCTTAAATAGTGGCACATTACCTCTCTGGTGTTCTCAGAATTTCATGATTTAGGGAAATACTTCTATTTCCTCTTCAGAGTTTATTTTTCCTTCCTTCTGGTCCCATCTCCATTACTTGTTTGATGGAAAAGATACATGCATTCTTATTTCTATCAGTCCTCAACATTGTTTCATTACTTCTGTAATATAAAAAGTTTCTCTTTAACTTGTGGAATCTTAGGAATACTTTTTTCAGCTTTCATTATGCAAGTCTACCCTACACAGTCTTTAGATTACTCAGAGATTCAAGAATTATTTTTTTTCTTCTTCTGAAAGTTTGCATCTCACTCATGACAGCAAATAGTTCAGGCTGATAGAAATGGAGCACAAACTCTATTGAGAGAACAAAAATAAATCAAAATAAGCAAGTTTCAAACAGAAAGCCTAAGGCCAATTAAGTGATCTGAACTAGAGGCCATGAGGCCCTTGGGAATCTCGGAACAGTGCTATCTTGCAGATTTTAGAAATAGGTAGTGGGACATAACTGAAGCATCTCTCACCTAGCACAACAAATCAGGTATTTCCTCAACATAATATAGCTCATTAAAGTAGTGGTGTCTTAATACAAGGTTGATGCTGCTGTAGGAAAGGATGTACAAAGAGGTATTCAGGAAAAAAAACAGCTGTAATTTCCACTAATGTTGTATTTTCTGTCTTTACCTAGATTTCCACAGCTTTAACTTACTCAGCATTCTTTCTTAAATTCAAAGAGATTCTTGCTGTAATTCTCAAAACAGAGGGACTATCTTGGTTCATTCTTCTCATGACTGTTGGGCTGATAAAACCAAAGATCACATCACTAGTTAGCAGCAGTAGTTTTTTTAAAAAAAAATGTACTAATATATGACCTACATGAATCTCTGACTATACCCTAGGAGGAGATTTGAATCCACTGCCCAATTTTGTGCAGAAGAACAGAGATATTAAAGAAATTAAGTCTCTATTGATTTCCTGAAAATAGACAGCTGAAGAGACAGACCCTGTAAACACTTTGATTGAAGATATCATTGAAAAGTCTTTATTAAACAACAGAAAATACACTTGAAAGAAGGGCCTCTAGAACTCCCCAACCATACAAAAATCCCTACAGCTCCAAACTCACAAAATCTCAAGAAATGCATTCACAGGGAAAATTGTGACTGCTAGTTGCAATGTTCCTGTAATTACTTATGAATGTGTACATTCATGTCTTGTTTTATTCTTTAACAGGTCTGTCTTCTGAAAGGCAACCAGTACTATCAAATCAAGACTTGTGGCAGAAAGCTCTGGAGTCCCTGTCCTGCATGCAACGCGTTCATGTATTCCTGAATTTAAGTACCTCAGAAGAGACCAAGAATTTGACCAAAATATGCCAATGGACAGCAGCTGTGAGATGGGCATCATGTTCAATTTACAGCTGAGCAAAGAGGTTCTGAATCTCTGTTTGCTATGAGCCACCTAGCCATGTATACAGGTGCACTGTGCTCTTATATTTTATAAGCACATCACTGGGATGAATGCCAGACAACTGGCAGCTGCCTACCTAATTTTAGATTATGTGGCAATAAACAGATACTTCAACATTTCAGCACATTCTCTTATTGGGCTTTTATTCCAGAAGCAAGGAAAACTAAAATGGCCTGTATTCCTTGGTAATTTTAAGGAAAAGCCAGTCATTCAGTAGTTGAACAGATTGCTCTCAAGGTTCAGAAAACACTGACTGAGCATGTGATGGAGAATGCTACAGACAAGGTAAAGCACAGCTGAATTTCAAGGCTGCTGGGGCAGCACTAAAAGAGTACTCGTAACAGGAAAGAAATTATCAGAGTAAGAGTTTGCCCCTCCAGATGTTTAGGAAAAATTCTCATTACTGTGGATTTATGATCTCTTTGAGCAAAGGTTATTTTGATGTTTTTAAAAACAGAGAGAAAAAACCAACTGGTGGTGCATATAATTTTCCGCTACAGACAGTGCAACTACATCAATTCATCTTTCTCACCCCACAAATCAATATAGAGACACTGTAAATCAGAACTCTTATGTCAAGGTTTAAGAGAAGCAAGAAATATGCAAAACAGTAAATCAACATGAGGTTTCCTATACTATGGTTGGCAGTCACAACTAAACTAAAAGTCAAAAGATTAATGCTGACCATTTTCCTTTCCACTGCCCTAAGAGTAAAAAGCAAGATTGAACACCAGGAGTCTTTGGTAACAGGTGCTGAGGGATTACTGCATAGGCTGCTAGCAGTTTTTCTCAATGTACATGTCAGGTTTCAGGGAAAGGCAATGTTGAAGAAGGAAAAAGCCTTAGTTCCTTTTAAGTTTTTCTAAATCAATGCAGGGAACGGATGTTCAAGTAGCAAGCATTCTGGCACTCAAGAAGCCCTGTTAGAAATTAAAAGACAAAATCTATGCTTAATTAGCCTCCCTTTTTTCAATCTGTTGAAATCAGCAGGAAATCACAAGATGTGACAAGAAATGGAAAAGAAGTTACCTCTGTTTTAGCAAGGTGTAAGGAGAGCAGCAGGAATTCAACTTCCATACACCTAGGTACTTTTGTAGTTAATGCTTGAAATTACCTAGAAGGATTAGCAACACAAATCCATGAAAAATTACCTCCTTCTTTAACAAACCACCAAATAATCAGGACCTCAGTGCCAGATTATCCCATTCTCTTCCCCATGTGCAAAGCATTTATTGGTATATGGCATCTAAGACATGAGCGCTGCAGCAAGAATGGGCCAGCACAGCCATTTACAGGTCTAAAGCCTCTTATCTGTAACAGCAGCAATCAGTGGGGTACAAATAGACAAGGCAAACCTTAAGCTAAGGGAACATCTCAGAACATGGGACAAAGGCCATTGCTAATTACTGAAGACAGGAAGTGTCTTGGTTACCTCCTTCTGCCTTGATGGAGGCTACCTAACACTTAGAGCTCCCACAAAGCATTTACACTGCATGAAGTAGATTAAGTAGGTGTTTGCATTACTGGCCCTTTTCACTGTAATATAATCAGCTGTTGACTAGGATCTCAGAGAGACAGAAGGGGTTTGCTTACCAGGTTAATGGGTCTTTGCTTATCATGCATTTTCATGCATTGGATTTGTACTTGAGAAAATAAGCAGTCAGAAAAAAAGGAGGGAAAAGTATACATAAATGCATTGTATTCAAAGATGCAATTTTTAATTTAAAAATTGAACACAACTGATTATATAAAAATTAGTAAGGCAAAAGAATTCCAGACACAAGGTCAAATTTGTGTATCTAAGTAAAAATTAAAATATATGCTTACAGAAACAAAAGGTTATAACTAAACACCACTGATTCCTACAGGAATCAGAAAAAATCTGGGATTCTGGGTTTTAGGCAATATATACCAGGAAAAAATAATATAATGAATTATACTTAGGAGACAAGACATCCATTTTAAGATAATCTCTTAAACAGAAAAAATTCCACAGAATGTGTCCTTTGCTTTACCGAGCCAGATATTCATTGCATCACAGAGAAACACTGTATCTCAAAACTTCACAAATGAAAAAGGAGGAAAGGGGCAAATTTTCTCACAACAGTGAAAGGCTAGTTACACAAGAAGCCACAAATCTTGATGACTGCTTCAATAACAGCATTATTTAGTGATTACCATTGCCATCAATACAAAACAAACCATATGTGGGGCAAGTGCAGGTCAGAAAACACTCGACTCATGCAGCACACAGAAGCAGGTGTAGCATATTTCAATAAAGATATAATATCAAAGTAACATACCTTTCACAGGCTGGAATTTGAATTTCTCTGTTCAATGGTCAATAATTTGTTCCTGGATAGTAATCTTTTCCTTTAGATTCTTCTAAATAGATACATTTTTTAAATATGCTTAGACCAGAAAACTACATTTGTTGCCTTTAAACATACAGAGTGGTTTACCTTAGGTGGATTACTTTGATACCAGGAACATGAGGAAGATTTACATCCTTTTCATCAGTTACAGCTTTGAGGCTAAGCAGATGGCACACTCCTGTAAGTATAGTATTCTACCCTAAAATCCAGGGTAGTTTTAGCTTATTTCTTTTTATAGCTCCATGGGTCCCTCCCCAAACCCTCCTTAAAAATCAAGGTCTATTATCTGTATTTTAAGATATGAATGCAAGCTAACGATCTGCAACCAACATATAGTGGATGTAATCGGCATAAAGATTTAAATTACTTTTGTTCACAGCCCGGTGGCAACTTAAACATATCTCAACCAGATTTCCAACCAAGGTCTAAAGAGTGTATACATTTTCTTAAACTTTTGTTTAAATAATGGCAGCATGTGATATGCAAAGATTCAGACACATTATTTCAGACATGTACTCTACACAATTCTTGTTAGAAATGGACCTACTCTGGAATCTTGCTGTTAGGCATTTGGGAGTTTTTTTAATCAAATGGCATTAACTGATTTAAACAAAAGTGTCATGGGAAATGTGTCAGCTTTGAAGAAAAAAAAAGTCACAGGAGATTGTTTGGGACCCAAGATAGAACTACCATGCAAAATTAGAGATAATTGAAATACCTTTGTTTTCCCTCTTCCAGATGTGGCACTGAAGTCTTAATTTTTTCATTGCATATCAGATCACTGCCTCCACTACTACACACTGACTACTCTTGCATGTAACTCACATAGTCTTTCTCACCAAGATATTTTCATTTTGTTTACACTGAACATAGAATATTCCTTATGCCTCAGCTGCCAGATTTCTTTCGCTTCATGAGAGTCACAATTCCCTTTTGACTAGTATTTAATTTATATACACAAAATAACACCAATAACAGAAAGCAGAAACAGCCTGTTAGGGCTCTCAGAAAAGCAGGGACTATGAACATAGATCTCTTGCATTACTGAGGAATGTTGAGCAAGTATGAAAAATCAGCCGCTGAAGTTGTGCACTCAAACCTAGGTGCCAATTTTAAACGTTTCATGGTCTTTCAGGAAGACTGAGATCATTGTGATTAAAATTTCCCCCACGAGCTAGCCCAAGACAGGCTTTGAAGGCAGAAATATTTGTGAAATGATTTACAGATGTTTCCAAACTTGCTGCCAGCATTCCTCCTGAAAGATAGTCTGTGGATCTTTTATCTTAACATTCTTTTCTGCATTTCTTATGCAGCATATGATAAGGATGAGGGAAAAAGAGTCAGAAATTCTGATTAGAGTTATATTAATATATAGCTTTTCAAAATGTCCAAGACTCTGACCACAATTTAACTGTTGAATTTAATTTGTTCAGCTAATGAAAGAAAATCCTGTTAGATTCTGCATAACTTAGCTAGGAACCAAAACATGTTTTCACCCAAGTCTCAGAAAATAATTTTCTCTTAAGGATGTTGAGGTGACAACTATTCAATATCAGGAACTTCCCAAGCAGTACCCAAACTAGGGAACCATTACCTGGCTTGAAAGAGCAATTGGGTCCACCACCCTTCAGCATGAAGAAACACCATCATATGAGTTATCTGCTGCTCAGACCAAAACATTCTTTAGAAAGGCACAGACAGGCAGCTTTCACTGTCTGACAATGTTCACAGGCTCTTTCCTGAGAGGTCCCTGGGGCCTCTGCAGCTCCCATGCCCTGGATGAGCCTGCACAGCCTGACGTGACCCTGCACCTGTCACAGGAATATCAACAGCAGATTGCTGACCTGGCTTCTTCAATCCATTTCCTTCTCTACTAGCTGCTGCCTCTTTTTCTTACCTGTTTTGCCTGTGCGTGTTGTGACAAATTCTCCATTGCAAAGCCAGGAAAAATTTATTTTTGTAAACTTGCCCCAGACCTCCAAAAACTCAAGATGTTAAAATGGTGTGCCTGCAATACACAGTAGTCTTTAAGGGAAAGCCCTTGTTTTTCCAGATTCCTTTGAGCTTTAAAACAGACATACACACAAAGATTGTATAGACTAACTATAAGGAAAAACAGGAAACATCAAAAGCTGTGTGATTAAATGAAGTTTTCCACAGTTACGCAAAAAAACCAGGGAGGTATGAGATTCCAGGGTTTCTGGAGTGCTAAGTAATCAAAACAGCACAGCAGCTTTAACAAGAGGGCTCCACAAATACTGTCTTCATATCAGCTTTGTAGTTCATGCAAGAGAATTTTTAAAAATATTCAAAAAGGATTCTCTGGAATGGAAGGAAAATGTAGCATATTCAGCAGCATTTTGAACACAACATTCACTGTACCCTTTGACCACAGTGCACGGCCTCACGTCCTCCTCCCCTGCTGCCATACCACAAAGGGATGGGGAATGAGTGGGAAAGGGTCACCAGCAGTTTTTCCAAGAATTAAGATAACTGTAAGTTGAGCTTGTCCCACACTTAGTAGCTGTGCATGCATTATACATGCAACTAAGTTTTTCCATTCTTATTTTGTCTTAATGTAAGAGCTTTAAAAAAAATTGGACATTCTGTTTGAAAAACATGTCTTGCACCATCTACAACAGTAGCACTGTGTGGCCCTCTTTCGTGTTTAGTTGCAAAAAGACATGGAAAATGATCCCTAGAACAGGCTACTTTCAAGATTATCTATATTCCCATTAGGCTCAATTAATCCAAATATGACTATATCTGATTTCAGACTGAGGCAGGCTTTTGTTCCAAATACACTTACACTTCCTGACTAGCAATACGAAACAACTTTAAAGACTAGCATTCAAAAATATCTCCTCCTTGTCAAGTTTTTTTAATCTTTTTTTACATCTCAAGTGAAATGGGCTTTTATGTCTCTCCTTTGTTCTGATGAAAAGTTCTTCCTCTCCAGTAAAGCAAGTTTACTGATACAGGGAAAAAAAGGAACAGCACCAAGATCCCAAAAACTTTAATGTATTGCCATGGACAACATAAAGGCTCTGGTCCAGTTTTCACTTCTGGTTCCTGCATCATGCTATCACCTCAGAGAGACTGCTGAAACTCTACAGCCCAGTCACAAGAAAAAGTTTTTATTCAGAAGGGCAGGTTCCTTTACAGAGTAGTGAGTCATCAAAGCTGGAGTCAGAGTCGCAGAAGTTTTCTCCATGTAGAAATCAGCATAGATAGGAATAAAATTACTATGCCACTTGGCCTGATAAAGCTTCACAGAGACACCAGGGAAACAAGTGACAGAAGGCTCTTCCCTCAGTTCTTTGGCAGTATCAGCAAGGAATCTACTAATCCCTTAGCTGGGGTGGCACACTCCTGCATGGTGCTGGGAGGACACAAAGTGAGAGGCTGTCACACCTTAGGCTGCAATGGCCCAAAAATGCTGTGCATCTAAGGAACTGGAGGCAGAAGTTAAGTCATGCAAAAAAATTCTAAAATGCTCTTTAAATGATTCATTATGAGTAAAGAATCTTAACATTATCTCACATTCACTAAATGAATTATTCTCATCGTGAATGTGTACTGGTTAGAAGCAAGAATATTGCTAAATTATCATGATTGAAGCATATCTGAGACAAAAATGAGTGATAGTCCTAAACAAAAAGGCAAATTTAGTGCTTGTCACTAAAAGCACAATTGATTGAATTCAGTTTCTGTGTCTGAATCACCATTAGAAATTCATTATTCATACCTGTATCATCTAATATTCATAAGCCTACCAGCTGAGCACTTTGGACAGTTTTCAATGTCTGTTCCTTTAAAGCATTCACATACTGTCCCATGGGAATCCTGACGTGTCATAAGTTCCCTTGCAGCAATATCCCAACAAATGACAATTCGCAGAAGTTACAGCCCTCTTAGCTGTTTTGGAAATCTGTCAGCTATAGACCATGAAACCTAACAGTCAAGTATTGAGACATCTGATAAGTCTCCTGTTTTTTAAAGACACTGAGAGTCACTCGGGCCTCAGGATACTTTTCCATGGCTAAATGCCAGCTATCAGCCAGTCAAGTGGCTGTCACTGTTGAACTAGTAGTGCCTGAGAACAGAAAAGTTATGAGCTCCCAGTAATCCATGCCTGATATTTCTGAAGTAATTACAACCAAAAGTTCCATGGATGCCTTGACATTTCCTCCGTACTACAGTGTTTTAGTTAACTGGGTTTTTTTCCTGATGATGGATGACTTATATCTGAGCCTCATCTGAGGTTTGCTTTGCTTGTTAAGGAAGTTAGAGCGAAATACTGTGGGTCATTATTCAAATTTCAAAAGAATAGGTTCTACTCTTCAACTGTGAACTTCAGCTTCACATTGGCAAATTTCTCTGGTTTTGTAATAATTTCTTACTTACTGTGAAAATGTGGTTTGTGACACACATTCAAAAAAAGCATATGTAGCTGGTAGTCACTACTCCATGTGCCACTGACAACCATAAAAAACAAAAGCTTAGAATTCATAGGTGTGGTACAAAGGACTGTTTCACATTATAAAGAGTGCACCATCTTAATGAGTTAAACAACCACTGCCTTCCACTTCACATTTTATGAATACACGTACAAGTAGGTCCCTTACCACAACTTGACAGAAATGCAAATTGACACACAAGATGCAAAACAAAAATTAGTGATTTGGGTTTGGAAAACAACTTGGCAATTTTCTTGTTAAAAGGTCAAGCAGTGAGCAACTGACTTGAATTTGCTGCTTAATTGCCAGCATATGATGTAATTTGAAATGCAGGACAAAACTGACTTACATAAGTGATATTAATCTAATTGTGCAATATTCCAAACTAAACCAGGTATTTTTGTCTCGCTAAGTACAGTTTAAAAATAAACAGTCTAAACATGAGATCTCTGCTGGACCAAGCACACCCAAGAATTCACATCATCAGCTAAAAGCTAACTGAGCTCTACTTAAAATGCTATGATTTACACTAGGGATTTTGAGTAAATTTAATTAGTTTCCTACATTTCAGCAGAGTATATTAAGACCAAATTAATTCTCTCAGCATAAACAATGAAACAATGAAGAACAAATGAGTTAAGTCATCTTCATAAATCAATTCATGCTAAAATATGTGCTAATCCCAATCTGCACTCCAGCTAGATATTACCATGTGTGTATATTCAGCAATTTTAATTTAAATTGCCTGCAGTTAAACAGAAAAGGGCAGCAAACTAAGACCACTGTCATCATTTACATTTGCTTTTGCAGCATCTCATCTGCAAAGAAAAAATGGAAGAGTTGCCTCAAACAACTGGATCTTCTAAAATGCTACGCTTAATCCTGTTACATGACTCACTTGTGGTGTGACACTCATCAAACACATGCATCTCCCATGTTGATGAAAAATAGGAGAGGAATTTTTTTTTCCAAATTTATGGACTCCAACAACTTTATAAGTTTTCCATTTACCTTTAAAATAAAATAGAAGCATGTGGAATTACTAACAGTTTGGCTCTCTCAAGGGAAGGAAGCTGATCAGAAAGTGCTTGAGGCGCTAGCTCAAAGTTCACTCCATGTTTTGAAATCAAGATCTCTCGCTGGATTGGACTGGAAGTGCTATAATAATGGCTTATTCTCCTGTTATTTTGTTACTCTTCCCAAGTCAATCTTCTAATTAATAAAAATCATTAAAACACAAGGATTATTTCAATGTCTTTTGTTACATAAGGGTTCAACTGGGCTAAAAAGAATCTGTTCTGTAAAGAGGACATTTCTGTACCAAAAAAAAACATTTTTGTTAGTGATAATTGATATTTCACTTCTTAGCTGATATGCCCATTTCACAAGACATTTTACTAACAAATTAATTAAGACAGTCATAAGGTTTGTTTTAATTAAACCTTATTGTCCGATTTTCGGCTGTTTGGATGGCCTGGAAAGGCCCGGGGTGGCCTTGGTGCAGCCCGCGTTTCAAAGGACGAGAAGAGGCTTCAGTTCTTTTCTCGGTCTCTGTGTTTATTAATTGTTTATCTAAAAGATTTTCTCTCGGCCCGACAGAGGTCTGCTCAGCAGCCAGCCATGAGCACACTCTCCTGCCCTCCGGGCGGTCACCTATCTTTATACCCAAAGTTACGTATACAATATTTATCATTTTTCCCCAATACCTTTCACCTTTATTGACCAGTGCACTTTTAGTAATGACCAATCCCAAAGTGCCACCATCACCACAGAAGATGGAGGAGAAGAAGAAGAAGGACAGGACACGCCCCAATTCCTCCATCTTACTTCTCTAAACCCCCCTGTACAGAAATCCTAAACCCTGTGTTTCACTCTCTAACTAACTAATCCCTTCACCATTCACTCCGGTGAAATCCTCCTATCCTCATACAGGTGTCGTCTCCTGTGTAGGATCAAAGTCCAGCCACCAGACACTTCTGGCAACATTCCAGGACTCCCGAGCCCCCCAAGGGTGGTCTCGGTGACTCGGCACCTCAGTCCTGAGGTGCTGAGATCCCACACCTTATGCCATCGATTTCTTTTATTGATGTCTGAATATTCAACATAAAGCATGTTCCAAGGCTGAATTTAGACTCTCAGGTCAGTTTAGTGGAACAGCAGGAACTGAAGCTGAAATCAGAAACCTTAACTTTTCAGTCTGAAAGTGAAACCTTAATAATTCCCTAGATGGAAGTAAAATTCAAAAAGAAGTCTGAATATTGCCACCAAACTGAACTAGCCACCTCCAGTTAGCTC
Organism: Zonotrichia leucophrys gambelii; assembly: GCF_028769735.1. Classification (NCBI taxonomy): domain Eukaryota; kingdom Metazoa; phylum Chordata; class Aves; order Passeriformes; family Passerellidae; genus Zonotrichia; species Zonotrichia leucophrys. The sequence goes on from NC_088172.1 coordinate 73,607,505, forward strand.
TATAGTTAATTACCTGTCTCAGGAAATTACTTGGATGGGCCCTTCTCATTCAGGGATATACCCCTCTAAATATGTCACAAAGTCAAGTGCTATTCCAGGAGCACAATCTCATTTTAACCCAAATCAAGCACTGAAGAGATATTTTACAGAAGAGCATAGAAGCGTCATCCCATTTTACAGATAAATGCATGTAGTTGGATTAAACAACGTTTTCATGGTAATTCCTGCAAGTTTGTGATGGATCTGTATCTACACCCATCTTTTGACATGATATCCTTCTTCACTATGGAGCTGTCTCCTTTAAAAGAAATTATGTGTCCAGCAAAGGAAAATCTGAGAAACCTCTCTTACCTGGCAAAAAATGATGCTGCCACCGAGGTGCCTGTGGATACTTCACTGGCAACGTATGTGCTCTGGGAAGCAGGGAAGCTGTACAGGGAGGGCTTGTCTGCATTGTAGCGGTTCAGAGCTGCTTCAGTCAGGCCCTCTCGACCAGTCTCTGTCATAAACTGAGATATCTGAAGACAGAAAAAAAGCAGAGGTGTCATCAGCTGAAGCTCACTGGCTGACCCCTCCTAATCCAGCAATGCCTCTGGACTGCAGATGGAGTAAGAGAGAGGCACTTCATTCACTCCCTCTTTGCTGCTCTGTGAACAAGTTTATTGCTGCTTTCACACTAATCTACAGTACCTCAGCTTTGCTCTAACCATGTCTGCATTAGAACAAATGGGATAAATGTATCCCACCACTAAAAATATCAATGATGTACACGGTTTTCCATCCATACAGAAAAGAAAGAGTAAACCATAATCTTTGCTTGGTCTTACCTCAAGATAAAAGAAAGATTAGATTTGTGCAAAATATGTATATTTTATTTCAGAGGAGGAAGGGGAGAGGGGAGGAATTAAAAGGACAACATTTTTTGTCTTTGTAAAATAACACCTCTCTAGTGTATTAAACATTTTTTTGACCTTTCTCTAGCAAACTCAATAGCATAGGAGAGAGCCCCTTGGGATCTTAGGCAATTTATCACCTCTCTGCAAAATTGGGATCATTACTATTCTCTTTCACTACCTTTCTTAAAAGATTTTAAGCATCATGTGATTTCATTCTTCTGATGACCCATCTAACATTTTTTTCTTTTTAGGAAGTCTCATCTCAGCCTTTCATTGTCTGAAGAGAATGAGAGTCCCATCAGATTTGAGCCGGCTCTCCTCAAATCGACTGAAAGATCTTTGACTTCCGAGTAAGCTGGATAAGCTCTACTGAAGCAACTCCTGAATAGTTTGAATTCAGTTTTGTGACTTCTTCTGCATGAATTTACAATGCTGTCAAGTTCTCCCATACTTCGTGCAATTCCTAACAAATTCCTTTTCTTCCTTCCCCGCATTTTCCATGACAAATAGCTTCTGTTCATCAATGCATGACACAAAATTGCAACGCATGCCTAAAAAGAACACTCTCAGGTTATTGCTATCCACGGCAGAGCTTCCTTCCCCCTGCAAAAAGTTTCCAAGAGGTAGTCCCTCACCTCTTCAATTTCATACCTCTACTTGACACCACAAAAACAACAAAACATCTTTGTGAGGCACATCAAAAAAATATTTGAAATCGTCCTGAAGTTCTTTTTTCACTTAGGCTTGCATTATTTCACCCGTTAAACATTTCAGTAATTAAAAGCAAAGCTGAAGAACTGATTTTTATTTGTGAGGGAAAGAAGACATGATATGGCAACATTTTTTAGACCAACTATCATGCAGTCTCTGTTTCTCTCACAGAAAATTGCTATCCATTCTGCTATAGCTAAAATAATAGGAGTGTTTATCCTTATTTTACGTACTTTGAGACCAAGGACCACAATACTTCAAGAACAGGAATGTTAAACTAGCCTCTCTATTTTTATGAGGAACCAGAAGATTGCTGAAAGTGCCCCCATCATGTTAATCCCATGCTGAGCCATTCCAGTTTACAGGATTCACTACACAGAATGAGCAGTGCTCTCAGAAGGCTATAAATGAAGGCCTGGACTTAAATCATCTCATACTACTGGCAGAATGCAGGAATTTAGGCTGCCTGCCAGAATAGCTCCTTGCATTTCCAGGGTGAAGGCAGACAGTTTTTCAGTGTCCTGCTACCTATGTATGTCCAGCTGGGGCATTCAGCACTCTTGAATTCACTAAACAATATTTCCTTGAATATCACATAATACTTGATAACCCAGCTATTTATCTTTGCAATGAACTAACACAAGATTCTGCTCTGTCCCCTTTAATTATCCTGAAACCAAATTCCTCACCTTCCATGGGAGCTACTAAACAGACAACTGCTAAGAGACAACTCTCCCCTCAGAGAAGAGTACATATATAAACCTAGCCTCCTCTTAGCTCATTCAGTGCAAATATATGTCATCAGGATGGTGCATCATTAATTAATTACCATTGCTGGCGGTGTCACTGGGAGCTGCTATTCCCATGGCAAACGGAAAGCAGTTAAGAAGTTGGCGAGTTGAATTATCTCAGCTGCAATCATAACCTCCCCATCTACTGCCAAATAAAGATTTGCTACTCCAAATATGAATCTCCACAGCCAGTGCAATACACTTCTATTGGCATCAGCAGATCCCCTGAAGTTGTGAGATGGTGAGGCTTGAGAGAGGCATTTCAGACAACTGCAAAACAGAAAAGTATTTCTGTGCCTTGGTGTTTAGGACAACATGAAAGCCATGTCACATTGGTGACATGGTTTCTGCAATTGTCAAGACTTTCTGGTGATCCTTGTCCACATCCACAAGTCTAACATGAGCTTCAGAGGAACAAAATGCCTCAAACTGATTGTGCACACTGCTTGAAAGTATCACTCTCAAGCTTCCCAGAAATTGTCTAGAGGCTTGGTTTCTGAGTTTTTTGGCTAAGTAGTTCTTAAACACAAGCACTCCAAAATAATAATTTAACAAACAGACATGACATTCCTTTAGGAAGATATAAACCACTGCCCCTCACCTATGCACTCAGAGAGAAATGTATATCAGTCAGCAAATAGAATGTTAATGCTTTTTAAAAAATGGGGATGAAGATTTTATAAAGCCTGTTGTCTAGATGACATTTTCTTATTGTAAACTACAAAGGAAATTAAGAAGGTGGAAATAATCAAATATATTCACAAATTCTGTATTTGTGCAGTACCAAAAATAGAACAGAGAGAAGTGAGAAAAAGAATACTTCCTTTTGTAATCACATATACTATGGGCAGATGCAGATTGGGGTTGTTCCCTAATTGTAGGGTTTTCAGTAATATAAATAATATAATATAAATGCTGTTTTATCATGTGTCCTACACAACAGTCCAAGAACTCCAGGGATGGTCAGCTGCTCAAACTGCAAGTTGTGAAACATCTCTATGGTGCTGACCACCAGTGCCTGCTGGACAGGCAGCAGCTCTCCTTCCTGCTCAATCACATCACTTGCTTCGCTGCAGAAAACAATGTGAACAAAAAGTTATTCACATTGCCATATCACCTGCAAAAAGCAGCATCCCTGAGTGCCCTCCTACAGACACCCTGGATGGATACTCATAAAACAGTGTTGGGCTTGTTAAGGACCCTCTTGATCCTCAGGGTCCCACAACACTGCCTGGTTTCCTTACAGATGCTGGCAAATTTACTAGGCAAAAAAATCTGCTTCTTAGCAGGAACTCGCTCAGAGCTAAATTCCAAACATAGATAATGTCTATCCTTGTGCTCCATTGATTTACTCTTCTCCTCAGCAGGGACACTTCTTAGTCAAGACTGTATTACAGGGATTCCAAAATGGGAACATACCTAAGACACGGAAAAATCAATATAAAATAAGAACTGGCCTTGTCATAGTTCAGGATCTCCTAACCTAGAAATTATCTCCACTTCTAGCAATTTTTACTTTCTACTATTGTGGGATTTTTCAATAGTGAAATGTCTCTAGAAGCATCGAAAACTGAAATATTAACCTGAATTTCGTTTTCTAATTCTTAATTTGAGAAGTCTGCAACACTACTTTGTGTTACACAGGAAATGACCCACAGAAGTATCTTGTGATACTGCAGCCCTCATAACCTTTAACAGGTTTTGTCTGCACAAGTTCAAGTCACTCTGTTGCTCTCTTTTCCTTACATCCCTTTGGTCATGCAGCCAGTGGAACCAAATGGAAAGGAGGTGCCATGCCAAATTCTGTGCCAGGCTGTGAACCTTTTATGGACCTTTCCAGAGTATTGTTTCAACTGCACAAATTTGTACGTGTGGGTCAATCTGTAAACTGGGTACCTCACCAGACGCCGAGATATGTGCCCACAATATTTGACTGTTAAATCTTCATTTGTTCCCAGAATCTAATACATATACGTAAAGCAGGGGGTAGAAAGGAGCCCAGAATATTCACATATCCAAAAACTACTGACTTCAAGTCAGTTATTTTGCATTTCTTTCTTTTGTCTCACAGATTAAGAGTGTGGAGATCATTCAAGCTATTAAGCCAAATTGAAGAGTGATATTTGAAAGCAATCTTACCATCTCATTTACTCTGTGCTCCAGTCACAGTACCAAATTAGCTCTTTCTCTTCTGGCCATGCTTTTTAAGTTCACACATATGCAAACTTGAGTAAATAACCCAGGATATATCATGCATTTAAGGAAAAAATGCTCATAGAATAGACATTTTCAAAGCTCTTGGAGAATTTTTTCCTCATCCCAGTTCAAAGAACATAGCTGAAAATTACTCTTTGAGCATTAAAAAACTCAGGTGATTTTTTTTTTAATCTTTTTCTTTTTCCACACTAACATATGCCTCACAAGCACAGTTCATGGAAATCTGCCCCTTTACTGTCACCATCTCTCTTAGTAGATGCTGTTTCTATACTTAAGGGGGAAAAGACTTGATTACTAAATTCTCTTTCTTTTTTGTGAGTACCCACATAGTATATACATGAGGTTTAAGATCAGTTAAGAAGATATATTTTGAGAAATTCCTTTATAGAATTTTTGGCAGTACATCACTGCCTGGATAAGCAACAAAAAGACAAAGCATGAAACAACGCAACCTTTCATGCCTCAATAAAAACCTTTTAAGTGCACATGGAACAAGACAGATATCCCTCCCAGGGCTCCATTTTTTCCTTCTGTCTCATAAATGCAAGGCAACCATTAACCTCCTCTTTCTCTGCTTTCTGACACTACACAGCAAGAGCTGGAGATAAATCATGATTTAAATTCTGTACTTCATAGGAAAAAGATGGCTCTGCAGTTAAACCACAGGTGTCAGCTGGGATAGATTCTCTTCCCGTTCCAATTACAGAGTCTCTCTGTGCATAAGATTTGCCATTGTGCAGTATGAGGTTAATTATATTTACATAAGGGCATTTTATAGCCAAGCTCATTAATGTTTCTAAAACTCCTAACTGAGGACTCCCAACTGAAATTACCTATGCATACCTTACAAATGAAAGTTAGCATTTTTGAAAGATGTGAAATATTCATTGCTCTGGAGGTAGTGAAGCATTCAGGAACATTCCCACAATCTAGCTATCATCAGTAACTGATCAACGAAGTGGATGCACAGAAATGTGTGAAATATATCCATATCTGAAAGTAAATTCAAAATATAAATCTGTGTTCAAGTTCACTATAAAGCAATTCTCAGTGTACAGAATTCCTAACCTCAAGAGAGAAGCTCCCCAGCAAGAAGAAACTGAAGGTAGAAAGCTCTCTTTCATACACTCATTCATGACTTTTTTGGCAATCTACTCTTTATTCAGAGCAGCACAGTATTTATTTGGCAGAAAATTCAGACTAAATGACTTCCTGGGTTATTTTAGACAATAAATGTCTACATTAACCAAGAAAAAAGTTCTTCTGAAAGACTTGTCTTTTAAGGATGAGTTGAGGGAAGCACTAAAGGATACATCTCTCAAAGCTCTGCATACCAAAACCACCATAAATTAATATAAACCTGTTTATAACACAAGCTTAACAACTTAATACCAAGTTTTCCATTGAGCATAATCATGTACTCTGGCTGTTCTACAATATTAATATTTTTACCTTCCAACCAACTCCTTGTGGTCATCAGTTTCTTCTCAGTCATAACAAGATATTCTTCCCATTTGGCTCCAGGAAGCTGGTTTCTGATGTATGGGACGATGAAACAAGCAGTGGGAGGTGCAACTCACAGTACATCCTGCATGGGATCCTTCTTCTGACACATGCATGGAAAACCAAATCTTTCCCAAGAACTGAGCAGCCCTGTTTTTCCTGGGCTTGATCTACTAATTCTTAAACATTGAGGCAAGAATCTTATTTACAAATTAATTTTGAAAACTGAAATAATCTGTCTGCTTCCTTTAGTGCATAAGAGTTCACTGTCTGATGTGCTGGTACAGCAGATTGCAGAATGAGATTAAAAACCTGAAGTTTTCTGTCAACCACCAGCTTCCCAGCCACTAAAACTGTCAGTGGAATTACAGTAACTTGCCTATAGGAAGCAGCATCAGAAAAGAAATGGAGCAGGAGCTGACACTTCTTGAGTCTCTTCAGAAGGGAGGTTAATGAAGAAAATATTGGAATTCTACCTCACCTGCAAAAGGCATTTCTCACCAAGGGAATTTATCAGTAAGTAGTAGGCCCTCTTCCCACAAGTTAGCAATTTTCTCTGAGCCCTTCTGGTAATAATGACTTCATCCTTTTTGCCTAACATGGAAATTCTGCATTAAGTTCTGTGCAGTAAGAAAAAAAGTGCAGCATAAATTTATGTTTGGTAGCATTCAAAGGACAAGATAACAGCTAGGATTCATTGTACTCAGTATAAAAAAGAAAGACAAATGTGGATAATTTGACATTTATTAGATTTCATTTTCATAATTTTACCATGTTGTGAGGAGATGTTAGCATGTGAAAACAGGAAAGATAAATAATAATGGGTCAGTTTCAAATACCCTTGTTAAATACAGCTTTAAATGTTTTGAGTTAAAGCTGGTAGAGTGTTTATTGAACTACCATTAAACTGAAGTTGGATTTTAAGGGCAGAGGGGTAGAGAAAAAGAGAAATCTTGTGTGGGCAGCCCACACAACTATCAAATTATTAACACATCCTTCACAGGGCAAAAAAGGAACAATTGCACCATTCAATCAGTGCAACTTGAAAGTGGTAGTGATTTCCAAAGTCATTCATCTTTTAATACACCAGAGTACCAAGGACATACTCTGCATCTCTCACAAATCACTCACTACAACAGAAGACACATTTAAAGAATTATTCAGGACAAAGTTCACCTTTAGAAAAAAAATCATTTTGAATCAGTAAGCAAGTTCCTGTAGCTAAGGGCACTGGCATAATCCTACAGCATTATGCCATTTGATTATGACCTTTCTCTCTCTCAGTAAAATACTGAGCAGCTCTATAATCAGAGATCACTGCAACTACTGATACAGACTCCGTTTGAACAAGAGCAAGACAGCAGATCCTGATAGCCCTTTCCTTGTCAAAAGAATGTGTTCTATGAGAAAGAGGCTGACAAAGGACACACATAATGTCAATCTGTATTCAAGCTCTTTCTTGGATGTAGACATCCTGAAGCTGCTTACCAAAGGCAAGGCACTGTTAATTGTGAGCACTGAAACTCTAGAGAGTATCTTTGCACACACTTTGCTCCTACTTTACACAAAGTTGCACACAAAATCTGATATACTGATCTAGCAGAAAGGGCTACTGTAACAGCACAGATTCTGGGTAAACACCTTAGAAAGAGTGAGGTTTTTCCAAGGGAGAATCACTGGCATAGTAAGAATGCTGATTATGCTTTCTATTTAATCAGAGTCATTATTTAGTCTAAACTACTTTTATTTAAACATAAATTAGTTACCATGACAGCATGTGGAGTTTAATTGCAACCTCCAGCTTCCTGCTGTCCAAAAGAAAGATGACTTTTGACTACTGCAGGCACCTCCCATGTCCCTCTAGAAAGCAGATAATAATGATGATGATGACTATCATCATTATCACTATTATTAACACAGATCCAGTGCACTCTTCAGCACAGATGAAATCCAAATTTTTGCAGGCATGGCCACATCTACCCATTAAAGTTGCTAAGTTATATTTAGTTCCATGTCATACTCAAGAGCTCATTAAATGGAAACATTTTGCCCTGAATTGCTGAATGTCTCAAGATCAGCTACTTAGAGACTGATCAGGCATCCAAATAATGGTGGATTCCTTTACCATAAGACATTTTCCTCAAATTCTTACACTTAAGAGTTCTGCCTTACAAAACAGGGGTTTTTTTCCAGTTGGAACCCTCTAAGAGGCTGGTGGGATTTATCCAAGAGTACTATTCAAGTGGATGGCTGATGTCACCGTGAGATGTCTCACAATGATTGCTGAACAGTCTTGGAAATCCAGAGAGGTCCTGATTGACTAAAAGCTTCAAAACACTGTCCCAGTTTTCAGGAAGGCTAAAAGGAGTGACAAGCCCATCAGTCTCACTTCAGTGCCTGGTAAAATCATGAGGAAGATCATGCTAGGAGTTACTGCAAAACACCTGAAGGACAACAGAGTCATTGGTCACAGCCAGCATGGGTCTGTGAGGGGATGTCCTGCTTGCCAAACCAGACTTCCTTTTATGACAAGGTAACACACCTTGAATTCAGGACAGCAAATATCTACCTCAAATGAACTCAATCCCTGTACAGAAGTAGATTAAAATCTGCAGTGCTCCTTTAGTCAGTGACACAGCATGCAAATTTTATTTATTAGCTACTTCTTAATTATCATACTATTTTCTGAAAGGTAAGGCCTCTACCTTGTTACAAAACCACAACAGCTATCAGAACTGCCTTTTTCAATACCCTCAAAGTTTTCTCCTGTCCCTTCAGGACTAGGCCAGCCTTTTCTATTCCTTTCCAAGGAAGGTACAGGCTGGACAGCCTTTCTGGGGTGTAAATATGCAGGCTCTCCTTGCCCCAGAGGCCCTCAGTGAAGCAGACTTGCCACAGGCAGACTCCTGTAGGGCTGTGAGCATCCCTTTCAAGTAAAGCACCATCAGCCAGGCCCGCGCACGCCTCTCATTCACAAAGTTCCACCAACCAAGCCTCTGCTGACAGAACAGCAATGTAAGGTTTCCTAGCTGGCACATTCCCACACTGACTCTGCAAATGAAAAATAGGAACATCAGCTAGCAAAGACAGGTTCTGTTCTCAATTTTGTGTCTCTAAGCATTTTAGCAATGCAAAAAAAGGCACTGTGCAGCAACACAATAAAACTGCTTCCTTTCTCGTCAAGAAGATGGCAATAACATATCAATCTGTTGGAAAGCTGAGGCTGCCTATAGTTTTCAGTTTCTTTTTTCTAAATCTACTTTTATGAAGTTGTTAATTCTCTTAGCTACCTGTATATCTTGCTGCATTATAAAGCTGTGCAGCTAGAAATTAATCTTACCTTTTTGCACTGTCTTATTCTCTATCAGATTAGTAACATTTTACAGGAGAAAATGCCTTTCTTTTGTGTGACTCAGTCAAAGCTGCTTTCATACATCCAGATTCAGCACTCTCACTGTAATCCCTTGTTGCATCAGCCACCTTTTGAGTCCTCAGCAGCCAGGCTAATTGTGCTAAAATAACTGGTGCAGCAATCGAAAGAGGAGTGTGTCTGACTCCTGTCTGCACACGTGGGGCAGCAGTAAAATGAAGTGACTGCATTTCTGAGGCTCTATTGCACTGTGTGCAGGAGTAATGCATTTGTTATGAAAACAAGCTTTCATTTCTCTGATCAGTTACCAACTGCCAGCAATGTCAAGACATCATAAGAAGTTCAAATCTTACTGTAGCTGTTTCCTTATCACAAACAACAATCTGTGAGACACTGACCTTTCACTTGTCAGTTGACAAGAACAGCTCTAGAAGCTACCAGAGTGTGACAGCATGTGGGCTTAACTTAAATGGCATTATTGACCCAGAAAGGAACCTCTTTCTGTAGCTAGCAAGAGAATAAGGAATAAAAACCACAATTTGTTTATCCACACATAGGTGGAATCATTAGTCTTTGTTTAAGCAAAGACACATGGTTAAATTCTACCACAAAAAATACAAGGAGAGATAACTAGCTCAGAGTATGGAAAAATCATCTGACAGGCTTAGAGATTCCTGCAATGATTACTGCATAAGCATGTGGCATAATGCAAATTCAGTCCACACACATAATCACGTGAAGGTGAGCAAGATCTTAGCCCCCTCTTTTTTGGGGGCTAAAATCAGTACACACATGTCACTGTCATATTTTCTGGAAAAATCCCCTTGCCCAGGATTTTTCTCCTGGGAAGCTGAGAAGCCTCAGAGAAAAAGGAAAACAATATTATCTCATCTGCTTCTCCTGTGTTTTGCTGCTTTGGAATGTGGTTGGAGATTGTTTATCCAACATGGGAATTGTTTTAACTTAATGACCAATTGCGGTGCAGCTGTGTCGGAGCTCTGGAGAGAGTCACAAGTTTTTCTTTAGTATCTTTTAGTTTTTTGTAAATATCCTTTCTCTATTCTTTAGTATAGTTTTAGTATAGTATTCTATCATATCATAATAAATTAGCCTTCTAAGAATGTGGAATCAGATTCAAATCATTCCTCCCAACAGGGAGGAGAACTCATAAAATACCACACACAGCTGGCAGGTCTCTTACCAACCTGCTCATGGAAAGGTGCCCAGGTTTGACCCCCAGGAATCTAGAAAGTTTCTATTTGGAAACTAGTACCATTCCAGTGGCTGCCCCATCAGAAATAAAACATGACTATCAGCTTTTATATAAACTGCTGACACAGGCTTTAATTATATTAGTGCTGGCAGATACCACAACAATCCAAATTGCCCTTTTCTGTCCCCCTACTATGAACAGTCCCTTGAAGATTCTCCTTCCTTCATTGTACCAATGTGAAGATGGGGCAACAGCTGATATTGACTTACCAGTGCTCATGGGAGCAGCCATGAAAGTGTCTCATTTCCAGAGAAGTCTTTAGCTTTTTTTGCTAAAGCAAAAAACCCTGACTGTTCTGCAGAACTTACACATCAGCAGGAGTAACCTCTATAAATTTAACAAGGTTGGTCTTTCTAATCTGTCACAATACATGAACACATCTTTCTTTCATGTTAATAGTAAAAAAATCCTGCTAACATTTTTAAAGTAATTTATTACAGCAACAATTATAACTTTTAACAGGAATACATGAAAAGAATGCAAAAGGTTCCAGAAGAGCCTTCCAATGAGACCAGGAACTGGACATAAACAGTTGCTTCCTGCTCTGAAGGTCAATGCCTTAAGCCATACATTTGGTTGCCCTATTACCTTAGTTTGCATAGCTACAGCTGTTATTAGCAGCCATAAAAATCACCCAACTGTAAGCATTTGACTTGGAGGCCACTTCCTGGGGTGAATTCCAGAGGCTGACAAGGTGCTCAGTTATGCTATGCTGTCTTCTCTTTGCTCTAGATTTATTGCTCTCTCAGCTAATGGAAGGAAAAAAAAAAAAAAAAAAAAAAAAGAGAAGCACATCCTCAACTGGACTTAATCAGATAAAAATTTAGTTGGTGCACACTGTAAATCACTGTAAGTGAGCCTCTCTCTGTTCTGGTTCCCTTTCAGTGGCATAAATGGATCAAATTGTGACCATCAGCACACACACTTGGTATGGTACTCCACTTGGAATGGGATGGATCTTTCACACACAGCACCGAAGAGCCTCAGCTTTTTACATATGCTCCTAGAGTACTCCTATTTTCCAAGCTAATCATGTTTTTTGTCTCCTCTCATTTGCTGCAACTTCTGCCATGTTTTCCATTCAAATTGTTTGTTTCAGCTTAGATTTGCAAGCCTTGAAGGGATCCAAGCTAAGCACCGTTTTCCAGGCTCTCACTCAATACTACATTATCCAAAGCTGACCTAGCATTTAATTCAAGTGCACACAATGATCTGTCCCCAGTATATGCAATTTGCATTTTGGTTTGCAGGAACCATCATAATCCATCTTCACTATGACAGCTTTACAGTACAAAGATGACATTCCCATGTGTCCCCTTAGGGCCTTTGTACACTAAGAACTTTAAACATGCTAACTGTCCATTCTCTGCTTTAATTTTGAGCACATTCACTTGCAGACTGGGTAATTAATACCAATCCCCATCTCCACTGACCAGCTGAATAAGGTCAGATGAAGAACAATATTTGGCTCTTATCACTGATTGTAAATGACTCTTTTTTAGAAAATGCTGAGACATAACTCCTTTACTATTCTCAGATGGGATTTTAAAAAATCAGTGATCAATTTGGAAGATATAACTACAGACATGCATATTCTCAAAATTGCACCATTCTGAAAAATTAATTAGAGAGAGGAAGGGACACGGGCTTTATTCTGGGTGTGCTCTACAGCTGTTTCTGAAAATGCAGGAGAGAGAACAACTGAATATCCATTCAGCACTATGCAGCACTAACAAGTAGCAATCACTCCTCAAGAGATGATATTCTTTCAAATTCCATCAGTATAACCTATCATGGCTATTTTGCGTGGACAAATAACAGCCTGATTCATCAGGAATTATTTTCCTCTGAAACAGAACACAGATCAAACCAAGGGTAGACACCATACAGCTTTAATGACTGTGTATGATTTGCTCTCTAGGAAAAGTGCTGCAAAAGACAAATACAAGACAGTCATATTCAAGGTCTTGTGCATCTTGCTGCCCAATGCATTTAACTCTGGAATGCAGCACACACAGTAAATACTACCAATTCTTTACTCATAGCTGCACTGTGTGTATACTTTCACAGCAAAACTTGTTCACAGTACCTACCCACAGCATGCTCTTCCAGCTTTTGTTATAAATTACTGCCTGTCTTTGAACTACACTAACGTCAGGTAGATTTGTGGGTTGCAGGACAGACTCTTGTCCTTATTTAAATAAGACTCTTGTCCTTATTAAATAAGACTCTTGTCATTATTTAAATATTTGCATCCTTGTAGGCTTATTATTTCCTAATTTTTACTAGTAGAATTTGCTCATTTTATTACTATCTGAAAGTATACTATCAAGTCTTACAACTACATTCATTTCTTTCTCTTTAAAGTCAGCCTAAACTAACTTCAAATGGCACAGTCATACTTCTTTTTCTTATTTTTATCTTTTTTTAAACACTCTGACAATGAATACAAACTTTCTTCTACATAGGACGCAAACAACAACAAAAATTCATTGCCCCAAGGATTTTGCACAAGAAACTAAAGAGACAAAATGTATTCACTATTGTTTAAAAATAAACAATGATTAAAATTAGTGCAGGAACAATTGGTTGATATTTTTATAAGCAAACAGAAGGATTATACTAACTGGTCCCTTGGGGGTAAAACAGATTTACAACAGATTTAATTAAATGTATTTAATGAAATTCAAATATAATAGCAACAAACTAGCATACCGTCTGAAATGATGCCTGAACTCTAGTAAACTATTCTGAACTGTAATAAATGTCTCATTGTCACCTTCAGCTTTAATTTTGGCTTATCACACTGAGAATTTTTCTTTGCACATGAACTGTTTTGAATGTTTTCCCTCCATTTTCAGAAGCTACTTGTAAATTAATTTTTGAAAGGAAATCTTTATTTTAATTAATTATTTTTTAATAGAGCATCAGGGACTGATTTGCTGCTCCATAGTAACATGTCAAAAGAAGGATCACTGACCACAGGTCTGTGCAAGGATAGTGCTGTAATCTGTTTAACTGCAGTAAAAGGTCCCACTGTCTCTTCACCAGGTTTACTACAGGCCCTTCAGAAGGCATCCTGCGCAGACAGTTACTCTAGGACAAATGGAAAACAAGATGGGCATGATCCAGCTCCAAAAGGTGGAGCAGTACCACATATGCAGGATAACAACCAAGCGTTCTAGAGCTAATGCTTCCTGATGCTCACTGCAGTGTCCCCTATGGACAATGGGGTTCATTCACAAAGGGTTCAGTCTTATCCACCATGAAGAGCTGATTATAAAACTCCCAACCAAAAAAAATATTACTTTTTCACACTCATTTTTTTTCCATTTTCCAGCAGAAAAGCATTACTGTAAGGTTCCCTAGGAAAAAACAGACTACTGTAGGAGAATGAAAGGATTTTAATATTTCCTGGAATTACTTTTATAAAGTCAGAACTCAAGGCAGAGTAAACAAGAAAGATATATCCTGGACTCAGGAGCTTTTAGAAAAAATATGTTTCAAAGATACTAAAACCTAAAAACTTCAGAGGTCAATTTAGAACTCCTACAGTCTTTTTCTTTCCCAAGGGCATGCTTTCAAGTGAATCCCACTAAAGCAAAGTCCTTATTTGCAAGTTTCTTTTCTTCTCAGAAAGCACAGTAGCAGCTTGTTGTAAAAGGCAAAGTGTATGAACTCTGCACAGTTGATAAAAATTCCAGCTCAAGCTGTATTTGAAGATAAAAAAACAATCAACCAGCAGGATATTTTTAGTCAGTCCCTTCTGTTACCAATGTTTTTTCAAATTGTTCTGAGTCCTTATGATTTCATAATCCACTCTGATATTGATTCTTTCAGGCAGGCACAGCAAAAACTACCCTCAACACATGAAATGACAAGATGGCCCTTTTTGTCCTGAGTGTAACAGCAGAAAAGGTTATTCTCTCATCTCTTCACAGGCTGCATAGCAGCCACCTCAGGCATATCCTTCAATCTTTCTGTACATCCACTTTATAACACATATAGCATAGCACAATAAAATTTGTTTCTTCCCTCCAAGTATTATTTATCATTTTAGAGATATGGACTTTAAAGTCTGCAAAATATTATAGTTACCAATTCAACTGGGTTTACATTACATGTTTCCCAGTAAAATTTCATTTTTTCCCACTCCATGTCCATGCAACATTTAAAAAATCTTGGGAGGAAATTCCCTAGTGGCCTAAGCACAAAATCTTGGTGTAGTAGAGTTGCGGCTACTGATAGGTCCCCTTTGGCTTTCTCTGGTAGCATCTAAAGAGTCTTCAAGAAATTATGAAGAAATATTTATACTCAATGTATTTAAATTGGGCAAAAGAATACCAGCAGCAATAGCGTTACCAAGGAATTTTTTTATCTATCATGAATCATATAAAATTTTCCAGCAGATAGAAGGGGATACTGAGGAATAAAACAGTTGTTTTCCAGTATTTCTGTTATGTGTTTTTAACTTAGAGGTGCCTTCCCCCTCTCTCATGCTCAAAGAGAAATCAAGCCATAATAATCCTCCACTACCACACTTGAAATCAAGTGTGGACGACAGAGGAGGAATAAGGTGCTTTATTATTCATATTCACTGAATCATAAAATGCCTAGAGGCCACAGAAATAATGGCCCGTTGCACCGGTGCCAACTGTCCCTGAGTCAGAGACAAAGCACTGAGATGGCAGGGAGAAGTAGCAAATATTCCTATTATATGATTAAGGTGATTAAGCAGTGAATGGAAAAGGAAGCAGAAAAATCCACATCACTGGGATTGGAAAAATCTCATAATCTGCACATACATAACACCCCTCTCTCAAGCCCCTTTCCAGAAACCTTGCACTAAAGCACGTCAGGTGTCTGCATTTCATCTACTTTTACATAAATAGGAATAAATCTTGATAAGCTGGGCTGTGGCAGTGTTTAAAAGGAGCTTTACAAAGGTTCTGAAGTGCAAGACAACAGTCAGGAGATCATAAGCATCACTACTAAATCCTGGCTGCAAATGGCATATCCCAGCATTTAGGATTACAGAGGCAAAGACCCTTGAGACAACTGACTAAGGATGAAAAACAATGAAAAGCCAGTAACATGAGAACTAGATTTTTCCCTCCAAAGCATTTAGCTGCATGAAAACAACTTGATCTCTTATTCAGCCTTTACATCTAAAAGTAAAAAAAAAAAAAAAATATATATATATATAAGCTTTAGGATATCTTCTGTTGCTCTTGTAATTTATCAAAGAAGCCTGGTGGCCAGGAACCTTTTGCTGCATTGTTCTCTTAAGTCACTTGAATAGTGTCTTGTTATATTATTTACTGGACAGGACAAACAATAATATTTTTGGTTTACATTAGTTCAAAGCAAAAGTATTAGAAATCTCAACAAGCGTGCAAACTAAGCCTCAGTTCAACCTACCCAGCATTGCAAGACTCTTCAAAATTACTTCTGTAGAAACTGGTCTAAATGCAGACAGAGCTTCCTGAGTGCATTTTCCCTGTCAGTCCTGTCTCTGATCATTGCCATGATGTATTGGAATCACACAATTACATATCATGTCGCATCCTTTTCTACCTCCTGCACACTGGCAACAAACTTCACACAAAGTCTTCAGGGATCAGAGAGACTGATCAATTAAGCACTGATAGTATCTCATTACATTTTCTTGTGATGCGCTCTCTATAATTTCTTTAATAGCACTTGAATTAATTTTCCATTTTCTATGTGGCATTGCAATAACAGAGAAAATATACAAGAATAAAACAAAGAGATGACTGTGCTTATGATTTGTGTTTAAATCCAGCTACATTGCCTAGCTCCAGCAGCCTGAAACCTGTCAGGAAGGAAAGTAATAATAAACCATATCTGTCATCTATCTTTTACAGGAAAGAGTATATCACTATAAAAAAAAACCAACACTTTTTTGAAGCATAAAGCCAGGCCCAAACTCTGCTTTTATTAATAGTCTTGATGTAAAGAACTGTTAGGATTCACATTACAGGTGTTTTATAATTATCCTGTGACACTGAGCATGCAGCCACAGCAAAGTCAGGGAAGCAGAAGGGATTTCATCAAGCAGAGCTTCCACTTTTAATTCTTTTTCTGCCCTTCCCACTAGCCTTTACATAAATTTATGCATATATTTAATATACACTTACACATGCCACTTCCCCAAGTTACAAAAGCATCAATTTGAAGTAAAGCTGGACAGATGCATGTATTTGGTTCAAAGAGCTCTCACAACAGAAACATTTCATTTGCACACCAACACACACAGCTGTGACCTTGCACTTGTTGCACTACTGTCACCTGACATTCACATCTACCAGTCACACCTGAGACTTTCCTGATGTACAGAACCCAAGTCCTCTGACCCCTGAATGACAGATGTGGTAGTAACTTCAGTGCTCTCATGCAAGGAGGAGCTACAGATCCTTCTGCTGAGGTTTGCTAGCAATATTAGCCACAATGAGTACCAAACAACTTCTAGGAAGATGAAAACTCATTACCATTCCCTTAGCCTTTGGAGCAGCTCTGAATTCTGCTTGAGAGGTTATGTGGAAGTGAAAGGTGAAGTGCAGTTTCATTTCTTAAAAGATGTTTTCCTTAACTGAGAGGGGCTTTTTCTCACCCTTGTACAGATGCAATTCTTCCTTTTACTTCATAAAACACATCTTGACACATTCAAAGTTCAAAAGAAGCTGGACAATCAGGTTTCTGCATTCATTTGTCATGAGCAGTTCCAGCAGGCTCTTCAGAGCAGGGTGACACAAGAAGAGCATGGAGAAAAAAAAATCTTCCCTGTTCACCAACCCAAAGGGGAAGTGGAGGCCCCTCTGAGAGCAAGATGCCACATTTGCTCCCATCACCACAGCTGTTGTCACACTCTGGCTAATCAGATCTTACAGAGCTGATGTTGCTCTCAGTCTTATCTGTATTATACCAGTGTAGCCATGTCAGCTGCAAAACCATTATCCTGGAGTGAGACAGAAGAGGGTCTGGTCCCAAATGTATTCTATCTGACAACACCCACCTCTCAAGTCCTCAGTGCCCTGGAATGTAAGTGTAGAACCAACCACTTTAATGCAAATCTACTGAATTACAGAGAACTGGCCCAACAGAGAAGTTGATGCCCCTCTCTGATGCCATTTCAGAAGCACTTTAGAGAAAAGAAAACAATGGTTTTACATGATAGCTCGGTGGAATCACATTTCAGAGTTACATGAGTCTCCAGCTGTGCTTTCTTTACTTCCCATAAGTGCAGCATAGTATCAAAGTAAGATTATTTTGTGCATAGTAATACACTTCTCCATGTTTAAAGTCTCAAATGCTTTTCTAAGAAGCCAAAGAACAGAATTCTACAAAAGGCAAAAAATATGGTGTTTCTAAATCTAATCTTAATTCTATGTCCTATTTGTGTAAAGCAATGTGAGAAGCAAACATCTTAGTCAATGAGACAGTACATTGATTTGTGGCTTTTTTGAGTGATATCCCTTAGGAATTTAAAGGGAAGCTCCTAAAAATTGCTTTCCAACTCCTTTGTCATCTCCTTCTGATCTCAATTAGAATGAGTTGCCTTTGGTTTAGTACATTTCTTTTTCCTCTCCTTGCAACAGATGCTGAAAAATTAGCAAAATACAGGAGTATCACCCACAGGATTGAATCTTTATGCAAAAGTAAAGACCAAAATGCTTCTCAGATGAATAATTCAACCCAAGAGAACTTTTAGAATCTTCACACACTTCGGTAAGGAATTAAAAGAAAGAAAAAAAAGTTAAAATCATTCTGAAATGTTCAACACTTACATGGAACTCTGGAAATGTTGTGGAAACATTTGGAAAACCACTTTTCACTGATCTGTTTATCACAGGCCTCTCTCCAAAACACAGCACCTCTCACCCACTTTCAGAAGAGAGGGACAATGAGGTCATCTAAGCACTGAGTATTCTTCTCCCAGAGAACCCAGTAATACCTGTGCCAGCAAAATTCACTGACAGTTTCAGAAATTCTAGTCCTTACCTATAAATTGTATAAACTTAAGCCTTCTCCACAGATCCTAAGATAGCATAGGTATCCAAGATATCATATGCTTATTATATATAGCAATTTATATCTGACTTTTTTTTAATCCTAATACCACAAAATAGGGAACTTTTTATTGCCCATAATCCTTTTATGAACTTTCCTAAGCTTTTGGGCTCAATACTTTTTCTAATAAGTTCCAAAAAACTGCACATTGCATAAAAAGTGTATTTCCCTTTACTTCCAAATTGGCTGTAGTAGCTCTCTATGTTCTCAATGTTCTCAAACTATGAAATAAAGCAGAAGCTGACCATTTTTCTCTCTAGTTCTGTGCCACCTTGTTTATATCATAGGAAATAAAAGGACAATTTTGCCTTGATGTATCAGTTTGTCCTCCCCCTTCTCTATGGCATCTCTACATCCGTTTTCTCACTGCTGAAACACCTCCTCTCAGTTTCTATTTTTTTCAATTAATGCAAGCAATCAGCACAGCTATTATTTAAGAAATGAAACTAGTCTCACATGGACAAAATCCTTAAGCTACAAGCAGGGAAGGAAACCAAGACTACAAATCCTCACTAATTGTGATCTTCTGGCTTTTGCTAATTTGCAGGATTAACTCACTCCTATAATAGTCCAGATTTCTTCCTCACATCACAATTGAGTCACGGGGTTTTCATATTCACAGGATAAGCCTATTTAGCTCTTTTCAGTCCATGGGATACCCTTTACCTCTTTCTTCCCTTGGTCACCCCAGCATCATGAAGGGGAAAAGTAATGATTCTAAGGTCATTAAGCCATGCATAAAAATGCCATAAGAGATCAAATCATGCCAGAGTAATGCAAAAAAATAAACCTCACCTACAGTTCACATAGACTCCAGTTTCCCCCCTTGATGATATTAGAAAGGCACTGTACAACTGGGCTGTTAGTTGAAGGGGTAGACAGGAGGAATGAAATACAAATAGCTAACTCCAGTAATATACAAATTGGATGATCAAACAATCATGGCAAAATGTCAACTGATGACATACACTGACTTTAGCGGGGTCATATCTAATTATTGGTGACTTGGTCTAAAAAGGCTTTTAGCCAAAGGAAAGCTACTTCAGAGATAACAACTAATGCACGGGGGAAGAGGGCAATGGAGATAATCAAGTAAGGATATAATTTCAGTGCCAATGAATTTGTTTGACAACCTGTTTCTTGGTCCAGTCAAACAATCTTTGTAAATAAAATTCTTGCACTTTCAGTGTATAGTCTGATTATGGTGTCACTTTGTTAAGAGTCCAGGTCACAGAATGGAAAAAAAAAATCAATGCAAAATTTGCACACATCTGCTCAGCATCATCATTCAGGAGCTCACAGTAATAGGAACAAAAAGGTTTTTACTACATTCAGGGAGCCACCACAGTCAAACATGGATCTCATACACATGGTGACTGAACTGCTTTTGAAACATATGCAATCCCAGAAATTCTGGACCAAAGCCTAACTGCACAAAGGCAAAATACCTCCTGCATTTGGTATCTCAGGGAATTGTGTGTGGTTGCGGAAGAACACAATACTAGAAAGGTCAGTACACAAATCTGGTTTTTTGTTGTTGCTAAGATGCTTCGGTAATATAGGTCTGGCTCTAGGAAGCATGGAATAATTACAGAAGACACCTGTTGGTCTGCAAATGGAACAAGTAACTTGATTTCTGTACCTTGCATTATATCCTTTAGAAGCTACTTGAATTACCCTGGCACCAATTTAGCAATCATTAACATTTTATCTTCATTCTGCTGAACACTAAGAAGGAATAGAAGCAGCAGCAAACAGAAAATAAATAAATTATACAGCAAAGGCTTGGAAAAAACTTGGAATCAAAATCCTGGATGGCAATACCTCTCGCACAGGCACTGGTTCTCTCTCTTGCACCCAAATCCAGTCATTACCAGTTTCTTTTTAAAAGCCTGGGCCTGAATGAATTGATGTGTTATATGACAGCCATGACCTAAGTAAACTCCAAACAAATCATTCATCACAGCAATGCTGCAGAACAAGCTGGTACATTCTCAGAGAACTGTTCTTCTAAACACACGTTACACATAAAGAGGTAACAGAAAGCACATATTGTAGGCTTTCATCAATTGTACACAAACAAAGCCTTTTATAATTTTGAATAGGTTTGAGATCATTATGCCTGGAGCCAAGAGGCTCTCAGTAGTTTAAGATCTAATTTTCCAAACTTTTGGTCAAAAGAGTCTTTTTAAGTGCAGGGGAGAAAGGAACACTTTTTCTGTCAATATGTTCTGTTCACAATGCCCCTGCTCAAATCCTCACATGCACTGTTTTGTTGCTTACGAAAAGCAAACTTCACAGTCTCCAGGTCAGGAGCAGGAGGTGCTCACCCACATCAGCCTCCACATTTTCTGTTACCCATTGTTCCTGGAACTGTTGACTTTCTCCAGTTCTTCATCTCATTCTGACCTTCGTGTCACTCAAATCTACCAAACACACTGTGCTAAATTTCTTTTTGTTTGCCTTTTGAAATTATCTGCTTTGAGGTGGGGGTCTCATCTACCAGCACCTCCAAGTTCTTGGCAAGCCCGCCCTTAAACCCTTCCTCCCCCAGCCTATACTGATACTGGGGGCACTCAAACCCAGTGTCAGATATGAAAGATTCTTGTGCAGATCCAGAAGGGTAACTAGAAGACAAGGAAATGCCTACTGTTTTATGCTCTGGGGCTACCACCATGCTGTTGGTTTAAAGGCACACCAACATGAGAGCCAAGCAGGTAGTTTAACATTTTAGTAAAAATTGGAGGACTTTAACTCTATAAAAAAGTGCAACCAGCTTAATCTAGTCACTATTATCAACTCCTTTCCCTTTGAAAGCAAACCCTGAATCAGTCTGAACTCCTAAGGACTCAAATCTTATTCATTAATGTGATGTTTTTGTTTTAGCTACTTTATCAACTTGTGATAATAAAGTAATAAAGGTGTTATGCATTAAAATTAATATTGCATTCTCTATGAAAATGACAAGAAGCAATAATTTCATGAAGGAATTTGGACGTTTCATTCCTACATTAGCACCCCAGGCCCAGAGGGTTTTTTTCTCTTTGGAAGTGTTCAGTAATCACTGGTAACTAACAAAAGTGTACTTAACACTGTGGTATCCTGTAATTCACACCAGCAGCTGCACAAATAATTACAGCCCTTCTCAGGTAATACCTCAACAATTTAAAAGAGTTTTTTCTGCGCAGGGAAAGACTGAAATTACTTTGAATGATAGGGAGATCCACAGAACTCTTTACAAGGGTCAAAAGAGTCTGATCCACGAGGCATACAAATGCTACCTGCTGACCAGCACGGAAAGGGAACTATTTTCAGACTGAATCAGATTCTACTAAATTTTGACTGGTGTTTTTCTACCTGTACTAAACAGAAAGAGGTCTGTTTTACCCTGACCATTTCAGCATTCCTGTTTCCACAGAAGGGTTGTAATGGGCCACACTTTGTTTAAGACCAATCAATTCCATTTCCCTGCCTCTGATTCCCTGTTTTGCAAAAGTACCTACCATCAAAATTTGATTTCAGCCCCCTTTGAATCAGGCCCAGGGGACATCACAGATCTTTAGAACCAGACTTTTGTTTCTGTTTCAAGGAGTGCATAAATATGGAATCATATAAAGCAGGGACAGTGGGGACTGATTGGGTTATCTACATCATCTCCCAGTCTCCAGGTAGGATCAGTTTTGCCTAAAAAATTCTTAGCAGGTATTCCTCTGATGTTAGGAAACTCCATTCACTAGTTCCAATCATACATCCATGAAATTACTAGAAACTTTTTAGATCTGACATGCATGGCCAGTTAAATCTGGTATACTTCCAATTTTTTTTCAGATTTTAAGCATATGATACATTACTAAAGCTGTACATATAAATTCCGATTTGTTTTACTTACTCCTCATTGGAAAGTGCTCTTTCTACAAAATTAATTGAATAGTGGCATTTAAGATTTGTCCTAAACAGCAGTTCAGCTTTACAATATCATGACACTCCCTTTTATATTCATTTATTTTTATTGTTTTTCTACTGGAATTCAAAGAAAAATAGTAATTAACTGCCATATCAAGGTTCTAATTTTAGGCAGGCTGGTAGAGAAGACACTAAAAAGGGAGCAACATCCTGCAACTTAAAACTGCAGGAATACTTTTTGGTACTTAAAATTGCAGTGAGTCAATTCTGAGCCACAGAACATCACTTTCAAACTAATGTTTTCTCTTTTTTTTCATTATACTTTAAGGAAGACATCACAATCTGTTTTCAAGGTACTCAAGCATTTCTTTCAAGTTATCTAGACTGTCCAACAAAAGCTGATTTACAATGGGACATGTCTACCACAGGTGCCATTAAGTCTAGAGCCATGAGACTGACTTCTCCCTGGACATCTATTTAACAAGATTATGATGTGGAAGGGTACTGCTCTTCTCTGTGTGAAGTGCAAGGCTTTTTATCCCAAGAAATTATTTTCTACTCCTCTTAGCTAACGCACAATGAAGTTTTTCTAATCACTATTCTTAAGGGGAGACAAGAAAACTTAATTAGTATATAGACATTCACAAGTAAGTAGGCTAGCACCACTTTTTTTAAATTCACCTCCAAATCAAGAAGGGTTCTAATTAAGATGAGATAACAGATTCATCTTCCTCGTCCCCTTCCCCAGCAGAGTTTTGCAACTATAAGTGCATAACAAAAATGTATTTATGTGGGAAAGAGATCTAAAATGTTTTGAAATTATGTAGCAAGTAAAATTGGTTACTGCACACAAAAGCAGAAAAAAAAATCTTGCATCTTACTAATATTTGAAATTACAAACAAATTACTTTTCAAAGTTTTTTTTCTTATGCAACTAATTCCCACTCTTAACACAGATACTATGTAAACAAACACTAACATCCTTTTAGCGTGCTTAAGGAAAAAATCTATCATTATTATTTCTCAGCTGGAGAATTAAATGTGGCAACTTGAGTACAGTGAGAATCTTAACATTTGAGAATAGAATCTTAAAGGAAAATATGAAACTCACAATCAACATATTCTAACACAGACCAGCCTTGCTAGGCTCGTTTGGGATTTTTTTCTTTATTGTTCATAATTTTTTGTTTATTTTGCTGTTAGCTGGGGCTTTTGGTTGGGTTTTGTGTTGGCTTTGGGGTTTTTTTGGCTGAGAGGTGTCTTGAGGTAATCTTTTCTAGTTCAAGGTTATTGAAAATCAAGGGTAGGGAAGAGTCCTGAATTTAACTGGACCCAAACTACAGAATCAGTCTAGACAATTGTGAATATTAGATTTGCCTTAGTGAATATTTTTAAGATAAAATTAATCATCAAGGAAATTCAAACATTATAAAAGGTAAACAAACCCCACATTTTCACAGAACATGAACCTAAAAGATTGTGAATTCAGTAAAATGGAACTAATTTTCCAATACAAATAACAGTTATTCAGATTCGTTAAGCTGCATTCTTTGGTTAGATTTTTTTTTTCCTTAGCTGAAGCATAGATCACATTTTTTTTTCTTAGATCAAAACTATGATCACATACTGACCTACCCAAAAATTATTCAGGTTAAGCAGAGCATAAATCCACAAAAGCATAAAGTCACATATTTTCCAGATAAAATAACTGTACTTAATTTCTGGTTTTACCCAGTTTGCTTTGGTACATGACAATATCTTAATGCTTATGAAAACATAGCTTTTTTTCTGGCTATAATATCAGTTAGTTATACTAATAGAAGTTAAATATTAATTTAGGGTTCTATCTTGCAATATGTTCATAATTTAGTAGAAAGACCAACTTTGACTGGTGTAAATAACTTGTCTAAAGTTGTTTACGTGCCTAAGGAAGCTAACTGGGACATTTGTGCGAACATTTGTGAGACATTTTGTGTGAAGAACAGGCGTATGTCACAATCTGCAAGTACTTGGGTACTCTGAAAATCCCACCAGCTGCAGTGAGGTGCGTCAGGAAGCCCACCTCCTGTCACACAAAAAAAGCTTCTTCTGTGCCCTCTGGGGTGGATGGGTTCTACAGCCACTTACAGGTGTGGTGTACTAGAAAACAGACAAAGAAGAAGAAAAGAACATGCTGAAAAGTACATGAAAATATCCCAGCACTGCTAGGATCTGGAGATTACTGGACCCATTGAACCTGCTGGCATCAAGAATGTAGGCAACTTAAAACATGTCAGAGAAGTTAGCATCTGCTCCATGTACCCAAATGATCACACACACACAGAGGATGGAATAAAAGATCATCCGGATCCTTCCTGAATACCAGCTCAGAAATCCCTGGTGCACTTCTCTTGGAGTAACCAAGTGTGGCTGGCTCCCAGCTGTTGCTCTGAGTATCTTGAGTGAAAGTGAGTGAGGACTGTGTAAGCATAATTGAAAATACTGTATGATTCGGTTCTGCTGTCAGTAAAAGCTAAATTCATAGAAGGTATTGTCATTAATACTGTTTTTGATCTGTGTCTCCCCCAGCTCAATCCCCTATCAGTGATTTACAGCTGTCCCTGTCCTAGCGCTCACTTTACACAGGTGGCTCAACTCCTACCCCACAGGGGCAAACAGCGTTAGTATGCCCCTGCCAGCTCAGTGGGAAGGGAACAAGCATGTTTTGTTACTTGAAAATACTTACTTGGTAGGGGTAGAGAGTGACTCCATTCGTTCTTGACAAAGACCAGGTGCCATCAAGGTACTGGTGGGCCTGGATGGCCACCGAGTTGAGAACATTACCATTGCTGGGGCTGGTGGCCATTTGAAAGCTGACCTTGGCTTGGTGTCCAGGAGAGCCATTTTTTTTCTCCACCCCGTTTCCAATTCCTAGACTGTTGGGTTTTCCACCGTGTTTGTTGGCAACAAAGCCTGTGTAGTTGGATGGAGCGTAAGGAGCAGGCACGTAGGCCCAGTCCCTGGGCTGCAGGCTGCCCATGTGCCGGGGGCTCACCAGCGTGGGCACGTTGGAGAGAGGCGGGGGAGAGCCTGGCGAGGCATCGTAGTGTTCTGAGTTGGCAGCTTGCTCCAAGGTCAGCACCATCTGAATGGCCTCTTGCTTCAGCTGGTTCAGGTGTGTGGCACAAACATCACATCTGTTGTCCTTCTCGTTCCACGCCTTCCGAATGGTATTGGGAACCTGGAGCTTCTCGTGAATCACTGAAGAGAAACCTGGGTCCTAAAAATCAAACAGAGGAGGGTAAGGGGGGACAGGAGAGAAATGTTTAACCACAGTCACCACACTGAAACATTATAGCTGCATTTCAAAAGCAAATTTATGAGATAAGCTTAGAATGCAAACAAAGGCCATTAGATACAGTCAACATATGCCAGCAGCAGAGCTGAACAAAATTGAGAAACTGGATTGTGTTGGAAAGGAAAAATTCTTTTACTGATAAGTGGCAAATATTATAAATCCACTGCAAGCTTCAATGCATGGCAGAGAAAAGGAATTAACCTGCTTCACACCACTGCACCTAATTTCTGGCTTGAATGAAATCTGCACTTAGTTACATAGGTGAGATTAAGAGCAACTCCACTATAGCCAGTGGACTTGTTGCAAGGTTCACAAATCCATCTACTGATCACCCTCAGCTTTTGGTGTTCAGAAAACTCAGGAAATACTCTGCAACAAAAATTTAACACTTCAAAGACAGCTGAAAAAGAAAATTAAAAGTACCACCATTCTCTCAAAAATCCTTTTCAGAATTCAAAACAGATAGATAGCTGATTAAATAATTTACCAAGAACACCCTGTCCAGAAAAAAAAAAAAAAAAAAAAAAAAAAAACCACAACTTCGTTAACGAAAGTTCTAGCACTATTTTGGGTATCTGCTGATAAAATCAAAGTAAAAAAGTAAAAATTTTCTTTAAAAAATACAACATGTATAGAGTTAACAATCTGTGAAGAATTATTTTCTTGTTTGAAAGCATAGTTCTGATGCTAAACCACATAACCAGGTTTAAAGCCTCTTGTCTCATAGCCTTACCACGTGGGTGAATATTTGAACATCAGTGGTGCTGCCCACAGGGCAACATGCACCCTGATCTGAGTGCCATCACTGAAGTGCAAATAGTGAAGCCAAACAGCAATCTTAAAGCAGGCTTGTCACCAAATTGGCCTGGTTCTTACAGTATCACACAGTTTTAGAAACAGCAATGATGTGTGCACAGAGCAAAAAGTGACAGTTACTTGATGGAAATATTGTTTGGAATTTTCACACCACATTCCTGTGGTTTTACAGATCAGGCAGGACAGACTTCAACTGCCCCTCCCTAATTTTTAGAGACTGGTGGATTTTTTTATGAGTAGTCAATAAGTTTTTTAATCAAGAGTATCAGAATCTTTTTCTCTTCATCTTTGTGGCTTTAACAGCTTTAGCAGCAAAATCGGAGAGTGCATGTCTGTGTGAGGGAAAAAAAATCCACAAATAGACAGCACTCTTATCAAGTAATTAAGTAATTTGATGAACCCCATGCATTGAGATAGACAAATTTCATGTCTTGATAGTTTGGCTGTGCTGAGAAAGTGGATAGGGGGTATAATGTAAGGAGGGAGAGAATTCATTGGTAGAGGGTCATATTCATTATGATCCATCTTTATTATAGACTCAAGCATTTTATTTTCACTGTTTAACTACCGTGAACAGCTCCTCAGCATGCAGTGATTAATTGATTCATAAATCACAGAGCCTCCTTATGCACAGCAGCAAAAGAGCAGTTTCAGCCACAGAAGCCCAGGAGAGTCATATAAGCTGATGGGAAACAACAGGAGGCTGAGGTCTGATCAAGCCTCAAGCTGGTCATTTCTATTCCACACACAAAGGGGGTCAGATCATCAAAGTGTGTCAGGAAGGCAGGAACTGGATTCTGCACCAACCCTTCCCCATTAACCTTCAGGAAAGGGACCAGTGGAAATCAGGGGGAAAAAACAGGATGCAAAACATGTCAAATCACATTTTCCATCCCAGACCATAACTAGGTCAACAGATCACATCAGATATAGGCATCCACTCCATGATGCCAGGTGTGCCAGGAAATGATTCTCTATTTTCCCCATAATGAGCTAGACAAAGCTGCCTATGCAGCTGAAGTGAGGTATGAGTCCTCTTTTCAGACTGCTCCACATCAGCGCAGGAAAAATCCTTGCCAGCTCTTCCTTCAGCTAGTAAGTGCCACAGAGGTGGTTGCTGTTCTTTCAAAGTTAGCTTCCCCAAAGCAACTGGGCTTGGACCCAGGTCATTATATACAACATTCAGATCCAGCAGCAGTTGGAACATGGAAATTTCTGGATACTGTGATAAATATTCCAAGGAAATAAAGCCTTCTCTAACATAAGCAAATGTCATCATGATATAAATATTCAAGTAGCACACCAACTTTAAAGAGTGCTGGACAGCAGTGAATTCAGCTTCATCTCAGAGTTAAAACAAACATCAGATCGTTCTGTGATACAACAATAAACACAGAGAGAGAGGGAGGGAGAGAAGAAGGCAGACTGTTCCTCCTCAGGAGCAGAAAGAAGAAACAGGCACAACCTGAATTGATTACTCCCAAGATTAGCCCTACTAATCTATCATAATCTACTAGATGGATAGCTCAGTACCGGATCCAAATCTGGGACATGAAACAGAAAAGTCTATGGGACAGCAAATGAATTTGGATAAACTCAGCTTCCAGAAGGACATTAGTCACAGTTTGTTCTCAAAACAAAACTGATAGAGCCTAGAGAGTTTACTTCCTTATTCTGCACTAGGCAGCTCTACTATAATTTCACAGAAGTGGCTGACAGTCTTACAAAATATCTAGTAGGGAAGAGGCCACAACTGAACAACCCCTATACCCTTGCTCAGAGAGCAGACACACTACACTTGCTGTTTCAGTATTTCATCTGCACACATTCTCCCAGGAATCCTTATCAGTTCAATATCTGCTCCCATACAAAAGTGATGGGCAAGCCTCACTGGATAAGCACTTTGAGCCAGCTGCACAGAGCAGCAGGAGCTG
Source organism: Zonotrichia leucophrys gambelii (assembly GCF_028769735.1). NCBI lineage: Eukaryota > Metazoa > Chordata > Aves > Passeriformes > Passerellidae > Zonotrichia > Zonotrichia leucophrys. Next base: position 73,636,347 of record NC_088172.1, read on the forward strand.
AAAAAGGTTACAGTCTCCAGTGAAACATGTGAGGTCTAAGAAACTCCACACTCCCTGGCACAGGAGCAGATTTGCTCGTGAAATCTGAGGTTGACACTGAAAACACCATTTATATTTTGGCACTCATTTCCAGTCCTGATGGAACAAAGCATAGTGACACTGAAAACTGAAACAGAACTTTAAAAATCACAAGAGAGTTTGCTTTGAGTTCAGGGCAAAGGTTCACCATGGTTTCTCTTCTGGCTGCAATGTTGGGTTCACCCAACTTTAGTATAAACAGCATTACTGTAAACTCCTATTCCTATAATAAACAAATGAAGGCATGTAAGAGGTCTGAAAGCTTCAGGAGATCAGCCACAACACAGAGCATTGCATAAATGCACGAGGCAAGAAGCAAACTAAACAGAGTGCACACTGAGCTATTATGCAAGAAGCCTTTTCACATTACCTTTGAGTCCTCAAGGTCAAGTAAACACCAAGATAGTGACTAATCTCTCGTCTTTGCTCCTGAACTAAAAACCCACATGGGAAAGAAAGAAGCTGGAAGGAAATTTTGTATGTTAGAGACCTATCATAGGTGAACTGAGGAATTCTTGTTTTAGCCAGTGAAAACATATACAGAGAATGGGCACTAGTTAAGAAACGCTGAAGGACACAGACAGCTCAACCAGGGTAAATGCAGTTCCTGACTTCATGGGGGAAAAAGAACTGCATGATTACTGTATGACAAGGTAATGCAGAAGATTCCTCCACATCTTTCATACCCCTTCATGAATCTGCACCTTGCTGTATAGCGTTCACAGTGTTCTAACTCCATCACTAGGAAAGCAGATGACAAAGAGAATAAATCCTTTCCTTCCTGCCACCTAGCTTAGAGCCCATCTTCCTCAAGACAGAAAGCAAACAACCACTTCCAGCATGAAGCACCCTCTGTTTCACACATACATTTACACAAAGCTCACAAGGAGACACAATGAGAGGACACAATGAGAGGACACAATGAGAGGACAAGCTCAGCTGGTGGACACAGAGACAGACAAGAAATAAAATTAACAACCTGCACTTTTACATGTTACAAAGAATCTAGTTGATCATAGATTCATATACAAACACCTCACACACATCCTACTCTTCTGCAAGCACACAGCAAGCAGATACTAATATAGGTTATACTCACTAAGATTTCATATATAACTGTATTTTATTTGGTCAATGACAGCCTATGCAAGTCAGACATGGTAGCCTTACATCTTTACCTCAGAGAAAAATCAAATATACAATGGATCTCAAGACCTTCTTGAACAAATTGTGTTTTTCAACCCAAATATTACTCATTGCTCTTCGCAGAAAGACAAAGCAGTCAATACTAACTAAATCGCAGAGGCCAGCTTCTGCTTAAAGATGCTCACAGAAGACTCAGGGAGTTCTTTTTTTTCTGGAGGGGTCCATGCAGAAATGACTGCTGCTATGTAATCCATCACACAAGGTAAGGGGAGAGGTAGAGGAAAGCAATGATCAAAGTTCTTCCCAGGAAGGAGTTTTCCAGATTCTCCCACTCCACAGGCCAGGTGTAGAAGGACTAATTGAGAAAGCTCAGTTGGAGGGAAGCTTTACCCTGATAAAAAGCCCCCATATTATTCCATGACTGCGCAAACATCTCTGCTCTAAACACAATGCTGTTAGTCAACAGTTGTCCTCTATTTAGGAAAAAAGGAGGAGGGAGGAAAAAGAAAAAAAAATAAAAAACAAAAAATCTTCTGCATTCTCCTTTCTCTCTTGAGGGTGTACTTTCCAGCTCAATAAAGTGATTATACTTGTAATTTATTTTTCATAGGCACTTAGGCTATTGTCCAAGTGACCTTGCACCCTAACTTAAACATATCCTACCATCTTCTAGGCTACATTTGAGAGATTGTCTGTTTGCAGCATTCCAGAGCCCAAACAGTTGAAAAAACAGCTCCTCATGATTACAATGGCACAATTTCTGTTAAAGCAAAAGTAAATCCAAATATACTGAAGTCAGTGGGAGTTTTCCTTCAAATAAGCATAACAGGATAAACACTATGACTCTAAATTAGCAACCCTGCACCATCAAACTGAGCTGGGAGCTCTTGGATAAAAATCAGTTCATTTCATTCAGTAAAGATTGAATAATCTGAATTATTTCAGTTGGGATCTCCGTTAGTGCAAGTGGTTGTCTGGTGAGTAAAAGCCAAGGTTGCACATGGGCCAGGCCAAGGGGTCACTAAAGTAGCCTCCCTTGTCCTTTGCTCTGTACACAGCAACTGACACCTTCTCTGGTCAAGACCACACTCCCGACCCTCCCTGCCACAGAAGTCACCCCTCACACCCAACACGGCACCTTCAAATAAGCCATCCACTATCACTCCCGGCTGAGCAAATGAAATCATCTCCTCCACTAGAAAAAAACATATTTCACTCTCTTCCTCCTGAAACTCTCTCCTTTCCCTAGCAGCAACATTCCCCACTGTTAGTCCATGTTGAGGACAGTAGAGAGAGTAGTCATAAGGAAAGCACAGCAGAATAAGAAAAAGCCTTTTTACATTAGCCTGTTTCCAGAAAGCCCTTGTAAAAGCACTCTCTTACCAACTGCAGTAAAACCTCAGCAGCATTATTATGCCTCACCTCTTTAACTACTGCCATTCTTGTCTGTCAAACTTGAACATACTGCTGCTGACTTGAGTCTTTCCTTTCAAAAAGGCAATGAGAGTACACCCTGTCCTACTAAGTCACTATCTCCAAAACACATCTGGGAGACCAGTTCTTTTCAGAAAGAGGGGGAATTCAAAAATGAAGTCTTAATCCTGTCTGGTGTAACCCTCACAACACTTGTATTTCAAGGTGTTTTTCTTGAGCTGGCACATACAACTGACATTTGGACTTCTATAATTTAACACTTGTCAGTACTAACCAGCCACTCTGCAGACAGAAAAATGTGTTCATTTGGTTTAGGCAGTTTTCTTATCTGAAAGAGACAGAAAGTCTGAGCAGGGCTCACCTTACAAACTCACAGCAGCAGGAAGCAGAGGACAGAAAACCCTGGGAAAATAGGAGGATTAAAAATGGGACAGGAAAAAGAGAAGAAAAAAAAAAAGAGTTTTCTAATTGCTCCATGGACTGGCTCATGGCTCTGCTGATGGATCAGCACTGACGGACTTACAGCTGTACACATCTGGCACACAGGTGTTTGTGTTAGCATTCGATAGCCATGCAGCAGCCAGATTTTTAATTGGGTTGGGAAGAAGAGATGAAACAGCAGCAGGAAAATCTAAATACACATTCAGTGGTGCAAATCCAAGTCTTGACCAAAGAGCTCTGCTATGCAGTTGTCTAGAGCTCTGCTACATCTCTTGCCACACCATAATAGGGTCTCCTGGAGGGAAGATTCTTTCACAGTTTTGTGACAAACTCAGCTGTTACTAAAAGGGCAGTATTTGTCAGCACCCTTTTGATAGAATAAAGAATAGAAACAAACTCAGAATTGCAGAAACCTCAACCCTTATGCTAGAAAAAGCAGCAGCTCTATTCTCCCTTCTTTGCTTTGGATATGGAAAGATTGCATTTGCTTTCTTAGCCACCAGAGCACACTATGAGCTTGTGTTCAACTGATTGTTCACCTTGATCCTCTGGAATTTTTGTGCATCATTGCTATAAGCAATTTAGTGTTGTGCATGGAGCCCAGATGTATTTCAGAAGCATTTTTGCTCAGGTTTCCAGTCACCTCAGAAATCAGTGGCTATTGTTGTCTCTTCACACAGCTGAGGTCCAGCCACAAATTTGCCCCAGCTATTGTCAGGACTAGATGCTTTCATGAGCTTACAAACTGTTAGCCTTATTAACCAAATGCTACTCTCCCTCCTCACCACAGTGGCAGATATTATACCTTTTTTATACTTTTATAAAATCCCTCTGATGCCATTCAAAAAGGCATTGTTCTGTGTGGTTGATATCCTTTTACCCACCCTTTCAAGTTCATCTGGGATAAGCATAAAGCACGACTGACCTATGATTACATGGGCCAGACATGCTAAAATACTGGAATAACATTAGGGTTTATTTGATCCTTTCAAAACTCTCTATTATTAGAAGCCTTGATGAACATCTAATCACCACATCACTTGAACCTCTTCGAGTAACCAGGCTACAGTAGCAATTCTTGTTCTGACACACACCCAAATTTCCAAAGTTTGGCTTGCTTTCCCTGAGAGGAAAGCATTAGAGATCTTTAACAAATGCCAGCACTGAGCCACTACTGACACAATAACCACTGACTTCTGGAAAAGCTGTCATACCTGAAGTGGGGTAACTAAATGAGAAGGTCAGGAGAGCATTTGTGACACCTACATGCTTAATGTTCCCCTGATTTAAAAGAGTTTTGTGGCAAGCTAAAGCCACTTGTAACTGCTTTTCAAACATGAAAATCTTTTATTTTAAGCAAGCAATAATTAGAAAGATTATTGTGGGGTTTATTCAATGATTTAGCAATCTCAAAAGAACTATTCAACATGTAAAATTTTGTAAACAAATCTATTCAGCTTCAGCACATCTACAATTGAGAGTCATCAGAGAACCAAAACCTTTTGCTCCTCTTCAGCTAACTTTTGTATCCTGCTTTTTTAAACCATTTATGCAGTTCACTCTTATGCTTTTCTCTCCTCCCTGAGGAGCATTATCATTTTTAAATTGCATGCAAGACCACTGTTTTGGAAGGGAAGAAATAACCAAAATAAGGAAAAAAGTCAATAGATTGATACAGTTGTTGGTGGGGGTAAAGAACTTTGTCTTTGCAACATTTCCTTTTAAATTTGGGTTATTGTGCTCTTCTGTTTAAGTCACTTGACTTCTGGAAAGAATATTGCCATTTTGTCCACTTCACACTGAGGTTCCAATGAGATGCACCAAAGCTACCTTTCATTCATCCTGAATACGCTCTCCTCAAGCAACACACTTTCAGGCTCCCTTTTCCACTTTCTTTTCTGCTGCTATCAGATTTCTGCCCATCTCAGCTTGGCTGGAAAGGAGTTGGGAATGTCAAAGATATGGAGTGATTAGAATTAGAGCATTGCAAGTCTTAGTACAGAACTAATCATGGACAGTTAAAACCTGAAGAGTTGCAGTTTAACAGGGCCATTTGAAATTCACACTTTTAAACTGATCTTCATTCAAGTCCTTGATCATGAAAACACCAAACAACCCAAGAAATCTTAATCTTAGCAAGTAGAAGTAAATTTCTGCCCACTTTATTCAAATCAGATGGAGCTTATCTGCTTGCCACCTAGGAAACAAGAAAATAAATATTGTTCCTGACCATGGGAAAGGAGATCACAAAGGCAAGTTCACAATAATGATGAAACCTCTCCCATGCACATTCACAGTCAGAAGCACATGAAAAACTGACATTTGGCTCTTCTCTGTTTCAGTTTCGCATTAGATAGATAACATTGATAAGAATATGTAATTTGGAAATAGGAATGAGTCTCCTCTCTGAACTCGTTCTCAAACCCTTATACATGCAGAGCATTCCAAGCTGCACACAAACCTGCTCCTACCACTCAGTGGCAGTCACATCTCACACTAATATTGCTGACTGGGGACTTCCATCAGCTTTTTATCTCAACTGAACTAAACATGCAACTCAGTACTCACAGAGCTGTTACATGCCTTCTTTAGAAGTTAGTTCCTTCAGGGGAATGCACCCAGGATCAAGCAACTAGGCCTAGAGAAAGCTGGAGTATAAGAGATCTTGAGATGCTGAGAATTGTCCTAAGATGACTGTACAATCCTTTAGACTACAGAAGAAAAAGACAAAATACTTACTTGAAGCCGATGGTGAGACTGGAAGTGGACAAAGAAGGGAGAGAGAAGAAATCAAGGCAATGACCTTTGAAAGAATTTTTTTCTCCTAATTCCTGACACAAGCAATTTGAAGGTCTGTTGATGGGGTAAACAATTGCTGACCTAGAAGGAAGATCACAACTTTCCTATCAATGAGTTCTATGCCACGCTGCTTTCCCAAAGGACTTTAAGCTATTTTGCTATGTATTTTGGATGGACAGAAGTTGCACGAGAGCATCCTGTAAGCAACATTGAGGTTTGACACCACCTGTCTGAAACATCCTCCCTGACACATACCATGCCTGCAGTGGGCTGCTGCTCCAAATAGTGGCCACATATCAGGTACTGACAGGCACTTGCTCCACAGGCAGCCACAGCCCCCTGCTGTCTAGCCATGCAGGCTCTCACAGTCTCACTGCCAAATCTTTCCCCTTCAGCAACATTTGGCCTGGTATCATTGTCACCTCCTTCTCACCCCAAGCCATTCACCCACAGAAGAGCTGTTCTGCTTCCTTCTGCATCAGGACTCTGCAAAATCTCATCCTGTCCAAGATCAAACTACTTTTCAGTGACTCAGCCTGTTGGAAATCCCCTTTTTACCTCAGAGAGAGAAAAGCACCACCATCCTGTTCCTTTCCTGCCAGCAATACAATGGCCATGCTCCCTTCCTGGCTTGCACAGCCTTTTGGAGTTCAGTCTCAGGCTTATCAGGTGCGCAGCTCCCAAACCCTGCAGGTACCCTCCAACCCTTCTCCTGCCCCTCTGCTGTGACACCACCTCACTCTGCACATGAATCCCAGCTCAGGTTAATCAACACCATACTCACCACTTTGGGTGTGCATAATATTGTTTTTATTTTTTATTAGCACTTGGGTTTGTTTTTATTGATACTGTGAACTGAGAAAAGAAAAATCCCAGTGCAACCCAGTGAAATTTAATTCTAAGAGTTTTACATACCTCAGTGTGAGTTATGCTTGCTTGTGAAAGCTCCTCAGCTTTGATGTAATACCAGACAGTAACCAGATATGGACTTGTATTTATAGTTGTTCCACTACCACAGTTATATTAAGACCTTGTTAATGATCTAGTTATCAAATTGTCTAATTATGGTTTTGCTTAATTTCTTTTGTGCACATGAAATCAGTTATAACTACTGTCTATGATCCATGGAACACCTAAAATGAGGTGTAACATTAAAATCTTCTCTTTGGAAATTTGTAAATGCATGTACACTTCTTTTATCAATTCCGATCTCATCATATTCTACAGATTTCTCACATACATCAGTTTAGATATATTTATACCATTTTTATGCTTGCAGGAAATATTACAGACATATGAAAACAGAAAAGTTAAAATCTACCTCTGAGGGCATTATGTGCCCCTAACTTCCATGCAGCCAAGTCTAAAAGCATTAGAGCAGCCATGAAAGAATATTTATTCCACCTAGGATACAGGGCAAGAGGCAGGAGCACACCTCAGCTTTTCAGCTGGGAATAATTTCATGAGCTAAGTTGTTTTCAGATTTCCACTCCAGTTGCAAGATCAGCTTATATTTTATTAGCACAGTATAAATATTTGTAATATGCCAAGGGGAAGAAAGAGAAAAAAACAAAAATCCTGAAGAAACTCCTAAAAGCTACTCTCAGGGCAAACTGAGTACCTGTGTCGCGACTCCCTTACAAACAGCATGGGGACAAACTGCTGTGCACAGGACATCTTTTCTCCAGGCAAAGCTCTTTTCTCCAGCCCTGGGGTAGCTGCACTGTTCAGCCATGCCAACACACATGGCAGAAAGTGTGTTATGACACACAGCCTGTTTTTCTTAAGTCTGCTGGAAACATACCTGCTAAATTTGATTACACTATGTCAGTGTGTGACTTTCTACCCAAACTATAAACTCGTGTATACTTCAGCATATGCTTCAGCTCCAATTCAGCAGACTCTGCCTGCATCTGCTGAGGCAGGAATTGCACAGTTTTTGGTATTTTGTGCCAAGAGGAGGTGATAGAGTCTGGCTTTGAGGGGCTGGTGAGTGCAGGAAGATGTGTGGGGAAGACAAGAAGCTGTGGTCAGGATGGGAGCTGTCGGGCTGCTGAGTGTGGCTTTACATGACAAGAAGAGAGCTTCAACTCCACTCACTATGGCTTTTGCAGAACCTGCATTTGGCTGCTTCTGTACCAAATGATCCAGAAGGCACCTACTGCACCAGCACTGCCCCAAGCTGACACAGCTGTGTGATATAAGGCTGCCCTGAGGGAAGGTACCAGCTTGGGTCCAGAGGCTGATGAGCCCATCTTGGCTGCCAGGCTTCTGGTGAGGCGGGTATAGAAGAAACCTTCATGAGCCTGAAGCCAACCTAAGTAGGTATAGGGTACAATATGATCCTGTGGGCCACAGACAGCCCCCTGAGACCACTGCTGCTTCTGAACTCTCACAGCCAGAAGCAAGCAGCATTTACCACTGTGCTTTTCCAGGCTGGTAAGTGCTCTATTTCAATATGTATCTTTACAGACAGATTAGGAGAGCTTTGGAGTACAGCTAATAGCCTCCTGTTGTTGTCACCTGTTAAAAAAAGAAAAAACACAAACTCAAAAAGAAGGCATTGTTTCAGTGCAGAACTATTGGGTTTGTTCAAAATTACTCACACTGTGAAACCCCAGGCTGCCACAGCCTATATCCCATCCTCTGCACCCTCACAAAGTCCCAAGCAGTTCAAATGGTGAAGGATGCAACAGGGCTCAGCTGGAAAGAGTTCTCACCAAGGTCTCAATGAAAGCATTCACAGCTGAAGGAGGCCAAGCACTCCCCTCCCCACATCCATTCACTGGGAACAGAAGCCTGGAGCCCTTGCTGAGGGACCACAGGGGACAGGCACATAATGAGCCCTCACTGCCAAACAGCTCAGTGTTGCTGGCCCCCCATGACACTGATCTACAAGTGTGGGCTGAAAACATGTCCAGCCCATTCCCACCACAGCTCACGCTCTGTCCTGATTAAGCTGACTGCTGACAAGCCCAAGAGGGGATCAGCCTCTTGACTTGTGTGGTCTGATGAAGGCTAAGATTACAAATCTTTTTCCAAATAGTCCCCAAGCGAGCCACACACAAAAACAAAATAGGAGGGGGAAAAACTTCCAGTTGAGGCTGGTAACATTAGCCAGCCTTAAACAAAAATACAATGTACCTCAAGTTACAGCTTCAGATGAAAAGCTCTCTAACCAGTGAGGAGCAGTATGGATTTCCAACTTTTGTAAAGATTAAAAGACAGCGATCATGACTTCAGACTAATACAGGACTTCTTGTGCACCTAGTCACAGCATAATCAATAGGGAAATGGGAATTATATCTGAATGAACAAAGCTAATAGTTCTAGCAACAATCACTGCCACTATGACACTGCTCTTCCCTCTCCCCAAGGGCACCTCCCACAATTAATCTACAGAGTAACTCTCTAAATCAAGCACCAGGCTTCCCCACTACTGATTCGGGTCTTAGATTCAGAAATCAAACCCAATTAAAGAAAATCTAGATATATCTTCTTAAATAAAAATCATTTACAATCAGAGTAACCCAATGGCCTCTTAAAGTACTTTCTATGAATTGCAGCAACCACCGATTAAGTAAACACATTTTAAAATCTACATACATGAATTATTCATGCAACCTAGAAAAAAATCTGATTTTTGTTTTTTTATTGACAAACTGACATCTGGATTTGGATTTTTTAAAAAAAACAACCAAAGGCAATAGTGTTAACATCATCTGAGAAAGATGCTTCAAGGAAAACAGTGCAGGGAAGGGGGAAATAAGGAGTTGTTATTTTACTGGCTTAAATTTATTTTTGTCTGAATAGCTGAAAGCTACAGAAAGAAAACAATTGTGAGAAAACTCTCCTACCAATGCATTACCTTATTTTTCTTAGTTTCATTTCCAGAGCTTGGTTTTCATTTTACTACTATCTCTCATATAGAACTTCACTCCTCCTGATCCAGGCAGACCCAGACAGTTCCCATCAAAGATTATTCTTCTCTGAAGGAGATGAGGCACAAGCTAAGGAGCATCATTTGAATTAGCATCAAGTCCCACTATTTCTATTCCTAGTGCTGGAGCAGAAGAGCTGGACTGAGATGGAGATAAGATTGAGAGGGGGCTGAAGGAGCCTGAGCAGTGATTAGAGGTGCCACTGTGGTTTCAGGCCAGATTCCCAAAGCCATATGAAGAATTTGCAGCCAGGTCCCACAGCAGTGTCTGCACCCCAGACCTTGGTGCCTACAGCCCTTAGATAAACCATGAGGAGCAGCAGGGACTCGAGCAGGGACACCCAGCAGGGAAGCAAACAACCTTGCAAAGAAAAGCTGCCAAGCATGAGGTTGTTTATTGCACTTCTAAGCTCCAGAGCTATTCTGCCAGGCTCATTAGATCCTCCCAGACTGCCGAGGCAGCAGGGCCATTCTCTCCACAGAGCTGCACCTTTTAGGCCACATCACTCAGCAGAGGAGCCTTCTGGGGTTTAAAACCTTCATCTCCTCAGAAACTGCATTGTCCACCTTCATGCATGCAAGATAAGACACAATCTCTATGGTTCTTGCATAAGGTGTGCAAGAGCAGCCATCTCTTGTGGCCCCAAAATCCAGCTAACTGCAGCAGATGGGAAAAGAGAAAAAGAGAAAAAAGCAGCCACCAAGTAATTTATATACTACAAAAATTAAACAGATTGTCCGTTGTCAGCCCTTCTACTCAGGACCTGAGCAAAAGTTACAGACTGCCCTGCAATAATTCACTCTTAGCTTGTATTTACTTTTTCTTATGAGCAAGTAACACAGGCAGAAGAACCCTAGAATACTGCAGTACTCAAGCTAGCAGGAACACGAGCTGTGTCCCATCGGAAGAACAAACTGCATTTGCAAGCTGGAAGCTGCATGCAAGGACCTGATCCCTACATGCCAACAGACCACTTTGGAAGCATGCAGTGGCTCCACCTAGTTAGTACGTCATAAAGTGGAGTAGATGTTTTGTGACCCATACTCCAATTCTGCAGATGGATATATAGTTGCACTGCACAATCAAATTTTTAGACATTTTTAATTACAAACGTTTTAGCCATCTTTGCAGCCATTTGTACAGTTTGATATTAATAACCAGAACTGTGGTTCCAGCTCACAATATCTCTCTGAACTTATTTATCATCGACACTACACAAGCTACATATAAGGTCTTCTAGGGTTTTCCAGATGTGATACTACAACACTGGGATCTTTTTGTTTTATTAATGTTTACAGAGGCCCCATTGAGGACCATTGATTACCAAAGGGACTGGCAGTCTGGAGTTACTGGTAAGTTCATCTCCCCCTCCCTCCCCTAATTTTAAATGCTTTTCGTGTTCTCAACTAAACCCTGAATTTAGTATTATAATTTAACTTACTCTCCCAAGTTACCATCCACAGAATGTTTTCTGGCATGCTCACAAAATTTCACCAGAGACCTTTTCTGGCATCCACTTCTGTAGCATTTTCTGAATTTATTATGCAAAACTTAAGGGACATGGAAAAGAGAAGGATTACAGAGACATCAGTTGGTATCCAGTGCAAATATAACTAATGAAATCTGACACGTGTATGTATACATTCAGAGTTTTTGTGGCTTTTTTAAAAAATAAACACTGAATACACCACTTGTTAAGTTCATTTTATTTCCAGGGAGAATTATACCTGTGCAGCTAGAACATTCTACACCATCTTCCACAACAGATGTGAACCTCTCATTCCCCACCCAACCTTCTACCCCTGTTCCCAGCCAGGCTTTGTACAAAATTGGTTTCACACTTATACTTGGCAGCAATGCCAGACATATCAGACACATAAGGTGTTTGCAGCCCTCTTCCACACAAATAAGCATTCAAATGCCTCTGTCCTGAACTTTGTTGTGGCTAGTTTCCTCATGCTCGTATTGGTATTTTTAAAAAATCTACACAGAAAAGCGCCTTTGCTATTTAATAGCATATAAAGTCAGCTCTCAGAAGGCAATACAAAAAGAAATCTCAAAGGTTTGAAGACAGCCCAAGTTATTTCTATCAATGACATTTAGAAGCGTTTTTAACTTCAAGATGAAATTTGCAACACAATGAATAAATAGTTCTGAACCCTTCTTGCAAAATCAGTCCCAAACAGAAATTGCAAAACCATGCACTTCATATCATATCACTTGCCCAGGGCCCCAGTTCTGGCTGATCCAAGAGTACCTGTAGACTCTTCAGTAAGAGAAGCAAAGAAACAGCATCACAGAACAGCTGAATTTGGAAGAGACCCCTGGAGGTGATCTCTATACAACCTCCCTGCTCAAGTAGGACCACCTAAAACAGACTGCCAAGGACCAGGTCTGGTCCAAACAGCTTTTGAACATCTCCAATGGGCTCCACAACCTCTTTGGGCACTGACGGGAGTCAGTGTTTTGTCACCTGCATGGTGAAAGTGTTTCCTGATATTCAGATGGAAGTCCCTGACATTTTTCCTCATTTCTTTTGGAGCAATCCAGATCTGAGTGGGCTACAGTACCTGGCAGAACAGATGTTCAAGTCACCGTCTGGGACATGACTTCTGGAGATTCCCCATCTTTGTACAGACATTACACATCACAGCAACCACTTTTCAAAGTCCTTCTCCCTTACTTCCTTAGATGAGGGAATCCTCAGGCTTCCTTTACAGTGACAGAGCAGAAATCACCTACTGTACATGTACAAACTGGGCTCAGAACTTGAATGATCAAGTCTACTGTCAAACACATTGTGGCACCCTGCAAAGCAGGAGCAAACGAGCAGAACAGAGCCCTGCAGCCCTGGGACATGCTCTGCCTGGGTGGGAAGCAACTATGGTCCTGCTGACAGATTTGGGACACTGCCTTAAGTATTAAGCCTATTGTTGATGCAATGCATTAAATGTCTTTAGGCTTCATCTCAGGAAAGTGATTCCTGTGTCACATTTCATTTGCAGCTTTAGTACATCACTCACGAGATAAATCCATGAAACAGGTTGCCTAAGTCACTGTCAGCAATGTCTAAAACAGAAAGAATTTTTTAGGGTAAAGTCAGTAGTGTGCAACCCAGTACTTCTTCATGTAGCCAAACAAGGCTGTAAAGGGACTTATTTGAGCCATAAAGGCTTTATGAGTGTGCAGTAACTTACAGAAATTTTGTCCCTTTGCCTTCTACAAAGTTCATTTAATTTTAAAACAAGCCTAAAACCAGAAGTAAATAGTATAAGAAACAGCCAGATGACAATTTTAACTGGTATCACAGCACTCCTATGTGCAGAAAAATCCCATGTGAGGGAAATGTGTGCCACAGCTACCACAGAGCTGTACAAAGGCTTGGCCAACAAATATGGTGTATGCTGCAGACCCACAACACCCTGCTCACAGCTGATGAGCTCCCTGACTTGGAGCACTGAGCTTTGATGACAGTACAAAATTCAGTTTTCAGATGTTTGCAGTACCACCCTCTCAATTCTGCTCTTGGAGAGCACAGAGGCAGCATGCAGATGAAGAGCTGCGGGCGCTGAACTTGCTCCCTCTCCCTTCCCTGCCATCCCCCCAACCCTCTCCTGCCCCTTTGAGCCCCCCAGGGTTTCCAGCTGCCTGAATCTTTTCAGAAGTCAAGATACCACTGTGATATGTGAGTAGAAAAAATAAAATAGAAACCCTGTAAAGCTAAAAATAAATGTAAACTCTTCTGGTATTGGTTGGGTGGGGCAGATGGGGAAGTAAAACACAATTACAAACCCAGATATTATGCAACTTACTCCATGGAACATCTTTTCTTGATTATGTTTATTAGAGAGCTCCTATCCAAAACCTCAAATTACCCTAATTTGAAACACATTAGATTTTTTAATGTAAAATACTAACCAAAAGAAACTAAATCTTGCAAGAGCAAGAAGGAGTCCAATTTTTTGCCTCTAATGATAAACAACATTTACTGCAGTCAGAAAACAAGAGCAGGTCTTTAGCTCTTTAAAGTGCTATATATCCTTTAACACAATCAGGGCCTGGTCTTGCTCACACTAATTCCATTAGTACTGAATTTCAGGACTGCATCTTTCCATTTTCCCTCCACACACAGTCCCAAAGTTTTCCTTTACTCCTCGCTCTACTGTAAGTACTGCAGAGATATGCAACAACTTTACTTTCTTTGCAGCCTTTTTTTAATTAAAAAGAAGTCCTTCCATAAAACATAGGATTTCTTTGTATATGGCACTTCAAACAACTCTCAGCAAACAGAGCACACAGCAGTTACCATGAAGGAAATGCTAGAAGATCACCGCGCGCCGAGAATTAACTCCCTTTTCCACTGCCTCTGAAAAATTGTGAAAATAGTGTTCTCATTTAAAATTAGAGAAGCTTAAATAAAGAAAAATTGGGTTATTGGAGCATTTTATTTTCCCCTTTCAAAAGGAACAAACAGAAAAGCAAGTTTCTGGAACATTGTCTTTGACCATGTTTTCCTTCCATAAGCAACCTTTGACCAAATAGCTGAGCAAATTAATTCCATTGAGTTAGTTGGTTTTTTTCTTCAGTATCCACTTATTCATTAGCTACTTTGAAGATCACCTCTCAACTGAAGCATAATTTGGAAAGGTCTAACTTTGAAAGAGCTACTGCTCAAGATTTTAACTTTTACTAACAACATCCTGCCAGCTTAGCTGTGCATGTAAAGAAGATTTAACAGATATTTTTAGGCATGGTGGAGAAACATTATTAGATGGAGGGTGTTGACTGAAGTGAAACACAAACACTAGTGAGCAGACATTATGAAAGTGGATATTTGGACATTTTGCTCTGCCTGAATTCTACTCCACTCACCACTACAGTATGCAATCATCTTTCAGCTCTAAAATTAAACTGTTAGTTTTCATCTTCTCTCCAGATGGAGAAGCAAATAAAATAGAGTATGAACACTTCTTTTGACATGCCAGGTGCTTAGACCAACAGTCGTCGACCACACAAATCACAATATATTCAGCTAGAAAAAACCAAATCAAAGAAATCACTTTGTATGTGAAACAGGCTACAGGGAGACTTGCAATGAATTCCACTGAGACTCTCCCTCAAGCTAGGTGCACAAGGGCTATATTTCAATCAAAAATATGCACTTTTGTAGTTTCACTCTGACTAGCCTTGGACATTCAGTTTCTACTCCAGAATTTTAATTAACAGTTCAGTTATGCTAAGCCCACTCACTGAGCACTCCAAGTTTGGCACTGTTTCACTGGGAGTCATTGCACAGAGGGGAGAGCAGGTTGCATTGCCAAGGAGCTAGGCTTGAGCAGCAGCAGAAATGCTTCTGCAATAGCAGAAATGCATCAGACTGAAGGCTCTGTGCGTTGCACATTTCTTCACACATAGTCATTTCACCTTTTAAGCCTAATTTAAATCTTTAAGGTATACACAAAAACTCAAGGTACAGATTTATGCCCCCCAGGCTATGTTCCATACAGTACAGACTAGCTAACAGATACCACTCAAATTCTGCTACTTCCTCTATTGGATTAGCACTCATAATTAAGAAAAAAGAAATTTGTTCTCTGCTTTGACCTCCCTAAAGTTGTCTCACAAACCCACAGACGAGCAAGGGTAGGCTGCAATTCCTTCTCCTGTTACCATACAGATCATCACTGTGTTTGACAAGTGACCAAAGCCCAGCCAGCAGGGAAGAGAGGGAGATGATACCAAACACAAAACTAGAAGCAGTTGCACCCCACTTGAAAGCCAGATCTGCCCAGGTGTTAGATAACTAGCACTAGCATGAGTGGAAGGAGTATATTAATTCTTTTTCCCCCCTACCAAGACTCCCTTAGTGAGCTGATGAAATATCCACTTTTGTCCATCCAACATAAGACTTAGCACATCTTACAAAGCAGGCTGTTAGCCCAAGACCAAAAACTCAACCTGATGAGAAGCCAGTGCAAATGGAATTTATGCAGGCAGTTGAAACAAATGGAAAAGGAAATCAAAAGAGTCAGCAAAGTGAAACTTTATTGACCAAGGAAAGGCTCATTCATCACATAAAAAGTTCAGCATAGAAAACATTAGCCTCCCTGACCTGGAATCTCTGATAAGGTCAGGATCCCTCATTTAGGGATCTCTCAATGACAAGTACAACTACTTCAGAGATAAGATTTTATTAGTGCTACTAAAAGACAAATACCTGGAACTGGTTTTGGCTGGTGCAAGCACACTTTTTGTGTTGGGAATCCATGTGGAATCAGAGAACCAGATATTTAAACTACAGGAGTCCACACACTTGGCAGACTTTGAGACACAGTTACTAAGTGCAGTTGAATTTTTTGTGACTTTCATAGTTCTGTACCGCAACTTCAACCTATTCTGAAAAGCTGACAATTACACATAGTTCAAAAGGACAAAACCAAGAGTATTAACAGTTCCTCACTGACACTGAAATATATCCAAAGGCATGAAAAGAGAATATGATGCAAAAGATTTCAATTCAGTTCATATCTGAACAGAATTTGGACAGCATCATAAGGCCATATAAAAAGATGGGATACTCTGACATCATTTGAGCCTAAGTACACATTACAGTTAAAGGAAGAAAACAGGTCACCTTTAAGAGTGTCTGAGTTGGTAAAGTCACCTTTTGAGGACTGTGCCTTCCTTCACTGGCTATAAAAATACCCTAAATACATCAAGTGGTTTGACTAAGCATTATACTGTACGTAATTTAGCAAGGCTAAAATACTGAAATACATTCCAAGTCATTTTCTCCACTGAAAAAGCAAAATTGTTGTTGGTGATTTATTTACATGGATTCCTAGTACAAACATCCTGAAATTCCCTAAACACAAGGGCAAAGACTTTGCCTTGAGCAGCTTTGCTTGCATTCTCCCAGAAGTATGGACACTCCATATGAACACTCCAGAGAGTATCTATACAGAGGGAAGGTCACAGGTAATACAAGGAAAAAAAAAGTATTCACAAATTGTGAGAAAATGTCACAAAATAATACGGCATAAAAGAAAAACTACACTTCTCACTTCCACAGGCAGTTTGAAAAGGAGCATGGATTAAACTTTATGAATCAGCCTACAGCCAGATAAACTCCTCAGACCATGTCACTTTCTTTGAGTTTGGACTCTTACCTAACAATTTTCAGACCATTTCTTCACTTTGAAAATAAAGGGGCTCTTAGGATCACCACATAAAGCACATGTTTATGTTCTGAAGAATTATACAGTACTGTCAAATACAAATCACAAACAGGCAATTTACTCTCACCTTAAGTAGAAAAGAAATCTTATTTCTGCTAGCTCTCATCCTTTAAATCAGCTCAGGCGCTAAAGAATAATTCCATCTACTACTCAAAAGAACAAAGGGCCGTGGGGTGATTTAGGACTGGCCTCATGCAGCTCCTAAAGGACCAGAAGGCTATTCCAAAAAACATGCCTTTAAAAGTGTTTGGAAAAACCAACATGAATAACAGAAGTGTAGCAGCATCCCTGAGATGACAGAAGAACACCACACTTGTAATTTTTTTCTCCATTAGCCCACAGATTGAATATCAACCTTGGGCTCCCCTTTGGTAAAATATTGGTAACTAAAGCACAGTCAGGCATTCCTGCCCCTCTGGTCTAAGCAATGACAGGTACAGGAAAAAAGCAACATCACTCTAATGAGAGGATGAATCTGTCACTGCTATGGCAGGTGTATTTGTGCCCAAGGAGCATCCAGAGAACACAACCAGGTTAAACTGAGAGCCTCTGCAGAGTCAGGAACCAAATCCATACATTCCAAATCCTTTAAAAGGTATCAATTGTCTTCAGCTAGGTTAGGATGATGTTTTCAAGATTATTCTGTTAATACTGAACAATCAGGGAATTGAATGTTTTTTTCTTTGTATTTTCTTAATTCACGCTAAAGCCATTTAACTTATGAAAGAAATAGAGCAAAAACTGTAAATATGTTAAAAATAGATATAGATTTCTGAACTTTGAAATGAGCAATACTCTCACACAAACCTGCTTTCTGAAGTGATGATGGCTCCTTGGGATGTGAAAGCACAATACCAAGCAATATAGATGTTATATAAGAGCATAGAAGAAGAAGAAAATGCAAACAATACACACAGAGAACAAAAACCCTCACGATAATCAAAAAACAGTAACACAAACAACACTAGTGTATACAAAAACAAACAAAAAAATTACTGTAAAATTGAAAATTTACAGCAATTTCCAGACCAGTGTGGCTAAAACTTCTGCAATAAACAGAGTTCCAACGAACATGGAAGTGGCCTTATCTGCTGGCTGGAGATTGATTTTCTTTGGGCTTATCCTTGAAAGCAATATATCTTCCTGAAAAGATCTCTTTCACTCCTGTTCTCAGGAGCAGCAGATTAACAATTTATCAAGGTTCTCCATTAAAATAAAACTGCTCTGGCTTTAGCATCATTCATAGAATGGGTCCATAGAATTGTTGGGACTTCAGCACCTACCTACAAAAAGAAGAAAGACTTGTGAATTTCTGATCTAAAATTCACTAATGACCCTCAAAAATGTGTTTCCACATTGCTGATACAGATTAGCAGAGAGTTTAGAATCACAGAATCATTTAGGTTGGAAAACACCTTTAAGACCACGGAGTCCAACCATTAACCCAGCACTGCCAAGTCCACCACTGCACCACATCCTTCAGCACCATTTTCACACATCTTTTAAACAGCTCCAGGGGCACCAACTCAACTACTTCCCTGAGGAGCCTGTTCAAGTACCTGTCAACTAATACTGTGAATGAGCTTCTCCTAATATCCTGCCTAGACCTCCACTGGCACAGATTGAGGTTATTTCTTCTTCTACTGTTAATTTTTACTAGGAAAGAGAGATCACTGCCAATTTCCTTTCTAGCAGTCATAAAGGCTGACAAGATCTCTCATGAAGCTCCATTTCTCCAGGCTAAACATTCTGAACTGCTCTTCACAGGACTTGTGCTCCAGACCCTTCACCAGCTCCACTGCCCTTCTCTGGACCCTTTCCAGCACCTCAATGTCCTTCTTGCAGGGAGGGCCCAGAACTGGACACAGCACTCGAGGTGAGGCCTCGAGTCCACCACTGCACCACATCCTTCAGCACCATTTTCACACATCTTTTAAACAGCTCCAGGGGCAGGGACAATCCCTGCCCTGGTCCTGCTGGCCACGCTCTTGCTGATACAGACCAGGATGCCACCAGCCTCCTTGGTCCCCTGGGCACATGCTGTACAACTGAAGTTTGGCCTACATCTCTTACATATTTTGTTTCTACAGTTCAGGTGTAATTTCTCAGATTATATGCAGCTCTTCAACAATTCAGCTTCAGAGTAGAATACATTTAGAAAGAGGGGAGGAAAAATCCACATTTCATAAGCATCGTTATACACAGCCTACAACCCAGTGCTGCCTACATCCTGGACAAAGTACAGAAACTGATTTTAGAAACCGTCTGTCTAGGTAATACTCAGATGGGAAAAAACATGGGAATCCTGTATACTGGGGGGGGGAAGGAACACCCACATATGCTATTGAATATTGGGTCACCACTGAATATCTAATGAGAAGGAATTAAAACTGAAATTGTCTACATGCAATGGCATATTTAGCTGCAGGGATATGAGCACCACACTTTTAGACATGTTACAACCTAAGCCTATCATCTTTGCCATACTGCCAGAGTAGGAACAATAGCATTAAGGAGTAGAAGGGTGATCCATAACAGCACTAGGAATCAAGATTGCACTCATCTTCAGGTCTTAAAGAACAGAGAGCACAATTAGAAAAGTCAGGAAGTTACAAATGTTATCTCCCCCATTTCTTTAAATATAGCACCAGGGCAACCTAAATGGTGCTGAGAAGATAAAAGAAGAGGTACCACAAGTCAGGAAGAACCAACCTGCAACACTTTCCTAAGGGACACTTTTACTGCCAGCTCAGCACCCAAGGTTTCATAGCCCCCCATTCTTACTTGCAGAGCTTCTATTATTGAGCATGATGATACCTGCAGCCCTGGACCCTTCCCCAACAGACTTCAGCCACCCAACAGGAAAAAAACAAAAAACAAAAACAAAACAAAAAAAAAAAAAAAGGAAAGAAAAAAACAAAAAATACCACCACACTTCAGAGGAAGAAGTTCAGCAGACATCAAATGGACCCTCAAGACCTTAGCTTAACAATTTAGTTGATTTTGGCCATAGTGTTAGCTCTGCTACTTGAGTACTTGATACACTGTCCCACACACTTAAAAACAAAAGGTTAAAATTAACTAATAAAAATACTGTCAATCAGGCACCTTGCCAGAGAACACTGAACATCATATACCAGGGCAGACAAATACAGAGCTGTAAATCCCACCCAGGTGCATTATGTGTGACAGGTCACATCTCTGAAGTTGCCCTATCCTATACCCCAGCTGCAAGGCTGCAATGCTCACAAGTCCCTTGTCAGCCCTCAGGTGGGGTTTATCCTCTCCCCTCCTCTCTTCCAGCTGCATTTAGCCATCTGTGCTAGAGTGAAATGGCTCCCTGCTTCTGATAGATTGCATTTATGGCTGCCCCTGGAATACACTAGTTGTACCAAAGGGATGCCATTCCAGCTTCTCCATCCCTTACAATTTCATTAGCATCTGGCAGCTACTGATAGTCTCTCAACTGCAAGAAAAAATTGGGTACAAAAACATGTCTCTGAAACAAAAAGACGAGCTGTAAAAGGATGTTGGTTTTTGGTTTTACTAATTAAAAGCTAGTTTCTGAGGTTTCTTCCCATAAATTTAACCAGCAAAAGACTTTCACTTTTAGAAACAGAGGCAACTTTGAGGCAAGTAGGTACTTTACAAGCAGCACTGAGAGAGAGTACCTGGAATCTGTTCTCTACCACATGCAGAACACAGCCCAGCCACCTGCAGAAATGCCTCAGCCTCCAGAGGCAGGGGGCCTTGCCCCAGTTCTTCAGCAACAGGCAGCTGTCAAATCACTGAGAAAACTCAACAAGACTCCCACAGTGAAACTGCAATTTCAACCCTACCACCACCACTCTGCATCTGCAGTTCTGCTTTACATGTTCTATGCCAGCCCTTTGACTTCTCTCATAACCACAAGAATAGTACAAGAGTAACCAGAGCCAGAGCCAAATCTAGGCTGCTGTGCTTTCCAAAAATGGGACTTCCAAGAGGACACAGCAATTCCAAATCAGTGATAAATTCACACTGCTGCCAATAACCAAAGAGTTTGGTTAATAATGAAATAATCACCTTACTTATCTGCTGATGTCACCCTTCTTGAAAGCTCTTCTCCCACAACTTCCTGCAGAGAGATTCTGCAATCAGGATCTATAAGACACCCACCAAAAAAGCCCATCCCAAATGTCTGGAGGACAAATGCAGAGGAGTAGAACTCGCAACCCCATTTACAGAGCAGTGGGCTCCACAGAAAATGCACTGCCAAACTACAGCATTTCAGACACTAACATCTGGTGTGCTGTTGAAGAGAATGTCTTTGTGCCACTGCTAATCAGATGGAATGAGACTATCTCTCCAGATTTTAAGAGTCAGAATACTTTAATTCTTGTTATAAATGCTTATGAAATACAGTATTTTGCTTCTATCTTCTGTGTCCTCACCACACAAAACTCTGGATGTTTGTGTAAGGCATAGGCTGTTTCCTACCATCAAACTCTTATGCAGAATACCACTGTCTCAACCACCAAGCAATATACTCAGTTGCCCAGGGAGAAGTTTAATCTCTTCATACAAAATGGTTCTAAAAGGGCAAACTTTCTCCTAAGTCCTGTGATGACCACTCTGCCTCACTCAGGCAACACGATTTGAACCTATGAGTTACAAATACACTCAACCAAATACTCTGACAACACTTTTTTTTTTCCTCAAGAATCTATTTTCCCACATGTTCCACCTCAGGCTCCAGGAAAACACTTCCTGCAGGCTGTGCAAGCACTTACCACATCAAGTTTCCTCTGACAATGGCACTATCCCACAAAAAGTTCATTCTAACTAAAAATCACTTTGTATTTCTGACTATATGGGGAAGGGGGAAAGGAAATCAGCAGTTCCCAGGTAGTCATGGGTCAGAGGGGTTGTGCATTGCCAGTCTTCCCTCCAATGGCTACAGAAATAATAGAAATTCTTCCATAATGGACAGCTTGAGGACTAAAGTCAGGAACTACACATTACTGCACAGGCAAGGTTCTTTGCCTGAGCCCACTAACTGTAATGTTCACATGGAGCACATTTACACTCACATAATATTTGTGGGAAGTCTCTTATGTCTCGCCTTCTTTAAAGTTTTTCTTGTTTCGTCTTTGCAAGACGCAATTTTGAATATGCAAGATCCAAGAAACTGCTGATAGGATATTACTCTTTTTTTACCCATCCCCCCATAAGTTAATTCCAAAATGAGAAAATTCAGTTAACTTGATGGAAAAGAACACCATAACAGGATTTGATCTCACTTCCTTTGATATGTGAAACAAATACAGTTACTCTAGGAGACTTTGAGAAACATTTATGGAAAATTACAGGTGATGAATAACCCACAGGAAGACTTACTTTGTTCCCTGAATGCAATACTGAGAATTAAAATAATAGAAAAGAAAGGCTACTAGATCAAATCACATTTTGGTTTCTACCAAAAGCTATATTCATTCCAGTTCCCAAGATATTTCCCATCTGTTTCTCCAAGCTTTGCTTCATCAAGTACAAAAAAAAAACCTGGTGAATCCATGAGGAGGTTAGGTACGGTAACTGGTTTTCTTCAATACCTAAGTATTTATTTCACAAATTCAAAGAACAAATCCAATTTGCCTGGCTCACAAACATTGTCCTGCTGTTTTCCCTTGGGCTGGCCACACAAACAAAAAACGAAAATTTTTCAAGTAGAATATGAAATTAGTACTTTATTCTTGTTTCGTTACATTTTTAAATGCAACTAAGAACCAAAGCAGTGCCCCTTCCAAGTCCAGTACAAAACAACACTACTGGGAAACAGAAAGCAAGGAGCCCAGGATCAGTCCATGTCCTACTTTTCAGAAGAAATGGATCAATCAGCCTAAAAGGAACTGTGGGGCTTTACAAAAAACAGCTTAAAATACACGGCAAGCATTTTCCTGTCTGACAGTTAAGAAGTCCTTCATCAAGAGATTGAAATTAAAATCTTGGTTCTAAATTTGGGACATTTTGGCCTTTACTGTTTGTTGCACACTCGTGCCTGTGTTTCACATACTTCTGGTGTATCTGTCTTTATTAAATAATCACGTGAAGGACTGTGCAACAAAATTTCCACTACTAGAGAACAGAAATCCAAGATAAACATCATCTGACCAAGTCATATATCATCTGCTTGTAACAGATCCAATATACAGCTCTGACAAAGTCATCTGTTACCAAGCTTGTGCTGAAGACTTCAGGGATCACCTTCATCACAGCAGTTAACAGCACAAATAAATCTTGTGATGAAACTCACAGGATTTTTTTTATTATCATTTTTTTAAGAAACACAAAATGCAGCAGTACAAGGTTTCCAACAGGCTTTCACAGAACAGTGCATGGCTACTGGAAGGAACTAAAGACACTGTCCCTACTACCTCCTATTGCACAAAGTGTACATCTCTCCAAGCCATTGTTTTGTGATAGTCCAGAGATGATGGGAACCTCAGATTTACACCAGGCAAGGGCATCACGTGTGTGGCTTTCTCCTAATTGAGTGGCAGCTGGAGACAGTCATTGCCACAGAACCCTGCTGCTCCCCTCTAACTACTAACCAGTATGCTGTGAGCCACAGCTCAGAAACCACTGTCAAATTTAAACCTAGCAAAGGCATAAAAAGAATTTGTTAACACTCTGCTGTCATACTAAGCATGCTCCATATGTTTAAGATCTTACGACAATGAATTAATACATTACATAGACCTGTATAAAAATAATAAACTCAGCTTAGCAGAAGCACTTTGTGTGTGTACATACATTTGACAGAAGTCTAGTTACAGATACCTAGCAACATAAAAATCAAGTGACCAGTTCAGTCTAAGGTAGTCAAAGAAATGCTAAGTTACATTGTGCCTACATCTCCTGACACTATTGATGCCTCTATTCCCAGTTCAGATTTTAACTAACACTGTGCAAAACTATCACAACAAACCAAAGCTAAAAGAAACCATAAGGGACAGACACAAGGTTAAATTATGGAAATAAATTAGCTTTGCTCAAGCCATTGCAGTTCCATTAGGAGTCCAAAGAAAAAGGTATTCTCTTTAAGTAAGCGTATTTTCAGATTTTTTTTAATCACAAACCCAAACAAACTATGTTTTGGAGCACCAGACCAGATGGTTTTACCATCTCTCCCTGCTTGAGATTCTGGCCACAGTAAACAGACCACAGAATCATTTGCTTAAAGCAAAACAAAAGCAGGCTGCCATTAAAAGAACAAAGAAGTCGGAGCCCTAGATCTCCCCTCCCTTCAGAGAAAAAATTATTCCCCAGTTTCACAGGCTGTCCTGCCGGACACCCTGCTGCCAAGTTAGAACAGTAGAGCACACACTTTACAGTCCCTTTCATTTCAGGGGAAACCACACAACCCCACAGACAAATAGATGGACACAAGGGCTATACAGTTTTACAGCAATCTTGGTTTTGTTACGTGGGTTTATACACAATGAGTAAAATCCCACAAAAAATAAAGGCACACTATCCATGGCTATGCACTCTTATAGTGAAAGGCAGCAACCTGAAGAAAATGAGACATCCCTTTAAGCAAAGTTATTTACAAGGTTTGCCATAAAAATATTTTTGTTACAAGTCATTTCTATATTAAAACCTGAAAACACTGAAAACAACTTCTCACATAAAAGTGGGAAAATTCTCCAACAACACATAAAATGGTACATCTCCGGACTGGCATTCTTTAGCAAAGCACATTTCAAATCATTCTTCTTATTAATGATTTTAGATCTAAACTGGGAACATCCACCTTGTTTTCTAGCCCTTACTACAATCAGAGCTAAAATTGGTGTCAATAGAGCAAAGATCAGCAGTTGCCACTACATTTTAAGAGTATTCCAACAGCGTCTCTCACTTTAGAGCTTAACACTCAAAAGAAGAGTACTGAAGTGAGAGATATCACTCCTAAACTGCAGTGTTACTATAAATTTGCTGTCTGTGATTCCATTCAGTACCCTTGGAGAACCTACACAGAAAACCTCCACAGAAAGATGCTATGAGCCAGAAATTACAATGCAGAAAGTTGCATAATTGGCTGCATGATTTACTCTCAGATTAGACTTTTACACACCACCTCTAACCAGCTTGAAGCTTCACTGACAGATTTTTGCTTCCCATTCATGAAAATGGGAATGCTGGCTGCCCAAGTACCAGCCACTGGGATCTCCAACCAGCTCAGCAGAGACTTAATCTAAAAAGGTGAGCTCCCTCAGATGGTTGACAGCTTTTAAGGTGTTTATCTTTCAAATCAGTGCTAGTCCAAACAGCTGCAGGCAGGATATGCTGGAAGGCATCTTCTCCAGCTGCACGCTGGCAATGCCCAGAACAGACTGAAGTGATGTGTGACCAAGGCCATGATGCCTTGGTTTTGTGAGAAGAGCAGTGAATAGAGCCAAGCATTTGAGAAAAGTTTTGTAAGAACTTTAAAGGAAATGCAGCCTTAGTCAAAACCCTGTTTAATTTACTGTAAAGTAGTTCCCTTGATTTGTCCATATGTACACACTCCTCCAGTATGGGGTCAGGATTCACAACATGCTGACATCTTTCCAAAGGCAGCTGCTTATTACTCAGATGTGGTTTCCAGTTAAGCAAAATCTGATAGCCAACCACAGGCATACATGAAGATTTACTCTCTCACTTGTGCAACATTTTATTACAGGGAGAAACAAAGTTCAACCCTTGGAGTTTCAGAGAAATTTTTAAGGCCACAAAAGTAAGAAAACATCTAACAAGTGCTGAGTAGCAATAGGTGCAGTATTAAGAAAACGATATTTAATAGATTAAATATGACATTGCATCAACACGTTTGATGCAGAAAATAGTCTCTAGATACTTTTCTCCTATTAATTCAAGCCAAGACACCAATTCACAACAGATATAATTTGACAAATCTGCTTCACATTCTTTTAGTATATATCAACTATGATTCTCTTTTAGAATTTATTCCATAGTGTTTTGTTAAGATTCCTGCTCCACAGAATAATTAGCAGGTTGACTATATTTGATGTGCAGAGGCTAATTCTAACCCATGCTGTGCAACTAAGATTGGCTAGAAAAGTCACTTGAAATAGTTTCTGGTATCTGACTGGACTGAATTTTTAAAGCACTTCCAGCATGAGCAATCATGCTTAGTAATTCCAAATAGGATTTCCGAGAACTGCTATGGATGCGATTTTCAAATTAAAGTTGCACTTAAGGAGAGAGCACATTTACTGGATTATTTCAGTGTCCAGAGACAAAGAAGCATCAATATCATGAGAATTGTTAAGAGCAAGTTAACTCAATGGAAATTTTGAGTTTTGATTGCATATGTGGAAAGAAATACAAGGAAGAGGAAAGCTTTCTGTATATTCAGCTGCCTCTATTTTTAATTGATAGCTATTTTTTTCAGAGCTTTGGTGAAAAGAGCTGTTTCCAATTGAGCGAAAATCCAAATGCCTTCAGGTTTTTTTCGAACTATTTGCATATAGAACTATCTAGTGAAACTATAAACTCATACCACTGTACTGAAGTCGGACTGTTAAAGAAGCAGAATTGCTAATATTGCCTACTGAAACATCACATTTCAGAGTTGAATATTAAGTGAGCTGAAGTGGAAAAACTCTGTTAGAAACTTTGCCAACAGTCTTCTCCTGCCCAGCAAGACCTACCTCAGACCCCTTGGTACCACACAACCTGGCCAAAGCCTCCAGGCAGGAGTAGCTCAGGAGCTTGGATAGCCGTCCACGCTTTCTAGTGTCCTCCTCTGGGGTAAAATCCTCAATGATATTTCCCCAGCAGTCCTCTAGCTCTTGTTTCAATTTCCCTCTCAAACATTGGTCACTACCTCTGCTAGTACAACTGAGAACCAGTACTCTAAACTCCAACTGCTTCGTTATAATTTTATAGATCAAAAGGGACATGATTTAAGTTGACTAATTTCCTTACTTTGCATGGTTGTTTCCTTACTTAGAAATATGCACCTAAAAAAAGAAGTGAGCAGTAAATCCAAAGGCCATCTTTACCCATCAAGGCTGCTTTGCTCTCCAAGATATGCACAACTGGAGACAACAGCAGGAGGAAGCATATTCCAACAGAAAATAGTAAGAACCCCATTAAAAGTTTAACAGCAAAGTATATCACAACAAAGACAAACAATGGAGGCTACCATGTTTAACTCTAGAGAGAATAGTTCATGGAAGCCCTCTCCCTGTTGAAAACTCCAACAGTGAAACCTGAGTTTATCAAACTAGCAAAAATTGTTAGTTGCTGAAATTTGAATTATAGTAAGTATAAAAAGTAAGTAAAAACCATTTAGCCTTGTGGGAAGGTACCCAATAGAGAAAAAATAGTAAAATAAAATTAAAATGAACAGTTCGCCAAATATTTTGAAATGGTAAACATTTACCAATCAAGTGAATGAAGAAAGAATTCTGGCAACTGAGTCAGAATTTTAGTCCAAGGTGCTGAGGGAAAAAAAAAGGGAATTATCCCCTCATCTACCAGCCACATCATCTCTAGGAGTGGAGAAACACTGTTCAAGTCTAAAACTGCAGTGTTCGGACAGATTTTTTTAAAAATTAATAAATAATTGAACTGCTGCATTTAAATGGTTACTAAGAAATACAGAGAGAGCAGGGAATCTCTCACAAAAGGCTGCCTGAAATACCCAGGTTACACTGCTATTCCCAAGACATAAGTCCTCTGTCCTATTTATTTCCTCATAACTTTGGTGCCTTCTAAAGCTGACACTACCTTGGCTCCCTTCAGAGGGACTGCCAGGCACAGCTGTGTGCCAGTGCTGGAGAACAAAGCCCAAGGAAAAGGTACAAAGCAGCAACAGCAACTCCACACCCTGACCCTCCCTCCCACTGAAGCCACTCCAAAAAACAACCATTTGCTTCCCTGGGGGCACATTTGACTACAAAAAAAAAAAAAATCCAAGCTTCTAGAGCCTCCATTTGGGCACCTATGTCCAAAGTACAGCATAGTCCTACTCCCTGTAATCCATCAAATGGTAGGATTTTTCAGCAGGACCATAACAGTGACAATCCAACACAATGGTTGGTTGCTCTCTGTTCTGCACAGCAGCTGTACACCACC
This sequence comes from Zonotrichia leucophrys gambelii, assembly GCF_028769735.1. NCBI lineage: Eukaryota > Metazoa > Chordata > Aves > Passeriformes > Passerellidae > Zonotrichia > Zonotrichia leucophrys. The sequence goes on from NC_088172.1 coordinate 73,664,551, forward strand.
ACCACCAATATTCTTGGGTGTTTCTATAGAAATAGCTGAATGCAGCAGGCCCACACCGAGAACCATCCTAGGCAGATGACGCATGACTCTGCAAGAAGCCCCAAAAGACACAAACAAAGTAGAAGGAATAAAATAAACAAGATTTTCTGTGACCCTAAGGATGGGATTATAACATTTTTTTTTTAAGCTTGAGCAGGAAGCCTTTGTAAATTACATTTCTTGGATTTTATTGTATTATCTTCATGGCACAGTTATTACACATTAAAGGTAATGACTCTCTTCTGCAAGTAACCTAATATTGAACATGATTGATAACCCCTATCTGGGCTTTAGAGAATGCTGAATTTCCTAAATGGAAGGAGGGAACTGAGTTGGATGAGGTGAATAGGGAATAGCTTGAGTGGATTATGTGCGTGCATATGAAAAACCAACGGCTAGGTTTTCATTAGATCACAGTATTTTCTTGAAAATACCCACTAATGGCAAACATATGGGAAAAAAAATCTCCAGATCTTCCATTTGTGGGTAATTCTGCTCAGACCCCAAAATATATATATTGTTGTTCTTATCCATTTGATAATTTTGTGAACACACATACAACACAAAGACACACACACACAGTACCTACATGTGTGCACACCAATGCTCACACATTGATGGGAAATTCAGGCTCAGATTTTATATTTCAAGGGAAATGTGTCCATTTTGATTTCTCTTGTTCCTTTAAATTATGTTTGTGGCCTGGAATCACTGAGCAGACTGATGCCTGGTTATCTTGAGACACTCTAAAGCACCAGGTTTGCTCAGGCACTAAAGACATGGGGCAATATGGGGGGCAGCCCAATATGGGAGGGCATGCAGAGACTTCCACAGGCAAGACAGAACAAAGTGTCCACACTCACACAAACACCATTTCTCTGCTAGATCTGTCCTTTTAAGATTGGGTTAACCATCATCTCCAGTGAGTAAGAGGCAAAACCAAATTCATAGTAGTTTTCTGACCCTCTAGCTCACCAATTTATTAATGAATCATCTCACTGCTCCAGCAAACCTAGTCAAACTGTCTTGGCTACATTCATTACTTTGCTCTTAACTAGGAGAGGGAGGGGAAAAAAAAGCCACAATAAGTTTTTTTTAAAGTAGCAGTTAAATTTAACCATTTTAATTATAGAACAGAATTGTTTCTTTGTGAAACAAAAAATATTACTTGTAGGTGTGGGGTGGTTTTTTTGGGGTTTTTTTTGGGGGGGGGTTTGGGGGGTTTTTGTTTGTTTGTTGTGGGATCTCAGCACCTCAGGACTGAGGTGCCGAGCCACCGAGACCACCCTTGGGGGGCTCGGGAGTCCTGGAATGTTGCCAGAAGTGTCTGGTGGCTGGACTTTGATCCTACACGGGAGACGACACCTGTATGAGGATAGGAGGATTTCACCGGGTGAATGGTGAAGGGATAAGTTAATTAGAGGGTGAGACACAGGGTTTAGGATTTCTGTACAGGGGGGTTTAGAGAAGTAAGATGGAGGAATTGGGGCGTGTCCTGTCCTTCTTCTTCTTCTTCTTCTCCTCCATCTTCTGTGGTGATGGTGGCACTTTGGGATTGGTCATTACTAAAAGTGCACCGGGCAATAAGGGGGGAAAGGTATTGGGGAAAAATGATAAATATTGTACACGCAACTTTGGGTATAAAGATAGGTGACTGTCCGGAGGGCAGGACAATGTGCTCATGGCTGGCTGCTGAGCAGACCTCTGTCGGGCCGAAAGAAAATCTTTTAGATAAACAATTAATAAACATAGAGACCGAAAGAAGAACTGAAGCCTCTTCTCGTCCTTTGATACGCGGGCTGCCCCAAGGCCACTCCGGGCCTTTCCAGGCCATCCAAAGAGCCGAAAACCGGACAGTTTGTTTGGGGGTATGTTTCAGTTTGGTTTCTAATGGAAGTTAAACCAAAGATCTGATAATCTTTAAAAAGCACTATACAATCACTTAATAGCCTCCTAATCATGAAACCAGAGCAAGCCACTGACAAGGAACAGTCTCTGCTGTAACTGCAAAACACATCAGTGTTTCCACCTGCTGTCACACTTCTTTGGCAAAGCTGTCCTAGGAGCTTTAAAGCTATTTTATTCATTCAAGCACTCACATTGTTAACTTCACCCTCAAAAAACCACCCCAAAATACAGTACATTAAACACAACAAGACAGTAGAGAAACTTTGATCTGGTGGTACCTGACAGTTTGTCAAAGCTTTGGAAAGTGCATTTTTCTCTTCCTGCAGAAGGGGAGAAAATTCCTCTTTTCTGTCCAGCAGAGCAGGTATGGAGGGAAAGAACAGGGAAGATTACCTGGAAATTATTCCCTTCAGCCCTGTCATTTGCCAGAGAAGGAGCCACCAGCTGCTACTCATCCTTCCCGAGACCTCAGCAAGCTCTGGGAGGGCAGCAGGATCTCGAGAACAGCATTTGTTAGAGCTTGTGTGAGGTCAACATGGTGGCACTACCAGGAGGTGGTAAAGGTTATTTTAGAGACACTGTACCAAACTTCCAGAAATTCTCGACCCATCTCCACTCCTCCTCCTCACACAGACACTGATAAACATTTTCAAGGTACACTGTAAAATTAAAGTGTCACATTATGGAAATTGGTATTTATCATGTCAGCCTTTTGATTTTTTGAAGGCTTGGCAACTCTTGTACTTGACATTATAACAATCAAGTTGTGGAAAGATTTTTTTCTACTTTAAAAGTGCTTCCAGTAACAGTTTCCTGAGATAAGTCTCCATCAATAATAGCCCAAAATATTTCTCCTTTCTTCTTAAACTTGTGTCAGGTACAAGCTGGGGCCTCTATGACATGGGATATTTTCCAGATTCAAGAGCTAATAAACAGAACAACCTCATGTATTCAAACACTAAAGAAGGGAAACAATGAAAAATTTTAAAAAAAACCAAAAGCAACTGCTTGGAACTATGGAGAAGGAAATAAGTCATCAGTTCAACAGCTCTTGACATTATTTATTCTCTCATTCATGTTACAAGGGAGGACACTGCACAAAAGTGGTTGAACAACAACCTATGACCTTCAATAACAAAGTCAGGGACGAAGTTTTGTCCCATGCAAGTTCTGTAGATTGTCCATTTTCACAGACATGTTTGCCTGTCGATCTTTCAACACAGCAGTTTTGCATCTTTACTGCGCCAACAGTGTCTTAGAACACATCATGCCCTTTTTAAAATAGAAAGGTTCAGAGTTTTTTCTAAAATATTCTCAAACTTAAAGGCAGGAATTCTCTCCTTTTCTTTTTTAAACTGTGCCCAGAATGAATACTGACTTCAAAACGTCACGTCCCAGTAAGTCCATCAGAGGAAGGCTGAGGTCTGAACCCAAAACACCAAATGCTCTGGGTTTCCCTACAGCAGCCTCCAAGCAGCCAAGTGCTTATCTGTGCAAGCAGATCCACAGAAATCAGTAAAGCATGAAGCATGCAGGAGATATCATGACACATACAGTTTGCAGTTTACCTGTAAGGCTAAGTGGAACTTAAAATGGAATATTTGGAAGTGAATGGAATGAACAGAGAATGTTACCCCATGATAATAAAATTGACTCGGGTGACTGAAAAGCTGTCTACATAAACGATGTGCAGACTGCTGGACTAAAATTTATGCACAGTGATTGAAATGCAGTTTGTGCCATAGGTTAAAAATTACAGCATTATAATTCTGCAATATTTCATCCTTCATGTTTTGATTTTTTTCCTTGAACTGCTCTTAGAATCATTTTTCTTGACAGAATTTTTCCTTTTAAACTTGAATAACCTCATTCTTCTTAAAAACTGTCTTTCTGAGCTTCTATTCCAATGCATCAAAAGAGCAACACATGATCATAGCAAGTAATTTGCTCAAACCATACTCTCACTACTCAACTTTGAAACAAATATACTCAGGTATTAGTTTCTAAGAATTTGTTTTCTTCCTACACTGGTTTAAATGTGGTAAACACTACACAAACTTTGCTGTTTCCAGCTTCCCTCTCTGTTAGCTCAGAATCAGCTGTACACTACAGTGAAGAACAAAGAAACTCCCAGCTTGCCTCCTTACCAGAGAAGCAAGAAGTGTTAAACTGTGCCTTAACTGTGCCTACCACACACTTAAAATGTACAAAGAAGCAGTGCACGGTATCAGGGAGATCTAAACTAGCTTCTAATATGCTGCTAGAAAATAGTCTGAAAAAGTGCATTTTTGCAGTACTAAAAAGTACTAAAAATGTCAACGTTCAAAAAAAACTCCCAAAATATCAAAGCAACAAAACAAAACACCCACCTCCACCCACTTCTCTTCCTTGTGAAGCCCAAGAAGTACTCAGCCCCAAAATAAGAACTATTTTTGAATGCAAGCTTTTCCCAACAAGGGAGAAACAGAGGAAATACGAAAAGTTACATACAGTAAATTATTTTTCCTTACTTCAGATGCAAATAACTAACCTACAGCCAACTTCACTGCCTGTAGTGACCAGTGCACAACATTTAACTAGCTGTTGATCCTTAAAAGTTATTTCTACTCCTAGATCTATTATTAAACTTTGTTTCTGAAGGAATATGCATTGGGCTTGCAATATCCAAAGAGTACATTCAATGTAGTTTGCCATATATTTCATCCATGCTAAGAACTACTGTAACTTTTGAAGTAAGGCAGCCTATTGTAAATGACTTGTAATTTTGGGAATAAGGGAAGAAAACTAACCAAAAGGTTGCCAAAATTAGCTTACCTCTCTAAGCTTTCATTTCCCAAAATGATTTAACAAATGCCTCTTTATCATACAAAAGCAGCATGTTTGTGGGCAACTGAAAGTGAGTAGTTGAGCTCTCAGACTGAAACAGAAGTGATGAATGATAAGAAAGATCTTGGAAGGGGGTTAATCTGTCTTTCTGACAGCTGAGTTAAGATAGGGGTCATTGAAGTCTCCCTCAATCCTACAAATTAGCCTTACATTCTCAGACACAAAATTTCAAGGTTAAATCTACCAAAGCCATTATAAATAGCAACTCAGTAGAATCCTTTACTGAGGTTCAAGTAGTTTTCCTACCATGCACACAGAGCCCATCTACAGGCACCTTCTGCTGAGAATTATTTTGACTCATGGTACCAATCCCCTCTCCCCAGCTTGCTATCCCAACCAGGGCAGTTCAGACATATCCCAATCAGCTCAATGTATTTCCACTCCCACAAATCAGTTCTGAGGCCCAGTCAAGCTGCCCACATGAATATTGAATGAAAAGTAAAGAAAGATTCAAGTAAAAACTCAAACTGGAACTTGTCTGGTACACACAAAAGAGGGATTCACAGCTTGGAAGGAGGAGTCAAAGCAACCTGGAGACACACACAAGCTGGGGGGCCTGCAATAAATGGTCATTTGTGGACCATCCTTGGACAGAAAAACACTAATACTAAGTAGGGTCAAAGGCTTTGAGCCACTAAAGCAGGAATGACTGAAATCAAATCTTGATAAACATTTCCAGCTATGATTAGAAAACTGCAAAAGAAACCCTGAAAATACTAGTTAAGCACCTTTTTCCAAGTTTACTATTTCTTAACACATTTATGTACAACATCTCTTGCTTGTTACACTTTTCTCAAGAATGTTCTGAACTCTTGAACCTCATAGAAGGAAAACAACAATTTCAAATAACTGACTTCAAATCAGCTTTTTATTATCCTTTTTCTCGCATGCCTGTATTTATGTTGAGAACAGTTGGTACTGACAAGAACAAAACTGTACTTCATTTTCAAGCACAAAGCTCCATGCAGGGTATTTGAATTGTCTGTAAAGACAATACAGTCAGAGTGCTCTCTGATTTAAAAAAATATATACCTAAAACTCACAGGTTCAACTCAGGCAAAACCCCAGACTTTTGTATTTTCTTCTACTTTATTCTCATCACTCCCCTTCAAGAGGTTACAAACAGCAATTCTCCCAAGCAAATATGAGTATCTTATGAACTGCCATGAGTCACTTTTTTTTTTTTTTAATTAGCTTGATGTTTTCCATACAAGGCACTGCCACCATCTCACAGATATCCCTGAACAACTGTGAGTACACTTAAACCACACAGACTCATTTTATGGCTGCTCTGTGAATCAGCTCTCAGATCCTCACACTTCCCTTCAGAAAGTCAAACTTATCTTCAGGACATGTTCCAAGTATACAGTACTTAAAATTGACAGCATTCCTATTCTTTAATGGTGGAAGAAAATGCATTAAAAACCAGCTCTATCACTGCAATTATGACCTTTTCCTGTATCTAATAATGAAAGCCAAACCACCTCATTTACTCTAGAAAAAGGGAATAGACACATAACTGCTCCAGAGTGATTTGCTTTTTCAAATGCCAATAGGCATTCTGGGATAGTAACTAGTTCCTGATGCTCCCCAGTGCTACATCTAGTAACAGTGGATGATTTAGGAATAAAGATCAGTTGGTTTTTTTGTTTGAGTTTTTGTTTTGGAGGTTTTTGTTTGGTTTGGGGTTTTGTTTGTTTTGTTGTTTGGTTTTTTTTTTTTTTTTAATAAAATCATCACATCAAAATAATATTTGTGCTTAGTAGTCAATACCAATGTTCCTAACACAGGAGGGGCTAAATCATTTCCTGTATTATCAACTGATCATTTAGATCTAGATATACTGTCAACAGTTCACAATACACTGTATACATTGCTGACAGGAAAATAAATCTATAACCTAGACTTCTGCGGAATCTGTAAGCTTCTGAAAGATAGAAGGCATGCCAGACTTGCTTCAGAAAAAAGGGTTAAACCCAGCTGTGGTTTGCTTTAATTTGTTTGGCATTTGGTTTTCCCTAAAAAAGGAAAAGCTGACAGGCGAGTTTGGAGAGAGGAAGAAAAAAAAAAAAAAAAAAACCACCAGATATGTGAATTGGTGCTGTGGTGGTGCTGGGAGAACAATCTCTCAATGAGTTAGGTAATTAACAAGTCCAGGTAAATCCAATATTTAATGTGGAATGAACTTTACTATGAAGATACTGTGCGTAGTTTAACCTACTGCATGTACTATTTCCATTCCTTACTAAACAGAATTTGAGGCACAACTTATTTTTACGGAGGGGCCACTGCAGGTGTAACACATTATACCAGCTTTAGTTCCAGTTTTGATCCTGACTCTGCATGGCATTATCCACACCTGTTGTAACTTATTGCAGGGGTTCCATACTGTTGTCTCCTTATCACAAAAGTTCCATACCTTCTTGGTGTTTCTCACGGACAGCTCCTCAGAGCACTGACTTTCTTCTTCTCAAAGCAGCCAGCTGACTCCAGTCCCTTCTCATCCAGCCCCCCACTCTTTTGTAGCACTCTTCTTCTCACCAGTTACAGCTGTGGCCTGGTAAAGTCAGGCCCGTTCCTAATCTTTGATAATTGGCCCAGCTGCAATTCCTTAGGGGTTAGATTACTTTCTACACTATCTCTATTTCCTTATATTCTATCCCCCTACACATACAAATTCAGAATATTCTCTCTGTGTCTGTTAGGAGTGCCACAGACACTGCGTGACTTTCACAGCATCTGTTCTACCAACAGGCTCATCCTGAGCCTCAGCATGTGGAGGCTGCACTGCACATCTGCCCTGCAGATACCTGAGAGAGGACAGCTAACAAACACGGGAAGACCTCCTGCTGGCAGTGTCAGCCATGGGAGTCTCCACTCACACAGGAAAACACTGCACTGGTTTCCTGGACCCAAGTGTGCGCCATTGCCATTTGTTCCATAGCAGAAAGTAGATTACAGGAAAGCCACACATGCTACTCCATACAGACCATGCAAGGCCTCTATTACCATCTATTCAAGCTCCTCACCATGTAAATTGTGAATGAATTGCTAATTATTTCTCATTTATTTCTAGTTCTAAAAAAACACTGTCAGGAAAGCTTTCTAGTAATGGTTGCTAAAGAAAATAAATCACTAAGTATTAAAATCTCTTGGATCAGCAAGGAACCAACAGAGAAAAAGGAACCAATTATTCAGTACAGCAAAAGATCAGCTGCAAGGTTTGACGTCTGTTAGCTTATTTTAAAGTATATTTACCTGCAAGTGGATGTCCAGAACCACATTTGCTGAACACTTCTCTTGCCACTTTGAAAACTCAGTTGCAGAACCTATACATCCTGCAGTTTGCTAGCCCAGCATGAAAAAAGTGAAGCCTAGAAAGAAGTCTGCCACCCATCAAGCAGACCTGGAATTACTAAAATCAATTTAATCCTTAGTCACTAAAATCAATTTAATCCTTAGTCACTAACCTGTTTGTTCTTTAGCTATTTAAAACAGAAAAAAAGAGAGCTTTGATCCAGGTCCAATAAAAATATTGTTGTTTACATACAATGTTCAATATGTTTGGCATGATCTGGAATTATTTCAGAGATTGGCGGTCTATTTCACAACTCTTGCTATTAACACTCAAGATTCTTCTGGCTCAGAAACGCTGGAGTGACTTTCTTGCAGCTAAACATTCACTTACCTGTAAGGAAAACAAACTTTAACAGCTGCTGCCATATCTACTGAAAATACAATGGTATTTAATTTCTCCAGAGGCTAAAGAGTGTCAAGACACAACTGGTACCAACTTTTAGAAGGTATTTGACTACCACAGATTAAAAAAAGGTAGACTGAGCTTGGTAACTATTGTTTGCATTGGTTTTATTCTTTTTATTTAATTTTATGAAACCTTCAATTCAATACGATGGAAACAGATACTTCTTTTAAAGACACTGGAAGGTTGTTAAGAATTTTACTGTATGGTTGGTATCTTGCTGTGGCAGCCTTGAACACACCTTCACATTGTACAGGAACTGGTGGAAGGCTTGACACCCATCTGTTATCTATTGGCATTTAGTAGAAGAGCAAAGCATTTGTTGTATCAGGAAAAAAATGAAGGGTTGCAAAAGAAAGCTATTCTCTCATATATCTGATCTAAACAAAAGCAGATTTCACAGATATTTGCTGAAGCAAAATAGTGCTTTCCAAAAGATTTGGGAAAAATGCAGTTCTTACCCACACCAGACAACAGATTCTGGTGCAGCCATGGTCTCAGAAATCAGGGTGCCCCTCTGGGCAGGGCCTTGCACATTTTCAGCACTTGCCATCCAGTTTCCACAGCAAAACTGAAAGCTGCCATCTTGAATCATGGGACATCAGGCTCTATTTCCTCCCTCACAATGCACTCCGCTGGCAGCTGTAAGACCAGCTTGCACTGGGGCCACTCCTCTGCAGAAACAGATCTTCCCTTTTCCCCTGGAATGCTGCCCCTTTCCTCTCCACAGTCCTTAAACACCAGTGTTAAAGCTAAAGAATTGCTTTGTGCCTACAGCCAACTGATGGAAAGCCTAGAAAAATATTTTTAAACTCCCCATCTGAGCACAGGAGATGCATGATGGGTTCACCATTATTCTTTGCTTTTTACAGTTTGCTTATAGCAGGAAGGAGTTCACAAGATTTAGCCAGACAAAATAAACAAACCAGAAAAAATACACACACTATTTTCCACCTCTTTAATCACATCTAAGAACCTTTTAAGTTCTTAGGTGGAGAACTCCTCCTGTTACTCTGTCTTTCTAAACCCACATAGCAACCATCTTCGGGGATGTACAATTACACAGCATTCAATGCACTCACTTTGACACTAAAATGCATCATAAAGCACATTACAACTCTCCAGCATCCCAAACATATCCACCACCTATCCTGACAGCCACAGACAACAGCCAAGAAGAGATTATGGTTTAGATCGGACAATTTTATAAGTATTTTATTTACATTCAGTTAACACAACCATACAATTAAAATTGTAGATAAAACATCTTTGGCTAAGATTTAATACCTTCAGTTAATGCATCCTCTTGCCAGCCTAGATCATACATTTCAAGCTTGGCTTTGATAAGATAGCTCATAAACTCAATATTCCCAATACAAATGAAGAGTACAGACACAGAAGAGAGTAAGACAAACAAAAATTTGCGCTTAAAACCAGAAAGAAAGAAATCAAAGGCACAAATCCCAATTACTTAAAAGTCACTTTAAAAAAAAAAAAAATCATAGAACCATAGAATGGTTGGGTTGTAAGGGGCCTTAAAGATCATCCTGTTCCAATCCTCCTGCATGGACAGGGACACCTTCTACTACACCAGCTTGCTCAGTGCCCCATCCAACCTGGCTTTGAACAACTCCAAGGATGAGTCATCCACAACTTCCCTGGGCAACCTGCAGTGCCTTACTACCCCATAAAAAAAAGAAATTTTTTTTTTCTCCAATTTCTAATTTAACCTACTGTCAGTTGAAAGCCATACCCCTGGTCCTGCTACTATCTGCCCTCTTAAGTAAGACTCTCTTCCCATTTTTCTTGTAGATGCCCTTCAGGTACTAGAAGCCCATAATGGGGTGACCCCTAAGCCTTCTCTTTTCTAGACTGAAAAATCCCAATGCTCCCAGATGGAGACAGTTGGAGAGCAGCATCCAAATCTGGAAGTATCATTGCAGGTGGGGTCTCACCAGAGCAGAGCAGAGGGACAGAATCCCCTCCCTTGCCCTGCAGGCCCCTCTCTGATGCAGCTCAGGATACAATTAGGTTTCTGGCCTGTGAGTGCTGGGTCGTGTCCAGCCTCTCAGCCCCCAGCACCCCCAAGTCCTTCTCCCCAGGGCTGCTCTCTCTGTCTGTTCATCCCCCAGCCTGTGCTGACACCAGGAGTTCCCCTAACCTAGGGGCAGCACCTTGCGCTTGGTCCTGTTAAACCACACAAAATTCCCATGGGCCCACTTGGCAAGCTCGTCCAGATCCCTCTGGATGGCATTCCATCCTTCAGGAGTGTCAGCCACACCACTCAGCTGGGTATCATCTGCAAGCTTGCTGGCGGTGCACTTGATCCCTTTTGTGTATTGTAATCTATTCCTTCTAAACACTTGCTCAGGCAAGAACCTGTGCACACTGCCTTGGCAAGGAGACACTGATGCCCTCTCCCTCAATGTCTGTGCCAGTAAACCATTTAAGGTTTTAAGAAAAGCTGCTGAATTTGTGGATTTGACTTTTCAGTTATTTCATAAAATGGAGGTCAACAAGAATTTAAACAATATAAGTTAAAAAAAGAAAGGCCATGCTGACCTCTTCTACTTCTCCAGCCAAACACAGGATGTCTGCTGGATTAGCCAAGGGGCATGCTGCTTGTTAAGTACCCAGTGTTTTAACACAACATGCTTTCATTCTGGTATAAACACTTAATAGCAAGCACACATCACGAGACACAGTGGAAGAGCTCCCCTACTGGGCTGATTGCTCACCATTCAAAAGCTTACAAGCCACTTGAATTAACTCCTAAATAAATCTCTATACCTACCCCTTTTCCCCTCCCACAGCACTGTAACCCCCAGGGGCTGGCAACAATCCAAGCCAGAGCTTGTGTTACTGCAGAGCCCAGGAACCTCTTCATACCATTCCCTCATCCCAATTTACAGCTGGCCTTTTTGACTGAGAATATGAAATGTTGTTAAAAAATTGATAACTTCCTGCTACTCCAGTCAAGAAGGGGAAACGGGGAGTATCTAGAACTAGAAAGCAGTAGGCACAAAGTGTATTTGGAAAACCACAGTTGGTGAAAAACACTTGCCCTTCTTTGTACTTCAACTACCAGGTATTCTCTGACTTTCAGTTAAAAACTATAGTGTGATGCAAAATGGAAAGCCTTTGTTTGCAAAGTAAATGCCATTTAACAGACCAAAATCATACTGTAAATTGAAGCTATGTAACATCTCTCCTCTGCTCAGCACCAGGGTCTTTGGAGTCCCATTGCTTTTTGTAGTTAGTCATGGTGCATAAAAAAAGTAGGTACTAAAGTACATGCAGGATTGAAAGCTAAAATTTCAAAATTATTTTGTCATTTTCTGAGGCCTCCTCAGATCTTTCTATAGCCTTCCTTCTGCATTAAAACTAATCTTTGGTACATTTACCTATATAGCATGCCTAGTAGGAATGGAGGTCAAGCCATAGCACAACTTGCAGAGGAGCCCAGAGGAAAGAAAAGCTCCCAGATGTGTCACTGAGTTTCCAGAAGCTCTGCTGGGAGACTGCAGTGTGTAAAAAAGAAAGGAAAAGCATCAATGAATATCTCTGGTCTTCGCTTCAACTGTCCCAAGACAGGTGTTATCAGCAATACTTTAAAGAATAGCATGGCAGCCAGACAGACAGAACATGGGAATTCAAGACTAAAAGATATCACTTTCTCAGCAGCTCTCATGGACAGATTCCTTAACAAGCATATTTTTTGGGTAGAGTTTATTATTAAAATATCATATACTCCCCATTTATTTGAAATCCTTCTCACACTCTACTTGCCCAGCATGCATAGGATTTTAAAATTTCAGTGATCATTTCTTTGCTGTTTCATATTCAGCCACTAAAAAGGAGGTAAAACATAGCATTAGAAGTACCATGTAAAAAATATTACACCAGAAACACAGCCCAGCTAGAACTTCTGCTCTAATCAACTAACTGCATCATGTCAAGGAAGATGCAAAACACTTCAAATTCAATCTGATGTGGAATATACCACAAGTCACCTTCCCCTTCCTCCAATGACCAGCCTGTCCTAAAAAATGAGGACCAATGTCACATAGCTGATTTCAGAGCATCTTCATCCTGCAGTCACAGTAACAGTTTCTTTCATAGGAAAAGTTAATATTTAAGTAAATAAAGGAGGAATATCTTCAGAGATTGTTTCAGTATTGTATCTTTATATGTTCCGTAATTTATCTGCTACAAGTTCATTGTAAGCTTGCTCTCATTTTTGTTGCCTCCGTGTTTCAGTGGTTAGGAAGAGATTGGCCCAAGAGGGAGCCTTTGGGTCTGGGACACATTCAAAAAGGCACTGGGGACCCAGGGCAAGGCAAGTACCATGAATGCAAACACAAATCAACAGCTGGATACAGTTCCACTCTGTTTCAGTTTTTCCCACAAAACCACAAACACTGTGAGATACCCTGTTGCTGGAAACCCCCTTACCAAATCATCTGCAGACAATTAATACATCACTGCAATTTTATCTGTTTCTACATTAGAGTAGAAGGAAGCTTGTTATGTCCCAATACAAACACAGGCAAGGTTTAGCTTACCCAACAACATGTGAAATCCCATATTACCAGCAACTGACAACATTCAAATTCAAGACACTGGCTAGCTACCACTTTTTGCAATCAGCAGTAATTAAGAGATTAATATGACATAGTTAACAAAGCTGTAAACAGAAACTCAGTTCTTGCCTGTGAATGCTGATTTAGAACATGAAGAATAATTCTAGTAATACAAAAATAATTGTTTTATCAAAAGCCAGGCCACATTTTGCCTCTCTTTACCAATAGCATGGGCCGAATCCTACTGATGTCCTCAGCTAATTTGGACTTAGCTACATATTACAAGCATGCTGGCAAGCAGCCAGAAGAGATCATCAGCAGATGGCAGAATTGACTACAATCTATTTTGTAGTTAGACCACACGGCTGTGTCTGCACTGAGTGAGGAAATAAGACTTTCAAAAGGGGAGGAGAAAAAATAAATTGGATTCAGAAGACTCTGTAGCTTATTGCTCTCCCCCTCCCCTCTCCCTCCCAAAAGGAATAAATGAGAAAGATAAAACACACATGTGCTACAGAGAAATATCTTGAATGAAGAGCTAAGCTATAGCCTGCTAGTATTCTCTAATGAGTGTGTTCCTGATTTCCACACAGTTGCTGTAGGCATATTCCTGGTCAGTCAGATGATTTAGGTGTCATGAGGGATTGCAGAGCAAGGTACCCACCCAGCACATCCCAGTCACCATTCACAGACTCCAACACACAGCACAGGTACAGTGTGAACTTCGGTTCAAGTTCCAGAAAGGTCCCACAACAATCTTTGAGGTGGCTGTACTAGCTGTCAGAAAACAGGGACTTAAAAGTATAATCCCTCCATAGAAAATCCTTGTTCCTATTCTACAACCAAGGGACACAAACCATCATCATCAGTTGTATCACAGTTTAGACAAATCGGTTAAAGCCAGAGGCAGGTGTGCTACATATTTGCCCAAGTGCTCATCTAAAGATCACAGCTTCCTTGGGCTGCTTGCAATTCCTGTGAAACAAGACAGGTAATATTTCATTCCACCATTTTTTTTAGTTTTTCACAGATGGAGGAAATGAGGCTCAGCATCACCGCAGCTTTCTCAGCTTAGCAGCCTGTCAGAGAAGGTTTTACCACTAAATCTCAGTGGCATAGCTCATCACAAAGCCATGCCCAAAACAAATTCAAAGAATCTAGAGGACAGAGACCAAGTCCACAGATGGAATGAAAACCCACGAGTAGTTCCAGCACGCCAAGAGCTACAGTACATGTAACAGTAAGTAATTCTCCTCTCCCAAGAAAAAGAGAGAATGGGAAGATTGGAGGCATCTGGGAGCGGGGAGGAGATACTGTTAGCAATGTTACCACTGGCTTTCCTTAAAGCCTTTCCCAAAAAGCCTTAGACATGATTGTCCGAGTTGATGTTTTTCAGATGAGGTAACAAAATCTTGCTAAACTAAGGATCATAAACAGCCTACAACCAGCCAGTCAATTTATACTGTTATTTGCAGTTTTAAGCTTAATCAGCACCATGTGTCCCCACAAGATGACTGAGTAGCACTGCACAAGGTTAGACCATCTGGAGCTGGGATTTTACTTTCTTTTGATTCTTAACTGTTACCACTAATTCTGGTGTGCCCACTGTCTCGCTGAGCTTTAGCCCCTTCTGCCAGATCAAGATCCTGTGTATAGATATAAATGCTGACACGGAGAACATTTTTGCCTCCCACCTCCACAATAACTCACAAGCACATCATTTCTCAAACACTTCCATGCCTTACAGAATTCCTTTCTTTGTCTTCTCTAGTTTACTCCTTCTCCTCCTCCTCCTCCTCCTCCCCCCCATCTCTTCTGACAATTTAAAGAAACAAATGTCAGACCAAGAAATGAATGACAGTCCATGTTGACCAGATGACCCTTACTGAGACTACATAAGCAGAATTCAGCATGACCACACCTATTTTCATTCCTCAAAAGAAGATCCAGTGCCTAAGAATCCCAAGTTTTTTCCCTACTCAATATAAGAGCTCCAGTAAAGACAAGTGTGCACATGCTGCTCATGCATCTTGCTCACTCCTGCAAGCATGCGCTGTCAGTCATCACCACAACTTCTAGAGAGAGCAAGTTTAAAAACAACAAATTGCATATTCTGGAGCAGGACTGATATTTCAACATATTGTCCTTAGTCTAAAACTAAAGACAATTACACGAAATATAAAGCGCCCAATAACAAAGAGCCGTGATAAATCAATTTTGCTTGCCTGCAGTACAATCTGGATTTAGCTACTTAGTACATCTTAATAAACAAGACACCCATTCAAAGCATAATAAATGAAATGTTTTGCCTTGAGGGACGGTTTTACTTAATAGTTTGGTGTTACAATGACAGAACATGTGATCTGTCAGTATGAATATCTTTTGTTCTCTGAAACATTTTGAAAATGGGTGGTCTGTCTGCTTCACACTAGATCATGCTCGAGACACATAGCACCCTTCACATCCACAGCAACATGCTTAGCACACAGAAAGCATTTTGCTTTGATAATGAAATCAAACAGAAATCCCAAAATAAACAAACAATGGTTCTCTGGAACATGCTTCCCTAGTTTCCAAAGTCTGTGATATACTTTATACCAAGTCAGAGAAAACCCACACACAGAAAAAGCAATTTGGGAATATGAGTTAAACAGTCAAAAGAAAAAACAAAGAAATCACCACAGAAACACAAACCAATAAGCAGCTGAAAGACAGTTGGTGCTTCTTCTTGGCATTAGAAAGTTTGATAAAATAATGAACTTCAGAGCAACATTATGGCTGAAGCTTCCATCCTTACTTGCCATACAGCTAACAAACACAGACATGGGAACAACTGTGTAATCTCAGTTTCTCTCTACTCAAGTGTCTACAGGTATCTACAGTGTCATACAATGGACAATAAGCATGAAGCCAATCCTGCTGGCAAATGCAGAACAACTGGAAAATGAAAATTACTGCATCTTCAGTTATCTGTCCCCACACATATGTATTTGCTGTGGATGTATTACATTTATAAGCAATATGAAATGTTACAAGGGTAGATTTAAAATAATTCCCCAAACCTTGAATAAATTCCTCTCCATGGACACCAGCCTTGGAGATACTGAATCTGATCCCATACAGAGCTCACATAAATACATAATTCCCTATCAAGGCCAGTTGTAACACTGATGTTTATTATGATTATTTAATCCTTATCCCCAAATTACACACATGTTGACACACAGTGGAAGACGAAATTTTCTTCCCTCTTTCTGACAGACTATGCACCAATATGCCACCTCTCAGGTTATCAGCCAAGCACAGAAATAGCTGTATCTGATCACAGTAATAGTCCATCCATCTCTTCTATACCAATTCATTTAGGGGTTCATTTGTCCCTGATGCATGAGAGTTTCTCTATTTCTAGATATTTAATCTGATTTTGAGTAACATAAACCCTTCTGGTCTCAAGTTTCCTTCAGACTCTAGTCACCCTAGTTTGTCAATTATATCAAAATTAGTGATCACATTTGTAACCCCCTCTGCAACAAATGCCCTAGTTGCCAGACTAAGCATAAAAGGCATTTTAGATTGAAGTGATTCTGCAACAATGAGTGTGAATAGGGAGGGGAGGACATGGTGAGCAAGTTTGTGATCCCATAGGAAGTAACTCAGGGAAAAATGAAAAGCTGCCCTTTTCTATAGGAGAATAGCATTAAAAGATCCAACAGCAAAATGTTCTTCTGGGGATGAAAGTCAAGATATATAACAGCAGCTCAGTAAGGCTTCATCAAGAGCCCTTTCAGGACTGTAAAAGTCAAACAGGAGAGGTACAAAGATACATTATTAGGAGTGAGTATAAAGAGACACATACAAGCAGGAGAGATGCAAAAGTCAGAAAGGCTAAGGCCCAGGCACACCATGAGTCACAACTACCAAGGGAAATAAAAAGTTACAATAAGGAAGTTAGATTAATAACTAGAAGTAGAAAGATAGAGAATAGACAAATCTATTACTATAGGAAAGTCTTCTATTAACCAAAAGAGAATGTGAATAAATACCTGATGGCACAGCTCGGACAATCGCCCTTACCTTGAGCTTTGCACTATTTTTAATAAGAATTAAGAACTAGGATTTTAAGATAGAGGGAAAAAAAAGAAAAAAAGAGGAATTAATTTAAGTAGGTACAGACTAT
Organism: Zonotrichia leucophrys gambelii; assembly: GCF_028769735.1. Taxonomy (NCBI): domain Eukaryota; kingdom Metazoa; phylum Chordata; class Aves; order Passeriformes; family Passerellidae; genus Zonotrichia; species Zonotrichia leucophrys. The sequence continues at coordinate 73,681,904 of NC_088172.1, forward strand.
CTATTTAGGCTGGCATGGTGTAAAAAATACTTAAATAATAAAGTCATTTTTAAGAATTCATACATTCATGGAATTATTTTAAATCTACCCTTGTAACATTTCATAGATAGAGTTCCAAAAGGACAAACTGAATTACTAGCAGCAGAAAGGGAGAGATTAAAAGGGACGGTCAGTATAGCTTTGATACCCATAGCAATGCTGAAGTGAAAGCAAGCTTAACTCTGAAGCATGTAGGGAATAACAACAGTCAACAGAAAGGTTTTGTTAAACTAATACATTACTTAAATTATGGCAGAAAAAGATTTGATGTACAACTTAACTGCCTGAATATAATTGAGTTATACCACATATTTCATTTGTGGACTACTGAAGTATGGTTTATATCAAATTACAGCTAAAGAAGCACACAGCTGGATGAAAAAAAAATGTATGTTTTTGATCAATAGTTCTTGGTAACTCATTATCAAGCTAGGAAAGCATGAAGCATGGCACAATAAGGTATTCCTCATAGTCCAGTACTACATGATAGCATGAAAGAAAGACTGTCCTCACTTGCAGATTTAGTGCAACTTATCAGTCCAGGAAATGTATTACAAGCACCTTAAAGGCCACAGCTAACATGCAACACCATTTCTCTGCTTCCAAATAAAGACATTTCATTATTTCACCAACTAAAAGTGATTGATTCAGTAAATGGAAAAAGAAAGCCCTCAGATTCAAGAAGAGTTACAAGTGTTCCAGCAGTAGTCTTGCAGCACTTCAAGAAGAAAGAGTCCAACACTTTCTATCACTCTCATCCTGCTGTTTTGATGTTGTTCTTCAAGCTGCTGTCTGAGAAGCACAATGTTTGATAGGCTCAGGCTGGGAAATCATTCTGCCAGGCAATAGCAACAATAACCTGATTTAAGTTCTGAGTCACAGTTTATTACAAAAGCTTGACTATATAGTTTCACAAAGTTAATAATAGCTGATCCTTGTATTGACAACTAGATTGACAGCCTAGGCCCAAACATATGTTGAGAGAGCTGCTATGAGGCAGAACAGAAGTACTCAGACATAAATAGTTCCATCACATTTTTGAAACCATGAGGGTTTCAAGTCTCCAGAGACACCTAGATATTAAGTGTCATGACGTGGTTTAAATTGGCATCAAAACACCTCTGAAGGGCACATAAAAGCACGCCTGCAAAACCATGTTTCGTGTGCTCATTTTCACATGAGCAATAGTGACCTGAGGCAAAGAGGATTATTGCCCAGAGATTAATGACTACTTGGATTCAACATCACAAAGTTTCATTTCAAGCATCATCTATGTCTAGATAACACCTAGCACCCCAGAAATGTCTCACTTCTCAGCCATTAGCAACTGTGAGCACCCCTATACCTCACAAAACACACCAGTGGCTAGAGGAGATGAGGTAGAATACAAGGATGAGTTTTGGAAATAAGATGGTTGCTGTAACACCCAGAGCTCAGGACTGCAAGCTAGAGTGCCAGTTGCTGCCAGACAAAAAATCCCAGAATGAAATGTCCCAAAAGCTTGTAGAAAGCTTTTATGAGGATTTCTTTCCTATTACTCTGTCCCCCACATCAGTTACTGCTCCTGAATCAAACAGCAGGGACAAAACCATCAAGATTTCTTCAGATAAAACAGTAATTAAGCATAAGAGTTTTGCCTCCCTAAGCAAGATCTGCACATCTCTCTCCCTCAAGTATATGCCTGAAGTCTTATCTCCCCACCCTCAGTTGCAAAGGGTGAACCATCTGAAGGTCAGGCTCTCCTCCACTCATGTAATCAAATCCCTTTTTCAAGGTCCCACGACTCCCTTGGGGCAGCAAATCAGAGGAACAGGCAGGAACATGTACTCTGCATATAACCTCATCAGAAAAACAGTTAGCACTGCTTCACTAAGTAAAGGGAGAATGAATTTACTATCAACTCCACTCTACAGATTTAGACTCTTGAAAGACTTGTGATTGAAGATTTTAGAAAAGGGACACATGACCTCGTGGTAGTAATCCCAAGCCTTCACAGAACCCCCAGACTGAGCAAAACCACACACGAAACCTCAACATGAAACCAACAAGAAACCTCAAGTTTATGAAATAATGAAACAATCATTGACTATATAGTAAAAAGATGTGATACAAGCTTTTGGAAATTTAACTCTTGCATATTGTTCAGATAGAGCATCTGCAGGCCATGGATGACATAATAGATGTCTTATCACTCATCCTGCAACTCCCTCATTTCTTGGGACCAGCCTGTTTTTGGAATGGCACATATTGATGGGGCCTCTATCCAGGGCTGGTTTTTGTTTTCAAATGCTCTATCTCCTCCTCAGTGACAAACTTTTTAAACTTTTCATTTTTTAGTGTTTCAACAGTAAAGGCTGTACAATCAGCACACTAATACCAGTAAACAAGCCATCGATTTTTCCCCCAAACCAAATTGTACACCAGGATTATCTGGCAGAAAATCTTATTTGTCATAATTGTATGCATGAGACAGTACAAAGACTAAGGAGAATTTATTCTCCTGAATCCCAATGTCCTTATTCACCTTCCTACTTCACTACAAACTCATACCATCACTGGGACTGGCTTAATTTACAAATCTGAGGCACTGAGGAACTGTTTTAAATGCTACCCACAGAGACATAAAAAAGTAACTCATGTACCACAGAATGAGCACTACACAACCACCCAAATGGAACCTAATTCTCCCTTGTTTGTAATTCATCTTGTATCCACATCCAACCACATCCACAGATGAAACTGTCTTAAAAATAAGATGTTTTTACCTTTAATAGTGAAATACTTTTCAAGTTTGGCAAGACATTACATACTATGAGTAAATGTTATTCTTGGAAACAGAAAAATTAACTTTTCTATAACATATAGACTCATGTTTTACATATCAGTTATGTGTAAAAACAGTTAACTTCTATGTGACAAGCCATTCTGGCCCCACAGACCTCCTGAGAATACTCATAATTAAAATTTTTGGGGGGAAAAATTGAGAAGAGGGGAGTGAGAGTACGGCATTTAAGGCAAGCAGACACATCTCTGTTTAGGAGTCAAAACTAAATTGAAAAGCTTCAACCCACTTCACACTAAGGTAAGTGCATCACAGCACAGAGGTGCCTTGTGCACAAGAGCATGTACAACAACTGCACCCTTACTATGAATAGCTTTAATGCTATTAATAAAAACAATCCACAGCTTGCTTGATGGACAGATATTCCATCCTCTGAATGTCAGCAGCATCTGGCTCTCATTCTCTTCTCAAAAACTGATCAGGACAGACCTCTGCAAAAGGAAACTGAATATGAATAATACAGTGAACTTGGGGAGAAAAGAAAATACTATGGTTTGTATTTTGTTGGGGGAGGGGTCTTCTGAATTTTATGGGGTTTGCTTTTATTTTTAATAAAGGATTAATCCCCCTGCTCTCTTGCCCATGTACACCTAATATGCCATTTTCCAGACATCACAGCAGGTTCTAGCCCACCCACAGCTTCAGAGATTAATTAGATATTCCCTGTGTCTGAAAGAGACCATAATTTCTTACCCAGTGATTACTATTTACAGGCCTGTTTGATTACAGGTCTCTTTCATACCATTGTTTCTTCAGAACTGACTGAACCAGCTGAAGTATTTCCAGGGCTGCTACCTGCAAAGTTGAAAGAAATCCTTCATTTTTATGGTTACTGCAGCCTCCTGAAAACGATGAAGAAAATCATGATTAAATGAGTAAGTTCAGTGTTTGATTAACTAATCCATATAATCAGACTTGCAAGCTTTTTGTGCTTCACTCCATTCTTTGTACCAGTTCAGACCAACATTTTTTCTCATTTAAGATCTATTTGCTCTTGAGATCCTGTTTAAAGAAGAAGGTAAGGGACAAGAGCTGTTAAACTCACCATTGGGAGACCCCCCTAACGAGAAAATCATCAACAAATTTATTCACATACATTCACAAGCAAAAAAAAAAACTTACAACCAATCTTCTACCATCAGCTTCAGAGATGCAACAACTACACTGAACATTTATTGTGAGCAGTGCATTTCTGAATCCCATATTTCTGCTCCTCCTGAGCAACTCAGCACAAAGGCAAAGCTAGCAGCAGCAAATGAAGAGTGCAAAGAATGGGGGGAGAAAGGTGTACCTTCCCTTCTTAATTGCACCAGGTAGCATAGAATGTTTCTGTGGAAACATTCCTGTAGTTCATCAGATAAGCAAGAAATCCAGCTGTCAACTAGACTGTGCTGTTCACAAGAGCTGTACAGTGACAATTTGTGCATCATGGAAGGAAGTGAGAAAAAAGAAGATGAATTTCAGAGCATTTTCTCTGAAAAAGTATCTTTTCATATAATCATTTATTTGATTAAGCAAAGAGTTGAATTACTTCATATACTACTCCTTATGGTAATATTTAGACGTGTATATTTTGTGCAGATATACACAATTTTAGTTAGCAAGAGACAAAAATCTGAAGAAGACTCAAGCATCAAGATAGATTCTTGTCAGAAGTTTTCTGCATGCTCCTTCACCATAGAGGGCAATATCAAGTCTGTGGATGGAGTTTCACTAGCCCTAGGTAGGCATTTGTCAGCATTAGAATTCACAATAGAATAATTAATTGTTAATTGAAACGTCTCTTCTTCATCTCCTGCAGTGGGACCAAACATTCTACAACACTTAACACCACCTGCAGGGAACTGGCAGTAATACCTCCCCAGGTATGGCAGCAAGTGATGGAAGGGAGACCAACCCAAACTAGAAATCACCCAATCACATGCATTTCTGTAAAAACCTGTCTCAGCTGGGGAGAAAGTCAGCCCCAAACCCTACGTTTACCTCAGCATTTACTCTATCCCAAAACACAGAGCATTGATGAACAAAGCAAGAAAGAGTTGAATTGTTCATTTTCAACTCATTTTCCTGCAGTAGACTTTATTTCCTCAAACCTATAATATTTGAAAATACTTATGGGAAGAAATGATGCACATAAAAGCCTCCTCTGTTGCTCTGTTGGAGAACTGCTTTTCCTAATGTTTTGATCCCAGATGACTACTAGAGCTTCAACCTAAAACAAACTTGCTAAAGGAATGCTACAAAAGAAGATAAGCATTACATATAACCTAGCACAGTGATTCCTGCTCCTCAGATTGGAGTCAGCATTGCTGGAACAAGGGGGTAAAAGCCTGCATTAATCACAGAACAGGATCACAGCATCCCTCAGACTGAAAGGGACCTCAGGAAGCTGCAGATTCCATTTCCTTCCCAGAAAAGGGCCAGCTGGTAGGAATTCACCCAGGTGAGCTGATTTCAGTAGCAGTGAGGAACTCTCATAGTAATTTGGACCAAGCTCACTAAAGATAGTACATCCATAACTTCACTGCAAGGAAGAGAGAAGGGAAGAAAGAGTGGGAGGAGTGCAGGTGAGCCCTACTACCCAAAATCAGGACATGTGAAGAATCACCTGACCCTGAAAGTAAACAGTAACATCAAAGTTTGGGGACAAGTTGTTCATTATATGCAGGAGACACAAGGAAATATTTTATTTCTCACCAGATAGGTGGAATTTACATGCCCTTGACTTTGCTTGATATTGAAGTAACGAGATCAAGAATTCCCACAAACACCTCATTGTACCTGTCACTCCTACTTGCTTGTTCCTCCCAGGAGCAGAACCAAACCACACCATAAATTGACATGACAATTTTGAATTTCTTTCTGCTAAGCTTTGTTTCCCTCCTTTTTTTTACTGCACATTCATTATTCATTTTTCTTTATATAGTCCTAATGAAAGCAGGATGTAGAAAGTTACAGATGAAAATCTTGGCTGAACCTGGACCAGAAAGATTCCTACAACTTCCCATTTCCTGGGTAAATAAACCCCTTCCCTGTGACCAGCCTTAGCATTTTAATTTTTATTAGAATTATTCTTGGTGCCTGCAGCTAGCCTTCCCAAAATGTAGAGAAACAGATGCATAATAAAAACCCTACTTATACCCTGGATGCGACTAATCAATACAACTCTAAATTGTGTGTTTATTTCCACTTTTTTTTTAGGGAAACAGCAACTGAAAAGCAACAACTTGTATCTGGAAGATGGGTAATTATGGACAGCAAGTGTCATTTCAATACAAATAGGGGAAATAAATGTAAATTACACAACACTTAACTCTTACGAATTGGCTGTTAACTGAGACAATAGGCTACAAGATGTTGTTTGCAGTATCTCATTAATAAAATTCAAAATTGTTTTCGGCAATTATGTGCAATCATTGTCATTTTATCACTGGCCAAAAGTAGTCTCTCACTGCATGCTTCAACATATAATTGCACTGCAGATTGCCAAGAAAACCATTCTGTCTGCAGGGGAGATCTGGAGCTCTACCACACCAACACACAAGTGTCACACACTCGAAAAAGAAAACGCTAGTTCAGAGAAGGGTGTGTGCTAGTGAAGACCAGTAAATGTTCTTAAGGGACCAAGAACAGCATTTTCAAACGCAATGGGTCACTTCCCTAAACTAATTCTAGTTGCTCTAGACATGCATCTTTCAGGCCTTGCTTTGAATTAAGATGGTTTTTGTAGCTGAATTTTCACTCTAAAGATTAATCTTCTGATGTTATTTATAATAATAACCATGTCACACATTTGTGAATTATCCCAACAACATGCTCTGCAGAAGGCAAGTGAGATGCTGGTGCTGCAGCAGCACAAGCAGTCGCACCCTACTCCATGCCTGTACTGGCATTTTTGGAGGGACATAAGCAACAGACAGCTCTCCTGCAGCCTTGCCCAGCTACTCACCCAAGAGACCAATTACCATTTCCTTGATTACCATGGAGGCCATGCCACAAGCTGTGCTTGTCTGCTTTCACCTGCAGCAAACAGAGCCAGAGCCCAGTCTGGGGGGCAGCAGTCTGGCAGAGGCCAACACAGAACTGTAGCTGAAAACACCCTACAGCATCTGGATGTCCCCTCTTCCTGTCCCCACAGCCCACATCCAAACCCAGTGTCTCTCCCACACATCCTACCTCTATGCTTCAAGCTTCCAGGCTATCTGCATCATAATTCCACCAGTCCCTTCATCCTCCCTGAAGATTCCTACACCTTATCCCTCCCCTTGACCTTACACACACCTTCACATCCTACCTTGTCCTTGTCTGTTACTAGCACACATCAGAGGCACAAAGTTAGTGACAGTCCAGTTATTTCTGATTGTAATACACTGCAATGTCAGAATCTCCTCAGTTGAAGCAGAATTCCAGTCCCTTTTTTTTTTTGCAGTGACTTATGCCCACTTAGGCGAAAATAGAAACAACAGAAATAAGCACAAACCCAAATCAGAGCAGCTGGCTACTCCACCATCACCTGTATACACATGGGACACACAGGGGCTTGCCCACATCACTGACAGGGGCTATTCTCAAGTCTCTGTGACATATGTAGGCTACCTGCAACTTGACAGAGTGGAAAGTGGAGGTAACTAAGCCTGAAAAGTTTGGTGGATATGTATTTGGGAGCCAAATTTGCCTGCAATTTTTGCGTGTGCATGTCTCGCTGTATCTTTTATTCTTTACAATACAACTGTAAGCAAGGTCCTAGAACACTCAGCAAACATTACAAGAAAACTCACCTCCTTTGTCCAGCTTTCATCAGCAGTGAAACTTCCCAGCTTTTGCCACCCATTCCCTCCTCACAGATACAACTTGACGCATCAAAGAATGTAGTGAGTCTTCCTCCACTTCCTCCTTGCTAATTTTCTGAGATAAAAATCTGGTCTTATAAATTTTAACAGTGATGAAATTTTGGTTTTATGCGTTTAAGTACTTTTTAAGAGCCCAACACATACAATAGGGTTTCTTCAGACTACCAAAAGCATAAAATATACATGTTTCTAAGCAAAAGTATACAGCACTTTTATAAGAGAACTGAGAAAAGTTGAAGATAAAAAAAATTAACCCCACCAAAAGTCAATCAATGCCTTTCAGAAGGGGCAATTTTAGACAGCTTTAGGCACTGAAATCCAAGTCAGTTGTGCTATACCTCCCTAGGGGAGAGGGACAGACCAAAGCAGGAGCAGACAGAATAACTGCCTTGCATGGGGGATAATGACAGGTACCTTGACAAGTACCACAGTGACTTTATAAAATGTTTCACACACACAAATTATGCAATGCAGCTAATGACTCGACAGGGGTGAAAGGAGACTGGAAAGCAGAGCACCACTCATTCATCCTGATGTCGTGTTGTTCATACATTACAGACACATCCGTCTGTGTTTTGACAACCTGCCAGTCCATCAGTACCTAAAGCACACGACTTGCCGTAGGCAATTTGACCCTTTTCTTCCTTTCCTACGCCCTCTTGCTTATTCTGAAGAATACAGGCTCTCCAGTAATAGCATTTGATGTTTTTAAAGGCAGACCACAGTTCAGGATTATTTTGCATGCTGAGAAAGCCCACAGGCACTCTCAGTATTTTCTGTGTAATTGCAGCTAGCTCTGTCATGAGGAAGAATGGAAATTATAATTTTGTTATTCAGATTTTTTCAAAGTCAGGACTAAAGTGAGAGTGGATCTAGAACTTCATCCAAAACAGAAGCTTTCAGCACCTTCAGATAACTAATCTAACTTAGTGTGGACTTTGGCCTTGTCCCTTTACTTCTGCTTGTTCACATTGTTTTGGCTATAAAAGTAAAATTGTGCCACCAAATAGAGAGGTTCAGAAATATAAGGTCCACATGCCTTATTTTTTCCACAAGTTGTGCTACCTGAGTAGATAGACAAATGAAGATACCTGGCTGTATCTATTTCTTCAGTTGCCATCCAACAGCAGGGTTAGAAATGTGATGGGAGCTGCTTGAATTACAAGACTTAAAATAAGGAAAAAGAAAAGGTTAAGTCACAACGTAGTATTTAAAGGGGAGATAAAGTGATGGGCAATAAACTTTCCACCTTTACTTTCTGTACAAATCATGTATCTGCAGTGTATTTCCACAAGAACCCTGAAATATAAAACATTACCCAAAAAGAACCCACTACAACATTTTGTATGGCTTGTTTTTCAGTGTGGAAGTGAGGGGAGATCCTTTTTTTATTTTTTTTCAATTCTCATCACCATCCTCCTGAGGGGCTTCCAGCTAGGATCAGCCCACCAGTGAGGGGCTTGCTAGGTGGCAGTTCTGCTGGTAAGGGAAAATTCAAAGTGGGCTACACCTGCAATTTGAAATCCAGAAAACACCATTTGTTCAGTTTTACCCACATACAGCTGCATTTGAACTAGAAATTTGGCTCATCATTGCACCTGATTAGGCACTGCCTCTCAAATCAACAAACCCTTTTCAAATGCATGCCTACCCTGATAACAAATTGCTTCTGCCTCCTCCATGCCAAGTACCCCTACAGGAATTTAAGGCAGAATTTAGAAGTGCTTAGTGTCCTGAAAGGTGTTAATATTTAGTCACTCACTCAACACCTGATTAGGGATTCACTGGCAAGTCAAGTCAAAACACTCCCTTTTACCTCTTCCTGTAATTCCCTTCTACTACTGCTCACACCATAACAGCAGTAAAGCACTTAATGCTGTTTTACACACAGATGAAGCATTGCACATGAAATAACCTTTAAAAAAGCAAAGGCAACTCATCCCCAGCTCACATGACCTCTCCAAAGTACTTCTTTTGTACCCATAGCCACTGGACTAAATGATGATATCCTCATCCAAAAGAAAACTTGCTCTGAATTCAGAATTTCTCCACACTACTTGAGCAGTAGACTAGGTGTTGAGGTGAGCACAGCACTGACTTCAGGGGGAAAGAAAAAAAAAACAACCCACCACAAGAACAAGACTCAATTTTACAGACATTTGAAAGAAAACAACAGAAAATCTGTTACAAACAAAATTAAAATCTGATGTGATCACATGACACCACTGATGACAATCTACTCAAGTTGAGAGCACCTTGTGCTCCCTGCTGCCTTGCACATTACATTTTCACTAGGATTAGGCTGTGTCAAACAAAATATGGAATAATCATTTCCACCCTTTTGCACTCATTTTGCTCTAGCCCAAGTGACCACAGAGAATTAAGAACCAAGCTGTGCCCAAGTCTCAACAAAGTGTTCTTATTCACAAATCAAGGATTTCCTCACGCAGCCATCCTACCATGGATTTTAATAGACTGAAGAGAGTCATGCTCCTATGGCCACAGACTACAGAATTTAGCTGAAGTGCCATGCTCTGGTTCACACAAAGTGAGAAGCAGGAGAGGGGGCTTGTGCATTGGCATCACAGGAATAACACATACACCACACTCCTTCCTGACATAACAATGAAACAAATGCCAGGGCACTGTGCTGCCCCTGAACACAGGGCACCAAGCTGACACACATAGCTGGACACAGATCAGCTCCTGGTGCTTATTGGAAAGCCCACACATTATAGCTAGCCCACAGACAGCAGAACTGGCAAAAACTGTGCAATGCTACAGGAGAAGCACACCATGCTGACTGCGCACGTTCAGGCACCACAGCAAGGAAGGAGGAAGGCCAGGTAGAAGTGCTTGCTGGCAGGGCAGGTTGGCACTTGCACTGACAGCAAAAGAACCCCTTACCTGCACCCAGGAACCCATTCCCAACCTTCACGGACACACTGGCATAGAATTACCCTGCCAGTTCAATTGTTTGCAGGGTCAGAGCTATAGCCACACACAATGACCATGAGAAACCATCTCCAGAAATGGGCTGTCACCACACAAGCAGAAGAGTTTGATTGTTTTGACAGTTTTAGCTAATCTGAAAGCAAGGTAATAACCTGTAATAGCATTTCATGATGTTTTATTTCTCAGCCAACAGCTTGTGTCCATCTGTGTCTACAGAAGAAAGCACTAAGCACAGGGTAGGGTGAAAGACGCAAGACCTAGAATTATATGCCATTTACCAAAGTTACCTCCTCTTGCCTTTGGGTAGAAACATCCTAGAAGTTAGAGTGGTATAATGATCCAGGTGTTAAATAACCCTTGCAGGGTAAAACTTCCCTATAGTCATGAAAACTGCTGCCTGGAGGAAAAGAAAAAGAAGAAAATGTTTCTTCAAACATCTCTACTTTCTGTCCAATGCTTTACTCATTGAAAGTTCAGAGACCTGGGGAAGTTTTTATGCATATAACAACATTTTATCCCTCATTTGCTTCTACAATAAAAACAGAAGAAGCAGCTGTATTTACAGTTTACAGCTTAGATTTATTTTTATTACCATGTCAAATCATTCATGTTAACTTAATCATCAAATCCATTTATGCTACTACAATTGTGGTGATAAGTTAGAGTGATAATACGGTTTAACCACAACACATTGAAATTTTACATCTTTCACCTGAAGATTTCTGTAGAAAACTTATACCAGCTTAAGTTTCCTGTGGCTCTTCTGGAATAGGTTCTTTGCTTATGGTACTTCAGGCAATGAAACTCAGGCACTGGAATTTGTAGAAAGTTCCATGGAAATTCTGTAAAACTCATTTACATCCCATTGCCTCAGTCCTAAGATCTTCTACAGGTTTTCCTGCACACTCTGGAAACGTACAGAGACACCACATTCTAAGCTTGGCAGCCCCTCTTCTGGGCTACACAGCATTTAGAAGTGTTAGAAATCTTTCAGAAGACAAAACTGCCTGGGTGAATTGCTACTAGTGTAACATCATTAAACAGCCCTCCCATGTCACAAGCAAGAGAATACATATTCAGAGCAACCCCCTCAGACAGTCTGCTTAGTTTAAGTGTCTCTGCCATCATCACAGAGCAGGGAGCAGTCCTTTCTTTTGTGTACATAGTGCACACCATTACAGGACTCTGTTTCCCACAGATAGAGTTCAGCATAAGATGCAAATAATGAAATACAACAGCCAACATGACGGAGTCTACCCAAGAGGCACGAAAAGGTAAAAAAGAGCAGAAGAGAACTCAACCAATACTAATGAAGCAAGGAAGAACATGACACTGTGTACAAACATTTGAAAACAATTTCAATGAGCTGTATTTTTTCTTCCCCTAACTTGCCCTATTATGAACAGGACAATCTCATGTAAGACACTAGATAACATTAAGTTCACCCTTCAAAATACAACAACATTGTTAAGGAGTCTGTCATTTTCCTGTAATTAATGCCCTGCTGCATCTGACAGACATCAAGTGTTCATGGCTCACACCAATGAATTTCAGCTTTAAATGTTGTGTAGGTGTCAGCAAATACTGATTTTTAATGGCAAAAACAACTGAAAGGAAAAGCATCATTGTAATCAGATGAGTTGTTAAAAGCTCAAGGATGGCTACAGGTTAGGAGACATGCAGTGGAAATCTGAATACACATGAGAAAGAAGATACCAATTTTGTCAGTGATGCCAATTCAAAAAGAATATTTCAGAAGAAGGTAGGCATAAGTTAATAACCCTGCCTGAATATCATTCCAACATGTACATCTGGCACAAGGTCAAGCGCCGGCATGCAAAGTCCTTGGTCCATACTTGACACACTCTGCCAATGAAAATTTCTCATTTGCCCACTTCCACTCAGGGCTAAAATGGGGGTAAACAGCCACCAGCCCACAGAGGACTCAGTTACAACCCCAATTTTCATATGAACAGTCAAAGTGCAATTTGAACTGCAACTGGTGACTTAGCAATAGTGGAAAGCAGCTGGACTCTTTGAAAGAATTAATCTTGCTAATGCTATAAAACAATAGCAGGTATCAAACAAATATTGTGCAGTGACTCAGATTCAGATTGATGATGAAAAATCATCACTTCATCAGAAGGCTTTCTGACTTAATTAACATATAAAGATTACAAGTAATAACAAGGACTAGCTGTAATCTGGATGCCTTTGAACTACTGCACCAGAAAAACTCAGTTGCAACTGAAGTGCTCTATCAGCTCAAAAGCCAGAGGAAATTCTCCATTTGAGGTTGACAAATCCTCTGAAGTCTACCCAAAAACCTGCTCATCCTATTTTACTCCACTACAACTCCCTGCACCAAGTTTAGGAGAATTTGCACAGGTTTGTATCTTGGGGTGCATTCTATACAATACATCAGCCAGTCTTGTGATTCAAACCCATCTCCTACACACTGCACAGAAGGAAAACAGAATGAGGCTGGGGAAAACTTATCTTGCCAGATAGAAGCAGAGCTGTGTTACTGACCTGCCAACTAGAAAGAGCTCAGAATTTAGCAGGTCCTTCTGTTCAAAGAAACTTGCTACTCAGCTAGATCTGCAGCTAAACAACATATATATGTTATATGTACACATAATACACAAAATATAGACACACACACATATAATATGCATCTATTAGGTCCCAGTACATGGCAATCTGTTAGAGCACACAAAAACAGTAATAAACTCATCAGCCTAAGAAGATAAATAATGTCATACCAGCCTTTGACAGCTTGGGATACAACATTATGATTTCATTATGGTTTGATCTTGGCTTCCCTCCCCACATCAAGTTTGGTTATCTTTTTTTTTTTTTTTTTTTTTTTTTTTTTTTTTTTTTTTTGAGAGGAGGTTCATGGATCTGAAACCATGTAGATTGAAAAAAAACCTGTCCCCATCTTTGGCAACTGGCTGGTTGGGAAGATATATTATTAATTTTTAGGGTTTTTTTTTTAATTTGCAAAAAATTTATAAAACTCCTCTGCCACTAGACAGAGTTAAACTGCAGATATTTAGCAAGGAACAGTTGCTGTTCTTTTTTCAAAGTACTACTCACACTGAAATATGGATCCATTTCTCCCCCTCTACATGCCTCTGGATCCTTCCTGTTAGGAGTATAGGCAATATCAGAGTGCTGAAGGATTATAAACAGGTTTGCTCAGTGCCACAGGCCATTCCACTGGAATTAATAATGCTTCCCTGCAAGGTGTATAATTTGCAGGAGGCTGGGCGGCTTAGGAGGCAGGCAAGTCTGTGGAGAGTTTTCCACACCTCCTATAACAGGCAACTGAGACATTTCCAAGTTTTTTAAGTAGCATACAAAGAAACCCTGTTTCTAATACACACACACACAGAGCCCACTCATTAGTTATGTTTATTAGTTATTCTTCAAATGGTTTGAAGTTCAAACTTGGATTAACTTTCATTACTATGATTAGGTACTAGAAAACAACTCCACTCAAATTTGTTGGTATAGAAAAAAATTGCTTTGCTGCTTTTAGACTTGCATAATTTAAAGGTGTTTAGAAGTGTCATCAGCATCAATTTTCACCAGAAAACAGGAAAAAAAGTTGCTTCCTTCATATGCTCAGTGCTTCCTTCAATGCCTTTTTATCTGAAGACTTTATTCTGCAGTCAGGTACAGTGGACATGGAGAAAAAAACCTGAAACTGGCCTCTTTTGTGTCCAGAGACTATCTAGTTACCTCAGATCTATTTCATCTATGTATAAAGCTAAATTTTTCCTGAAATTTTACAGAGCCCTGGAGTGAAAAAAACCACACTATTAACACAAATAGTGTAGCTTGCATTTATCTGTGTTTTAAATACTGTTTTATAATGGTCTTTCCACTTCACAATGAAGAATACCTCTTACTCAGTGGTATCCAACTCCCAGATAAAAAACACTCAGGAAATAAGAGTTACAGGGCTAGCTCACTTAAATAGCTCAATGAGCAGCTAGAGAGATGTGGTTATAATTCCTGCAATTTCTCTGAAAAGAAAACAAAAATATCTCAAACCATTTCATTTCCAGGGACCCATCCCCGTGTGCACTGTGCACAGCATTCACATTCCTGAGCAAACCGAGCAAGCACATGTTCCTCTGACTGACGGGCAGCTGGCCCAGGGGAAGGCTCTGGCTCAGCTCTGCCAGGGGCACAGCAGTGCCACAGCCTAACCTGCAGCCCAGCCCTTCGGAAATATGCTGGCATGAGGATGGGCACCCAGAGAGTGCAGCTGCCCGTCTCAAACACTGTTAAGGCCACAGAAGGACTTTGCCATGAGATAAGCACAGAAGGGAACTTGGACTGTAAGATAAGGCCCCACAGCAGGAACTTGGGATTAAAGGTAGTACTATTGTCTAGGTGTTATCTCAGACCTAGGGGGAGGCTAACAAAGTGGGGGAGAAGAATGTATGACTGATAATGGACAGAAAAAATGCAGAATTTATGGGCCACAAGGAAAGCCAACTCAGCAACTGTGCTGAATCAGCTCTGACTGCGTAAAATGCAATTGTCAGGGGGAGATCACAACCACCAACTCACTCCCACTCACCCTGGAAACCCAGCAACCCGAAAGAAGAAAAAAGCTGAACATGTGGCATTAGCGTTACAGAACCATGTAGCCAATGAGAATTAAATTCCTCTGTTAAAATGTATTAATAGCAAAAAACTTTGAACAACCTAAGGCTACCCCCCACCAAGAAGTCTAGGATGAAAGAAAAGCCACTGGATCCACAGGTGCCAACCATCTTCCATTTAAATGACACCTCTCTCTCCCCACCCACCCCACCTTTCCATTTCTCTCTACCTCACATTCATTGTTAAATAAAAGCTTTACTATTGGCTTCAGCATTTAGTCTCATTTGCACCTTAATTCAGGCAGAGGTATCTCTCATTAATTGTACCATAACAATGTTATATGTGCAACATTCCACTGAAATTCATGGAATTACTGTTGACTATTTTGTACTATGACATCTTATTATACAGCTGATGAGGGATGTGCAGGAGTGATAAAACTGCAAAAATTCAGAATCAAATCAACTATATAGCATGGTATTGTAAACTATATAGCAACCCTGACATGCTGTAATTTACCACCCACAATCTTCTCCCTGTCCCCAGCTGTAGATCTTCATGTCCAGAAAAAAGATCTTGATATTTTTTCCAGACTTTAGTTCCACTACATTCCCAAGCAGGTTTTTCTCAAGGTGAAAGAAAGAATTTACGATTTCTCACTGTTGTACAGAAGAGTCTAATAGACAAGTGTTGGAGAAGAAATTTCTGCAGAAGTACAATTAGTCTGGTGCTCAAAACATATTTCTCTGCAAAGCTACTGTAGATTCCATTGGGATTTCTTTTCTGCACGTAAGATGCTCTGCAGGAGCATCTGCTTTTTAACTTTAGTTTAAAATTACTTAACTAGAACATACTGCACAACTCATGTCAACATGTATCTATTGGCTTTACACTTATGGAAAACTCATAAAGGCTTTGTAAGATTTTTCCTCAGATTCCTGCAGCAACTGCTGCACTTTATCAGATGTATGAAATGCATATATGGATGCAGAAAGCAATTTTGTTCCTTGGTCACAAATACTGGCTGTTTGAACTCCTCTTCTGGTCTCAAGTTCTTGAGAGGGACTTTAATCTCATCAAGTAGAAACTACAACACTTCAAATGAAATCATTAATGAACCAAAGTCACCTCCTACATCCAAAAGTACCATTTCCCCTATTAGGTCTCTCATTTAAAGAGCCTGAGAACAGCAGCAGCCTTATAATATTCCTCTCTGAGCTACCTCATCCCTTTTTGTGAGCTTAACAACTATGGTAGGGTGTTGACTGGCTTGTAACCATCACTCAGAAACTGAGCCTTTTCCAAAAAGGGTGAAGTGAAAGAGCATAAACTGACAGCAATCGCTACTAATCAATCCTCTACCCAGCTCTGCCTTGAACTCCAGAGCAAAGCAAAACAGCACAGAGTGAGATATCATAGCTGGGGCAATATGGAGTGGGGCACAGGGCAGTTTATAAAGAACACCAGTCCAATTAGGGACGTTTGAGTGTCAGGATGTTGAATTCCCTATCATTTCCTGGCACCATTGCCTTTAATTAGGCCATGGATTGATTGCTGCCTTTGTTCTCCACTGACCCACCACTGACTCTGACAGGGGTTGTATTTTCCCCTGCTACAATTAGAGGACAAAATTGTGAGTGTCAGCAAGCATTACACAGGCAACCATACTGCTTAAAACTACAGAGCCCTTAAAGAGAGGAAGTGTTTGTGACATTAACACGTTCTTCTTTCTTTACAGGATACACTAGGGTAGAGTGGATCCTGGTCCAACAGTAAATTACTGTTGAGGCTAATTTAAATTTGTCAGTGCAGTGTATCAAAAAAAAAAAAAAAACCAAAAAAACACCACCAAGCAAGAGTAGCTAATTGACATCTACACGGCTCTTTCATAATTCAGAATAAGAGGTGGGTAAGTGAGAGAGGGTGAAATAGAGCACTGTTTGAGCATTTAGTTCTTATAACAGCAGCAACTAGACCAGAGAAAGTAATATTCTATGCAAGTATGTGGAATATAAGGCTTTATGGCAGTCTAAAGCACTATAGACACCCACAGCGCTAAACAGCAATGCAAAAAATACATTAAGAAAAGTAAAACCTGACATAACATTACACAAAATATCTTTCTACATTTATTTTATGTTTCACATTCTGGTAGCATTTAGAGGCAACAGCTAAAAACAATAACTAAAAAGTATGAAGATCCCTCATGCCATGCACTGTACAAGTGACAGTTTTTTCTCAATGAGAATTTACATTCTTGGTAGAGTCACAAAGGAGTCAGAGCAAACAAAGGCAAAAATAACTTGTAGGTAACATAGTTTGTTCAAGGCCATCAGATTTTTCTATGCTACTGTAAAAAGATTTTCAGCTTCCATGTAGAAGTTTAGGAACTATTCAGTGTGACACATTGCTTTTTGTCATTAAAACACAGGTCCTGGGAATCACACTATCACACTCTCTGTGACTGTGGCAAGTCATTTCACTCCTCCATGCCTTTGATCTCTAGTCATGTATCCCCCAGGGCAGACAAAAGCCTGCAAGATAATTCATTAATACTTGTGAATTATCTGGGTGCACTTTGAAAACTGAACTAATGTATTTATTACTAGAAGTTGTCCTGATATTTTAAAAGTCTTAATGCATTTTGAATAATTAAACTCTCTGAACATGGAAAGGTTCCTATTAAATATGATTTCCATTGCTACAAGGAAGCAGCTCAAAAGACATCAGAAACTGACAGCAATGAATTAAAACTTGGGGTGGATTTTTCTCCTTCTTCTCTGGCCATTTCTTTCTCCATGCTTGCCAGGTCTCAATGCCAGACAGCAGCCACTTGTGGACTCAAAACACACCACCAGTCAATTTGGGCAGCAAATCCAGGCAACCAGCCCTTAGAGGATTTGCCCAGGTAAAAAGTGGGTACCTAGCATCCATATTCCTTCACATGTGTGTTTCTGCAGTGGTGGGAGAACCAATACCCACTCAGAGAGGGAAAGCCACTGTCAGGGCTCATTTCTACCTTGCCACTCCCTAGTTACTCTTTTGGCCCAAGAGACAATTGCAGTAAGTGAGCTTTGGTATCTGTGCCTTGAAATAGATCAGGGTAGACCAAGTTCAGAATCATTTGAAGTTAAAAGGATACTTGCTCAGTGTCTGGCAGCCAGGTTAGTCCCATGATCTCTTTAAAATTTGACAATCAGAGGGATGGTTTTATTTTTACCAGGAGGGTTATTCAAAGAAACTTTGGGTCTTTTTGTAAGTTTTAAAAATAGCTGTAATTTGAAAAAAAAATTTAAAAGACAGGAAGCTGAGACAGTTACTGGGTGTATAGGACAGAAATGCTAACAAAAGGGAAGTGCAAAGGAATTCAATCAGTGTTTACTCTATTCCTAGGATTCCTCCAACTTGATTAAATACCTCTAACAGGGAAAAGCACCTTTGTATTGTACTAAACCCCAAAGTATGATTGGTAGTGACAGCCAAGAGACTTGCATTTAGTTCTTTTACCCACCACAGCTGAATTATGAGAAAGACAATCAACAGCACAGGCTTGAAGCCTGAACAGCACAGGGACACGCTCTAGAGGAGCTTAATAGCTCACTGCCTGTGCTGACCAGAAACAGAGAACCTGGACAAGCCCCATGCACCTGCTGTCACACTCCCTCCCAAAGGCAGGCAGAGGCTGTTTAGCCACAGGAAAAGCAGATCAGGGTAAAGACATGTACTGTGGGATCTCAGCACCTCAGGACTGAGGTGCCGAGTCACCGAGATCACCCTTGGGGGGCTTGGGAGTCCTGGAATGTTGCCAGAAGTGTCTGGTGACTGGACTTTGATCCTACACAGGAGACGACACCTGTATGAGGATAGGAGGATTTCACCGGAGTGAATGGTGAAGGGATTAGTTAGTTAGAGAGTGAAACACAGGGTTTAGGATTTCTGTACAGGGGGGTTTAGAGAAGTAAGATGGAGGAATTGGGGCGTGTCCTGTCCTCCTTCTTCTTCTCCTCCATCTTCTGTGGTGATGATGGCACTTTGGGATTGGTCATTACTAAAAGTGCACCGGGCAATAAGGGTGAAAGGTATTGGGGAAAAATGATAAATATTGTACACGTAACTTTGGGTATAAAGATAGGTGACCGCCCGGAGGGGGGGGGAGTGTGCTCATGGCTGGCTGCTGAGCAGACCTCTGTCGGGCCGAGAGAAAATCTTTTAGATAAACAATTAATAAACACAGAGACCGAGAAAAGAACTGAAGCCTCTTCTCGTCCTTTGAAACGGGGGCTGCCCAAGGCCACCCCGGGCCTTTCCAGGCCATCCAAACAGCCGAAAACCGGACAATGTACAACATGCAGATCTGCATGTTGTACAGCTGCAGGAAAGAAGCTTGCTCCGTTGGACTGCCTGGTAAGGACACCAGTACAGCCCAGCACTAACACCTTGGTCTCAGCAGGGTTAAACTCCA
This sequence comes from Zonotrichia leucophrys gambelii, assembly GCF_028769735.1. Classification (NCBI taxonomy): domain Eukaryota; kingdom Metazoa; phylum Chordata; class Aves; order Passeriformes; family Passerellidae; genus Zonotrichia; species Zonotrichia leucophrys. The sequence goes on from NC_088172.1 coordinate 73,701,678, forward strand.
TCTTTTCAGCACGTACAGAGGGAGCTCATATGTGTCTGTAAGACCCATTTATGGATTTCAAGCACCTTTTTCCTTCTTTTAGACTTTCTTTGATTAGATCATATATAATCCACTGTTTGTCACTGCAAGTGGTCACCCACAACCACACATCAGTAGAGCACGAAACACTACATTTAAACTGCTGCTGTCAATACTGCACTTGTCCATCTACTTGCATTGCCACACAAATTCACTGCCTTCACACTGATTCTAAGGGTAGGCATTCTCATTTAAATTGATTGTCTTTCTATCACCTTAAAAAAAAAATAGTAACCCAAGAAAATACCACGAGGAATGCTAACAGAAGTGTAACAACTAAGACTGCAGTTTGTGAAAAGGCTGAGGTTTTCCCCTCTAGTTACACAAGCATTTTTTTCATTGTGCACTCATATACAGTGGGGGAAAAGGAAAAAAAAATGCTTGTCAGTGGCTCCAAGTAGAATCATAGCACTTGTGCATAGTGATATAAGATGGGCAGTTCATGTCTTGATCAGTCAGCTGGGTGCAAATTTGGCTCTAAAAAACACAAATACCTCCAGACCGAAAGAGATCATAAGTGAAACAAGGTCTGATTTATTAAGCAACATTTAATACATTCAGCTCCCTTTTTGCCAGTACCATGAGTTTAGGGAAGCATTTGATTTTGCCATGTTAGCTCCTTAAAAAGGTCACCAAGACATGAGAAAAGTAAATGGTGGCATGAGACAGGGCAAGAATGTGCACAGGATTGCAAAAGCAAGGGCAACAGGGGCATAAGAGGCTGTACAATATCTGGCCTTGTAGATGTTCATCATTTCACTGCATGAGCCCCAGAACAAGTTGATTGAACACTGAAGTCCACCCTGCTTTGAAGTGGAGGCTGGACTAAGTAACTGTGAGCTTGGTTTGAATTTTCCATCTGGGCAAAAGAATGATTAGAGGGGCTATGGAGGTACAAAAACAAGTTGTGGGTTTATTAGCCCTGCGTTTGTTTGTAGGCAGATCTACGTCTCATGCAGCCAATTCAGCAGGCTGAGGTTAGCCCTACAAAGATTTAATTGTGCCATGCCACCCCAGTTCAGACAGCTTGTTCACATTATTGCCTCTGATGTTAGTTGAGAGGTGCTCTTTGATAGCACCTGGTGCACAGAGTGAGGCCTGCTTTCAGATACCTACACACACACTGCTCAATTCCAACATTCAAAGCCCTTGCTTACACATCTGGTGTTAGTTACTCATGTGTGAGCAAGCTTGCTAAAGACAACAGCGTATTCCCAAGGCCCTAACTTCACTTACAACTGGATTTTCATTACTCTATACCACCGAGTGAAAGCCAACACTAAGGCTCTGCTAAACACCACTGCAGAATCAAGTCTAACTTGCAGAAGAAAATGCTGCTATGACAGTATTGCCCACTGTAGTCCTCAATTCCTTTAGCACTGTTAAGTAGCCCTGTTACAGAACAATCAACCCACTGTGGTTTGCTATAAGTTGTAAGAAATTCACAGCAACTCTGAAAAACTAGTCAAGTCAACAGACTTTGGAGTAACTTAGCCAACCTGAAAACGGACAAGATCCTTCACGGTAAGCTGCTTTCCTTGAAAAATCAATAATGAGATTAAAATGAAAGTAAAGTGAAGTGTGATCTGTTCTTTTTTACCAGCTCCTGCAGACCCTGGCTGCCAGGCAACACAGCAAGCCATTTCCTTAGGGTTAGAGTTAATTGCTATAATCACAGAGCCAGCAGCAATCCTGTCCAGGTGAGCCATTAGTTAGGGAAAATAAAATTATCAAAAGGGAACAGAAAATGGGGTAGAGAGGTTAAAAAAGCATAGAAGTTTTTAAAAGGGAAGAGGTATACAGTATGTTTCCTGGTTACAGGAAGAGAAACAGCAGTATGTAAAGAAAGGACAGAGCTGCAAGCCAATTAGCAACTCTGTGTTTTGGGTGCTGTAACAAAATGCCTGAATGGATCCTTCAAGGGACAATGAGAAAAGGAAGCACCAAGGCCGATACTGCTTCACCCAAGAGAAGGGTGGCCTTTTACAAACACTGGAACAATTACAGATGCATTTCAGCCTTGTTTTACACCCTGCCATTTCAGAGTCACTACAGCTGACAGAATAAAAACACTGATGGGGTCTGGTGTGGGATGTACAGTTAACAATGAGCATAATTATTTTCCAGTTAGTTGTACGTGCACTGCAATGTGCTCCCCGTGGATTTTCTCCCTTAATTCCCATGCTCTCCAGCTCTGTCACAGCATGCCACTGCAGGTCTGACATAAAACCAGTATTCTAACAGAGCACGCAGGTTGCCACAGATGGTTCAAATTAAAGGCAGCCTAACAAGCCGTTCCACAGACAAAGAGGCAGCACATCCAGCACTGCCCACGCCGAGCACGGTGTCTCCAAACCCCTCCCAGGGGACACTGCAGCCCTGACACCCAGCTCACCCACCAGCCACAGCTGCAGGGCAGGACTTTAAAGGCCAAGCAAAGCCAGCACATACGTGATAACCAACACTGGGGAAGGCTTTGGGGAAACTATTCCTCTGCATTCAAGGCAGCCACCATCAGCAGCACCTTAAGAGACCCTCTGCTGCCTGAAGTGACATGCCAAATTTTTATAAAGCCCAGCAACGCATAGCGGACTCTGGTAGGCACCACAAGAAATACATGAAGGCAGTTTAAAGGAACTCTGGAAAAGTTGTGAAAAACAGCTACAAAAGTGAAGGCTGTTAGAGCAGCAACATACTGAAATTTATCATCCATGATTAAAGACTGTTGGAATGCATTACCCTAAAAAGTTACTATTAACATAACAGCCAGAGGAAAGAAGGCATTAAACAAATAACCCATGATAGAAAATATTTTTATTTCTTTTCTTAGCATGGGGTTTTTTTCTGAGAGATGAAACTCTGTCAGAAAGAGACAGTGAGATCACTCCACAGAATTGCAATAAAGCATTAACCTGGTTTCCCAGTCACCTGGCAAAACTACAGACAACGGTATTTCAGAGTGTGCTTTTTGCCTACTGTTCTCAGGGTCTCAGCGCAAGGCTCATGGGGGTTACTAACAGCATCTAGTAATTACCTCATAAAGATGTTTATGTTTGGATCAGAAATGATGGAAACAAAAAATGTATAGATGCCTTTTTTTTTGCTTAATGAGTATCATGACAACACTAGTTAAAGCAATACAATCCTCAATGAAGACAGAGAATTAAAATCCAAAAACTAATATTTTTGCAGTTTAAAACTTGTGAACAATGACAGTATAAAAGAATGTCTAGGGAAAGAAAACAAGAGAGGGAAGACATTTGAGATATCATGTAAGCCAATACAAATTGTTACTTGTAAATTCTAGACATGTTCTCATGACAAACTTGACAAAAAGTAGAAAAACACTTATGCAAACATTTACTTCTCCATTGAAAAGAAAAACACTGAAGAATCTATTCCAATTAATGTTCTAGCTAATTAAATGACAAAGGCCTCCTTTTCTGTTCTTCCCGATGCAGTTTAATAGCATTTATATGCTGTCAAGTCTTGCATCATCCATTTGATCTCTGGAAAGGCAGAGAGGCAGGCAGAATACAAAAGAAACATTAACAAATACTACATGAATACAAAATGCCTAATGCCATTCACACCAGCAAACAGCCAAGGACAATTAAATTATTCATAGACATGAACCGTCCAAGGTAGGAAGAAAGAGAATTAATAAACACACTCTTGAAAAAGAATCACACAAAACACACCTAACCCCATTAGCAACTTTGTTGTTGTTGTTGTTAAACTAGCAGCCAATTTCTGGTACCAGACAAAGAATCAGAAGTCAAGGTCTTTCCAAATAAATTTTTCTGATACCTGGGTAATTAGTTACAACATATTCAACTACCATATTCCAATTCCTTTAAGGCTGACACCTTTGAAATGCATACCACAAGTCCAGAAAAGCAAATAGAACCGCTGGAGAATGGGATGACCAACATTAGCAAAAAAGGGAAAAGTCTATTAGTCACATCAGCAGGTAAGAACACCAGACACCATTTTATGCAACTAATAATTTCACCACATTGCTCTGTAACTCTTCTCAGCTGTACAAACAGAAGAGGCAAACATTTCACTCAGATGAGATCTATATACTTTCTTTGGTTATGGTTGGTGTGAATACTCGCAGTTGTGTGAAATTCTGTGACTTCTGTGAGCATCTTAAGGGTACAAACCACCTACCTCTAAGAACATCTGTCCTCTTCCACCAAATTATTAAAAAAGGCCTTTACCTATGGAAAATTAGCTGGGCAAAGTCCCATTCCACATCACCAGCAAATATTCAACATTTTTACTGAAGGCCAGCAAGACGTACAGAAACAGCCCGAGGGCAAAGGCTAAAACAGCAAGAAGCTAAGGGCTCCAATAATGAAGCAATTTAAGAGAGCTCCAGCAGCAGGGTGGAGCAGATAGCAGGAGACAGCCATCAACACCACAGCAGGGTGGTGGGACAGGACATCCATCCTCGCCTCAGCTGCACCCAAACTCCCTGCCACATTTCTGCACCTCACTGTGAAGGCAAACTTCGGCTAAGGTGCTTGTTAGAGTAATCCAGTAGCGAAGTTTTGGGTAAGTGCTTAGTCCTTCAGGCCTGACACAGCTGCTGCTGCTGCATCAGAGGTTATTTCATATCCTTGCAGGTAAATTCACAGCCCCTTAGAGCCCTGAAGCTTGACATATTGGCTGGAATACAGAAGAGGGGGGAAATTATCGGGATCTTTCTGTGCTGGGAATATATGCTAGCTACAAAAAAGTTGCCTTTTTTTTTCCTAGGTTGGCCAGAAATTCTACCCTGATCTCAAGAGACCTTCCACCAAAGTTTAAATTACCAGTTTCAATGATAAGTTATCCTAGAAAATCACCTAAAAGACAGAAAAAATTAAAAAACAAGTGTGTTGAAGAAAGGCAAAATGCAAGTCTGATTCTTGTCATGAATCAGTAATGTCCAGTGATAACTGGAAACAAGGAAAAGATGAGGCTTTCCTTCAGTGCAAAATAGATTTGAAAACTATCTCACTGCCTTTTGAAGACAGTAATTATGACTCATCAAAAAAGGAAAACAATCCAAGCTTTTCCCTCTTCCAGCCACTGCAACCTCTACTAAAACAGCCACAAACAAAATAAATCAACAAAAACCAAACCATGCTTCTTATTTCCCTTTAATTATACATGCATCTAGTCAAAAACCAGAATAAATAAAACACATTTCATTTTGGGTTTTTAGATGTAGAAGACCCATCCTTTACCCTGAAAGCCATTTTATCAATTTCAGAAAGCTGTATGTCTAATCACAGTGAGAGAATACCAGGAATTCTGCAGCCATCGCTGCAGAAAGTGCAGGAAAAGAAATATATAAGCACATACGTACATAAAGAGAGCAAACTCATATGAAAGCTGCACTGAAGCAATGAATCCTATCCTCTCATTTCGTATGGAGGTGGGTAAATAATGGCACAACAGAGATTTCATTCATGCAGAGGTCTAGGGTATGCTGGGAAGTCTCAATGTGACAATTTGCTGCAGATGCCTGCTTAGAGGAGCCATTTATCAGTGTCACCCATGCACATTACTACACACAGCTTCCTCAGCAGCCTGATTCCACACCAGCTTTCCACACAGCACACTCTAGTCCTTGATATTTCAGGCACAGAAATAACCCTTATCTAGGCCTTAGCAGTGTGTGCTTATTGAAACAATTTGTATTACCCAGAGCACATGGGTTTGGAGTAGGAAAGCTACGAAATTTATTTCCTTCGCTGATAAAAAGAACAGCAAATTAAGAGAAGTCACAACAGTTTCCCTCCTGCTCCCTCTCCTCTTTATAGCCCTGTTTAGCTCATTGCTTATAAACAGCTAACACAAGTATTCCCATCAGTGGTGCTGACTCCTGGAGGATACAGGCATCTTGGATGTTTCATCTCTTGTTATACTTAAGTGGAATATTAAACAGGCAAGACAGTAGCAGACCAGGCTAGGAAGAACCAAGTAACTAGGACTGACAAAGAAGGATGGCAATTTAAAGCACTTCAATCTCTAAAGTGCTTCATTTAGAGCCATCAGTGCCAGTGCATTCAGCCTTCATGCATACCCCCCTCACCTTCAGCTGTCCTCTCACACCTCAAGTCTATTCTAGCCTGCTTTTAAAGTATTAACAAGCACTGCTACTTAATATCATGCCTTAGAGTGTCCAGTACAATAATACTACAGAATTAGTAGGCTTAACAAGATAAGAATTCAAATTAATCTGGAAATCAAACATTTTTCGCTTCAGAGGCAGGCACAGGGAAAAGCAAAGCGAGACTGAATTCATTCCTATTGCTGATGCAGTAAAACATACATCATTTATTTGTTATGCTGGGTAAAACTGCTAGTGCAATGAACTGAATTCCTATTTCATACCAAGCCTCAAATTGACATTATGGAACATAGTCTTTGTGACTGATGAAAAGAGAAACAAATCAATTAGATGTAAGAAAGAAAAGCCACTCACATATTTAGATCACAGGATACACCAGCGCCTTAGCCTTTGGATAAAAAATAACTTTCAGAATGAAAAATACCAAAGTGCATTAAACCAAAGACACCCTTGAGTTAATGCTTTCTACTCTGCTAGCTGCTTGCTAGTTTCTATTTTAAGAAAGAGAAAAACTGAGAGATAATAAATTTTAGTGAGAGCTTTTTTAAGGAAAAACAGAACAGAACCTCCATATGCATAATTTCTGCAAGACACTTTAAAGTGAGTTCAGGCTTTAACAGACCACTGGTTTTTTTACCCATTCCTCCCTGCTTCCCCAGCATGCCACCTGCCCCATGCAAGCACTGTTGCTTTGCTGCCTGGACCAACTTCATTCCCCACTTCATTTCCATCTCCAACACCTTGTATTCTTCCTCTCATATTTCTCCTTGAGCCCCTTCTATACTCACAGCTGCTCATGTCTTTTAGGACACCAAAATGTATTAGGCAACCTGCCTTAAGTGCCTATCCCACTCCTTGTAAATTTGAAAATTGTTAACAATTATTGTGAAGCCAAACATTGGACAGTTTAACAGTGGGGGGAAAAAATAAATAAAAGGAGAGATGTAATCAAATACCTGTAACAATTAAGCTCTTGTCAAGAGCTTACAAGAAGCAGATCCCAAACGTTCATTTAAAAAAGCACTTCTGTGAGGTGCCTGCCCCATCTCTTATCTCTCACCAAACAGCCTCTTTGCCAGAGCAAAGTCATGAAATCCATGACTTTACAAAATGAACTCTGTAAAATCTTGCCTTGGTTTCAAGGTGATGGAGAAGGCTCCCACAAGCCAGTTTCTTCTCTTACCCACCATAACTTCTTTCACTCACCTCTAAATCTGACCCAAAATCCAGAGAATTTTTGTCAAATCCATTATTCAGAAAAGGATTTGACACACAGGGAAAAAATTAAAAAGGAAGTCTTATTAGGCATACTAAAAGTACAGCTCTGGATTTAGGCTTACCACCCATGCTGCAGAGCTGCTTACAAAGCCATCATTAATGGCCTTCCAGCTACCCATCATTTCCCCATGTTCAGTCTGCCCAGACAGCTAGCTCTTCCTTTCTAACAAATACCATTTTAATTGCATCTCCCACTTGGTTAGCCTCCTCGACCTCCAGTAAAAGCCATCTATGGTCTAACAATCTCTTAAATCATACAGCACATACAATATGCCTTCCTGCTAGGTTCACACATATGCAGGCTTATTGTCAAGAATTTCCATTAGAAATCCAGCAGCAGATGAGATGAACTGACAGCTTTAGGGCTAATGAGGAGAGAAAAGCAAGGAGGGAGTGGAAAGGGAGAGGTAAATAGCAAAGAATATGTTTGTGTATTGTAAATGCCCCTGTCACCAAAGACTTGATTGTGCCTTTCTGGTGCCAGGGCTTCTCCAGTCCCAACACGTCCCTCTGAGCACCAAATGCCAGCCACACAGCCTCAGCCACTGTTAACTCTTCCTGTGGGAATGCTGCCAGCAATCTCAGCATATTAACCCTGGGAATTCTAACATGATTTAGAGGACTAGTTAAATTTTAATGATACCATTAGGAAAGAGGAAAACACACGAGCCACACTCCCACTTTGGTGCATTTGGCTGCTGGATAGGATATTAATGTTTTTCTTTGCCCATCACTATTAGATGAGCAGCGAAACTAATAGAGAAATGAAGAGTAATGACTTCTGTTCTCACTGTTCAGCACCTGCTTAAAGCCAAGGCTGCCTTATTGCCCACTGGGCTTTCTGCTGGAGTCCATCAGGTGGATGGAGTAAAGGGGTAATTCTTTCAGCATTTGGCACTTAACCGGTCAGAGGTTCATTTAACCAAGAGACACAGGAAAATAAAACTTTGCAACTGAAAGAGTAGCATGTAATCATCCAGACAATCAATTAGCAGACAGAAGTCTGCTCTCCTGAATAACTTCAGCATAAGAAAGTCTAAGATTGGCTTTGGTAAGATGGGAGTTTGCCCAGATGACTTACAGCAGCCAGGACAGAAAGATGCTGAGGCCAGCTCTGCCCTGTTTTTAATAATGAGCTCCAAGCAACCACCCTCTTCAGCACTGCAGGACTCTCTCTCATATCTTCAAATACACCTGTGATAAAAGGAATGGGAAATTCCCACTAGGACAACACAGAGGCCCACAGAAACTGAGGGTTTGTATTCCTGAATCCTCATTCATCTTCATTCAGTTTTGAAGGTGGTAGAGAAAGAGGGAATGAAACATGAACAGCTTGGGGGAAACTAACTCCATCCTGACACAGGTCTCCTCAGACAGTTCTGAACAAAGTTGAAACCCCCAAACCACTGTGAAATTTCACTTTTTCTTCAGGAAAAGAAAATATTTACTATGGTAGATATCAAAGTCTCCTTTCATTTGCTTTTCCCCAAACATTCATGTGAGTAGAATTTTGTTCCAGTGCAAATCCATGGAATAGAGAAGCTGTTGTGAATACTCAGGTGCAAGTAAATGATCATGTCAAGCTATATATGATTTAGGGAGCATAGGGAAATAGAGCAGAGGCTTGCTATTAATACATCATAAGAAATCCACAGGTCAAAACACATTTATAAGGAACAAATGCACATAAAGCAAGTTCCACTTGAAGGTAATTTGGAAGCCAAAACACAGACTATATTCCAAATTTAAAATTTTCCTACAGAAGAGGAAGCTAGCTTTCCTAGAGCTAGATAGATGTTTTACATCAGTCATATTGCACTGGACACAGATATCCCACATTCAGCATACACAGTTCTTTTGACACATACCACCAGCAAGAAATTTAAAGTGTTTTCCAGACGCACACTCAATTGGGTTTGGAACACTTTTTACTGGAATAAAGTAATTTTCAAAGACATTTGATACTTTTTTTCTAAATCACCAAACCTATTGAAGAAGAGCATTGACCAAACACTAACAAAGCAGATATCATGTGGCCTGTAAGTTAATGTCTCTTATTTGGAGAGCAATAAAGTGAGAAGACTCAGCCCTTCTTTGTTTAATAGGAAGGCATAGCAAATCAAAACACACAATACAAAAATTTTATACTAACAAATGCTTTATCTAGAAGTGTCCAGTTCCTTCTGAAGAAAGGCTTTTGTTTTCATGGTGAATTGCAAGTCAAATCCAGGTTAATACCCCATGGGTTTGCTCAGGTCTCTTGAGCAGAATTTCCCTGGCAATTTATTATTTTTAAACCCACAAACACTACCACCAAATAGAGTTTCAGACAAAAGCTGAGAAGAGGAAGCCAGTCTGAAGTTTCTTCCAAATTAGTCTTTTCTCCTTTCTCACAGAAAACAGAAAATGTCTTATATAAAAAATACAAGATCAACCACATACTAAGTGATTTAATAATACAGATTGAACAGAAGACCCTTATGACAATGTGCTGGTTTCAACTGGGGTAGAGTTAATTTTCTTCCCAGTGGCTGGTGCAGGGCTGTATTTTGGACAGCACTTTGTGCTGAAGACAAGTGGAGTGATGGTGTTTGTCTTTCTCAGTCACCCTTAGGTGTGATGGGGCCCTGCTCTCCTGGAGATGGCTGCCCACAGGAAGTGGTGAATTAATTCCTTGTTCTGTTTTGCTTGTGTGCCTGGCTTTTGCTTTCCCTATTAAACTCTCTTTATCTCAATCCATGAGTTTTCCAGCTTTTACCCTTCCCATTCTCTCCCCAGTCCTGCTGGTGTGGGAGACAGCAAGCAACTGCCTGGGGTTAAACCATGACAGACAATAAAAATAAACATAGTTGAAGACAAAAATAATTTTTAAGAAGTATACCAATGCTGTAAGTAGTTTTTAAGAGCCTTACTATGCAGTATTATTTTAAGTAAAATACATTGAATTCTGACACCATAGCAATAAATCCAAGCTGCAATTGAACACACCAATTCCTTAAAACTGGTTCTTTTGTATAGCTGGTACCATATTTTCTTTGACTGTCTCTTTTGTAAAGTAATCCCTGAATTCTGTACTCCAGTTACAATGGAGGCCACGGTTGGATGCATTGTGCTGCTCTCATCAGTAGCTTTCTCAGAGATCACTGGCTCCTTGCATCTGCTGTTGTAATAGCACATCCAGTCACTCCTTGATCAAAAGGATCTGAGTTTAGAAGGAGGCATTATTGAATGTGTTTGAACTATCTATCATTTTTATAAGAACTAAGGCAGGGAGCAATCACCGTGTATTCACACAGGAGACCTGCAGCGATGCTAACTTATGACCTTCATATGGAGAGGACAAAGGAAAGGCTCATGGGAAGCCCACAAGGGGCCAGGATGCCTTAGACCTGCTCTGCCAGAGCAGCATGCCTGCTGCTTTGAAGGCACACAAGTATTCCCTGGTTAGAGCCATATCACACATGGATCTGTGGCCTAAATTAAATCCTACTGTTTTTCCTCAAGTCCAAATGCCCTCCCTAAGGTCAATTTCATGCAAGTCACTAGACTGACATGGTTCAGATCCAGACTGAAGAAACAGTCATGTTATAGTAGGGAAAGAATTCTCAGATTCTGGTGTGTTCTTGCAGAGTGTTTCAGCCTTTGTGACAAGCTCAAAACAGTCCAGTCAAGTCTCCCCTGCTCTATGAAGTGTCTTGTGTTGATCTAATTTCACTTAAAGAAACTTCAAACACTCAACAAAATATTAAGCTACACTGTAAAATTTTCTGAACAGTAGAGTGGAGGGAAAAGAAGCATTAGCAGATTCATATCCTGGTTGGAGATTATACAAGATATTATAACTGTACAAAAAAATCTGGTCTGTACCAAGTCTGGTTATATATTTTAGATTTCAAAGCCAGAGAGCAAACACAATTCTTAACAGCTTCACTAGGCTCATAGTTATGAAAAAGAAAAAAGAACAAAACCAAACCTGGTTTAATGTGGGAAGACTGCAAAGAAGGTAATTGAAAATAAAAATGGGCAACACAATTTATTGGGCTCTTCTAAAGTTTCTGCTCTTAGGATACTACTTTGTGTGTTTAATTTGAATTAAGCAAGCTGTAATTTTTAACAAACCCCTGATAAACAATCTTCTTTTCTGCAGTTGGGATACTTCTTGAACTGCAGCTTCAACAACAGACACTGTGGGCTAGGGATTATTTATTCAGGGGCAGGAGGGGAAGGTGTATGCCTGTTTTTCTCCATTTTAACAACATCAATGCCTCTCAAGCCACAGATGACACTAGTAAGATGTAAGCTAGCAATTTAACTTAGAACATCTCTCATGCTTTTGACACACGGACCTCATGTCACAGAATGCTGCAGTTCTGACTACATCATTATGTAGAGCATGACAGTCAAGTTTATTGCGGTGCTGCAGGTTCAGTGCTTGGAAGTACCCCAATTACACGGTGTCAAAGGCTATGTGCTGCTGATGTGGCAAAACCACCGTGTCTTTCAGCCCTGCAATGTTCTAATAATCTGCTGATGCCTGCGTGACTCCCATTGCATGCCCATGGCCCACACTGGTAATGTGTGACATTTTTTCAAACGCTGTCTGGGGAACTCAGATGGACAATCTTTGCTCCTTTCCCCCTTCCAAAACTATACACCAAAGTCCTACGCTTATTATGCAAGATTTCTGTGGATGGCACAACATTTACTTCTAAGGAAATGTTAGACTGTCTGAAGATAAAAGGTGATTTTGGACTGATGTCCAAAATAGCATGCATAAAATACCTTGAAGACATTTTATCACCCAGCATGAAGAGGCCAATTAAAGACTCAGCATTGACTCTGTATTTCTGAACCCAATGTTTTCAGATGCACAGCCAAGTCTTTGCACAAAAAAAGAAAAAAAATTCTCCTCTCTAGAGATTTACTTCATCAATACTTCCCTCTTCTCCCTCAAGAGCTCTGTGCTCTAAAAGTGTTTTCTCTTCTGATAGGAAACACTATAGGTTCAATTCATGAAATATAACCATAGGCCAGTTTCTAATTTCCAATGCACTTAGCAATGACAAGCCTTTTTCATCCCATAGAGAAAGCTGCAGAGCTAATGGCTTTGACAGCTTCCTAAAGAGCAGTCTTTACCACACAGCATCTTCACCCTTACCTCAAAGACATTTGCAAGCTCAAAAGAAATAGTTATATTATTTCACATGTTGACACTGCGGATTGCAGCAGCACGACTTCCAGCTGCTCCTAGAAAAGGGCTTACACAAATTCATCAGCAGCAAAGGCATATCCATTTGCCTTCTCTAGACCTCTGCAAGCAGCTGTAATTCCAGTGCAAGTGAAGTAGCTCAGCTTCCCAACTTGCCAGGAAGCATACAATTGTAAGAAGATTCACAGATGAGTTATGCTAAATGTTTGGTATTGTGACCTGTGATGCAACACAAAAGAATGGTTGTTGTTGCCTAAACTTTAATGGAGTTAATCCTCCCAAATGCTGACAAATTACTGCCTCGGGCCATTTAAAATCACATTTCTAATGCAATAATCCTATCTGCATTACAATGAGTTGGGATGAAATGATTAGGTGCCTGAGATTTTTTTGCACAGTGAATTAAGTCACTATACAGACTGGCCTGGCCGTGCTTGTTCACAAATTAAAGGTCTGGACGGAAACGAAATTCCATTATTCTGCCACTTGCTAAGCTTTGAGGAAGGGTTTATTACTGTCCTGTCTCTACTGGGAATGTTTCTAAAGTAACTACCAGCTAACAGAAACGCATTTTTCATTATATCAGCTTCAGGGCTTTCTTCATTATTAATAATTACAAGTCAAGTCTTTGACCGCTGAATGAGAAGACTAATTCAACAATACGTAAGCAAAAAAAAAAATCAGATCGTGTCAGTAAATGGGCTAAAAAAAAAAGCAAAACAAAACTGTACCCTGAAAGTCAGTTTTTTCCTTCCCTCTTGTGCTCAGAGGGTTGGAAAAGATTGCTCAGAATTTACCCAATTCTTATTCTCAAAAGCACAGACTTTTTAGGTAATGGGAAGATCACCTAAAAAAAACCCCACCTAACATCAGTACTATCCATTTATATATCCTTACCATTTATAGTAGACCCTTACTTCCTGGCCCAACCACAATATGCCCAGGCAGCAATTCATGTCTATACACTCAAATTAGCTCAGTTTCAGGGCTGTATTCAGGATTGTTGGAACCACATACTAAGAAACTTATAACTGTCCTTGTAAGCATTCTTATTAGCATTCCATGGATTATTAGGACACATTATAATTTGTTACACATCAACATAGCAACTCTTCAATTGTTAGATGCCTGTGAGGTGTTCATTGAAGACAGGTGATCTCACAGGCTTGAATTCAAAGCAAACTGATTTCACAGAAATTTTGATAAATTTGGGAGTATGATGACAAATTTCTATGCTAGAACTTTGTTTGATGTTCTTCTAAAAATATAGCCTAAGAAAAAGTTTAGCATAAAAAAAAACAACCTGTATTAGTAATTTGAGATAATCTTTATCATCATGCAACATAAACCCCACAAACAACAGGCACCAAAAGCTCCAAGATGCCCTCAGTCACAAACTGCAGTGGTAACTATATCAAACACCTGTGCTAGTCAATTCCCACAGGCCTGCTTCACTTGGGGGTTACAATAAGATTTTATTCACATAAAATATAACCCCTCCTATGCATGTAATTGCTGAACATCATTAAGTCACATCTGTACCACAAGAGGAGGAAAAAGAAACAATAAGCTTTTAGCACTATTCTTTTTGCTATTGGCAGGGAACCTGGCATTTTAAATGGCTAAAATAAATTAATGTGACTATAATTATATATTTTTCACCTTTGTGCCTCACAAAAACAAACCCACAAAGTTTCCATCCTGTTGATGTATTAGGAGAGAATGTTTCTATTTAGAAAGGAAAGCTAAACACCTCAGCATTAACAATGGCCTAGTCAGAAGCAGTTTGCTCTAGCTTAAGTGTGGCTTTTTCTCAATCAAATGAAAAGCTTCAGTACATAGCTTCATGCACAAAGCCAGGTCTGTTTATGAAGCAATTAAGCACACTATTACACTTGACAGATATATACAAACCTTTACATGACTGCACACTGTCAGAAATACCAATTTAGGCTCACATTTGGATAGGTTACTGCAGATTCCAATATCTGCTAGTAGATACACATTAAAACACAGATACTCTCATATTCTGCTTGTTCTGCAACACACACTATCCCAGATGATGAGCATTTCTAAATACAGCATAAATGGGAAACAGGTGCTACAGACTGTACTAATAATACCACAGAACTCATAATACCAGGCTGTCTTCAACAGCAACAACAGAAAATATGTCAAATCTGCTTGACTAAAAGATGACAGACATTTTAAATGCCTCATTTAATAGTCCTAATAAAGGAATATCACCAATTAGCTGTGTCCTATGGGCACCAGAGTCTTGAGTTGTAGGATGCTTTGCAAGTTCTGAAGGAATACCCAGAATCAGGAATATGATCTGCTCCTTCTTCCACTTAATTCAAGTGGCAGGATCCATTCCACACTCAAAAAGCCTCTATTTCCATAGCAGCAACCAAGAGCAGACCTCACGGGACCCTGAAAAAATGCCAGCTACATTAACACAGTGTGGTTAGACTTCAATCTCAATCCAAACTAAAGCCAGTTTTCCCCAGACACAAGCAGGTTTCCACGTTTTTGAGAAACCCTGTACACCTCACCATCAGAAGGGACTCCCAGAGTGTTACTATGGCACACACAGAGGCAGCTCACAGGCCCTGACTGAACCAGCAGAGCCCAGGCCAGCACCTTGCTCTCCTCAAAGCAGGCACTGATAAGGCTACCAAGATCACCAGGATCTTGGTAGGGTCACCAGATCTTGGATCTGATAAGGCTACCAAGATCATTACACCAGGAAAAACAAACTTTTAAGACCACTACAATGTACCCAATCCAAAGAAGTCAATGGCATCAGCCACGATGTCTGTGTCCCACATCACCCAGCCCGCTGTGCTGGACAGCACCTGCTGAAGGCAAAAGTCACAAGCCCAGAAAGTTCTTAGCAGTCACAAGCCAGAAAGGATGAGAGAAAGAGATGCAGATTCTGCAAACAGTCACAGCCAGCAGCACCCACCACAGAAAGGAGCTGTGTGCCAGCTCACAACTCAGCAAGACTGAGCCTGCAAGTACTATCGAGCCCAGCAAATAGGGCAGAGGGTCAGCCAAGCCCATGGAGACCACCTAACTTGTGCCTCCTCCCTTGCTCCTAAATGCACAGATTGGACAGCACTGTTGTCAGTGGCACTCCTAGAGAAGTGGAAAGCTTGGAAAGGAGGCATAAGAAGCAAAAAAGAACATAGGTAAGGGGGCTGAAAAACCTGAGGACTGGCCTGTACAGCCCCATCAGTTAAACTAAGTGAACAGCAGAACAAATAGCTGTAGAAACACAATGGTAACTTCTCAGGAAGGCTCGGATGGTGAATGTCAATCACTATTGCAGCAAAGGAACCCTCTGCAAACTTTTATGTGACTAAAATCAGTCAATTTCTATTTAACACCATGCCTTGATGTTAGTCTCATCCTCCCCTCCACCCCTAATCCCACTTATTCTGACGGCTCCCATATCTGTATCAGTAATTTCCCACCTATACCCACAGCTGGTAATTACTGTCAAACCTCACAGCCTGAAATTTGACAAGATTTTGGTACAGGGCCACTTTAAAGTGAATCAACCATGTATTAATGGTTAAATTTACTATTAATTTTGGTGGATCCACCTTTCCCTGTTCATGAATAATTCAGTAAAGTCAGCTCTTGAGACAAGGTAACAACCAGCCCTTGAGTCTTTTGTTCATGAGAGCACCAACTCCCTCTCAAAGAGCACATAAATAAATCATGGAGAGTACAACACAACAGCAATACCAGGGACCCTCTCCCAGCAGTCGGCTCTTTTCCATGATACCTCTTTATTGTAACCACTAATGAAAACTCTTTGAAGTGGAAGAGTAAATATTATCATTTGATAGTACCTGGACCCAACAAGGCAAACAAAATTGCATTGTACTACATTCCAGGAGCTACAGAACCATTCACAATACAACGCTCACAGGGTTGCTATGGAGGAACCCAGTGCTTACTATTTTAGTAGCATGAGGTCAGCCAAGGGCTGCTGGTCACTCGTTTAGAGCTGTTAGCCTTAATCTCATATACACAACAAAAAGGAAAAATAAAAAACCAATGCCAAACAAAACAAAACCAAGGAATTTCAGAGTATGCTTTTGGAGGTACCAAACACCCCAAGAGAGGCAGAAAGCAGGTTTCCAACTGTATTCAGGATGAGTCAGCTCTTAAAACGTGAGACAAAATGTCAGCAATGCTTACATCCTCTTTCAGCACAGCATTATTCAACCCAACGTTCAGAGTCCAGCAGCTTCAAGTATTTTCAAGTGTTACTGGGAATAGAAAAAAAACTGGCACTTCCCTATAAGAGAAGCATCACCAAGTTATCCTTCTGCCTGGAGACACCTGGGAGACTTGGGTTCAATGCCATGGTCTGCCACAGCCTCACTGAGTGACCTGTGGGCTCACACAGCACTTCAGTGCCTCACGTGAACCCGGAGCTACAGAAGGGTTTCTCCCTCAATGGAAGCAGAATCCACTGGCATCAGATCGTACGTACACACCTCACTACTGACTTGGCTGCCAAGTTTAAGGACGATTTGTAAATCCATACTGTAGGAATCAAAGACACCAAAAGGGCAAGGGACCAATAACTCAATCCGATGTAATATTCCCACACTTACTTTCCCCCACCACCCAAAAAAAAAAAAAAAAAAAAAAAACCAAAAAGAAAAACCACAACGCTCAGGAAATAGCACAGAATCACTGTCAATACAATGAAAGACGGAGAAAAGCACGCTGGAAGGACTGTCACAGATGCTCCTGAAGGCAGGCAGCCCTCCGGAGACGGAGGCACGCTACTCCACATGAAGCAGAAGGAGGGGATGGGAAAAGGGAACAAGACCGAGAAGGGGAAGAACACAAATAAACGGCAAAGCGCTCGGTAGAGGGGAGCCCAGGTGGCGGACAGCCCCGGCGGCCGCTCCGGGCACAGGGTCCCGCCGCCTCCCGCGGCGCAGGGCTCACCTTGCTGCTGACGGGCCCGGGGATGAGGAGCTTCAGCGCCTGCCTCTTCAGCTCCGCCAGGCGGGCGTTGCAGTGCTCGCACCAGACGCCGCGGTCCGAGCCCGGCGAGGAGCCGCCGCCGCTGCCGGAGCCCGGCGAGCCGGTGCCGAAGCCCGGCGAGCCGCCGAGGGAGCCAGGGGAGCTGGTGCCGATGCCGGGCGAGGCGGGTCCCGGCGAGCCGGTGAAGGAGCCCGGCGAGGAGGTGCCGGAGCCGGGGGACGGCGTGCCGGAGGAGCCCAGGGCAGAGCCGGCTCCCTCCGGCGCCGGGCGCCCGCCCGCCCGGGACTCCTCGTACGCCTTCCGGTACCAGCTCTCGGGGGAGAAGGGGGCGGCGGGCTTGGTGGGGGAGCAGGGCTCGGTCACCTGGAGCGGGAGAAGGAGCAGCGGGTCAGCCACGGAGGCCCGGCAAGTTTCGCTCGGACGCTCCGCGCCCGCGGTGGCCCCCGCGCCGCGCCCGCCCCGCCCCGCACCGCGGAAGTTGCGCGGGGCCGGGGCACGATCGCCCGCAGCCACCGGGAGGGAGGGAGCCCCATCGCTCTGGCGACCCCCGCTCCGAGCCGCCCCGGCGCCGACAACTTACCCCATATTTTCTGCTCCGCGCCGTGACCGCAATCCTCTCCTTATTTCCAGCCACTGAATTCATGGTGGCTTCGCTGGGCGGCGGGAGAATTTCCTACAGGTTTCCCAGTCCGCATCCGAAGGGAATAGCCGGTCCCGGGAAGTCCCCCGCGGAGCGGGCAGGCGTGCTCCCTCCGCCGCCTCCGACGGGATCGCTCAGCCCCAAAACACCCGTCAGTTCTCGGGAAAACGCTTGGGGCTGGGGTTCTCTCCCGGTCGGTTTTTCTTCATTGTCTCCCCTTTCATTCCCTTACAACCCTTGTTTTCACAAAAACAGCAACATCCAAATCAGGAGCGGTCCCCCCCGATAGGCAGCACAGCTCTCATCCGCAAGTGAGGTGAAGCATCCAAGGTAGCCTCGGGAAGGCGAAAGAAGGAGCGAGAGCCTCGCTCCCCTCAAGCAGAGGCGCTTTCTGCCTCCGCTACAGCGGCAACTTGTTCCCTTCACCAAGGTTTGTAACTGAGTTAGAAGAAATCCTCCAAAAATATCGGGATCCAGGCTCTGGGAGGAGCCTCCGCGCCCCTTGCAGCCAATATCCTCCTGCCCATTTGTGCCTGACAGTTTGGGAAGGGAGGGAAGGAAAGAGCCGGGCTGCGGAGCCCCGTGCGCTCCCCGGTCAGCGGCGGAGCTGCAGGGCTGGCGGCGCCCGAGGCTGCCAGCAGAGTGCCAGAGCCTCGCCGCTGCTCTGCGCGATGCCTCGGCTGCCGGGAGGGTCCATTTTATTTTGCAGTATTTCTTGATTGACGCCTGCGATTTCCCCCCGTTCTTGAAAAGGGCGGGTGGGTGCGCGGAGGGGGGAGAACCTTGTTGCTTCCACCGCAGTTATTGGTTAGTTGCCTCTATTCAGGCTTTAATGAACGTGATTTCACAAGTGTTCCCAATCCTCCCTAAATAACTAGGAAAGAAGAGCAAGCTGTATTTATGACAGTCACTGGCATTTCTTTTCCATGTTGTAGTATTACGTGTATTAATTTAACTTGCAGTCAAGGGCATAATAAATTGATCTCTTAACAATGAAATTCTACAGACTTGTGTCCCTGTTAATCTTTCCTTTCTAATTACGATTTCCATTTGCTGATCATGTGTATCTGTTACATATCCCTTTTTATTTCAAATCCTCTAGATAGAAAACCCATCTCTAATAAATCTTCCCCCTCAAAACGAGTTGGTAATTTTCTCAGAAATGGAGGCAATAAAAAGCTAAATGCTAGATCCCCTGATAGGATCATAACATGGATAGGTTGATGCAACTGAGAGGGCAGAACACACAGGGGACTTGCATCCACCTTTCCAACCTCCTATTGTTACTTCCATATAAATGCATCCTTCCAGCATCCCTAGTGTACCTGGGCCACAGCAGCCATGAGGAAACAAAACCAGCCTGCTGAATCGCTGAGCAAGGAATCTCCCAGTGCTTGCATGTCTTTACAGATACTCTACCAGTAGTAAAGATGTGTAAAATGCTCTGCTGTGTTTTCACTTCGCTATGCTGTCACTCTGAGAGAGGAACGGCCATTCGTGATGTGTTTAGGAAAGCTTTAATCTGAAGCCGACACAAGTGATGCCATCCAAGGTAGCCAGGCTGCATGGTTAGTGCCTTGTGCATTTACATAGGTGACCCCAAAAAGCGGAACGAAAGGGCAAACAAAGGAGGTGCACCCCAGCTGCTGTTGCATGTGAATGGGTTTCACATAAATCCGCATGCGGAGATCCCGTGGTTTGTTCCGTAGGCAGACGTGAGAGGGATGACAAGGTAAGGCAGGGAAACGCCGTGCGAGCCCGCAGCGGCACAGAGATGCACAGCCTCCCCTGGCCCGCGGTGCTCACCGGGGGTAGTGCCCACACTGCTCGTTCTCCGGCCTCCGTCCCGGGGCCGAGCTGGCACATTTCCTTCGTTTTTCGGCAGACCCTGAATTCCCCAGCTCTGCCTGCCTGACCATGTCCGCTGCCGGGGACCGTGGTCCCGGGCGCAGCACCCGCGGGCAGGGGCGCGCCGGGCCCGGGCGGGACCGGGACGCCGAGCTCTGCCAGCCCCCGCACGGACCCAGGGCCGGGGCGGCAGCGGCTGGCGGGGCAGAGGCGGCTCCGCAGCCCCCGGCAGCGGGCGGGGGGAGCTCGGGGGGCGGCACCGTCCCGCAGGCGGCGAGGCGGGCTGAGTGACCGCGCTGCTCCCGGCGCCGGCGGCAGGACCCGGGCTCGGGCCGGCGCCGCCCGCCGAGTTGGGAGCCCCCGGCCCGGGGCGGGCGCGGGGCTGAGGCGGCCGGGCCGGGCTGAGGCGGCGTCGGCGGGCGGCGCGCGCCCTCTGCCGGCAGCGCGCGGGAGGGAGCGGCGGGAGCGCCGGGACCGGGACCGGGATCGGGCACTGCCCCTGCTCCGGGGAACCCCCCTACCTGAGGCTCCTCCGGGGAACCCCCGCCTGCGGCTCTTCCGCGCACGGCGGCAAAGCGCTGCGCCTCTCCTCAGGCGCAACTCCTGCCAGGACTCTTAGAGCCCGGCTGGGTGAGGGCTCTGGCATCGCCCCAAACGAGATGGGCTCACACTCACGGCTCCGGTAGCTCACACTCACACCGGAGTGAAGGGGTGCTGGAGCAGGTGGGGTAGCCCAGCAGGACAGAAAGGGATGCCTTCCACATGGCGGGATCTTGAGGAGGATGGCTTTGTCGGTCTGTAGCTCATGGCTGAGTTTGGTTTGAGGTGGAGAAGTAAGGTCGTGTCTGGTGAGAAGGCACAACACCTCCAGCCAGGAAATGAGGACCTCAGGACATGGTGAAATTGAGTTTTTAGCCTGATGAGTCTCAGTAGCAAATTTGCATTTCTTCGTGTCTCACGTTTGTGGGAAATGTTAAGAAGGTGCATTTGGAGAGCACCTCTCACAGCTTGCAGGTTTGTAATTTTGTTGGTCAATAGCTCTGTTGCTGTTGCATCAACTCTCCTTCCTGAGAGGTGTCAGTATTTACTGACACTGGTTTTCATGAAAGACTTTATTGAATTGTGAAAAATTTTGGAAGATGAGAGATATTCCAAATTTTCTAGTTTGAGGTATTTTGCTGCTAAAATCTTTCCCATTCTTGTTATTTCATGCTGAACCAAATATGGGACACAATAGTATCACTCCAGCAAGAAGCTCTGCTAAGAACCCTTTCTCTAGGCTAACAATTTTCTCTCTGAGAAGCATTGAGGGATGCCTTTCTCTCTCTCTCTTTAGGCTCTCTAATGTGGAAGTTGGTTTGGTTTCATCTTACAAAAACCTTACTCTCCATATGTCACTAAAGATGAAAAGATGATTAGCAGGATCACCAACATGCCAATGGCAGGCAGCTCCACAGCTCTCGAGTTTATGCATTTCTTCTGTCATTGTAGCCAGTAGTCATGGGAATCTGCCTTAACCTTAGTCCTGGTAAATCATTTATGCTAGCAGTTCAGAAGTTGGACTGATTGTTGTTCTTAATTTGAGACAGTGATGAAAACATGGGGCTGTTCTGACATTTATGAGTAAATGGGCAAGAGCCAAAGCCCTTGGATGCAGGTTTAAGTGTCAGAGGTTCAAGCTAAAGCTGGTCTCAAAGCATTGTGGCTGGATTTTGATCTCAATCTAGGTATGACACATCTGTGGACTGTTATGACCTGTCTTTTAGCAAGTATAAAACCTTCCAGTTTCTCTACCATACTGCAGTGTGTTTGCCACGGTGTACTATTTCTCTGCTGCCTTCAGTAGATTTCTTCTGAGTATTTCTCAGTGTGAGTGCAATTAAATCCGACCTCGAAGTTCAGCTTCATCACTCAAATCTGAGATGCTGGCACAAGCCCAGTTCTATCCACAAACAGCAGTTTATAAGAGCTGGAAATGTTGGCTGCATCAAAGAAGTGCTTTGAGGTATTCACATTTTTAAAAAACTTCAGGATAAAAAAGGTGACAGCAACTGTAACTTGAAGAGTCATCGCTCCCTGCACAGAAGCTTTGTTTCCAGGTTTGGTGCTAATAAGTCTCAGTATCAGGTCTTACTCACAATTTTAAAAAGCTTCCTAGGGGAGATTTGAAATGCATGACAGCTCTGATACTTGCTTAAAGCTGCATATTAATGAGCTGGAGTCCATTGGGGGACAGTGAGGAAATTGAAGGCATTTGTAGTAATGCTGACAAAGAATTAATTGTAAAGATAGAAACAGCTAATTATTAAGAGCTACGAATAAAATCACCAGAACTTTCTCAGTTTGACATATTTCATCTCTGAAACCATTCCAGTTCTTGCTCTCTTCCCCTTGCCAAACTATAGGACCTTTTCGGTAAAAAGCAAAGTACTTCAAACACATTAAGTCCCTTTATCCTTTTGTATAGCCCCCAAGTGAGCAAAGCACACATCACCACAGTCTGAGTATTCTGCCAGCTTTATGAATACATGCAGTACAGGAGGAAATCAGCCGGATGGACCAAATTTGTTCTTCTTCCATAGTATCTGGGATATACAATTTGTCTGTTGAATGTTTCTCTACTTGCTCTTGACAATTGTTGAGCATGATGTCTTGGAGAATGAAGGCTGGGCATTTCCTCTGTATGAGCTGTCTGCTGGGGTGTTTGCCATACCACAATTTCTTAATCAGTCCCAAGATCTGCCTTGTGTGTCAGGGTAAAAGTAGAGTGACACTGGAAAATAAGTACTTCCCAGTCACTGCTAGAATCCCTAGTTCCAGGTGGCATAGCATAGACAGGGAGCCCTCCAGGTTGTCCTTATTACAGCTTCTGCTTCCTGCTGTTACCAGCAGCCCCAAATCAGTCCACTTTGGGTAACCTTTTTCTACAGCAAGCAACAGCAGGGTCTTCCTGTGCTCCTGACAGGGCTGCACCTCCCTGTTTGCTTGCTGTAGTCCTTTTGCCTCAGGGCCATCGCACAGATGTTAGCCTCTACTCTCCTTGCTCCACTGAGAGCTTCCTTGAATATCTCCATAAAATAAAAGGAAGCCACTTGTGTTCAAATTCAGACAGAGTCTCATTCTGTTTCAAACCAGCTGTCTTTAAAATTCACCTGTGCTTGATACCAGAAAAAATCTATTTTCCACAAAGGACTGTCTACTTGAATTCACTTTGACTGGAATATTTTTTCTGTATTTCAAATGTAAAATATTCCATAGATTTTTTAGAAACTGCTGTCATAGTTTCTGCCACACAGCTCTGCCTTCTTCCATAAATCTTTATGTTCCCAGTAAAAATCAATGTCTGCTTATTAATAAAATATTGATGTGTTTTTCATAAGTAATAAAGGCTACAGTGTCATGCACATATATATACTCATGGAGCAGGGTTGCATGGAGAAGTTTGCACTCATTTTATGCAGTGGGATGCATTGCAATGACAGGCATGCAGCCAATTGTGGTTAAGTTCATAAATTCAAATACTGAAATTTGACAGAATCCCATTTCTGTTTCTCAGGCACAATAAGTATTCATTGCAACTCCAGAACTAAAGACAAGCCTGAAAAATTGGGAGTACCTATAAATTGCAAAGCACCAAGTCCTAGCAATGCAGATATTTCATAGAACAGCAACAGAGCAAAAAATCATTGGAGTAACAACAGCCAGTCAGAGTCTATAATGAAGAAAGATACAGGCTGCTTCTTGTCTAGAAACCTTGCTTGCCTCTATGGACCTCCTGAATTGCCAGGAATTGGCTCTGGAACGCTGCTAGCAATTCTCACTGAGCACAGAGACATAGCTGAAGATATTAAAGGACAAAATATTTTTTTAAAAAGTTCTTCAAAAAACCTTCTAGCTACCAAGGAAAAACTTGTCTTCCAAAAGAATTGCTTTCAGTGAATATCTTCAGGCAGAAAAGGGGAGAAGGTGATATTAATGGTGTTAGCAAATAACAGCATTAATAGGAGGAATATAGGCCAGCATGTGCCAAAGTGAGAAAGCAGGCAAAGGAGGGTACAAGTGCCAAACCAGCATGTGTGCCTGCTTCACCCTAGGAGCCAGGGACACAGGGCAGATGGTGTGGAAAGGGGTAAGCAGCCATAGTGCAGCAAAGTGACCAAGCAGCCCTGAGAAACAAGCAGCAGAGCATTTATATCATCACATTTTTATGCTGTATCCTTTCTTGTTGCAGGAGTAATTTACAGCAGTGCAGATCAGCTACAGAGCTGGCATCACAGGCACTAGTCTATCATAGTCTTGAATGTGTAAATGCCTTAAATGAAAGATGATATAGAAGGCAGCAGGCATTTCTTTCCTGCCTCCCAACTCACGTGAGGTGAACTAATTCAACTCAGTGCTCAAGCAACAGAGAATTACATTCGCGATAAGCTGCATCAGAGGTCTCACCGCAGTACGTTCCTGAGATTTTTATAACAGGAGGCACTCCAGATCTCAGAGCATCTGTTTCATCTGAAACTCTTTTTCAGCTCCTCTTCAAACATTTCATACACTCCTTTTATCCACAGTTTAGGATTAAAAGTGAACCCTCTAGCTTGCAGATTTCCAAAACTTTTATTGTTCCATTTTTCTCTTTGCAGTAGATCATTCCACACTGATTATATTCTTTATGAAGCAACTGCAGAGGGCTGATGACTGGCTTATCTGCCTGCCATTTCCCTCAAAACTCTCTGTTACCTGCCTTGAAGGACACAATTTTGTCCCTGTATCCCTCTCTTCATCAGCTCACATGCATCTGGGGAGGCAGAGCTATGGCTAGACCTTGGATATCTTGTGGCTGCAGATCAGGGGCCAAGAAAGGCACAGAGCTGCTCTCTTTGCCCTTCCCTGTCTATGCAATGAGTTTTTCTCCACTGCATTCTGCTCTCCTGCTCTGACTGCAGGAGTAACCCAGTGGGGAAATCCAGGAGGATTCATGACTGGACCCAGATCACTTCACTTTCTGTGTCTGCCCATCAAGGGATGTTCAGACTTGGCAGCACAGCTCTGGAGAGCAGGGGATGAGTAAAGCATCCCTGTTCATCAGAGTTCATGGAGCCTTGAATTCAGTGCTCCAGGTGAACACAGCTTGCTGTGTACAGGAACTTCTTTCAGGTTTAAACAGAAGAGCGGATTTGTCACTGAGTACAGACATAGTGTGCTGGAGCTGACTCCAACAGCCTGTCTGTGCGCCCAGGCAGGCTGGGGTGAAGTATTCCTGCCCAGATTCCAGGCAGGAATACTCACAGCTTTATGGACTTCTCTGTCTGTGGTCCCAAGCTGTGCTCCCTGGAAGCAACACCAGCACAGGGCAGCTGTGCAATGTGGCTTTTTTCTGATCCATAACTATTCTGTCAGACACCATGACAGAGGGAAAACAATCCCATGCCTAGGCAGCTAGCAAACAAACACAGCTCCTGAGATGGACTGGCAGAAACTGATGGATATTTCTTCCTACTGCTGGAAAGCTTTGGCAGAGTGGAATGCATTGTCCCATGTTACCAAATCCAGCAGAACTAGGTCTTGTCTTCTTTAGATAGACCTTGTCTGCTCATGAAAGTTTCACCAGTTTAACATAAATGGAAGTTCAGATTCCCTTAATGAAATCAGCATGACCTCCTTAATGGTTATTTGTTTGAATTTAAATCTCTTTTTACGGGCTACACCCATTCAGTTTGTACCCATGTGAGCATGTGCAAGTTGAACAGGAGAGCACCAGCTGTAGGTTCAGATGTAAAGGTCCATCAGTTTCAAAAAGCCAATTTAATCTAACAGCCTGTCATGGTTTAACTCCAGCCAACAATCCACCACCCCACAGCCACTCACTCATTCCCCCTCAGCAGGATGGGAAAGAGGGCTGGAAAGGTAAAAGTGAGACAACACACGCGTTTAGATAAGAGCAGTTTTAAAATTGAAAAAAAAATACAAAATTGTAATGAAAAGGAAAATTAAAAAAAAGAAAAAAAAACTCTTTGCCTGCCTGCACAGCTCCTCACTGCCTTTTTCCAGACCCTTCAGGTTGTCTCTATGCATAGACAAGGTTCAAGAGTGTTTATAATCACCTACATTTTAATTTGGTTGTTCATTCTTGTCCATATTAAAGAAATGTTCACCAATACAATTAGCATTATTGAGCATTTTACCCACTGCTAGCCTCACCACTGTATCCACTGCATGATGCTCAATCTGTAATAATGCAGCAACATCAGTTTACAGTAATGCATTTGTTCCAAATGTCCTAGCACGGGCTGGGTGAGGGCCTGGAAGTGGCTGGTGCTGTAGGAGACCCACAATGATGTTCTGCGACCAAGGAGTTTTGGGAAGCAGTCAGGTGTGTGATAGGAAAATGTGGTGGGCTGCAGTGACAGCTGAGGCTGGTCCTATTTGAAAGTAAGAACCAATATTCTGGGATAAACATTGGTAAGTGAAGGCACTTGTTGATAATTTTGATGTTTACTGAGTGCCAATATGTTCACACAGTTCCTTCTCTAATGAGACTACAAACTGAAGCATGCCTTTGGCCCAAAAGAGCTGGAATCTCTGCCCTGCAAGTGGCAAATCTGTGTGTTTGTGAATGCATTCAGGAGCCATTCCATACTGCTGGGAGAAGCCAGGGCTTCATTGTTCACTAATGGGAACAGAGTGCAGCTGGAGAGGCAGTCTGGGACTGGTGATTTTGTGTTATCTGTGTTCTTGTTGGCAGGGAGAGGCTGGTGTTTGCTCCCATGTTATTTACACTTTAGTCTGTGCCAGGATCCTATCTTTCTAGGTGGAAGAGCTACTGCAATCCTGGGACGTGTGTTCTTCTGTATCTGTGTACAAATAAATAAATGAACCAGCACCATTGAGTGGAAGATCTCAAGAGAATTGGAGTGTTTCTGTAGTATGCTAAGTCTACTTAAAACAGAAAAAGCAGTGTATTGACTCTGATATTTTTCCCTAGGAAAAGCTGCGTTCTGCCTCAGGGTAGTGATGATAGTTGATGTAAGGATCACTTGCTAGAGAAGAGTTTGTGTAAGGTTGTATCATTTGGAGAATCTTCATTTTATTTGGGCTTCAAGCTGATGTATTTATCACAGAGAAAACATTTTTGTTGCTAAAAACTACAGAAAAAGCTCCAGAGGGACCAGTAAGAGTACTGACAAATTTCTAACAAATTGTTAGAAATTGTTTCTAACAATTGTTGAAATTCTCCTATTAGATGCTGCACAGCACTTGGAGAACCTGTGTGGAGATAGAGCCTATCCTGTCAGTCACCCTCGATTTCACTTGTAAAGGTTGATGTCTCATGAAGGTTGTTCTCAGACTTACCTGGAAAGCAAACATATTTTTCTAAAAAGTGTAGATGACTGACTTACCTCTTTTTCTGCAAGTCAGGCTTGTCTAGTTGCTCACATTCTTCCACATGCTTGACTGCAGCAAATTTTCATGGACTTCAAAAGGAAGGTTAGAATCTTTTAAGGAAGTGTTTTGGAAGGTGCTCAGATGCTAACTAATCAATGAGGGTCCACATGAGTTGCAGAATCTTTGTTGCATGAGTCTCTGAGAAACTAGGCAGACAAAATTGCTGCCCATAATTGAAGTCCTTCTGGAAAAAGAATGGGCAGCCAGTGCCATATGGCAGCTTCAGGATTAGTAATTGCCACGCAAATAGCAATAAAATGAAGGCTGCAATCTTGTATGCTTCTTCAGGGCAAGGTTCTGACAACATTCAGGAGTCTGGCAAAGGGTGAGTGGGTGGCTGGGTGTGGGGTTTTGGGTGACTTTGTGTTTACCATTTTCTGTGCTTAAAGAAAAACATGCACATCTCCTCCTAAGCTGAACTGTTTACTATAAAGGCTGCCTACCTGCCTTGACTCTTGTTGCTCTTTTTGTTTACAGCATACTAGTGACATAAAGCCAGGGTTAATTAGGCATTAGAGCTGTATTCAGACTTACTAAGGAGCTGTTAAAACTTTGATAAATGAAGCAAGAAATCATTACAGACCCTTATTTCACACATCTCATAAGTGTTAACAGTAATGGTCCTCAGTCTTGAATAATGGGCTCACATTCACAGTCCCTTGAGCAAACAGGCCAAGGAGGTATTTTTTTAGTGGATTACATAAATTAAGTTAGTTTGCTAACTAAACCAAACATCCTGCATACTCATTACTGCTCTTCAATATTTAGCCACATGGGACACTGATAACAGCAATCCTTAAAACACAAAAACCTTACAGCTCTTGTCTTCATAAATGAAGATAATTTAAAATAATAAAATAATACATCACAACCACAAGAACTTTTTTTCCCATGGAGCACAAGACTTGTCCTAAAATTCTTCTGCATGGCTTCTTCAAGTAGGTCCTTAAATTTAAACAGGGTCTTCGTTCTCTTATTCACAATACCTGCCACATGGCAGGTGCCAGGATGGGGCATCTTAATAGGACTTTTTTGCTGGTGCACTTTGATGTCACATCTGTTGTAACGAAGGTCCCAGGCTACCTCTGGCCTCCCAGGCTCAATTTCTCTTCACCATCTTGAAGATGTCAGTAAGGGGAATAAATATGAGGAATTTGTCCTAACAAGCTCTGCTTGCAAGGGAACAGCTTCCTTTAACCACAGACCAGATTGGCCATGCAAGAAAGTGGATCATGGAGCCCAAATTAATGAGTAATTGAATGACTGTTCTGCAAAAATGGAAACAACTTATAATCTGTGAATATAGCAGTGTGTGGCCAATCTACAGAGTTCTGTAAGTAGCAGGCATCCAAAGTATGCAGTTGACACCACCAGAATCCCTGCAGAATGAGGCATTCCCTCCAGGAGGAGGAAGATGGCAGTCAAAGTATGCTCTTGCATATGAACTTTTGACCCAAGTTCTGTTGAAGAAGGCACAGCTCATTACCCAGACTTCCAATGTAGGAAATACTGATGTTCTTATGATGCATCTGTGTGAGGACAGGTAGAGGATGAGAAAGCAGTTTGGCACTGTTGGTTCCCTAGGGGCACATGTCTGGAACATTCCAAGAATCAAGACAGGCAAAGAGAATTCAAAGAAAATCCTCCAGGCTGCAGGTTTTAGAGCAATGAGAGATCCACACAGGACCATGAAACTGTGTACTTTAACTGTGTTCCCTGGGGCTGCCTTCAGTAAACTGTTTGAGCAAGGCACAGACTTTACAACAACCCATTAGATTAGACCTTGTGGCTGCTGCAATTTACACTTTTCACATTGATGTTGGTTAGACATACAACAACTGAAATGCTATAGGTACTTGTCCTCTGTTCCAAAATATACAGGTCTCTTTAGCAACAGCCCTAGTCTGCATTCAACAGTACAGGTATTAATGAGCCAGAAAATACTTAATTGTACAAACCAGACTCAGCACACATAGCTTAGCTATACACACCTTTCAAATACACTGATTTCTTCTCAACCTACAGGGACCCCACTCTGCAGGGACATAACCAGTTGACTAAAGATTTGTGTGAAAATAGAGTCTATGATGTGAACACAGAAGACAAAGAGCTTGCTATTATCTCATTAACTATGAGCCCCTTTGACAAAGACCTGGGAGATGGGAATTTTGGGACCCCTTCCTGACATCTCCAGAGGCATCTCTGTCCATAGTAAATACCCTCAGTGCGAAGGGCAAAGATGATGAAATTTTTACCATCTCTGTAAGATGAACACTTAGTGGATGGTAAAGCTGGACCTTTATGGAGTGTTGTGGGAGGTTAATGTTGTTATTGGTAACATCATTGCAGTAATGCAGCAATGAATGTGGAGAGTTGAGTTTATTTTTACAACCCTAAGCAAGAGGATCCTGATTCTCAGATTCTCAGCAACCAGACTTGTCATTAATGTAATTTCTTTGATTTGGGGCAGTAATGGGACAGTGCAAGGTTTCCTCCCTAGGTGGGGAATAGCTGTTCAGAGGAACACTTACTGATCAGCAGGGACTGAAGACAGCCACTTCTGAACAAATTTATTTAATCCAGCTACTACCTGAAAAATGCTTGGCAAACAGAATCTTATCTGTTGTTCTTTAACAAATATTGTAAGGCTTAAAGATTTCATCAACAAAGCAAAAGTTTAGTGCAGAGTTCTACTTTACAGTTTATATCTGGTTAAGATCATAACAAAAGGAAAGTGAACTTACAGGGTCTCAGCTGGATACACATGAGTGCTGAACAAACAGAAGGTAATGACAATAGAGAAAGGGGAAGAATGTTCCTCTGTTGCCATTTTTATTGTCCTTGTTATGAATTTTTATTGAAAGTTACAGAGTTAAATTTTAGCAGTGGTGAATGCATTGTTCCTTCTGTTGCTCCTTGAGCTTTATTCATTAACTGATGCAGAGAGCTGGTTTTTTCCCCACCATTATTTACCTGTAGTTTCTGACAATGTCCCTCACAGACCTCACTGAGTATAGAAATAATAGTTGTATTTGAACAGCACTAATACAAACTTGGCTCCTAATAAGGGACAGTACAATACATATTAAATACAAGGTAGAAAGGCATGCTTCCAGAGCTACTTATTTTAGTTGGCTTTTATTGGTTTTGAAGCTATTGAGAGAAGTGAGGATGACAGATTATTTCTTATTACTTATAAGTGAAAACTGAGAGTTAATTTGTCCAAAAGTTTCTAAAACCAAGGCCTTCATAAATGCAGATAAGTGACAACTGTAGAAAAGATATTACAAAGCCTTTGCACCAAATAGTTTCCTATAGATGCCAGTAAGAATATTTTTGTTTAAAAATAAAACCTGTTTGTATTACAAGCATCTCTGGGGAAGGAAATACATGTACTTTTGCCTCTGACAGTTCTCCAATTACCATTTCTTCTTCTCTTTTCTGAATTTTATTGAAGTTGCATTCCTTTCACTGAGGTTTCCATGGTTATTGAGCTCCTGAAGATTTCATATTAGCCCAGGAAGCCACTCTTTCACTGTGACTCTGAATGCAGGTGTTGCTGCTTCTTGTTTTGTAGGAACTTAATCTGGCGAGCCCTCATCACCAAATTGGACTTTATTTCCCATCTTGATTTGTGTATTTTTTTCTCTAAATTCAAATGTTTTTCCTGCGCTCACCTTTCTGTAAGCATATAACAGCACAGGACTTGATTGATATTATCTGTCTTGGGGGTGAACATTGCATGTAAAAGGTGTAAGGGTTCAGCACATCTACCTGTAGGTCACTTTTTCTAACTTTATGTCACAAATGTCTGCATTTTGCTGTTCAGCATTTCCTCTTGTATCTGGATCACTGTAAAGCCTTTGCTTCCCCTGTGAGAACAGGCAAGGTGTGAGCAATGAAGTTCAACTTCTGTGTTATCCTGAGAAAACAGAGCAGACTTTCTCTTCATTTTTTAGCTTCCAGCTGACATTGCCTCCTATGGGAGAAACAGTTTCTGGTTACTGCAGGCCACCTAGCATGGCTTACATAGGGAATGTGTTCTTCCACAGCTAGGGACTAATGTCTGTGGGTATAAAAATTCCTCAGAATTTAAATGGCCCTTTCTCCTCAGCATCAAGTGCCCAGGTTCTGAAATTAGGATGTTACACAGACAAATTTATGGAGCTTGGAGGATTCCCTTGTTAAAATACTGCCATCACATCCAAAAGAAAGGGTCATCATTATTCTCTGTTGTCACTGGAACTCTTCCTCTCACTGGGTATTGCTACATCATCTCTGCTAGAAGAACATACCCTTGGCAATTAGAAACAAAGAGATTTATCTCTTGGTCTGGGGGGGAGAGGGAGGGTGTAAGCTCTGCAGTATCTGCTACTGTCTCCAGTGTTCATTTAGCTGTTTTGAAGACTAAGTTCTAGTGGCAGATCCCCTACTCCAACTAATCCACTAGTTATGCTGGAGAGGTGGTACATTTTTGAAGAGGAAATCAGAGATATCACCAACAAGTGCATCTCATGATGTACTACTTTGCCAAAAGATATTGCATCCCTTTGTGGTTTAAAAGATGGGAAAACAAGTGTCAGTCTTTTACATGATAAAATGCAAGCAACACATTTCAACATGCCACTTTTCTTTATGGGTTCTCAGTTCTACCCCATCAGAGCCACAAGAGTTTTGTGAGAACATTTTCCTGAGATCCCAATGCACATTGCCAATAGGAAATGAGGGAAAAGGACAAACCACTTTCTTCACATTGGTGTAGTAAAGCCAATGCATACATTCTCTCAGCAGTTTCTTTTACCTCTGTTTCCAGTGCATTTTTACAGTTGTTTCCAGAATATGTATTCTGGTGTGACATCAAAAGAAACCTGTCTTGGCAAAAGAGCAACAGAGAAAACTCATGGCTTTTTAATATAAATAGTAAAAAAGCTGTAATTAAATAGCTATAAAAAGAGTAACTGGCTTTACTCTGTGTGTCACCTGCTTTTTGTGCTAGATGTTCTTAGACTAAACCGTTGGGGGTTTTCCCCATTTGAGCCTTGGAGGGCTACTGTAATAAAAAGGTCAATGAGAGCAGCATTGCATTATGTCTCAAGATGAGACAAGCAATGGAAACAAACTGCATCCAAACAGCTAAATCTGGGGCTTAAGCCAGTCTCTGTACACTGAAAAATAGCTATCCTGAGCAAACAGACATGTCTTATTTCCTGAACATCAACAAACTGTGGCTCTGGGAGAGCTCTTGTATTCTTTCTTTTCTTTTCTTCTTTCTTTTCTTTTCTTTTCTTTTCTTTTCTTTTCTTTTCTTTTCTTTTCTTTTCTTTTCTTTTCTTTTCTTTTCTTTTCTTTTCTTTTCCCTTTTCCCTTCCTTCCTTCCTTCCTTCCTTCCTTCCTTCCTTCCTTCCTTCCTTCCTTCCTTCCTTCCTCCTTCCTTCCTTCCTTCCTTCCTTCCTTCCTTCCTTCCTTCCTTCCTTCCTTCCTTCCTTCCTTCCTTCCTTCCTTCCTTCCTTCCTTCCTTCCTTCCTTCCTTCCTTCCTTCCTTCCTTCCTTCCTTCCTTCCTTCCTCCCTCCCTCCCTCCCTCCCTCCCTTCCTCCCTTCCTCCCTTCCTCCCTCCCTCCCTTCCTCCCTTCCTCCTTTCCTCCTTTCCTCTCCTTATTGCCTCCTTTCTTGCCTTCTTTTTGTCTTGAATGGATTGAGTCAAGCGCTCTGTATTTAGAGTGGTCTTCTTCCCACTCCTAGTTATACAAATTCTCAGAAAGTTCTCCCCTCATGATCTCAATGATAGTAAACCATCATATTTAGCATAACAATCTGTCTCTGCAACTTTGACAAAGCACAAAGAACTAGAGACAGGTTCTGAGTTTTCCATTAAATCTGAGCTGAATTTCAGTGCATCTCTGTGTTTGTGGGAGCTCTGAAGAATGGCATTGCTTCTCAAGGCAACAGCTTAAGACCACGTGAAAACTGGCTATGGTGGGGTGTTTTTAGTTTTGTCCCTGCAATATTGAGTGCAACTTCACCACACAAATAGGTGTTCCAACAAAGTTGAAACAAAGTCCTTAAAGCTGCACTACTGAGTTTTTCTTGGCTGTGTTACTATGGATTAAAATTTCAGTCTTTGTTACCGGTATCCAAATAGACCAAAATATAGCCTTATTTGTAAAATCTATTGCAGTGCATAAAACTTGAATAACTCATCGATGTGGAAGACCTCAGCGAGCTTCAAATTCTTGCATTATCAGCTCAAAACCAAACCTCTAGAAACCCTTAGAACTCCTCTCTGATTATTTTAATCACTAGGGTGGTGTCCAGAGGCATACATCGCTGCACACCATAAGGCAAATCTTATCAAGAACAAATCTGTTCTGCACTGGGGGATGCTGCTATCTTGGCAAGAAAGAGACTGCTGTTGACAGCAAATATTCAAGGGCTTTCCTCTACTTGAAACATTTTATTTTGAACTATTTTTTATGCTACCATTTAGGCAGATATTTGCAACAGGGAAGCCTCTTCTAAAAGTCTTCAAGAAAAATAGTGCCCAGAATAAAAGAAATTGGTTTAGTATATGAAAACAAAGAAGCAACATGTGTGTGTTTTTAAGGCTGCAATTTCTCCAAGATAGTAGCAGGAAAAGATAATTTTACATCTCCATGCAGAAGCATGCCTAGTTTCACTTTTTGTGCTCTGAACAATATGGAAAAGTTCTGACTGCTGACTCTTGCTAACTCTTGCTTGCATTACTATAGACAAGAATTAACTACTTACACCCACGGTTTTACAGTTTTGGTCATTTCAATGACATGACTTGCAGCTGGTTGGACACCTCTGTTGGATCTTTGACAGATAAGTCTTCTTTAAAGAGACTAAAAAGTTTTTATACTGCCTTGTGAGCCAGTGCATCACTATTTCTGAAGCTTTTCTGTAGACAGGATTCCCTTTGAAGTCAATGGGAGTTCTCTCTGAATAAGAGCTTTAGGATTTGGGCCTCAGGACACAAATGCTGTGATCAATCTTTTGAGCATAGTGAGTAACATTTTCTTGGCTTTCAGAACTACACTAAGCCAAACAGTAGCCCCAGGGATTCAAAATAGGTTAAATGAGAGAATCTGCTTTCTTTCAACCTACATCTTTCTTTAGCTTTTAAATCAGCATAGTCCCCATGCCTAGTACTGACCTGCCAAAAACACCCTCCAACAATAAGAGCAGATGTTTTAATAGTTAGTTTTATAGTCAAACCTATCATGGCATGAGATACTATGGAATAGAGTTGCGTGCAATAAAAAACAAACATACTTGATGTGGACTGACCTGTTTAAAAGTTGAGACATGAACATACAGTCTGGAACAAAAGACTTGAAGACTGAGAACTTTCTTAATTATGTTACAGGGAGGTCTGCAGGCACTGATTTCAATCAGATCATCATAGTACAAAACACCGTGCAAACATCAGAATTAGTGATACAAAAAGTTGGCAACACAAGTAGGCAAGACTGATACTCCCTGTCTCCTATTCTTTATAATTCCTCTGACTTTGTACATGGAAAGGTCAGGTAGCAAGAGACTGTGTGACCTTCCAACACCTCTCACAAAGTCCAAAATGAAACCTGTCTCTCAACCTCCTGTCATTGTCAAGACTACTCTCCCTCTTTCACACAATTATAAGTGTATTACTGGACCTAAAACATCCTGACTTCCCATGTCCATCCCAGCCTTGGCTGAACTCCAGCATCCCCAGCCACTTTCCCCCATGAAATTGAAGGCCCAGGCTCTTCCTGTTGCCTGTGATGAAGGTTTTGCCCATGCTGATTTCAGTGGTAACAAGTGATAAATCCCACCCTGATAAAGGCAACTGTCTGAGAGTGCAGCAGGGCATCAGGAGTGTGGGGCAGAGCAAAACTCTCTTGAATTTTCAGTCTTCATAAGATATCACACAACTCTATTAACAAAATGACACGTAAGAGAACCAAGAGAAAAGACCAACCGAAACAAGAGAAAAAGGTAGCAAATTCTTATTTCCTAAACAGAGCTAAGAGCCTGAACATTTTACAGCCTCTTACCTGTGTGATATTATGGATGGAGGTGCACAGATGAACAGCCCAGTTCTTTCCCTGGAGTCCCAGCTCTGATGCTGGCCCATTAGCATTTTGATGGAGGAAGTCCTGCAACCTCTGTTTCTGCCCACAGCCAGTGGAGAGTCTCAAGCAGCTGTAAATATCATGTTGGTATGCATTGCAGTCTTCAGAAAACACTGAAGTCTTCAGGTGTGAATACATATGGGACTATCACTAACAGACAGAAGAGTGTTTTGGAGAAGTAACTTCAAAGATAATGAAGGAAACACAAAAAGCAATGTATTACCTGAGGTAAGAGCAACTATACTCCCAAGCACAAGCTCAGCAGCTAGAAGAATTCCTCCACAGTATCAGCAGGACTGAGGTCTCCACTATACACCAGATATGTCCTGGCACAGCTGAACCTACTTAAAATTTTAAACAAGTAAATCCTTGTCCAGCCTACAACTCACAGCAGTGATGTAAACAGCCTGCTGATTCAGTTGTACATGTAGATGGTTTCTAGTGTTTGCTTCTTTGATTTCTTCTCTTAATTTTGTTTTCTTTTTTTACATCTGGATAATGAGTTCCCTTCCCTCTCCTTCCTTCAGTTAGGTAAAAAAAACCCCTCTGACTTGCCCAGTTTCTTCAATGCCTTGGCTCTATGTCCCTGTGTGAAATCCAGGTGCTACACTGGTTCCTCCCTGGAGATTTCTGGTTTTGTTCCAGTCCCTTACCTTGGTTCCTGATCTTGAGGGAAGAGGCAAAACAGCCAGCAGGGAGAGGCATGTGATAAGAGACAGCTCAAGACCACTCAGCAGTTCAATCGGTTCACCTCAAAGAAGAGGATAAAGTAACATATTTTCCCTTCAAATTTAGAAACAAAGAGGGGTTTTATTTTCACCAAAATGGTTCCCTAAGTCTCCTCTCCCTTTCCCTAGGGTAGGGGTCCCTGCTCATCCCCAGGGAGCACAGAGAAGCCAGGCACCCAGTCACCACCATGGGGAAATGGGAGGCCATGGGCTGGCAAGTCATGAAGGGCCTAGGCAAGGGAGCAGCCTTGTGTGGCCCCTGCTCAGCCTCCTCTGGGGTGACCCATGGGGCAGCTGCTGCACGAGCCTTCAGATCACTCTGTTTGAGCCCAGCTGGCAGAGTGCACTCAGGTTTTAGCATCCTACAGAGTCTGAGATTGGTTCTTGACAATTCTTTCACCCCTAGTTTGGAAACTCTCTGGGCAGTAAAAATTGCTTACTTATGCCCAAAGAGAAGACTGCATCTTGCTTTTGTCTGTCCTGTTTGCACATATCTTTCTTGAGGATGAGTATAAGAAAATGGAACTGGAAGATCTGCTGTACAATAAATTCGGACACATTCACAATCTCACTTTTTTATTGCCAGAATACTCTCTTTCCTTGCATTTGAGGATTGCAAAATAAAAAATTATATATATTATAAAAGAATGCATGTTAATCTCCCATCTGCACTATGAAAGGTAACAGTGTTGTATGTGGACATCCTGATTTGACACAGCAACAGCTGAGGCAGCCTCTGGGGAAACACCACTAGAAACAAACTGTGCTCTCTCTGGAGCACTGGGAGCTATGAAATGATATCCTGAAATAAGCATCTTCCTGCTGATATCCAAGATGACACTGACAAGGACTCCAAGACTTCATATGAATGAAACTTGTACTCACACCAACTGTGTCAGAAATCCAGTATAACACACTTCCACATCAACTGGAAGAAAGATTAATCTAGAGAAAATAATTTCAGCTTTGAAAGAGAGACTGAAGAAGACTAATAAAAATGTATTTTCTTAATAGGATTTTGTTGATCTTGTGTTAATCTTCAAAAACTTGTATCTTCCTCCAGTGTAACACTAATGATAGCCTTTGTTTTTCCTTCTTACTGGCAATGAAGTTGGAACACACAGTAAACGTGTTAACCAGAGTGCATTGCTGAGTCTTAGGAGCAGCGCAACGATGTTTCCCAGATGCAGCTTAGAACTGTGCAATTGTTGTCTACCTGCATTAATTTGGGTTAGAGAAGTAAAAAGTGAATCAAAAAGTGGTCTCTTTCAGACTGCTTCCACCACCCCATTTAGATCATGCTAATCTCTTCTGTGTGCAGCACAGCAGGTCACTTTTAGCTGTGCATGAAAACAGTTTGTCTGAGCTTCCAGCCCAAAGGAAACAAATGGGTAGGACAAAAGACCTGATATGAGGAGGGGTCCTTGGCTCTCTTCTCAGCACTGCCACTAGAAAGGCATGACAGGGAGCAAGGCACTCAGTGCCTCTCTGTGGCAGTCTTCCCTGGATTTCAGCCTTTCAAGAAGGCTGTGGATGACACAGACCTGGATCATGCAGATGGAACAAAGGAGAGGTAGAACATAGTACAGGAGGAAAGCAAACTTGACAGAGAGTTGTAAAAATGGGGTGGAGTACAAAGTACAAGATGTTACTCTTGAGGAGCAAAACACACAATCTCCTACAAGCTGAGACCTCATCAGCTGCTGGTCACATGTCAGAAGATTATGTACAGCAAGAACTCAAAGGGAAAGAACTTCAACTCAAGTTAAAGAACAGCAGTACAGTAACAGAAAAGTATCAAACTAGAAATAAGAAGAGCTGTGAGGTTTGTGGTGGTCTGCTAGCAAGTAAAACTGAGACATCCATTCTACACTAATATCTTTCAAAAAATGGTGCTTCATCAGTTTATGAAAATCAAATTCTCATTCTGCGATCTTAAGTTTTAAAGAGTTGAAATTACTGACTTTCAAACTGGTTACAAAAGTTGAAATTACTGACTTTCAAACTGGTTACTGGTTTGCCTATAGTAACCAAAATGTTCTCAAGGATTAGGTTAACTATGGAAATGGTTGGAGTGTTCCCTGCACATTTAAAATGAAAGCAAAATACCATGTCAGTGGATTAGTAATATAAACTGGAACTAATTGGTCCAGTTCAATTGCTTATGGTAAACAAAATACAAATACTTGAAAAACACTAGAAATTACAGAAAGTTTATTTGATCTATTATATTACTTCAAAAGGTGTAACCTACCTGGTTCCTTATTAGTTAAACACAAAAAAGGACTACAGTTAAATATAAAAGCTTCATCTTACTAGTATTAGTCACCTTAAGATACTCACTTACCTGCTTATTACATTTTCATGGGTCTCATTTTCTCTTAGTTTTTCAAAAGCAATCATAAAGTTATTTCTTGACTTCATTAACATTATTTTTCCTGCTATTTTCCAACAAAATTCCATGATTTCTTGTCCAGACCTTACACAGTTTTTCTGTCAAGAGCTCTTTTTCCAGGTGTGAAGATATTTTTATATGTATATACACACACTCAGAACCCAAGGAAACGTAACTACGCAGATTTCATTTTAATTATAAGCACCGAGTCACAAGCTGAGCTTTGTTATACTTTAAAATACAAATTTCAACTATCTGTCAAGCCACAGTGCTGTTACCAAAAGGCATCTCAGCCATTAAAAGGGAAGGTCTTGGTTTCATCTACTACCAGCTTTATACGGTAATCTCTGTAGTGAAGGATGTCTGTTTCTGGATCTAGAGCAACAGCAAGCATGTCCTCCATCTCCTCCTGAGTAAAGGGCTCACCTGAAAGACAGAACAGAATAACATTTTATCTTGGTAAGTGTCCTTTCAAGGCAAATTCCACTGCCTTTCACTTGAAAGGATCTCCTTTTGATTCTCACACAGAGGAGAAAAGGTACAAAACTAGGTATCTTATTCCATCCCTTTTGACAAAATAAGTCCTACACACCAAGTGAGCCAGTCTAAAAGGAAGGAGACAGAGGATCTGGATCTATCTGATCTTCTAGTTCACAGACACCACAACAGCCTGTTCCTCTCTGCCATGGATTTTGAAACAACTATTTTTGTCAATTTTTCTCCTGTGTACATTCGAATTATTATCTCTCATTTGGCTCTCCTTGCACTTGTATTCATATCATGAAAGAATTCTGGTTTTTCTCTTCAAAGCTGTTGATGGCCTACTTCACCCCTCAGAGAGCCAGGTTACCATCTGATGCTAGGTCTTGCACAAAACCTGCACACCCTTTTGAACATGAGGCAGGTGGGCATGAGTCAGCCACACAAGAAAAGCAGGCTCTTCAGGAGATATTGAGGATTACAGAATGTACAACTTAAATCTTGTCTTTGAATCTCTTTGTTTGCATGCGGCTCTAGAAGTAAGATCAAGATAATGTAAGAATGAATGAGCACTGAAACCACTGAAACATCCGGAAATCTAAGCTGCAATTTTACAGGACAGCAAAAGAGTCACATACTTAGTGAGCACAGAGGTGTGCACAGAATCACAAAATATCCAGACATGACTGAATTGCAAATAAGGATAAGACTAAAAAAGTCTATTTTATAATGTCTGCAAGCAGGCAGATAAATGCTCTTTCCCTGCATCACTGACCAGTGAAATGTCCCAGTCTGCAGCCACTCATCACAGCGACAGCACTGTTTGAAGACAATGTATCTGCTGCAGGTTTTGGCCTGCTGGGTAAGGACCTGAAGGTGCCATATACATAAGTAATGTTTTTTACTTAAATACTGATATTACACAAGTCATGTTACCTCCTTGAGTCAAATGTTTGACCAGGTCGTCTTTGGTAATATATCCACACTTATTCTCATCCAAAGCCTTTAAAGAAAAAGAATAAATCTTGTGGTTTTAAGCTTATTGTATCAAAAAGCAGCAACTTCTTCTACCAGCAATTAGGTACTTGAATATTTACAGATATACAGACCTCAAATGCATGTAGAATAACATCTTCTGGAATAGGTTGGAATCTGAAACCAGAGAATCAGAAAATCACTGTTTGCCAGTGTTCTGAAAAAACTAAATATGAGTACTAAGGGAAAGGAAGGCTTATATTCCATGAGAATTTACTAAGTTTTGTCTACCAAACATTTAACTGCAGCCTGACCTTTTGGAACTGTCCATATATTTAACTCTTTCATCTTTTGTTGTACTGCTGTTTAATTTCCTTGTGCTGAGGAACCAGATGATTGTCTTCTGCATGTCTGGGCTGGCTTGGTGGGTTAGTAGGAATCAGCAACAGATGAATCATTCTACAAAGCCAATGCACTGAACAGAAATGGACAAACCAAGAAAACAAAGTTTTGTCCAGGTAGGCTGGTAGCTAGGCAACAGACCACCTAGTGGGACTTGGGCAGCCTAATGAGCTGATGATGAGCAAAGGAGGCTGGTAGCTATAAAAGGTCTGTCACTAACAATTTCACAGAGAGGGGAGAACTGACTGAGCACGTTTGTGCATGCATATGCATGCTTGATTTCAGAGCAGGAAAGCAAGCTCAGTGCAGCAATGGAGACTTTCCATATCCCAGCAGGCTCCCACCAAACCCCCAGAATACTAAAGAGAAGCAGCTGAATCCAGGGAGGTTCCAGCTGCTTGACTGCTTTGTCCAGACCCGCCTCAGTCTTTCACTATCTAAAAATCAAATGTGCTAAGAAGCAGCCTTGGATTTTATGATCCAAATCTCATGTACCCTTGCTTAAGTGAACTATGGACACAGTGCCCCAAAAGATGCAGAAGGTCTTGACAAGCCTGCTCTAGCCTGGGGAAAGAGTGCAGGGGGTGTTTTTGTGTGTGTGTGTGTGAGTGTGTGTGAGTGTGTGTTTGAGTTTGCATGAAGGGAGTGTAGAGGAGGAGGAGGAGGAGGAGGAGGAGGAGGAGAGCCCAAAGCAGCAAGGCATCATTTTGTGAAAGGGTGAACACCAGTGCAGAGCCACAGCTACTTTTTTTTTCATGTGTAGAACACCCTCCTACCAAAGGCCCTCTGTGTGCAAAATAACTTCTCAGGTTTGGATAAGACTGAGTTTCTCAAAAGCCTTGATGAC
The DNA here is from genome assembly GCF_028769735.1 of Zonotrichia leucophrys gambelii. Taxonomy (NCBI): domain Eukaryota; kingdom Metazoa; phylum Chordata; class Aves; order Passeriformes; family Passerellidae; genus Zonotrichia; species Zonotrichia leucophrys. The sequence continues at coordinate 73,743,283 of NC_088172.1, forward strand.
CATATTTAAAATGAAAGATAAATTCCTTGTAAATGATCTTGCTTTAGTGCAAAATGTCGAAGTAGCACAAGTCCCTATGTATGTGCAAAGACTTCTATGCACCTTTGTGACCACTTTTAAGTCAGCAGTCTTTTAGAGTGCTAATTGTACACATTCAGCTGTACCTTCTCAGTAACTGTAACTCATATGTTCAGAGAAAGCAATAGTTATGACCTTAATTTGCATACAAAATATTTCAGAGATACACAAAGTGTGTTGAATAGCAATTCTGATTCCAATTAGAAATACAAAAGCTAGGTACTATCACAATTATGATTATAAGCTGGTATTATTTATATCATCCGTACAACATAATTTAATGTAGATGAACTAATTTTGAAACAAAATCTATATAGCTAATGTAAAATTAGTTTAAATGACAAAGAAGATCTACACTCCTTCCAGTTACATAAAATTTCTGTGGATATGCTTTTCAGAATCAACCCTGTCAATCTGGAATAAACTACAGACATATAAAATTCACTTTCCATTACCTTTTGTCAAGTAGAACTTTTGTCATCACTGGAAGAAAATGTTCCAGATGAACAAATCCACCCGGTTCTTCTACTTCTATCTAAAAATAAAACTTAAGTGTGGCAGGATATATGACTCATTAGCAAACTAACCCAAAAAACAGAATATCGGGGTGATCCCTGCATTAAAATTACAGCATTAGACTTTGAATATTTATATCAGGTCTTTAATATCATATGGCACCATAACATCTGAGTGAAAGGCTTGTGATCAAATAGAAAGAGATTCAAGGAAGAGCTAATATCCCAGGGAAATACAGATCTGCTATTAGACATTTGCAGCAACTCAATATTGCCCTCTTGTGCTTCAAAACCATTCATGCAAAGGAACCAGACACCGAGGAACTGATCTTATCTGCCACAATAACTCAGCAGAAGTTTAAACATTCAGGCTGAAGCCATACTAGTAAAGTCTATCAGGATCTGGAGCATTCCCAAGCAGAGTAACATGAACACTCATTACAGCAAACCATGAGCACGTTCCCTTGGCATGATTTTGAACTGTGCCACCCAACATTTCCCCAGCAGATCCTGGCTTGGACCTCAAGGACTTTTCCCCAGCAGGATGCTTGGTGCAGCCCCTCTGCATGAAGCATTTACCAGGGTGGGCATGAGCTGCTCTGTGCCTGCTGGCTTCAACACCCAAGGATGTTTCTGGACATATTTAATTGGCTAGCTTGGATATAGCTCCAGTCAAGTGCACCTCAATGATGGAATTTGTTGCTTTCATGTTTCATGAAAGAAAGCTAAAGAGAGGAGTCAGGGGAAGGACCAGAGAGGCAGGCAAACTGAGTCAGGACCAAAACAGCCATAAGGCAGCCTATAATGTGCTACCCAAAAAAGCAAACAAATTAGTTCCAAACCACTGGGGACTTCTAGCAGCATTCTCACTGCATTCCTATACTTCCACAGGAGATAAGCAACATAGTAAAAACTGCTTTGTCATTGGGGTGCACCCCTTCCCTGAAAATTTTAAGTTTTGCTCCCAAAAGGAGCCCTGTTAATTGAGCTAGCCTATTCCTGTCTGTGTTGAAACTGGATGCATGCCTTGAGGTCTCACATGGCAGCAGCAACACCTTGCTAGGCTCCCTGAGACACAGCTGAGATTGAAAGAAAACTCGAACAGGCACTGATTTGAAATCTTCTAACTGAGCCAGGAAAAACTTAGTAAGGAATCTTCCTCCTGGGAGCTGGGTCAGAGCTGGGGCAGTTCCTGATACATCCAGTTGCTTAAATGGAAAGCTGCAACTGCTGCTGCATGCTCTTTTCCAGTGTTCTGGAAGGGGGTTGGGTGCTAAGAGAAGCCAGCCACCACGTCTTGCTGCTTTAGAGTGCAAACTGCCTTGAAAAAACACATTATCCCTTCTATTTGGTGAGCCTAGCAGAAAGGATCTTCAGCAAGAAAATGAAGATATTACATGCTTCATTCCAAACCAAATGGAAACTTTTACCATCACAGAATCACTTGTTTTGCTGCTTGCTTGATTGAAAGGATTTAACAAAACACCTGGCAAAACCTTGTCCTGGGAGGTGATCAGCAACCTCAGCTTCCTCTGATGTGGAACAAACAGCTTCCATCTCAGAGTCTCTATAGATCCAGCAGCATCTTGAACAGTTAAAATTAATCCTATTTCTAACACTTCTTACTCTTCCTCATGCTCACTCCTTTTCTACACCTCATTTCTCATTGATGTTTTTCCTTTTCCGTATTTCCTCCTCTTTTCACAGTAACAGTATTTCAGACTCTGTGAGTTCCACTCGATTTCTTTCCTTTGGGCACATCCACAGCTCCCATAACAACTGTATTGTAGCACCTGTAATGTTTTGTATATCTCTTCTCCCAGCCAAAACTCTGAGGTACTTGAAACACAAAGAAACAAAAACATCTTCCAGAGTTACCAGGCACAGCACTGTACTGCACTCCAGGCACTGTAGTAACCCTTAGGTAAGTTTCCACCATCTCTAGATTTAGCATTTAATCTTGTCTTTGTGAGCAGGCCTAGAGATATAATATTAAGTACAGAATTGAGTATAAGGCAATATAAGAAACATTACATGATAATTTACAGAGATGACATAATTATATGAATGCAGGTTTTGCAGATATGAATAACATGATGGGAGCATGTGCTAGTTTAGCAATAAGGCTAACAGGAAGATGAAATGGCAGAGACAAAAGCAGTGAGAAACAGAAATGAATCACAGTTCACAATGGGCAACAATACTGGGGAAATGGCTTGGTTACAAACTGGCTAACAGACACAATTTTTACCTTATCTAGATTAAGATAAAATGGCCAATTAAAGTGTCATCTTACATAAATCATGTTTGTGATTATCATAATATATGAAGGATTCCACAAGAAGACAGCGTTCTTCTGGTACTAAACCTATGCCTAAGTTTCATTTACAGGCCCCATGAAACATTATTCACTATTAATTTTCCAATGCAGTGTTCTTTAAGGTTAATCGTCACTCTGAATGTATTCTTTCTTCTTGCAGTATTTGTGCTTTAATATTCTTACAATCAGCATTTTCATACATGTTACACTGCTGTATCTCAAGAATCTTCTACCTCGTGGCTACATTGCACTGTACTTTTTATGTACTACTTATCTCACATTTTTTGAGTAATACTGAAAATTGGGGAAAAAAAATAAGTCAAATCTCTTCCAGAGGACATGGCAAGCCTTAAATTCTCCTGGCTCCCCTGGACTTGAACGGGGTTGTCAAAGCATCCCCATTTTTCAAATCTCCTCTTCAGTGAGGAGTTGCACTGTTCATTTGCTGTTAAGAAAAGTCACTGTGGAACAATAAAAACATGATCTATATTAAGCACCATAATTTCTCTTTCCATTTTATCTTGTTTGTCAGTGGGAGCTGGGACAATCTGGTTCTGAGAGTACAGAACCAGAGCAGACAGATTGCAGAATCATGTTAAAACAGCTTTCTCCTCTAGTGGTTCTCTGCACTTCCTCATCTGAAGCAGCTGCATCATTTTCACAAGACTTAGTGCAAGACTTCTCACACTAAATTCAGATCTACAAGAGGCCAGACAAGCCTAGTGAGGGGAAACTACTACTGCAACTATCCAAATTTTTGTTGGAGCAGGAAGAAAACAGTAGGAGACATAAATTCCCAGTATCCTGACCTACACATGAAAAGGAGAAAAATCCTTACCCCACCTCTCAGCTTCAGCACTGTCCTCTCCTTAAAGCAGCATGCCCATTTGCAAAAAGAATGTGAAGTATTTTCCCACTTCTTAGTCCCATTTATTAATCACACCATGCCAAGGCACCAGCACACCACTATTCTATTACAAGCATGATGTAAGGAGACAAAAAATTAGTGTAGGAAAAGACTGTGGAGAAATGTATTTAATTTCTTTACCTTACCACTGCCTATCACTGGGAGAATGAGAGGACCACCAGGTCTTGTGATGTTTTATGTCCTGAAGCCTGATTTACAAGCTTAAGCAATCAAGTAAGAAAAGATTCTCATCTATAACTCAGAAATCTCAAGGCTGAGAAAGACCTCATGAAGGACAGAATGTTGAAAGGTCTGGCTATAAGATAGCAATAACAGGATCTCGATCACAAAGTGGCAGGCTTTCCCTCTGGGTATTTTTGGAATGTGATGTATAATTTTAACACCTGCTCAAGAACTGATTTTTACTACCTAACCCTGCAATGTGTTTCCATGGCAGGTCCAGAAGAGGAGATTATTAGAGTTTGGATATCTGACTGAGGTTTAGGACATTCTTTTTCATCAGTCAGTTTTTTCTCCATTTTCTATAAATGTCCCTCCACCTTGGCATGGTGTCACAGTCCCCCTTTGGATAAAAAAGAGTCCAAGACTCCTCATTTTAACCCATCAACATTGTTACCTCATCAGCCTATTTTACTTCAGGGCAACCTACAAGACTGTCCATGTGCTGGAAACATTTCCATGACACTTCCAACATCTTGGAAAAGAGTTTAGGTTTCCCATTCAGCAAGGCAAAAGGGCCAAACTTATGCAAGTTGAAGACTGAAAAAAATACAACAGATCAGAACATTTACCTGTTCAAGCAGTTTCTGTACTTCTGCCTCAGTTGGGAAGCAACCCAGTGCTCTGACAATGCAACCAATCTCCCTGGAGGAGAGGAGAGGAGAGGAGAGGAGAGGAGAGGAGAGGAGAGGAGAGGAGAGGAGAGGAGAGGAGAGGGAGGGGAGGGGAGGGGAGGGGAGGGGAGGGGAGGGGAGGGAGGGGAAGGAAGGAAGGAAGGAAGGAAGGAAGGAAGGAAGGAAGGAAGGAAGGAAGGAAGGAAGGAAGGAAGGAAGGAAGGAAGGAAGGAAGGAAGGAAGGAAGGAAGGAAGGAAGGAAGGAAGGAAGGAAGGGAAAAAACATCTTTGTTAATAAGTCTGCAACACAAGACTGTTGACAATACAGATACCAATTCAGAGATTGCATACAGGAGTGTGCACATAAAAGCACACAAGAAAATCTATGTGGAATTTTAAGATGATGTCTCAATAAGCAATGTCTACTTTTTCAGACATAAAATATTCTGAAGCTCCTTGAAATTGTTCTTTCAATTTCCCAAAAATAATCTTTACTATTGTGTTGCACTGTACTGTGTGCAAGTTACTTTTACATTGCTGCTCTCTAACTGTAATGCTTATTTTCAGTAAAGTCTATATAGATGTAGTTAACAAATCACTTGGAAATCAACTGAAATGCAAAGTAACAAATAAAACACATACTTCCATTAAATGCTATAAAGCTACAAAATCTAACTGCATTAAAGAACAATTACAAAAGGTGAGGAAGAAGGCAGCCCTGCTATGTCCATGCTGCACTCTCAGAGAGTCAAACAGAGCAACAAAGTGGCTTATCACCACTCTGTTTATGCTGTGAATATATTCACAGCTTGCATTTACTGCTCAACCTGGTGCAGCTGTTCTGAGGCTCTAAATAAAATTCTGACCAAACTAGCAATACCTCAAAGATGAACAAAGTCTAAGATGAACAACGTCACAGACTACAAACAAAATTATTGTAAGGCTGTAATAAAGCTTTAATTATGGTATGATTAAAAACAAAATAACAGAAGCATTAATATAGTTTATGATTTACAATTCAATTCAACAACACAGAAATATAAGCACATTTGAATATCTATTCACAGTACTGGTGGTTCCCATGATCCAAATCTCTGTGGTTCCTTCCCCTTGACCAGTGGGAAATTTTTCCAATTTGTGCAAAAATCATATTGCCCAATAAAAATGGTGGATACCAGGAGGAATGATCTTTGTAAAATGTTCTTATAACAGTAAGGCCCTGAATGCAGCACACCAAGCATATGCAAAATTATATGTATAAGTCTATGACCTCCTCAGACAGGTCCCAAGGAGTTCCCAATCTGACTGAAAACATGTGAGAAGCACTACAACAGACAAAAGAGGTAAAAAGGCTGGCTGCACAAAACTAGCTACAGAGCAAAACCCAGTCCCACACATCCATGTGCTCTGAAATGAAACCATCTACTCAAATGCCCCTGCCCCTGTGGGTGTGAATGGCCAATGGCCTCAGGGAGGTCACTCACTGAGACATAATCCTTGTCCATGCATCCTACTTCTGGTGTGTATAATATTGCATTTGTTATTCTCACTCCAGCACTCCCTCATATTTTCCAGCTACTCGTAACTATTCCCTGCCTCCACCAGAGCCACATCCAACACAAATCCTGCCTCCTTGTTGTCCCACACTATTTCTGCTCTCACAGACTGCCAGGGATGGGAATGCTGCCATCATCCTCCTGCCTCACTTCACTCACACCCAGTAGAACTGTGATGTGACTGAGGTAAGTCAGACCCTAGAAGAGTCTGCAAAATCTGGCACTGCTGGATGCTCTATCTGGCACTCTGCCTGCATGCCAGCACAAGGATGTTGCTTGAAGTGCTTCTGGTAAAAAATGTCAGGACCCATTTGGTAATAAGGTGGAGTTTAAAGGACCTGATAGGAAACTATTTTGCTCCAAGTCCCTTCCTCTCACTTAGTTCAGCAGCTGCAGTTTCTACTGTGTAGTTACTAGATTACAAAAATGATCGTTAAAATCAAGGTTATGATCATACAAGTTTTGTAAACAGATGCAATGAAAATTTTGGGTCATGGTTTTCACCTTGCATATAACACTTTCAATGACGAGATTTGCAATATCACAAAAGTTCTTGACTGAGGGACATGAAATATGCATGAAAAAATACCATCTTCCTCATGCCTAATTTCTACTAGGAGTCATGGAATACCAATGTTGGCCTGTCAAACCAGTATAATTTTTCATTCTTCATGGATATCTGATATTTCAGGCATTAATCCTGATACAGCTACAATTGCAGTTAAGAATTGTGCTGTGCTGCCACCTTCTGATACAAGATAATAAGCCATTAATAATCCCATTTGTGATACAGCCCTGCAATATGAACGTGGAAATAATTAGACAATAAGTTTTTGTTCATTGTCTGTATCTGTACTACGAAAAAATTAATGTGAAATTGTGCATTTAGTACATTAAATGGACTGGATGTCTATTGGATGTCCCCTGTACGAATGAACACATTTTTAAAAGAGTCTACTTGTATCATTTCATTGTTGTAACATGCTCCCAAGCTGTATATCCATATATAACGGAGTGAGAAGTGGAGAAAGTTCTAGAGCTGTTTAGCCAAGACTGCAGATGTACCTGGCAAACAAACAAGCAGTGAGCATGCCATGGTGCAGGGAGGGCTGGGGGTGGAACTGGTGGGGCTCTGCCCCGGCCTGGGCAGCCAGGCCCATCCTACAGCCCAGCCAGGAGCAGGCACCAGGGGGCACCGGGACAGCCCCGAGCACCAGGCTCCTCCCTGGGCACGGACCAGGCGATTTAAGAGACCACTCTCCCTACAGAGCCCTACACACAAGGGAACAGCAACTCTACTGAGCGTGGAGACATATCCTGATATTCTCCCCATCGGGTACAGCTGAAAAACCATCACTTCTATGAAACACCTGCAATTTCTTACATTTAGAATCATTAGTAAGCATGCATTGCTACAACCATCGCATAAATATTTTGCACTTCCCTTTCCTCTCTGTAATGTAGAAAAGCTGTTTGGAACATTTAAATATGTTTCTCAATTTGTCTTCATGCAGAATGTCTAATGACGACAATTTCACCAGTTCCCACTGAGAAATGCTCCATTGTAGCATTTCTACTCAATAACTGATTTATAATTAAAAGGATATTCTTTTGAAAATAATAATTGTAAATACGAAAAACTACTCCAGTAAACTTTCATGACAACAGCTTATAACATCAGAACCAGCTCCCTGAGACATAAACATGTGGTTTATGCATTTTATAACATAAGTTATACAAGTATGAGTGTTTATATTAAAATTAAGTTCAAGTAGCACTGTCAGATATTCAAACTTTAAAAATATCAGAATTAAAAACATCCAGGAATTTTTAGGCATCCATCCACCCACTACAAACATACTTGTCCAAACAGGGCCAAAAAAACTGTTTCTATTACATTTTCTGGTAAAGCAGATGCCAGTTTAGGAGCTGTTTATCTCTATTGAGATTCTGTAATATATTTGTGAATATGTGTACAAACCTGACATCCACAGTTTTATTGGATTCACGGTCAAACACCTCAAAAGTTTCTGTAATCTTTTTCTCAATTTCAGCTACTAGGACATCTGCAAAAAGAAACATAAGAAAAAGAATGATTCACTGAGCTGTTACAACTAATATATTTCCAGTTTGAGACTTATGACAGCAGAAACACCAAAACTGATAAAGAGCAGACAGGAAAGGTACTTTGAAAAAGCAAAAGTTATGAAAAACCTCCATCTAAATGCAGGATCTGTCATTTATATTAGTAATATTGCCTTGCTATGGCTCTGCAGCTACATCAAGTCTGCTGGCAATGGTTTGCCTCAGCTTCAGGGACACACAGCTAGGTGTGCACCCTGCCCAGAGCGTGCCACAGCTCACTCTGGACCACAAGCCTGAGCCCTTCCTGGCTGCCACTGGGCCAGAGGAAAGAGCAAAGCAAACATTGGCCCATGCTTGCCCTGAGATGGGGCTGAGTCACCTCATCCAGGCTCCTGCATCCAGGAAAACATAAGTGCTCTCATGTCCGCTCAGTCAGTCATAATGTATGAAAAGCTAAGAACCAGGGATAAGGAGATAAGATGTATAAGGTCTGTGCACAGTGAATATGGCTCATGGTAAATAATTCACAGCAAGAGTTTGGAAAGGGAGGACAATCTCAGCAAAGGAGAAGGAGTAATTTGCTGCATTTGCTTTTTATATCTCTATCTCAAAGAATGGGGAAAGCAGAACCACAAGTTATCACAGATATATCTCACATAAGCCAGAAATTGCATTATTGGGGCAAGCTAAGAACCAGGAAATAAGTTCTGCAGAAAAAAATATAAGGAGGAGAATGGTCTATCTCAAAAGGAAATCTCCCCGGCAAGAAAGCCAGGGTAAAAAAAATAGTGAACTGGTAGCCCATTTATTAGTTTGACTCCAAATGACAGAATATAGGAAGCAAAGTGACATGAAGTTGACTTCTTGGTCCCTGTGGCTAAATATAGCCCCAAACTCTGTTTTGCAAACCAGCTCCCAGGAGGCAGCATTTCTTAAGTTATCCCCCAAGCCTCCACAGAGATTCCAGAGGGAAAATCTGAATAACAGCCAAATTGAGATTGGTATGAGGGACACTTGTTTTCTCATTTTCATACTTGTCTTCTGTATTTTCAATAGAATAAGTAAAACAAAACTCTCCTCTAGTAGACAATACATTTCCTTCTTTAGCTGATGTGGTGTTAAGTGCTGCTGAGCAGCTCAGGCCAACATTAAGGCACCAGATCTGTTTTCTACAGGCATAACAAATTCATACTTCGTTTTCTACAATGCAAATAGTTTGGGAACCCCTGGGGCTGTAGTATGCGTTCATTTTTTTCATCTGCTTTCTTGCCCTTATGACAGAAATGTCATTTTGCTGACAAAGGGTATCAGAACTGAACATACCTGAATGATACATTGGCTTTGTGATCTCCCTCTCTTTATCTTGACCCATGAGCTTTTTCATTGTGTTTTTTCCTCCTGTGCAGTTGAGGAGGGCAGAGAGGCTGCACAGGGTGCCTGGCAGCTGGCCAAGGTCAGCCCATTGCAGGCTACAAGCACTTCAATACAGCAGTGTATTGACCCAGATAAAAGGAACCTCTTCTGCAAATAGAAGAGAGGTGCATCCCCTCATAGAGCTACAGCTGCCTGCTGCTTTCCATCTGTACTTGGTACTGAAGTCCCCAGAGGATACACAAAGAGAAGGCAAGTAGGAACATATCCCATACTCCTCTCCCTGACTTTATGCCCCTGGTGGAAGCATGGGCAGGTATGTGTGTGATGGATTGGAGACTGGAGCTCACTGAGGAGCTCCATGCAGTCCCCAGGCACAGGACAAACTGTATTTTCACAGCCTGACAATAATGCCTACCTCTTCTCTGCCTATGTGCCAGTAAAATCCACATTCAATTACTAAAAAAAAAAAAAAACAAAAACAACCCTATAGTTAAATCTAAGTGGACCTTGTGAAAAAGTCCCTAAAGACTCTCAAAGTACTAAATTTGATGGGGTTTTGTTCACTGGTTATTTCAAAGTCTTGCATCATGTCTCCCATGTAGACTCAGATTCAGTTCTTGACATCAGGCACTTCAATTGTACACTACAACTTGCAATAGAGAAACATTGAAGGAATATTTATAGCTGTATATTCTTGGCATGATGTATGAGACTTCCATAGAAATAAAAATTAGCCAAGAGAAGGCAGGGAGAGATTTTAAGTGGGGGTACTCTGTAAACATCCGGCCTTTGCAAGCTCTTTTCCATGAAGACAGTACACTTTAATCATACCTTCTGAAGAGGCCTGATAAAGAAAATTCCTGAAATGAGATGAACACGATTTAACCTAGGTACCAGATAATCTACATCTCTTCCAAGAACTGAGAGGAAGTTGTGACTAAGAGCCATATCCCTGGAAGAAAACATGATATACTGTTGTCCTCTTAAAGACTTTCTGTGAGATGAGTAAACACATAATAAGCTACTGGCTAAATTTGTTGTCTTCCCTCTAGGAATGAAAGCCAAAGACGAAATAAACAGAGCCAGGAGACTTCCCCCTTTTTAATGCCTTTATTAAAAGTGATCAGCTCAGGATTGGGCAGCTCGGCGGGGCTGCATTCTCCCGTCGTCTCTCCCAGGAGGACTCAGAGAAGGAGGATAAGCGCAGCTCTGCCCACCAGGGGCAGAGCTGGGGATCAGGTCCTCGTGGGAGCCTTTAGGGCATGATGATCCTTCGCTGTTACTTTTCCCGACCCCGTCCGCCCGGTCTCGGCTCTGGGGACGACTCCCGTGGTCAGGGCGAGAGGGGCTCCGAAGGTGTTCCGCATCTCTGCAGGCTCAGCACTCGGCTCCTCACGTCCAGACATCACTCCAGTCTCTCAGCGCTTATTTGGCTCGTTGTTTTTGGGGTTCTTCCTGCACGTTTGGAGTAGGGGTCCCACACAGCATGCTGGTCCTTAGAGTTATTTTGCATATCCCTCCCCTCCAAAGTCTTTTCTCCTCACTGTTCGGGAGGTACCGCACCCTTTACTGTCTGACAGAAGAGCTATTAAATCGCCAGGGCTTTTACCGATACAAAAACAACCATTAAATACCATAACACAGGCAGCAGGCCAGCCATAGTGGTAACCTTTTTCTTACAGAAGAAAATCAACTGAATTTTTGTTCATAACAAAAGATGTTCAACAGAATTCAGGCTGGCAAAGCTGTTTATCTGAAAAATTCTACAATTCACTCAAAACCTCTCTTTGTGAGGGAAAAGCACAGAGATTCCAGCTCTAGGACAAGAAATGGGTAAAGTTTTAAAATTATCTGTTCAAGAAGGGCATCAAGAGATCAGACACACAGTTAACTCAGTGGATGTGGTGCTGAAATCGTTCTGTACAAGGAGACTCTCCACCATGGATAGATCAATGAAAGTTTCATGGACAATGTTCTAGCAGTTTTTCAGAATAGAAATACCTGCATTCTGACAGAAAAAGATTTCACTCACTTATTCTACTAACTAGAAAAACAATATACAGTGTCAAAGATGGAATTATCTCACTTTCTGTAATGGTTTAAATAAATAAACATTGAAATATAGCATGCCAAAAAGGATTCCAATAGCTACATCTATTTATTCCCTCAAAGAAATCCTGTAGGTGTGATGCATTATTTCCATTTTTATGCTGTTAAAATGCTTGAGATACTTATCAATGTTGTCCCATCCTAATTGATTTTCCTACCACATATGCAATAAGAAGAAAAAATGTCTTAAAATCTATTTCTCAGATACATTAACTGAAACTGTATTCACTATCAAGTTTTCTTTCCTATACTATCCTTTGCTGCTTTCCCGTTTTGTTTAGTGTGAACTAGATAAAACTCTTGGTACTGCCAGTTAAGTAAGACTGACAGAGAGCTGGGACTCCCAAGTCAATTCTGATGGTTCTTGCAGAATGAATTGTCCCTCCTCAGCTTGTCCAGACTGTTCCCCAGCACTCTGAGGCCCATTTGAAGCCATCCCTTAAGCAGAATACCTGCTTCAGTTGTGACATTTCTTCTCCAAAAACCACACTTTCAGCCTTTGTAGGGAACAGAAACCACTTAGCTAGATATGGCTCTGCCAGACTCTTGAGTAATGAGAATTTTAAAAAGGGATTTCTAGTTGATACAATTTGCTAGATTCTACTATTCACTTAATACATTAGCTTGCTTTCTTTCCTTCCTAGGGGCCAGTTGCTCTGATGGTTCAGAAAGCCAACCCTTTCTCTCACTAAAGAGAAAAAATGAGTTCTCATAAGAGATAGTCCAGCATTAAACACCCACTAAAATGCTGGGGAGCAGCATCTGTCTGTTGCTCACAGGAAAATGCATCTTGATGAACTATTTACACTATGAAATACTTTTAAACTCTTTTTATGTTACTTAAAAGAGTAAAATTAAGGCTTGATTTGTAGAAGTACCGGTGGACTTGATTTTATTACTTCATGTTACTACACACACCTGGAACATTAGTATTTACAAACATTAATTTAGGTGTGTTTTAATAAATATTGTCAATTTTATATTTAAGCTCCCATATGCATGTGGATATCTTATCAATTATTAATTACTCCATCCTCTTTCCATAGTACTATGCTGTGGCTGCAGGCAGGTGTGAGGAAACCCCTGAGGTCTCTGCCAGAGAAACAGGAACCCTTTCTCATGTGGGCCTGCCTTGTGGAACTTGTCAGTCTGAAGGGACAAGGGACACAACCAGACAACCCCAACTCAGTGACAGTTTCAGAGTCATTTACATGTTGTTATTCCAGTGCTATTTAAAGTGCTGTTATCAAGAGCTCTTTGGTAGATTTCCCCATCCAGTAACTAGGGCTTATCAGCTGGAAGTACAGAATCTTATCAGTGGCTTTATACTCCATTCCTTCTCTTTTCCACTAGCCATTATTTCTACCAAAAAAGTAGACAGCAACCCTGGTCCTGTCAGCTGAACTGAGAATGAGATACAAAGACTGCCATGAAGAAAAAGGAACATTTGAAGAAGGTAATGGAGAGGACATGATTGTGCAGGCAGCCAGTCTCCGCTCTACTCCAGCAATTCCATAGGACTCCTATGACCACTCTTGGCATGCTTTTAGGATGAAAGAGATGAACCAAAAACCAAAACAGATTTGCCTTTGATGTTTGCAGACACTGTTTCACATGACCTCTCCCAGAATCCTTCCCAAAACCACAAACGGAAATAGGGGCATAAGAATTGGGGGGAGGGTTGGGGTGAGAGGCAGGGGAGGGGGGATGGTGGGAACAAAACCAAAACCACACGAACAAACACATCCGAAACTAACAGCAGTTCTAATGAGAAGAAAGGTACCATGTATGTTTGCTCAAATATAAAGAATAAAAACAGCAAGAGACTTAAGAGACTTCACAATGCAAACTCTGGGAGGTTATCAGTGAGCTCTTATGAGATCTAATCAGGCTTTTAACCAAGTTCTAACTGGACCATCACCTCGGTCAAGATACTCAAAAGCTGTCACAATACTCAACATCACCTGTACAGGTGAATTCTCAAACACTCTCAAATAAGCTCATCAGTTTTATCAAGGCATTGTGTCTCCGGAATAAAAAGGGAAAGCCAGTGGTCTCATAACATGAATTATTATTGATAATACCATCATTCTGCCACAAACATTTGGGTTGAATTCATGGGAAGTGTGGGGAGCTTGGCTGACATAAAAATAACTCAGAAATCTTGATCCTCCCCAAAGAAGAAAACCCTACAGCATTTAACTAATCCTATTTTAAGGAAATCACTGAGGAGCAGGACCATGGAGAAAACCATCCTAAGGCCACTTGAATCTGACTTATTGGCAAGATCCTTCTGGTCTGTAAAGGAAAAGGCATGCATTAAGTTTTTTCCTACTGACCTTCTCAATTCCATTTCAGAGGAAGCTAAATGTACAGTCAGCCTAATATGCTGAACCAGCAATTGCATGCCATGCTCTAAAAATATCAAGGTAAGAGAAATATTGTCTTCTCTACTCTGTACCTGCAGTATCATGTATGATTTTAATATATTAGGTATCAGAAAAGAAAGGAACAATAGGATTAAGCTGCAAGCTTGCAGAATACACAATGTTGTTTCATTGTGTATATTGTGATACATAATTAAGAAATGTTATCATTGAAGAGTCTGCATTCTAGTAAGACAAATCAAGAAGATTTTGAGGAAAAACAAGAGGTTTATGGAGCTTGATTCCTCCAAAGAAAGGGTAAACCTATTCCTGAATGGCAATCTAAAGAAAACAGATTGATGCAAAGTATTGATGACACCAATGGGAAATGTGTCACCTGAGTTTAGACATTCAGATTATGTGAAGAGATAATATACACAGCTTTGTGAAATTTCATAAACATCAGTTCCCAAGAATTGACCAAGGTGGTGTCTTCACTGCCTGTATCACCTACTCCAGCTTGGGGATGCATGCTACGGCCTGCAGAATCAGGAGAGGGAAATTCCTTTTCTCCTACACAAGAAGCATCCCATGTTATCACAGATTATACTCAGGCAACCTGAATTTTAGTCTGTGTGACAAAAAAAAAAAAAGGCTTAACTGGTTGACACGGAGATCACTTTCAAGCATTCTTAAAAATGCAAAGGAGCAGAAATGAAACCTCAAGAACAGCAAAAGCTTTTTCTTTCATGTTTTTCAAGACTGTTGAGAACTAGCCAGGTCATTGCTCCCCATTGCTTATGTTTGTCACAGCATACACCACGAGGTATTCAGATGAGAAGCAAAGCCCATCACCAGTGTGAATCAACAAAACCAAAATCCCACACCCATCATTGTGAATGCCAGCAACCTTGGATGGAGAGCATCACCTCACGCTGTTGTCACACCTCTTCCCCTAATGGCAGAACAAGTGAGAGCTGAAGTTACCTGCTTGTTTCCACCACAGTAACTGCCTTATGGAAAACTAACAAAGAAAAAAAATGAAGGGACTACATTTAAAAATTGATAGAACAGAGCCTTCAGAATGGAGCAGTCAGAATGATCTTTGCACAGCCCCATGGCACCTAGTGTGAACTACAATTTAAAAAAAAAACCTCCAACAGCAAATAGATTTCTAAAAAAGTCAGGTAAATAATTTGATGTCTGATATTAAAATACAGGCTGTCAGTTTGATGAAGGCTGTGGAAAAAGTTAACTGCAAAAGCTACTTCATATTCTGAGAGAAAAATATTAAACACAATTTTTCCTTTCATAAGATAATTTTTCCTTTACATAAGATAATTGTAACGTGGGCAAAATAGTGATGTAAAAAGAAAGCATTATTTGACTCCAGTTTTGGCTACAAAAATAGAATTATTTTATAGAATTCTGATAGCAATAAAAAAAATAAGAGTTCAGATCAAGTTCAATGGAAATATCTTTACTTCCTTTAGAAGTATAAAAATTCATTAAAGCATTATAAAGCAGTTGTGCATTTCAACCTTGACATTTAAAAATGTAATAATACATCAATTTGTACAATATATCTTTGTTTAAAATATATGTTTGTGTTAGTCAGTTGGCAGCCACTACTGAAGTTACAAGTTGCTAGTCAATAACTTTTTTACCTAATGAAACAAGATATTCTGTATTTAACCCTGGGGTTTGACTGTTCAGAAGATGGCATTTCAAATGCCACTGCATTCTAATCTACCACAGATTCAGATGTTTCAATACACGTGGGAACCAAAAGGAACAAAATTAATGGGGCAATTAACAACTCATTCAACTGCTTAGAAACAAAGTGAAGAAACTATTGCTGCCTTGATAAGCAGTCGAGCTTCTAGTTGCTCAAAAAATCTTTAAACTGCTTGACACTGTAACATACAACAAAAGAGGACATGAAGAATGCCACATCAAGCAGGGAAAGAAGCCATAGTCAGCATCTTCCATCACCTAGAATTTCTAAAGGTGTTTAAACTCATAGTTCACACTACCCCCGAACACAGATCATACTAAAATATCACTGAGTGGAAAGGGAATATCCACCATTGACAAAGTTCTTGTCCCAGTTATCTCTCCCCAAAGGTGCTGGAGTAATGGACAATCCTGTCTCCTGCTCTCCCTTCTGAATCAGACATGACTGTTCATCAGCAGGAAAAATATTTCCCTCCCTCATGGTACACGTTCCTGTTGGTTATCAAGCCCACTTTAATGATGTCACTTCCGGTTGCTCCTGCAAGATGCCATTATTTCCCCTGGTCTGTGCTGGGCAGACTGGGCCCACTGCAGTTCACAGAGATCACTGCAGCCTCAGTCCTTGATCATTGATACCTGTCTGCCCTGAGTCATTATGATATAACACCTTCAACAGCTGCTCTATTAAACCTGACTACCACATTCTGACCAGGATCCTGTTTGTTTCCTCTGTCCTCAGTCTGCATTTCTCAATTCTGTGTTTCTTGAAAACAGGGGATGCAGATGGCAAAGTATGTCAGCATGAAGCCCCAGTGGTACTACAACAACTGCCTGGGCTTTCTACAGGTAATGCATTTGCCTATGAGAATGGAAAAGGGCAAAATATGAGGGATACCCTTGCTAGCTCTGCAAATTCCTCAAGAGATCCTTGCTCCAAAACAAAATTCTCTGTATATTAGAGAGGACCAACAAACCATAATTTTCTGTATCTTTGGCTCTCTTCATGCGCCTGCCCTACAGGCAAGGGGAAGAAAATCCTTTCTTCCTGCTGCTCAAAGAGTTCCTGAGCACCTCGTTGGTGAGGGCAAGCTCAATCTATACAGTCCTGGGAACTACACTACTGGGAAAAATCACTCCCCTGTAGGCAGCTAGTCTGACTGATGCACCACAGGTATATATCAATCCATGCACCTCATGTATCCCAGGAAAAGCTCAGCAAAATATGCCCTGATGTTTTACTGTACACAATCTGTGTAGACATGCTATATCTGCATATATATCTGTAAATAGTGAACCATCATTCTTCAGAAGCATCAGCAGAGAAGCCTCCAATCCTGGGACATGATCAAGGAATACTACCTGCCTGTACTGTGATGGAGTTCAGTCTTCTCAAACCTGAAGCAATGAGTGATTTCTTTTTTCTTTTTCTTTTCTTTTCTTTTCTTTTCTTTTCTTTTCTTTTCTTTTCTTTTCTTTTCTTTTCTTTTCTTTTCTTTTCTTTTCTTTTCTTTTCTTTTCTTTTCTTTTCTTTTCTTTTCTTTTCTTTTCTTTTCTTTTCTTCTTTTCCAGGTGGGTGCTCTTTGTTAAGGGTTTTTTGGTTTGGTTTGGTTTGGTTTGGTTTGGTTTGGTTTGGTTTGGTTTGGTTTGGCTTAGTTTGGTTTGGTTTGGTTTTGGTTTTGTTTGTTTGGTAGGATGATGTGGAAGGCATCCCTACTTGCCTTGTGATTTGATCCCCATCTGCCAAAGATGAGAAATGGAGGTGCAGTGGCTGGCTCATTGGTATGACCATGCATTTGGGATGCAGTGTGCATCATGTTCCAGGTCAAAGCAATTCAGATGAGACAGACTTTGGTGGGGATTCCTTAGCTGCCACAAGCCCAGGCAGTGGCCCATAGCAGCACCTAGCTGAGTTGGGCTAGCCCAGGTCTTGAAAATGTGTAGGCTGGGGCCAGAACTTGGCTATAGCTCCAGATTCTCCTGCTGATTAAGTGTTCTGGACCTACCAGCATGTCCAGGGAAAAAAAATCAGAAAAGTTGGCCCATTGGCAGTTAAAGTTGCAAGACATTTTGATACATTTTCTAATGAGTAATTTTTAAGCCATTCTAGAGTACTCCTTTTTACATCTACAAGGAAAAAGTTCCAGTGGAGGTCATCATCCACTACCTTGCTGGTGATAGTGGGCAGAAACCTTTCCACCAGAAAATGCAATGCAAGTTGGATTCCCACACATGCAGCTGCAGAGGAAGGTTTTCTGCTCTCTGTTTTGACCAGCCAGGATGGCACTGGGCAGGGAGATTATTGTGATTACCTCCTTTAAGCAGCAAGGAAGTGCACAAGCAAATACCCAGCCCTTCTCCAGCTCCAATTTACTGCAATTTACTGTTGCTCTGCTCCAGCTCCATGGTGCTGCAGACCTGAGGTCCTCCTGCCATGCCCCATGGTCCCTTGCTGGGGGTAACACAGCTCGTGCCCAGTGACAAACACCTTGCTGTGTCACTTCATAGCTCAGTCTTGCACCTTTCCCTGTAGCTACAGCTTAAACACTTTTATCACCATGAGTACAAAATCTTTCTGAGCTCTGAAATACTCAACAGTGGGAGCTAATGCTCTGACCTGATCTTCTTAAGCACCTTATTCCTTGTGTCCTGACCCACTGTCACTCACTGTTGTAAATAGTGCAGGGTCATGCTGTGAACTGTAACATACATCTTATTGTCTATACCCTCTGGAGAATACATAACACTGGGAAATAGAAGGAATGTGTGTAGTGGCTGCTCTGTGTAAGCTCAAACCTCAAATAAAAATTAGGGATAATCTCTTAGAGTTTGAATGAATCTGGAGTCATCATTACTTACAGCAGAAGCACTTGGCAGCCCTCCTGAGCATCTTTCATAATACAGCAGCACCTACCCTTGCCCTGGGGATTTCTCTCTTCCCAGATTTCACACAAGCCTGCTTGCCCACACTTTCTGCATTTGTTGTTGCAGAGACCTTGCAGAAAAGCCAGTTTCTTCTTTTTTCACCCTAGTATTTGGTCAAATGTTGAAACTGATTCTTTTTTCCTCAAGCCCATTTAGCCTTTTTGCACTTTTTGGAAGAAAGTTTGATGACATGGGCCTCAAGACCTTGGAATGGGAAAGTTACAGTGGTATTACAGGACAGAAAAAGCTACTGACTCATGGATTACAGAGACACATATTTTCATTTGATAAGCTGTCAAACATTTTATGCCAGAAGTAGCTGTAACATTTTTAAAGCAACAATAGAGGCATAGCATGAAATGTTCCACTGCAGCTCTCAGGACGTGGCCCTGCCTGTCTTCTCTTCCCAAGCAGTCAGACATAGCCACACTACTTGTTTCACAGGCCCCACAACTGTTGCAGATTATTACTGTGGAAGCAGCACACAATAAGGAGTCTTAAAAAGAATCATGTATTCAAATTGGACCTAATTGGTCTCAATTATGACTAGAATTTCAGCCAGCAAAGCACAGCCTCATTTTGCAGCTAGTCAGCTAGAGGCTAAGTCTGACTTGACAAAACGTGGGGTCATTTGCACAGGTCCAGCTCTAACTGCAAAGCTCTCCTGCTGCCCGGTGTCCACAGACAAGTTGCCAAACAGTTGCTATTGCATGCAGCCGACACTGAGGGCAGTGAAACAACATGCTTTGTCACACTAACTTGCAGAATGATGGGGGAAATTCTTTTAATACAAAAGATCTTCTCTTGAAGAGATGTGAAGCAGATGATGAGATGTGATGACTGGAGCATCATCCAAAGAAAGCAAGGAAGTCCATTTTTTGCAGAGATCTGGATTGCTTTCTGCACACCTGTGATTCACAGGTAATATGCAGTGATTATCTCATACCTCATGATGTTGTCCTTCCTTCGGTGAAGTGAAAGAAATGTCAGTGCTTGACACTAGTTAGCCTGCAAAGAATAACAATGATACTTTTTTAAAGTCAATACCAGCTGCATGCAGTGTCCCTTTTCACAAGGCAGAGATAAATTCAGCATAAATCACCATTAGGAATGTCTCACACATCCCTGAAATCACAACTCTGGCAGTTGCACCAGCCAGCACTCTTGTGGCAGCTCAGAGCTGGCAAAAACAGTAATCTCATTGCAATTTGTTCTATATCCCTCATCTCAGGCACACCTGGGATACAATGAAAGAGCTATGTCTAGCCCATACTTACATCCTCTTTCATCCCCAACGGCAACCTACCCTGTGAGGATATATAGCTCTCCTGGTGATACTGAACCTTGCTGTATCTGCAGCTGCAGCTGAAAAAGAGCATCTTCCACAGGCTGTGACACTGGCAGAGCACAGGTCTGCTGCTGTGCTGTGCAGTCACAGAAGGCATCTGGCATCTCTCTCCATTTCTCCTGCACTCTCCACTGTGCTGGCCCCACAAGCAGATGGCAGAGCTGCAAAGAACAACTCTGACACCCACATATGCACCAGACCAAGTTCCACCAAAATGTGGCGATGCACAGGCTGCTGTGGGACCCACTAAAGCAGCTCACTCTGCCAAGCATGTCCCTGTGGGACAGTCCCAACAGGGAACCCTGTCACTTGTCAGTGACAATGCACACTTGATTGTATGTGTGGCAGCAGCAAATATCTCGTACATTGAATATTCCTCCTGAACTGCCTCTGTACACTGATTGCCCAAGTGGTCCAGAACCAGGCACCAGAATTAACTGGATCTGAGAAGTAATTTATTTTAAACACTAGACATTATGAAGTTTAACTGCAGTACTACAGTACTGCACTAGAACAGAGCAGTATGTAAATGGTCTTCTTTTGAATCTGCAACATAATGGTAGAATGAGGGGTTTAAGTATGACTTAATACAGGCTGTTATTATGTAATATCTCAGAAACCCTTAAATTTGGTGTCTTAAATGAGTTTAAAAAATTAGTTTCTGGACTGGTTGCAATTCTATCTGCAGTACTCTGTCTTTGCCCAAGCAAAGGAAGACTGTTAGAGTGAAACAAAATGGCAGGAATTACAGGGGTTTGCTGCTGCAGCTGCTTGGCTTTTAAGGCACTGCCTTGAAAGTATCGCTTACAGTGCTAAATCACTTCCTTTACATACCATGAATGAATACAAACCTCCAATTTTCTTTCTGTTTACCTAAGAGTAATATTCTGAATTTGAACAGCATTTCAGCTGACAACTGACATATACATTTAACATCAATAGGGAATAAGACACTTCTGGCATTCATCATTTCAGGCAGGCTAAGCTAAAGGAAAAAGTTAGCAAACTTGCAAAAGAACTGCACAAGCCGTTAAAAAATGAACTTCAGAACTCATTTCTAATTTTCCTGACCATCCAGAACCAGAACCTCCTGAGAGCTTACACCAGTGACACAATAATCCTTACCATTTTTAAGGTGGTACTTGGAGAGCTTTTGAAGGTTATGCCTCTGTACAGCCCTAGGCTGGATTCAAGAAAATCCCTTCCAATGTCACATTCACAAGTCTGTCACATCCTACCCACACCTTGAACAGCATTGAACAGCAAAGACAATACATTTCCAAAAAGTTGGGAGTCTGTATTTTCTTAAAGTTGGGCATTGACAATTTAAGGCCATTTATAAAAATGGCTTTAGGTATTTTTACCCATCAGGTAGCACACAGTCCTGAGGTTGGTGTGGGACCTCCAGCCCCTCCCTGTGCCAAGAGCTTTTACCAACACCCCTGTCTGCATGGCCACCTCCCAGCTGGGGGCTAAACATTGGCTCTGACAACAGGGTCATGTCACACTTCTGTTATCCAAAAAACCATTTTCCTTCCACAATCTTTTGCCCAACACATTTTATTGCCAATAGCAACAAAGCATTATCTGTTCACACAAAATACAGGTACTGCTAAGCTGAAAAAAACCTCCCAACCACTCAGATCTCAGAGTAATTAGTATGTAGACATGGAAATTCTTAATAACATGTTAACTATTGTTGGAAAGATAATTTGTGGGAGTTCTCAAGCTCACTGGTTGGCATTGTTGAAAAGACAAAAAAGTTTAAAGCCTTTCTTTGCACACCATCCAATTTTTTATGCACTAAATCAGCTAGAAGTAGAACCAAACTAAAAAATTTCTGCCATTTTCTGCACCATGGAAACAAGAAACCTGTCAATCTGCAATTACCTATTCCACATCCATTTGAGATCAATTTCTGCTGTGGGAGTATAGCCAACAGGTTCAGATCTACAACCTGTGTTTGTCATGGGAGATTGACATAGTTTATTTTTTGTTTCATTCTCAAATAAGTACAAATATTAAAACATGAATCAGATTGATGTCAGGGTGCATGTCAAGGTGCATTACAGTCTAATAAAGACTATACACTTTTCTTCTCATGTAATTTCTTACAGCAATGTCAACCAGAGAATATAAAAATATTCAAAGTGTTCATCTATAAATTCCACTGTGATAAAACTGCACACTGATTTCCTAAGTAATCTTATATATTCAAATTTTCTTCTAAAGCTGAAATACTTCTTTCTTGAGCCCTATGAAAGCTACTTATTTTTAACAGCCCATACTAATTTTCTATTTTTTCCTCATAAATTAAACACAGCCACTTTTTAAACTAGAGATATTTTTTTCTGATGGACTACTTTAGCCTGAAGGTTTATTGTGTTTAATTCAGAGCTTTTGTGCCTTTGAAATGCTGGTGCTCATTTGTGAAACTCTCAAAAATACATTTTAAAATCCTCAGTATTAGATGTTCTTAAAGAACTCACATGCTTCAGCATCATGTGCATCATCCCTTTCAGTGGGATTCCCCTAAGTCGTGCACAGCTTAAGTGCTTTTCTGTGTTGGGTTTGAAACTTTCATGTTAATTAAGAGTGCTCCAAGCAGAATTAATGGTTATGACTGCCTACAGTGCTCACAGCAGCTACAAGGCTCTCTCAGCTTTGAGTCCAAGCATTAAAACAGAATGAGCAGTGATAGCACATTTTCAGTATCTCCAGCAATACAAAAGGCAGGCAAAGCCAGGTGAGGTGATGTGGACAGGAAGGTTTAGATCCTCCTTCCAGGCAGGAGGACATTCAGCAGGGCAGGGCATACAGGTGTAACTGCTGCTTTGAAAGAGGGGAGTGGTTAAATGCATAACTAGCTCTCCCCAAATGTCACCTCCAGTATCTCTGATTTCACCAGTATGCCAGGCAGCAAACTGGGCCAGGCACAGAGCAGACATGTAGGTATGACTGAACACACTGTTACTGCATTTACATACTAAAACAGGAGTGAAAACTCTTTCCCAAGATCCACATGACAGTGTGTCTTCATCCGTGGCACGGAGAGGTTTTGTGAGGCCTGATTACAAATTGCTACCTAGAACAACTACTAATCATTTACCAGAGAAAACCATCTTTGCAGAACTGGTACTCTCCATAGGTCTTCACAGCAGAACGAAACAACTTTCTGGGGACACCTCTTATCCACAACCAGGCATTTGGTTCCATACAGGTGTAAGTGGGTGAAGTAGCAGCTCAGATACTACTCAATATATTTCCCTTTGGATTAAAATTCATGACTTATTAATGGCATTTTAAATATGCCCTATCTGGCACAAAGAATATGGTCTTTGAAAAACTCTAATACTGATCAATTACATAACATTTCCATAATGATACAGGAACACTGAAGCATTTTCTCCTTTATGTACTTTCATGTGATTTCTTAAATCCCAGATGGAGAATAATTTGTCTTCAGTCTAGTTATACTTGAGGCACTACCAGTCTGACATTTTGCTTTCAGGTTCTAGCAACATCAGTACTGAGATCAGAGGTATTAAAACTTAGAAAATCTGACATGTTATGTCAAATTACAAAGACAGTATCTGAGAGCAAATGGAAGAACAGACAGATTGAATTAAGCAGCAGAAAAGGGGAAAGAAACCAAATTATAGGAGGGAAGATAGAGACAAATGTACAGAAGTGAAAGATTAAACAAATATTCTAGAGTAATCAGATGGGTGTGAAGAAAAAACATTAAACATTGTTGAAAGCACAAAGGTAGGGATATAAATTCAGACATAAAACATGTAGCTACATACAGTATGGGCATGGTCCCATTAACACTTATGCACATACAAGATTCTATTTGCAACATTTGCATAAACTGGAGGGAATACTCATGTGAGTAACATGTACAAGAGGTAGCAGGATTTGGCCTCCCACTGTTTTTCTTTGTGTACATCATGCATATCTGTAAAACATTTAAGCAGGCATTTCAACTTCGAAGAAGACTGAACTTGGAAATAATAGGGCCTAAGGGAAACCTTTCCAGGAAAGCTGGTGGAATTACAGTTCTGCAAAGCACCAAGAGGAATACCCTAAGGACTAATTATTTGACAATACAACTAATGGTATTACTTTGAAGCATAATAAAGTTAAACCTGCAGCTTGCATAGATGGGGAGTACTTGCTGGAGGGAAGAACAATGGATGTGTGAATCCAGAATCAGGGAATCCTAATTAACCCTCTAACTGCTATCAGCAGGAAGGCTAATAGCAACTCTAAAGTGGTCTAAATGACTTAATCCTAAGGGATTGCCTCTGTTAATGAGACACTGAGTGTTAGCTGTCCTCAGCCATGTTTTCAGTAATGAGGCACCTTTATAAGGCAATAAACAACTGGTTTGCCTAATAGCAGGCTGGGATTCTCCTGAGGGACAGAAGCTACTGTCCAAGTGACACGAGTTATCGTCCTCATCCCACAGATAAGAAACTAAAGTCCAGCATGTCACTTCCCATGATCCACTGGTCAGGCCAGAGATGGAGTTTATGGGTCAAGGTCGTTTAGGATGACACTACAATTCTCCTCTAGAAGATGACATCTAAAACTCTACTGGGAATAGTGTTTTATAGGATGTTAAAAAACATGAAGCATAAAAAAACCCCCAAGAGAGTCTGTCTTTTGTAATACAATAATTAAACTTGTTTAAAAGTATTCTCATTTTGAAACTACAAAAATAAAAGCCTTAAAAGTCTTTGATCAAGCAATCAAAAACCCATGACCTTCCTTCTCCAAGAGTTTCTGGCTGTGGCTTGTCAAAACAGCACAAAATCTCAATATTATTCATATGGGTATCCAAAATATATGGAATCAGGCTTCCCAATACTACTTCCCTCATCACAGATGGTTTGGCAGACTTCTAGGCTATTATCCTATCATTTCTATCTACCTCTGCTACTGTGCCTCAGCTTCATTTGCACCACTAGAAAGATGCAAAAGATAGGCTTCCACAAGACTAAACAAAAATTAAAACCAATATATAAAAAAAAAAACACTTTAAGAGCAGTCCTCAAGGAAGCTACATCTGTTTAGTTTCTTCCAGATATCTATGTTGCAAAGAGCAGCTAGAAATACTTCTACAAAAATGAAATTAGTCATTTAGCAGCATCCACAGCAACCACTTAGACAAAACATTTCTGCAGCAGACATTGTTTCCTAAAAAAATATTAAATAATCCATTGATTATATTGTCTCAATTACAGTGTTGAGACTTTCCAAACTATTGCAACACACACAAGTTTAGTTACAGAAAGGATGGATTTCAGAAGTCACAATATTGTGGGCTTTACAGAAAATATGTTTTCCTTGAAATGATACTGAGATATCCTTGAAGAAGGAATTACCTCTAGCCTATAAAATAGAATTTCTGGCAACACTCCATAAAGTAGAACACAGTGGCCTCTAAAAATAAGCCACGGTGCTATCAAGAGCACAGATTACTTTTTTTTCTGGCAGAGAGAGCCCAATGCATCCAGAAACGACTGTGAGAGGCCACAATGAGCCAGCAACAGCTGCCCTGGCAGCCACCCCATGCCATGACAGGGGGGTCAGCCTTGTCACCATCCAGCCTGGGCATACCCTGTGTGCCGGCAGCAGCACCATAAGGCTGCCAGCACCAACAGGAGGCGGGTGGCACCCCCTGTGGCCGGGAGTGCTGCAGAGCAGCCCCTGCCCTGAGGGAGAGGCAGCGGTGTGGCCGCCGTGAAGGGGATGGGCAGTCCGTGGGTGTATTTCTGTTGGTGTAAATATGCACGTGTGTATATTTCATACACACACATCCATGCACAATGTGCACGAACAGCTTTGTGCACATACATATCTAAAATCTCAGAACGAGCTGAGCAGGAAGGGATGACAAGGATCACTGAGTCCAGCTCCTGGCCCTGCACAGGATCACACCAAGGGCCTGAGAGCACAGTCCCAACACTTCCTGAGCTCTGCCAGGCTGTGCTGTGACCCCTTCCCTGGGGAGGGGAGCTGTTCCAGTGCCCAGGCACCCTCCGGGTATAGAACCTTCTCCTGATACACAACCTAAACCTGCTTTGGCACAGCTTCAGGCCTTTCCCTCGGGTCTTGTCAGAGGGCACCAGAGGAACGATATCAGCGTCTTCCCCTCGGGAGGATGTCAAAGACTGCGATACACACACACACGCACACACAAACGCGCGTGCCCGTGTTTGTGTGTGTGTGTATATATATGTATGTATGTATGTATGTATGTATGTATGTATGTACGTATGTATGTATGCACTTCAGTAGGTATATATGTGTGTCTGTTTCCCCCGGTGCGTGTCCGTGCGCCTCTGCCTCGGCACCAGCCCCGGCCGAGCCTGCCCGCGCCGCCGCCGCCCCTCCCGCCGCCCGAGGCCTGAGGCGGGCGGGCCTCACTCGGTGGCGCCCGGCTCCCGGCCCGGCCCCCGGCCCGTCCGCACACCGCGCCAGAGCCGGGGGGAGCCCCAGCCCCGGCCTTACCCTCGCCCTTCTCCTCCCTCGCCGCCATGGCCGCAGCGCCGCGCTGTCGCCATGGCGACGCGGGCCTGTCGGGCCCTGTCCTCACAGCGCCGGGGGTCGGGCGCCGCTCCCGGCGGGCTCGGGGTGTCCGAGCCTCTGGTACGGCCCCACTGCGCCCTTCCAGGCAGCCATCGAGCGAACCCCTTCAACCTGCCCCTGCAAAGGACTCCGTGTCTCTTCAAAATGCAGCTTTCCCCAGCAATTGCGGAGATTCACATGTGTCTGAGCTTTAGAAAGTGAAAGAACATTTTATTCTAAATGCCATCACGCCAGAACAGCTAAAATATTCTGTCTTAGTGTTATTAAACAAAACTGTGCGGTTTAAATTTAGCTCTGAGTTTTAGCAGATAAGCTTGCGATGCCTGGGTCTTCTGACTCTAAAACAACTGTGAAAGTAGAAAAAAATACAAATATTAATATTCTGGCAAGATGCAACCATATATTCCTAGAAAATAAATATTTATGAAATTCCTAGAGCTAAAACCTTGTCCTCACTACAGCAGGTGCCTGTTTGTCAGATGTTCAGTTTTGCAAAGCCCGCGTGGATGACTCCTCCTCGCACACTCAATTCCACCTCTCAAACAAACAGTTAATGATGTTCTCAGTATTCATGGAAGAAAAGCCTGAAATTAAAAAAAAAACACATGGAGCACAAACAGAGCTTCTTTGATTAAAAAAAAAAAAAAAAAAAAACCAACACATTTTTAGAACATTTTAACATTTGCTATTTGCCTTTCAGACACTTATTTTTGCATTTTTTATTGAACATGGCTCAAAGTAAAGAGGGTATAATAGATACCCAAGAGAATACATCTTTACTCTGTTGGGAAAACAGCTGATTATGCTCTCTAACAAAGCTGATCACTCTGAAAGGTTATCTACTGACTCGAGCAGTTTATTAAAGTAACTAAATATTTCAAACTAGATGTTTGACTACAGGAGTACAGATTTGCTTCCTCTCAAATTGCTAACAGAAATTTTGGTGAGAATAGCATGGCAGACGAATTTAGAGGATGCAGCAGCAGAAGAAAAAAACCTTTATCTTTCAGTCTTACAGGGGTCCTATTTCTTATTCCCTTAACCCCTCCACATAGAAAACCTGTCTTTCCTGATTTGAGGTCTATGGTGGTGGGTCAGTCCCGTGTTTGAAGCTGGAGAAAAGTGCAAAATACATTGTTTTGGCAAGGATGCACCTCCCTTACCTCTTCTCTCCCCTACCCCAAATGTAGAATTTAATGTTTTTAAATACTGTGCCCAGCATTAGATTTCTTATATAATTTTCCACATCATACATCATAGGACACTTATAGCTCTTCTACAAATGCTACACTAATTCAAAGTATTTACTACATATTCCTAAAAGAAACCTTAATAAAATCCTGTTCTAGTTACTTGGGTTTTCATGACAAATCCATGCCCAAAATATTAACAACTCTTAGTTTTAAAATAAATACAAGTATTGCATATTGTGTATATTTATTGAGATTATTGCATGTTCATAGTAGATTTTTAGGAAGGAAGTGAGTCACTGCAACTGTGAAGTGGTAAGACAATAACTCCACTTGGGCATGCACCTCTAACATCTTCCCAGCAATTTCTCCAGGGCTTGCACTTGGCTTTCCTCATTGACAGGCACTAATCTTTGTGTCCTCCAAGAGAGATGGTAAAAAACCCAGTGTGCTGGTGCTGATGAAGGAAGGGGAAATTGTGAAGTGTACCCAGCTATGAGATGTCATTAAAACCACAACATCTATGTGCTGTAGTAGCTGCTGGTTTTGCCCCTCATGAGCTGCTGTTACAGCTCCTTGGGGAAAGTGTTGTTGTGAGTATATAAAGGCCTTGCTCAAATCCTGGATGTTCGTATCAAGCTTGTTAAGTTTGATAACTTTAGCCTAGCTACAGAATCTTCACTGACTCAGAGCTCATACAAATTTCAGCAAACAGCTTTTTGCACTGTCCTGCCTGTGCTGTTGAGATTCCACTCGGGACAATTACAGTAAATCAAAGTGCTTCATTTGCATTGTCCACTCTAGCCTAGAGTTTCCTTTTGCTTCCAGCAGCATGCAGCCAAGTATCCTTATTCTCCCAATTCCTAACACATCAGGCTTTGGTGTCTTGCCTGTCTCCAGGAGCAGAACAAAATACTGAAAGAGAAAGCATTTCAAAATGAGAACTCACTGCTTTAAAATTTCCTGGCAATGTATCTTGAAAAATCTGTGTAGGGAAAAAATGTTAACAATTATAATGCAGATCAAATACCTGATATATGGACCTGAACCATATAGCTGTTTCCCTTTTAACTTAATGCACAGATACCTCAAACCAAGGGTATGAGTGGGCTGAAACAACTAATCACATTTTGGCACAGACAAGTACAAAAGGAAACCCAGAACTACTAATTCAACAGCTTGAAATATCAGCTGCTGCATGCAAGATCTTTACAGAGCTCCTCTGAGGAGAACATACCCTTTTAAAATTGTGATTTTTCATTTTAAAAATGTCAGAAGATATCTCAGGAAAATTATAAAAGAATCCAGCATCATTGATATAAAGCGTGAATCCACTGAAGTCTCATAGACATAAGGTTCCCTTACCTCCACTCCTAATTTCATCACATATATTCCTCTCAGTTATCAGGGTCCTATCACACATTTTGCATATTCTCCATGCATATGTTCAGAAATGTTATTCAGCAATAAAAACAGGTCTAAACTGGGAGAAGTGATGTAAGAGAGAGAAGTTCAAGGAGGTTTAATAACATCCTACAAAGCTGTGTCCCCCCATGGCTTCAGGACTGCAAGCATCTCAACACATCTTTGCTCCAAACATTTGCCAAAGACCTTCACTATAGGACTCTCTCTGTGGGTCCTTGGGGACCATATAATTGAAGGCACAAAGAAGCCTATTCATTTGTCCTTCACAGAGGAAGTAGGTGGATAACTATGATTTTGTGGCAGGGCTCTTACCTATAGCTCCTCTGCAGCGAAATGGGTACAGCTGTGCTGTTTAGCAGGTGTTTCCATGTCACTGTACCCTTTTTTACCAGTGTGACATAAATGACCCAAGTGTACCTTCATTCCACTCTTCCTCTGGGATCCGCAGCTGATTTCAATGACTCAGAAACAGACTCTTCAAAACAGAGTATTATCTAAACATTAGCTGTTCACCAAATGTTCCACAGTAACCAGATAAAAATGAGAAAAAGACTCTGTCATTCCTTGCCTATACTGTATCTTTCCCTACAGAATTTAGGTAAATTGCACTTGAGAGCAGCTACCTCTTTCCTTCATGTGTAGGAGGGGAAGACAGCTTATCCTCTGGCTTGTTCTCTTTGTAACTGCAGGCTTTGATCCTATGCTTGGAGTACATGAAGAGAAGCCTAACAGGGTAGGCAGAGACAGACATACAGGCATGCCCTCCATTATTTCCTCTACCACTGACCTCTTCCAGGCTGCTGGTATATTTGGATTAACCTTACCTGTCATAATTTTGCTTTCTTTCAAAAAAATAATTCTTCCTGTTCTCACCTACAAAACAGCAAAAAGTACATAAATTATACATAAAAGTGCATAAATTGGCTTAATTTTTAAATATAATTAATAAACCTAGAAGCCCAAAATATGACCTCTTAAATAAAATGTCAGCATATGATTCCTTCACACATATGGAGTTCACCAGTGCTGAAAGGAGAAGATCCAAGTCTTCTCCTTCCTCCCTTCCCTCCTGCTGGCTGCATATCTTCCTTCCACCTTGTGCTGGCTCTGCCATTCACTGAGAGCAAATATGAGTCACAGAGGTAGTGAAAATACAATCCATCAAAAAGTGAATAGTGTTCTGCCCTATTAAGAAACTCAAAAAAGCATCTCAATCAGCACATCCAAGAAGTTGGACCCTGCAATTAGCAGAGAGGAAGAAGTAGAGGGGAAGGCAGGAAGGGTGAGATGTTCTTTTGGATGGAAAAAGCTCAGTGGCTGTCTGAGTCCATAAGTAAAACACTGAAGGAAGAAAGGGGAAAAATCAGTTTTGAAGGCTGATGATGATAGCAGCATCTCAAACCCTTCTCCATGGGATGGCTTTGGAACTGTCCTGGCAAATATCTCTTACTGCTCACGTACAGCTACTGTCCTGTGGATCTTTAGCTCCTCCTGTCCAGCTTCAACAAAGCTGCATTTGAGGAAAAGTAACTGAACATACATTAAAAATGAATTGCTAGGAAAAAGGAAGCATTTCTTTACTGCAGCAATATTCTTCAATGTCAAGGAGCTGCTGGCAGTGCTCAGCCTCTGGGACTATGCCTAAAGAGCTGCACCAGAAAAAAGCTCTTTCTTTTATGTGTAAGTGCCAGGATACTGCTCCCCATCCCACCCAGGCACAGAAATGGCCCTAGAGATCCATATATTTTAACCTTCAGACTTTATTACCATTAATTATATCTGGAAGTGAAGCCAGGATCCCCAAGAACACGGCAGCAGGAACAAAACACAATCATCCATCTGCCTAGCAACATGGGTTGCCATGAGTACTTCTCCCCGTGCTCCACAGGCAGCAGGGGCTCGCCACTGAAAGCTGAGCCAAGCTCAAGAGCCCCTTGAAAAAGGGCAAAGAGAGTCTGCTTCCTCAGAAGACATTCCATCTCCAAGACCTTCCTCTGGAGCCTAGAATGTGTCAATTTCAGCAGACTGAAATTGGGAAATGAGGGATTTCTGGAGTACTGAAAAAAATTCCAGTGGAATTGCTCTCACAAGAAGCAAAAGCAATGACGTTGGGAACATCAATGCTGTTAAAACTCCATTCTTTTCTTCTCTGTTCTGTTGAGAAAGTTCTTTCCATGTTTTAGTACCATGCCAAAAAAATCCCCAATAACATACTATCAAATCACTGACTTTTCACACTTACAAAGAAAAGAAGAAAAACCTGTGAGTGGTACTGAAGACATGGAATTACTTTATAACATCCCTACCTCAGGAGATCTTTGAATCACCAACCGTTTGTAGGAGGCTCAGAGACAGTATTTAAGATAGTCATTTGTGTGGTTCTCCACTGAGCACCTGCTTTAGGCCTCATTAGAAGAAAGGATACTCAAAGAGACAGGTTTTGACATGTCCCAGAAGGTTCATTTTGCTGATCTTAGAAAAAGCAAAAGATTACTTGATAATTATTCAATATTTAAGGGAACCGCCCTGATAATGTGGTTATCTAGAAGCTATTTAAAAATAGGGATTTATTAGGAAAACAAATTCAAGGTTTCAAACTGACATTTCAACAATTGTAATTGAATGGGACTCTTGAATAATGGAATTATATTCATGTTACTAATATTGTGGAGCTAACCTTTAAAAAATAGCTCTTACTTTGTTGTTTGCCATATCATAACATGCAATTTAAGAATATAAAGGCCATAGCAGAGATAAATAAGCCCAAAATGCATTTTACAAAGATGTCAACCATGACACAGAAGTAGTTAACCTTGGGATGAGAGAAGGAACTATAGGTTATACATCTGAATGATCATATAGGGCCCTTAATCAGTTGAGGCATGATATAGTACTTTTTAATACTTAGAAAAATCTTCCTAGCTCATGAGTAGCACAACTACTTCCTTTTCTATCACCTGTCAAGACTTTTTGGGCATGAAAATGTTGCTGTACTCACTAAGTTAGTAATAATCAAAAACAATGAACCTGGGTATAGAGAATCTAAGCACTTCTGATTATTCTACTTTCTTCAGAATGCAAATCTTCATTTATTAAAAAAAAAATTTAGACCATCTGCTTGCGAAGATTATGTTTGGATAAGTGATGCAACACTATCCTTTTAAATTTACAGTAGGATAGTAAGGGAGAAAATCATCTTCCATAACAAGTGCCGTTACCATGTTCAGGATTTTACTTTACAAGTCTGACCCCACTACCTGCTCAGGTTAGGTTCAGAATTTCAGTGGGAATAAAGTTAAGGTCTGGGAGACTGATCTTAATTCACAATTTATTCATCTCCACTAAGACAAAGGGCACAGGATTAAGCCTAGTGTTATAGCATAAGCACCACCTTAATTCTCATTCATCTCAGTGGTATTTTATTCAAAAGACTAATTGTATGGCTAGCTTGTTTTTCCAGGTTCATGAATTTCATTTATTACTTAAATATAAGCTTTAACTTTGCAGATATCAAATGTATTTCCATATTTAAATAGTTAACTCTGATCTAACTAGAGATACTGCATAGAGTATGTTTTGTAGACTTCTAATACAGACTTACTATTGTAAAATGAAAGTTGCTTTGAAATAAAATACTTTCAAATACTTTGTTATTTTGAGAGTGGGAAAAAGAAACAGAACTAAGACACATCCCAGAAATATTTTCTATACCTTCAGAATAAGAAAGAAATTGAACTCCTATTTGATTCCCTCATGAGGGATAGGGAACTTTGGTGCACTGTGACAAGAAGATATATAGCTGTATTAATGAAAATCTAATCTGTGCTCAGTGACTTTGCGTGTTGGCTATAAATGTAAAATATTCATACCACAATAGCCTGTTAGACTGTCAAAAGCTGAAGTTCGGCCAATTTTACCAGAAAGAGTTGACATTTTGCTATATTCTTCATTCTAGGGAGCTGAGAAAATAAGCTATCAAAACCACTCCTCCACTTGTAAATTTTGCCAGTGCAACTATTTAGATATGGCATAAATCTAGATATAGGAAGTGTTTGTCTACTGCACCATTTAGACTCAGTAACTCAAACTAAGAGCAATAACAAGTACTTCAGATTGGTGAGTTTTTGTGTCACTGTGCCAGGAGAAGCAGAGACAGCACCTATTGAAGTGGAGAGAGAAGAACCCACCTCTGTTGGTTCAGCATCTGACTCCATTTATTGACTCAATCAGTCACTTTTTATAACCGTGTTAATTAAGTTCATGCATATTGCAAACTCGAGCTCACAATAGGTCAGAGATAACACACCAACCCCTCCTTTTGTTTCCAATACCAAGATTTGTGTTCTCAAAACTTACTTTTACTTTCCCAAAACAGCCAAAGATAGAATATCTACTTGTTATGAGAAAGCTGCCTGAGAACTCTGGTATGCAAGGTTCTCAAGGCCTTCATGTTTGTCACTTTTACTTGTAATTAAAAACAACCTGAGAACTTCTACTGTTTACAGAAACAGGCTGTGAGAATTTGCTCCTCACAGCTGCCTTCTAAGCCATTTCTGAAAAAATCTCCAACAAGCACCTCCTTTTGTATCAACTTCTCTGCCATGACCCAAGGAACAGCCATGAAAGGATCTGAGGAGAAAACTGATTCAGCTAGAGAATACTTTTGTTTTGTGGTTGTGGTTACCAGGTTGTGAGCTGGGCCAGTGTGGCAGAAAGGAGAGTGTAAGAACAACTGTCAGGGGCAGAGGAAACACAGACCTGCCACTGAGGAGCTGCCTGACACTTTCAGTGCAATCTCCAAGAAGGGGCTGTGTTCTGTCACTGGCTTTGCCTTCTCCCAACTCAGATGGCTCCTGAACTGTCTTCCAGTCATGCTCCATGCACATAAAGGTGCACCAAGGAAGCAAAAGCAGGGCTTGGAAAAAGAAACATCATCATTTATTAGACTAGCTGACAGAGCTGAGAGGATAAAAAAACCCAAAACAACAACACAGTGGTTTTGGACATATAATCCCTTTTTCGGCTCTGAAAAGAAACTGCATCCCTTCAACAGAGTGCATTGGTCATCATTTCCAAATAACTGTAGCTTTGTTATGTTACCTCATTTGGATTGTTGGAGTGAAATGGCTAGGTGGGAGCAACAAGGTAGAAGCAGTGTTTGCAAAGGGATACATGGTAAGGATATTAGCCTTGGGGAACTAAAAGATAAGCAGTTATCACATGCAGAGCCCTAAGGAGCAGAGAAAACTGCAACGTGCTAAGTGCTAAACTGATTCTAACAGACACCGCAGATAGCTGCAAATAAAGAAAACTTAACACGAAGAGGCACTTAAGCATCCTGATAAAGCCATTTCAATTGTCTTTGGACATTCAGAGCTATATCACTTAAGAATTTATGAAACCGTGCAATGAACCACACCAGGGAAATGACAAACAACCTGGAAAATAACCCAGGAAATACAAATTGGCCACAAAGTACTAAGGGGTTATTACTGTGTGAGATGAGTTCTCATTTGCTGAATAGCCACCTAAAGACATGCACAGTGTAATGTGGGGAGCAACAACTGCTTAAGCCGTGGCTGCTGATGAGACAGTTGCTTGTCAGGCACTCTGATCACACACAGGTCAGTGAGTAAGATTATTCCAACTTACAAAGATTTAAAGCATAGGAAAGCTGTGATCAATGATCTCCTCGCTTAAGGAAGTTATGTCTAAGACTGCACAGGATAGTAAAAAGGGACTATTTCATATATACATACCTGCTAACTGAACTTTCCCAAGTGAAAATACAAGTTTAATAATCCATCTGAAACTCTGGATCTGTAAACCCTAGATAGGTAAATTCTTCCCAGTTCATTAGCATCATGGTTTGCCCTCAGGAGCAAGATGGCTATGGAAATAAACCTAAAAGTGGTACCACTTGCAGTGCAAGATAATTATTTTTTTCTAATTGCTTATTGAAATATATATTAAAACAGAGCACAGCTTTTATCTGGTTTTATATATACTTGCATGATACAACAGTATTTATTGGCATTGCTGTATATATCAGTGACACCTTGAAAGCTGGAGTTACTGTCAGTTCAGATTAACTCAAGCAGACAGAGTCCATTTTTTAACTAAATCACAAATTCTGGAAACCTGAAGACCAAACCTTGCTGCAGTGGTTTGAGGCAATAATGTCTCTTAGTGACCTTACCTTCCACTACCAGCTCACATCCCTCACTCTGTAGTGGAAGAACTCGTTAACAGTGGGTGTGGATGTCCTGGTATGTCTCCTTCCATCTCCCTTCCTCTCACCTTGGCTGTTCAACACAGCACAGCATATTTAATAATTTAAATTGATATAAACATAGCTGTGGCCCAGGGAGTGGTCACACATCCCAGTTTGTCACTTCTCAAAACAGTGTATCTGCTGGGACAGTAAAATCTTAAACCACTGCAGCTAAACTAGAGCCAATCTGCCATTGAAATTGATAAGTGTGGGTTCTCTGTTACCAGACCTCAACTGGGAGCCTGGATAAGTTTTTCAACTTCCATTTGTTCAGACCAAGACATGTAAGTGAATGTTCATGTGCAGCTGTTCACCAGATTAAGAACCAGCCTCAAAGAGCTCAGGATTCCCCACCTGAAAAGTGTTGTATTGTATTTCTGTTGCTTGTAAGCTGAGTATCAGTGTTGGGTATTTTAGGATATCTTTAAGATACTGTTTGTTTCTCTCTCCCCATCCCCTTTGCAAGTAGTTTGTTTTTTATGTGCAGTGTGGAGCACCCAAGATGCGTTGAAGGTACAGATGGTGTACCCAAGTGCAGAGAATTCTGGAGGTTCTCCTTTTGTGTCCTGTGTGCCTCTTAAACACCTAAAGCAGACACAATACTTGAAGCCTTCCTTTCAGCGGCACCGCCACTTTTCCTCCTCCCACGGTGAAATACCTGCATGCTAGAAGTTGAGGTTTCACAGAACCATAGACAGACCCAGGATCACCAGATCCCAAGACACTAAACTGACCACACTGTTGATCTCTGGCCCTGACACCACCAAATCTAGCAGGATCAAATAACAAGGGGGTGCAGTGACATGTTCTCCCTTCTAACGCCTGGTCAAATATTTACAGGCTGGAAGGGACCACAGATGGGGTCATTTGGTCCAGCCTCTCTTGGTCTCCCCAGCAAGCCTGCATGGCCACAGTAGTATTTTCATTAAGCAGTTTATCTATGAGACCTTCCAAAATGGCTACCAGAAATCTGCCAGGATGCTCATGGACTGATCTGGTAGCCATGGAGATACACATGATCCTTCTAATCTAAAATTTCAGAAGTCTGAGAACCTCTTGTTCTCCTAAACAACTCTAGCAGCCAATTTTTTAGTATATTTTCAGGAGTCCTATTCCCAGAGTGACTGAAGAGCTCCTCAGTAAATACATCGCAATCCCAGAAAGGACTAAAAGAGGTTTTTAGTCTTTGTGAATTACTTGCATTCGGTAGTAGAAGCAAGAAGCTGATTTTCAGATCTCTGTTTTTATCACTTTCCAACCTATATTCATTGACATAAAATATAAATGCATAAAGTTATCAGCCTAGAGCTATTGGCTTCCCTATAGATTTGAAAAATGAGAAACACAGAGGAGAATGTCTGATTTGAGACTTCCAAAGAAATAAATACCCATGTCTTTTTCTCAGTAGGAGCAATCTTCAGTAATGTCAGAGTTTGAAAGGAGTTGGAGGTGGGGGGACCTCCACAATCACAGATCACACAAAGTTCCTGGGCTGGCATCTTATCTGCATAAGGTGTGGCTGGTTTTGAAGGGGCCAGTGCCATTAGCAGCAGTTCAGTGGTTGGAAGGATATCTTTTGTTTTGAAGAGAACCATTACCAAATCCTTTTCTCCATCCACCCCACATCTTTCAATAGCCTGGTGAATTGCAGCAGATAAGAGTTGGGTTTATATTAAGCATAAAGTTTCACAGACCAATCTAGCTTGTAAGAGCCCTTTTTTTAGTCAACTTTGTGATCACAAATAATTGCATGGAATTAATCACTTATATTGTCACTTGGAAATCAAGAATAAAAGTGCTAATTTCTGGAAGCTGGAGAGAGCATACGTGCTATGTGCTGAGAAAAACTGATGGAAATATGCACTGGGAAGAAAAAGATCTGTGAGGTATTACTGTTGGAAGAATTAGAATGAAACCTAAATGGGAGGATTTAAAAATAGAACAGAAATGAAGAACAGAAGTGAAAAAAACCACAATCAAACACTTGAAACAGAAGCATCAGGGAAAAATGAAAAAAATGAAAGTAAAACTCCATATAGATAGGTAGAAAAATTGCATGTGGCACAGTAATGTATAAAGAAGCTTTAAGTTCGGGGGGGGGGGGGGGGAGATGGGGGGGAAGTGGGATCAAAACAAAAATCCAAGCCAAACAAACAAAAATTGAAGAGAGGATGATCTACTGATACAAAATATCAGCAGACCTAAATGGCTAATGGAAAAATCCCAGTCTTGAGGCACATACTCATACTACATCCCAATCACAAGGCAAATATATATGCTTAGCTTTACCTCACACAACACCAGTGAGTTCAGCAGTAAGCTCCACCAGTGTAAATCACACTTCTCCCTCTCTTACACCCCCAGTTTCAGCAGATGCAGCCACAGTAAAGACTGGGGGAAAAAAAAAGAAGACAGGAATGAAATGCAATTTTCAAGTCAAACTGTTAAAAGTACTGAAAGAAAATACTTCTTTATCCTTACAAATGTGGTTCCAAAAAGATCTAAAGGGTAGAAAGGGAAAAGCCAACATACTGTTACCCAGCTTTAAACTTTTTAATTTTGAAAAAGAGGCTGATAGAATTTTAAGAGATCCTGGTACCCTGCAATAAGCAACCTTACTGCTAATTGGAACACTGTTTCATAAATTTTCTTTTCTTACTTCTAAGGAGTTTTCTCAGTTTTCATATTCTCTAGAATTAACAGAATCTCTGAAGTAATTTCAGAAGGAAAAAGTAATAAGTTAGTTTAATAAACTTGACCAAAGAAGGAAAGTAAATTTCAGTTTTCAACAAAAATGCTTCAAATCCAGAACACATTCTAGAAGAGCACAGTGTTTACCACTGGTATTTATTAAATGTTTTTTTAAACTTTGCTTTATTCAAACTTCTTCTGGATACTACCCAAGAATAAACCCTGTCAGCATGAGGCAGCTGAAGCCCAGCCATGTGTGTGTGTGTGTGTGTGCAGGCAGGCTCCTTGCTGCTGCACCAGCCCTCCTCCTGCAGCCCACACAGGGTGGGCTGCTCCAGCTCCTGCACCTCACTCTCTGCCCTCTGCCCTCTGACTGAAAGCCACAGACTCCTAGGAAAGCCATGGTACACATCCCAACCAAATTCTTCCCCTTCTCCTGTCAGGCTGCAGGCTTGTTCCTTGGCTCAGAGGTACCTTGGGTCTCCAGGTGCCTGTTCCTGAGCAGATGGGCCCCAGGCACTGCTGGCTGTGGGTGATGAGTGCATCCCAGCTCTTGGCTCCGGCAGGGCTTCATTTGGCTGCCTTGCAAAGGGAAGTGCTCTGTCCCTGGGTCTGAAAGTGCAAGCTTCCAGTGTGGTCACCCATCACACCAGTAACAGTTTGCGTGCTGGGGAGAGGAGGAGGAAGGCATGAGAGAAGGAGGGGTATTTTCACAAGTTTTTCTGCTGAGTATCCAAATGGGTTTCTTTGGATTTGTTACCTGTTCACAGCAAAGAAAGTGAAAAGTGACTCAGCACCCATGTTCATTCACTTCCTTCCCAGGCTGCCAGTTTGGGGGTTATCTGGGGTAGAGTTCTCCAAAGCAGCCCTCGTTCACTTGCAAGCAGATTTTCAGCTCATTTCATGTGGGCTGCTGCAAGCTGCAATCCGCTGCCAGCACAGGTCAGGTTCAAGCCAGATTTCTCAATGTTCCAGCAAAGTTCTGCATCATTATGATAAAGTATTTCAAGTACATGAAAGCATTTGAGATACATACAAATGGATGAAGAATATAGGGAAAGCTATAAATCAGCAATTGAGAAGTACAAAAGAACAAAAGGAAATATTACTAGAAATATTTCCTCATAATAAGTGTGCTTCAAATAAACAATGGACTTAAAACTTTCTTCTGATTTACTGCTGTTTGCAAAACCATGGCATTAGGTAGAAACTCATCTTGTTAAGCCTAAGAACTTGGACAGGGATGGCTAGATTTAGTTACTATGGAGTTTTAAAAAAATGTTGGCTTTTGTGATGAGACCAGCTTCAGAGAAGAAAGAGAGGATAAAAGAAAAGAAGCTGGGTTTAAGCATTCATTTAAAGATTTGCCATCTGAATGCTCTGCATTAATTTCTTTTAATGCTGATCAGTTATAAGAGCTTTTCTTCATGTAATTGCTTATTTTTCAAGTGTTTTGTGGTTATTTTGTTGTTGTTGTTGTTTTTAAACTAGAGTATCTGAGACTTTCCCACGTGGAACATACTGGTGATAAAAAAATCTAGATATTGTGGACAATCTGCCTCCTCTCTGTTTTGAAGGTGTGAGATTTGTGCTTGAAGTGCATGTCTGCTTTCACTCCTTTATAATGATTCTTTTGGTTGTAAATTTTTCAAGTATGTAAATGATAGACAAGCACACTGTTGTCACACAGATCTTATTTCAGAAACACTGCCCTGCTTATGATAATAGGATTGTTAAAACCGTTATTTGTTAAGACAGGCATGCTGTGTTCACCTTGCTTCTTACTTTCTTAACTTTTGCTGTTGAGGATCTCTTATTTTGCTGGTATGTGAAGCAGGAGAAATGTGCAGATGCCTTTTCTCAAAGAGGAACTGCCAGGCAGTTCTATTTTCTTTTGTATGAAAAAGAAGTCATAAAATCCAGAATCTAATTGAGGCCCTGACCCCGTAATGAACTCAGCAGTCACATGGGTCTGGGGACACAGGGAAAGCTATAGGAGAGAAAGCCTTGGATTGCAAATACTGACAATTAAAGATGCTGCTCAAAACACATTGGCCTGATCTTATTTGAAAGGATAGCTTTACTTTCCCACCAGAAAATCTTGGTTGGATAGTTTAGGAGCTTGTTAACTCTTGGATTAGCTGCTTTACAGCAGAAAGCCCTTAGAAAATTTTTTACCCTCCTCCTTCCTGACTTTACTGGCACTGTTCCTTCAGAACAGCGTGACCTGATGGGATACCTGGTTGTGATTCACAAGTCATGCTGGAAGGGCTGCCTGCCTTCTGGCCAGGGTGCACTCCCAGAAATATTCTTAGCCTATGGATGTGGAACAGCAAGGTTACACATCAGTGCTTTACTTCTGCTGTTTATTGTCAAATAATTGTTCTCAGAGTTTGTAGGAGACTCACTGAGTTTTTTATGCTTTCCTAGGAAATTACCTGTAGTCATTTGCTAGCAGTTGCTTTAGTGTGTTGTCAGAAGAGTTTCTGTTGCTAAGTCTTTTATATGAAACTATGCTGGTTTCCCTCAGCCTGAAAAAAAAAAAAAAAGGCTGAGCAGATTTGCTCCAGCAGATTGGGTTAAAGAGCAGTTTATGACAAAATGGCTTTCTTTCCAGAGAGCATTCTACAGTGAAGTTAACTCAGTTCCTAAAATGAATCAACTGACCAAACCTCTGACCTC
Source organism: Zonotrichia leucophrys gambelii (assembly GCF_028769735.1). Taxonomy (NCBI): domain Eukaryota; kingdom Metazoa; phylum Chordata; class Aves; order Passeriformes; family Passerellidae; genus Zonotrichia; species Zonotrichia leucophrys. Next base: position 73,784,316 of record NC_088172.1, read on the forward strand.
ATTTCTTTATCCTCCTTTTAAAAATTATATAGGGTTCAATCTTAAAGTTAAGTTTTCATTTTTGAGCTGGCTTCATTTGAGGCTAAAAGAAAAGCAGCTGGACTTGGATACTGCTTCCAAAGGTAAAAGCCAAGAGATCTGCAACCAAGACTGTGAGGAAAGGCAGTTTTGTACTCTCCAAGATACTTTTTGGTGCTTTGGAGTCTGCTTAGCAGACCTCAGGATTTTCTAACAGCTGCCTTGTAGGATTGCCGGGGTAGTGCCTAAACAGGGAAAGCTGCTGGGAGTCTATCTATTGATCTGGGCTCCAGCTGTGTGTCACACAGAAGTGGCCATCTTGAAAGCATTCTAACATGTATGAAAGAATATTTAAAAATAGTTAACTTAGTCAGCTTTACCTATCAGATTTAAGGCATGCCATGGTAGTACCTTTAGTTACCATAAAATATTCTTTAAAATTCTAGGTTTACATGGATTTTTTAGCATTGCCTTCCCAATCTGTAGAAGCCACTTTTTGTGAACTGAGTAGACAGAGGAGATGGTCTAAGAGCTAGCACACAAAAAGTGTGCCACAAAAAGTGTGTGGTGACTTTTCTTTTTTGGCAAGAGCATCTTATGATGTTTATGAGGGAAAGGAGAAAGATGTATTGAAGAAGATTAAAGAGTAAAATCCTTTAAGTGTAAAATTACGATAGGCATGTATTGTGTGTACTACAAAGAGTGTTAAGTACAAGATGAGAAAACCAGCCCCAGAAGGTGGTTAGCTGGACGTCAGTGGGGGCTGTATTTTCAAAGTCAGGTTGAACAGAAAAGTTGCATTAAGCAAGAGCTGGTCTGTGGCTGCCAGTTGTGAATTGTCCTGTCTCCGTGATTGGGTTTAGTTACATATCTTGACCATTTGTGTCTTCATATGTGAGCAGAAAGGTACACAGAAACGGATAGTCAACCTTAAAACCTACTTATGATTGTTGTAATAGACCCTTTGAGAGATTAATTGATACTCCCTTGAAATGGTTCTTCCACATTGTTTTCTCACAGGAGAACCATATTTTTGGAAGCTGATTTACAATGCTAACTCCTCTTCCACAGACTGACTGCTGTGCAGAGGGGTTTAGTCTATCTAAATTTCCAGAGTTCACAGCTCCACTCTAGTGAATGTGTATATGTGGCAAGTTACCAAAAAAATCTCCAGGAACTGCAGATGTCTGATTTGTGGAGCTAAGTATCTTCTTATGAATTAGTTCACATATAGGATTTGAGACATGTGTAGTGAATAAACTTCTGTATGGCTCTGAATAAAGCCAAAATGAATCCTGGTTTTAATGTTGGAGAATGCAGCCTTTTTTCTCAAGGCCAGGCTTAGAAACTGTAAGTCATTGAATGCTCTGAACTGAGAAACTGTTTCTCAGAAACTCATGGGCTTGGGTTTTGGATTTTTTTGTTAAGCAAAGCACATTACTCCTTGGAAATGGGAAAAGGGGGATTCTTTTTTGGTATGGGGTAGTGAGGGTTACAAACACAGGTCATAGCTGACATGTGATGTCCCAGTGTAGCTTTCCAGTGCTTCCTTCTGCTTGGTGGGATTACTCAGCTACATCATCCAGCACAGAGGAAAAGCAAAAGAGCATTAGTCTCTTAAAAATTACTTGTTTACCAACTCTGAAGTGACAGTCACCTACAGGCCTAAAGCTGGCAGAAAGTGTAATAAGACCAGCTTCTGAGGAGAACTAGCTAACCAAACCAGTGCCAGAAACCTGAATTCAGTCCCTTGAACCTTGACAGATCTACTTGTAATTAGACACTAACTACCCCTTAGGTCCTGAGGATGCTGTCAGACCTAACTAATCTGGTTCCTATGGAATTAATAGGCCTTATTTTGGCATATGACCACCTCATTTCTGAGACTGAACTCCCTTGATATTAAAATATCATGGAGAGATTATAGATAGTACAAGGCAAGGTCAGTCTAGTTCAGCATCCTGACTGTGATGGTGAGCAGTAGTGCATGTCAGGGAATGAGGAGCACAGTGCTATTACTCCAAAACAAACTCCTGGCCTCCTGGCAGACAGATCCTAAGATAGACCCACCTATGGAGATAGATAAATAAATATCTAAGGGGGGCTAAGAAATCATCAGAACTGCCTGTTAGTTGTGCAACCTCACTTGGAACAAATCAGCACTTTAAAAATGCCTGAAAATTTCTCATTGAGTCTAGTAATGATTAATGAGTATTTCATGAGCAGTGATGAAAAGGGAGAAAGAAAAAGACTCGCTCCACACACTGCCTGCTAGCATAAAAGGCAGCAGAGTATTTCAATAATGATATTCTCTTTTAAAGTAATGGTGTGTTGAATGTGGAAATCTGGAGGCAATATTATTTGAGGGTAGATGGAATAAGGAAGAAGAGACCAGGAACATACTTTGATGGTCAGATGTAGGGTGAAGCACAACAAAAGGAGCCAGAACAGGACAGACAAGGCTCTAAGAGAGCAGAACAGGGAAACACAAATGCCTGGGTTCTCCTGCAACACTGAAGATGTGTGGAAAGGTTCAAAGCCCAGGTGGGATTGGACTCTTGTAATTGTTCAATGCCCTCCTAAAAGCTTCCTCTTCCTTTTGTTACCTCTTTGTCACTGCTCTTGGTAAACAGAAAGAGGAGAGAGATTTGGAAGAACTAAGGGTGGATAATGGAAAGAACATTATAGGTGAGCAGAGCAGCTAATTGAAGTCTAAGGGAGAACAAACAAAAATGAGGGAAACCAGAAACTGATCTGCTGAAGGGCCAAGTTCCAGAGGACTTGGAAATTACTTTTGAGAGGGAAGACTGGTTTGGAGAGAAAAAGAGTTTAGGTTAGGAAGTAATAGAGGTAGGAGAAAAATGCTATATGATTGATAAAAAGTGCATAGGATTGCATCTTTCATATATGGGGGCATGTCACTTTTCATTTAAATAGAAAGGAAGATTATGTTTCAATATATTTTGAGACCAAAAAGGCAATTTTAATAGAGGAATATTGTGGTTACCAGCAATCATGTTTTGTTTTTCATATGGCCATCATCATACAAGTAGCAGCTTTGCACATTAAAGCTTAAAGTGCTTTACTTTAGTGTTATCCTGTTTCAGGAGGCTGCATCACCAAATACTCATTTTTGATATGGCTGGTATCTATCTATCTGCATGTTCTATGAAAAGCAGAGTTGGAGGATTCACTCAGTATCTGAACTAAGAGAGGGTATGGCAAAGAGGAGAGCATACATCCTTAACCCATTTTTCTCCTTCAAAGTATGAATAAGGGAAAGGCAAACTCTTGAAAGGACTCAAAGAGGACAGGGGAGTATCTTAAGAGAGATTTTTCCCAGGGACAGATGTGTAATGAATATGTATTTAACTTACATATAGAAAAAGCACTTTTTTTAACACTGAGAGACAGTCATTAAAGTTACATATCTATTTCAGTCATGTGTGTGTTTTATTTATTTAGCTTTATAATTATTTACAACTATTTATTTATTATTTACAATTTAATCACCTGACATCTGGGAATTAACTGGGATTTCTCACTTCTGTAATAACAGGTAACATAACTGTAGTCTGAGAAGTCTTGCTACACCTGTTTGGTAGTGTAATTAAGTGTGTGGTTAGATAGTAAGCATTAGCCTTATTATGATGGTATGAGTTAATCTCCTTTAAAAATAAGTTCATCCTTCTAAGTGGTTTAATAAATGGACAGCTTTAATAACTTTAAAATTGCCTCAAGTTAATAGTGCTAAATTTCAAGGGAGAGAGGGGAAGGAAAATGGTTTTTACTTTATCTACTTGTGCCTTGATATACAGGCTTGGATGCTTTAGGGTAAGGAATCTCTCCATGTGCCTCAAAGCTGTTAGCTGTTTTGTTTCTCCATGGTAACAGGAGTATAAAGCAGTATGAGCATGTTACTGAAGTAGGGAGACATGACATCCTTTAGGAATGGCATTACATGTGACGACTGCAGCTCTCAGGCGATTCTGAATGAGGGTGTGTTCTAGCACAGAGGCACTGTCAATATGAGCAGATGTGCTCGTTTAAGGCAAGGCTTAGGGATACAAAGATGGCCTAAATGAATCTATCAATCCATAAAGTTTGCAATAGTAGATTAGCAGACATTGGGGTTGATTAAACTCTTCCAGAAATATAACTCAACATGTGAAAAGCTCTGTGCAAGATCAAGGTCTAAACGCAAGGGTTTGACGGAGGTTCAGATAATACAGAGTTATTGATATATTTTCTGTTTAAATTTGTTTACATACCAAAAAACCCCAAAAAACAAACAAAAAAACCCAAAAAAACATGAGGGTTGGATAGGCAAATGCCATCGAAATGAATGCAGATTATCTGTAAGTTATCTGTAAGTTTCAGCCAGTAATCTTGCAATATTAACTAGTTTAATTTTGTTGTCACTTTGGCAGAACAGCGTATGTCAGGATCCCCTCAGCAGACTAGCTAAGATTGTTCTTTCATGAAGAAATGGATGAAGGCAATGATTTGGAGTGGTACAGCTTAATCACACACTGACCTCTCCTTTGCATTGATGTACTCTTACCCTTTTCTTCTGCTATTGAGGTGACTCTGACTTACTGGACTGAAATAAAATTTTCTAACTTGACCTTAAAGTAAGGAAAAGGTTCTGGCAACTTTTTTCTCATCTGTACATATTGCATCTCTTCCTGAATTGGTTCCAACAAGCTGTTGTGTAGTGCTGGGTTCAGCTAACCTTGCCAACCAAGTCGAGATTTCTCCAAGTAGATGTAGCCTGCCTGAGGACAGAGCAGTGTGCGTGCATGTGTGTGAAAGAGCCCTTTCCTTGCACACTTAGAACAGGATGACTTTCTTTTCTCTCTGCCCTTCCTCTGGGGCAGGTAAATGTAATTTGTTCTGGTTCAGGAGGCCATACAACCTGTACCAACACAAGGCAACTTTGTGGCAAACCCACCTTCCCTTCTGTTGCGCTCCATACTGATCTTCTGCTGGTTTGACTTGCATTTCTTTTCCTGCAATTGAAAATTAGCTCTTTATCTGGGCTCCCTAAGGAAGCCAACTTGTAGATCCGTGCTGCCTTTCTGCTCACGTGAAATCCTCTCCACTCTGTTTTCACGTTACTTTTGACCGAATTGGAGAAATCCAAAATTCGATGCCTGTGCAACTCGTGTGGCTGGGGAGAGCCCCATGTACAGAGGGAGAGGCAGGGGGAAGAAGAGGGAAAGCTGCGCAGTTTCGGTGAGCGGATTAGCCCCGTGCCGAGCTCCAGATTAGGAGTCCGTGCTCTGGAGAACCTTTGCTATCGCCGGCTCTGGCTGAGGCTCAGCCCCGTTCCTGCCTCCCGGTGCTGCGGAACGGGGCAGCCCCGCTCCTGCTCCTGCCCTTACATAACCGCGTTAGCAGGGCTGTGCCAGGGACCCGCTCCGAGCAGCAGGGCCCCTTTTCTAAGCCCGTACGCAATAAACCGTGCGGGACGAGGCCCGACGTGGGCCCAGAGGAGCCATGGGGATGAGGACAGGGTGCTGCGAGGCTGTGGCAGGAATGCGGGTCCCTGGTGGAGGGGGGGCATTTCGGTGGGGCTGTGGCCTCAGGCGGGCGGGAGCTGGCACGGGGGTGGCTGGCAGCGGGCTCATTGTGCCGGAGCTCTCTATCTACCGGCCGCTCGGCCGCCGCCGAGGAAGCCGGCGGGCCAGGGGCGGCGGGGAGCGCTGCGCTCGGGCGGGTATTTACGGTAATGCGGGCGTTACGGTAGCGCGGGAGGGCCTACGTGCGCGGGGGCGGGGCGGCGCGCGCGCGGCGCCGGTGCGTGCGCGGCCCCGCGAGGCGCGTCTCCCTCGCGAGCTCGCGGTGAAAGGATTTGGCGCCAGGCGGGTCCGGCTCCGCAGCTCCCGCAGCCGCACGAACCCCCCGCGCCTCCCGCCCGCACCCACCGCCCGCCGGGGCACTGACACACCGCACGCACAGCCAGAGCCGCCCGTCTGTCCCTGCTCGCCGCCGCCCGCGCGCCGCCCAGGGACCGAGCCGCCAGTGCCGCCGCCGCCGCCATGAGCTGCTCGCCCGTGAACGTGAAGAAGCTGAAGGTGTCGGAGCTGAAGGAGGAGCTGAAGAAGCGGCGCCTCTCCGACAAGGGCCTCAAGGCTGAGCTCATGGAGCGGCTCCAGGCCGCGCTAGACCAGGAGGAGGCCGGCGGGGGCGGCCCCGCCAGCGGCGCGGCCGAGCCCGGCAACGGCAGCGTGGAGGGGGAGGCGGCCGAGAGCGGCGGGGGCGCCGCGCAGCTCCGCCAGGGGGGAGGCCCCGGCCAGGCCGCGGCCTCCGCCATGGAGGACGACGACGAGGAAGGGCTGGAGGCCGCCGATGGCGACGCCATGGAGCTGGGCGAGGAGAACGGCGAGCGGGCCGGGGGCGGCCCCATGGAGGAGGAGGCGGGCGGCGAGGAGGAGGAAGAGGAGGAGGAGGAGGATGAGAACGGCGACGACCAGGGTTTCCAAGAGGGGGAGGACGAGTTGGCCGACGAGGAGGAGGCCGCGGCCGGAGACGCCAACGGCCACGGTGACCAGCAGCCGCCGCAGCCCCAGCAGCCGCAGCAGCCCCCTCCGCTCCTCCCGCCGCGCAGCGCCGCTGCCGCCAAGGAGGCTCCCGGCAAGAGCGCCGGGGGCGCCTCGGGGCCCGCCGCTGCCTCTGGCCCGGCGGGCCCCGCCAAGCAGCAGCAGCAGCAGCAGAAGAAAGCGGAAGGCGGTGGCGGAGGCGGCCGCCCCGGGGCGCAGGGCGCCGGGGGTGAGTGAGAGTGAGCGTGGCGGCGGGAACCGGGGTGGGGGCCCATTAATCCCAGCCCCCCCGCCATGACGGGGGTTGCCCAGCGGGGGGGGGGGGGGGGTTTCCGGGGCGCGCGCGGGAGGACGTTGGCGGCCCCGCGCCTCGTGCTGGCCCGGCGGGGGAGGGGCGCGGGAGGAGGGGCGGCCGAGGGGCCGCTGGGGCGCGCTGTGCATTGTGCGCCCGGCCGCGCGGGGCGCGCCTGACGTCACTTCCGGGCTGGGCCGCCGCCGCACGGGATGGCGCTGGGAAGGCCTGGCGGTACAATGGAGGCGGGAGGAGGAGGAGGAATCCCTTCCCTGGGGCTCCCGCCCGCGGCCCGCCGGGAGGAGGCGCAGTCGTGCGCATCGCACGGTGCCCTTGCGAGCGGCTGGCAATGTCCCGCTGCCTCCGTGGTGGGCGGGTGGTGATGGTGTTGCGGGTTTGGAGGCGCGGCGGGTCAGGAGGGTTTTTTTATCATTTTCGTTTTTTTCTTTTTTTTCTTTTCTTTTTCGGTTTTTTCTTGTGATGGTTTAAGTGGGGCTCATAACATTGAGGGCCCTACTGGCTGCTGCGTGGTGTATTGGCGACTTCCGTTTGCTAAATCATTTTTGATTGGAGACTAGTTTTGAGTCTCCCGTGAAAATTCAACATACTGGGCTTTACCTTAATAACATAGTAAAATTCCTTTCTAAGATGTTATTGCTGCAATTTGCAAAGTCGAAACCATTATACCGATTTTATTTCCAATTAAAATAAAACTTACAATAATGTAAATTATTCGTTGCTTCTGTTACAGGAGATGGTAAAACGGAGCAAAAGCCTGGTGAGAAGAAGAGGGGAGTAAAGAGACCACGTGAAGACCATGGCCGAGGATACTTTGAATACATCGAGGAAAACAAGTATAGCAGGTAAACAGAAATGGTGCTGGGCAGCATTTTGTGATGAGGGGGAATAGACTACAGAAGTCTTGTTTTAACTTCGTGAAAATACATGTAGCCTTATTATGTTTTGTTTGGTTTTGTTTTTTCAGGGCCAAGTCCCCTCAACCACCTGTTGAAGAAGAAGATGAACATTTTGATGACACAGTGGTTTGTCTTGATACTTGTGAGTAAACACGCTTTCCTTTGCTCTGGAAAGGTGTGGTGTTAAGGCTTCTAATCTTAATGCCACACTTTCTGAGACAGGGAGGATAACATTTGTTGATTTTCATTACAGGTAACTTTAAAAAACCAAGAAAAATACTGTATTTCCATTCATTTTTAGCAAACAAAAGAACAGAAAGCTATGACTATGTTAGCAGTAATAAGCTTGGTTTTCCTATGAATTCTGTAGTGATAGGCAGTTCTGCGAGGAAATCTTAACCAAAACCCTAATCTGGTGTGGAAGCTTAGGTGGGTAAGTGTAGAGTGCACATAGAACACCCTGCAGACAGCTCCATGGGACAGCTGTCCAGCACTACTGCCCAGAAAGCTCAGAGAGACAGCAGCATAAGTGCTTACAAAATACACTTGGGGAAGTGAGCTTCCTGCATAACTACCCCTATTTAGTGGAGTGCTCTTTCTGTCTGCTAATAAATTTAACAAAATCTAGTAATGCCTCCTCAGAAATTACCCATTCATGTAACCTGTGGGTGCGTGGGCTTTGCGTGGTGGTTTGTGCAAGTGGGATGGCTAAGAGACTTGGTCAGCAGAGCACAGAAGTTGAGAAGTGTCTGCAAACGGGGTTTTTTTTTGAGGCAGATTATAAACATCATTATTACTGTAACATTCCATTATGACAGAGTTAACATATGTATTCTTGAGGGTAAGTATAAGGACTCAGCACAATATTAGAAACTTGAAGTAATGCTTGAACTTGTTGGATTCTTAGAGTGCCATGGAAGGAAAGCTTAACTTTTGGCATTGTCTGGTATATTTGTTAGAAGTTTCAGATGGTTTTATTCCACAAGAAATGGTTTGAAATGGAAGGAGGTATTAGTTTACAGTCACGTAAATTGCTGGATATGCCATCCCTGACATTTTGCTGACTAAGTCTCAAGTTTCTAGCTGCTAACCTGGTGAGTAGCCACTTCTGTGGGAGCTTTGGATTTTTCCAATAGCTGAGTAAATAACTGCTTTTCATTATTACTGTTTCTAGTAATAATAGCATTTTCTAGAGGAAAATCTTGTTACTGGACAAGTTCTGATTTAAAGTGTTGGCAGACTCTTTAGAGATAAGATTTAAACAAAGCTGTAAGGCTGAATTGTGTAATGAATTGGCACTCTCTTGTGGACGGTGATCCAGACATGTAAGAGGTTTAGCCACGCTTAAGTGCTTCTTATTGCCTGTGTCTTACAAAGAAGCTGTAACTTCAAATTCTGTTTCTCATCGCCCATTCTAAAGGTAGCCTGCAAAGGTGGGTTTCTTCTGTATGATTTTATCTGTTTTTCAACAAATAAGAGTCAGCAATACAAATGAGAAGACACCTGGATCACTAATAGTATATTTGAAGTTGGGGATGGCTATATGCAAACAAAACAAAATCTTGTGCATAAGAGTTGCCGGTAGCACAGGGCAGGCTGCATTTTAGTGTGTTCTGGCATCCTGCAGGTTTTATACCAGAGCAGAATTCCTCACTGTTTTACTTATTTTGCTCCTTTCTTGTAACCATCAGGTAGGTTTGGAGCTGCTTCTGTGGATTCCTTGCTCTGGGGAGTTCAAGTGTTGCATGCTGCACCTCTTGTTACCATTTGGCATTGTTTTTCTGAAACCTACTGGGAGATTCATTTGCAATTTCATGGTGTGCAGCTCTGAAGATGCTTGTAAAACCAAGGTTCTGCTTAGGTTCTTGGGGTGATAGGTGAATTCAGCGTGTAGGTCGTGTTTCTGGGCTGAAGTAGGTTCTCTTAGCACGCTCTCTGTACTTAGCATATCTGCATCTGACTTAACTGCCTTTATTTTAATAGACATAATCTAATTTGACTTGCTAATTGACTGTATTAACCAAAGACTACATTCAGTACTTAAATAAAAACATTAGTGTTCACATTTACTTCTTAGCAGCCCTTGGGCTTGGGCTCGAGCAGTGAGACTGCTTCAGAGTCTGCTCTCTAGAGGGTAGTGGAGAGCACAATGCCGATGGCTCGGTGTGGTGGAGAGAGGTAACTGACAGAGGGTTCAAACAGGTGCAGATGGAAGAAAATAGAGGGAATTTGTGTGACAGAAGTGAAGATGGGTTAGCTAGCTTTTCCTAAGATCCTGCTGATCTTCAGTCTGCAGTTCCATCTAGGCATGTTGCTTCTCTGAAAGATCCTGGGTACTTGCTGGCAGTTTGTCTTTAAAAATCACTCTTAAAAGCTGGCATTATCTTTAATGCATAAAATTTGACACCTGTACTTAATTTTGTAATCAGAGTAAACAGAATAATTTTTATGTTAACAGATAACTGTGACCTGCATTTTAAAATCTCAAGAGACCGGTTTAGTGCTTCCTCTCTGACCATGGAAAGCTTTGCTTTCCTTTGGGCTGGAGGGAGAGCCTCCTATGGAGTTTCTAAAGGCAAAGTCTGCTTTGAGATGAAGGTGAGTTAATGTTTATAGGAGACTTTTGCATACTTAAATGTAATATTTATACTTGTCACAATTTTTGGACTTGGTTGAAATGAACTGATGTGAACAGGACTCTTGAACGGCCTTCTCTTAAAAGAAGATGGCTCAGTTTGCAAAACTGTTTTCTCTTTTATAAGAACTTTGATTTAACAAACAAACAAAAACCAGAAATTTTAAAACGACCCACAAAACACTACATTTGTTCTGAATATGAGAGTTTTGGTCTTATATTTTAATCATTAATTCTATTTGTCATCTCATGCATCAACACTGAAAGTATCTTTATACTCTCTACTCAAGTTTGCTTGTGCTTTCTGGAAAAATCAGAAAGCTTGACTTATTTTTTTTTTAAGAAATATAAATTATCCCGACAGTCCTTTCTGGTTCTGCTTAGTCTTTGAGTTTGATCTGCTCTAGGCATGGTTTTGGGCTGGATGACCTCTAGAGGTCCCTTTCAACATCATTAACTCTGACATGATGCATTGAATGTGAGTATTTAGCACTTAGTTGAATTTTGAGAACAAGAGTTCTCCTGAAGAGTAAGAAAGGCAAAGAGCAATCAGCCTTCTAATAAACTGATTTCTCCAGCTTGTTAATGGAAGAGGAGCAAAACCACAAGGCTTGAATTTATTTTTCTTATTCCTTTTTGACTTAGCAATGTTAAAAGGCTTCTTTGCATATGATGGGCCTGTGTATATTAATCTGTTCTCTTCTCTAGTGCTCTCAAATGTAGCTGTTACCATGAGAATTGGGTAGTGATCCCATTGTGCAACCTTTTGCATGCAGTGATTTCTGTGTCTGTTGATAGCTGTAACTTTGGAAGGCCAGTGAAGTGAAGTTTATGTCACTGTTTATTGTCCTGTTTGCTTTCAAACGAGTTTCAGCTCAGTCCCCTGACTGGAATAGTTCCAGAGATTGATAGGATACTGATGGGCTTTCATTTCCTTTTAGTAAAGTTTCTAAAGACAGTTAAAAAACAGCTGGCTGCATGTAGATTCCAGTGCATTTAGGTGGTTTGGGGTTTCTGGGGTATTTTAGTTTGTTGCCTTTTTTTTTTTTTTAATCTGGTTATGTTGTTTGGAAGCTGGCGGCTTGCCCAGGAAGTGTGCTCACAGAGAAAAGGGATAGCGTAATACTTTCCCTCTAAGAAGCAGGTTTTTTAATACAATGCACATTTTCTTAGCTAAGTAATTTACTGTTAGTCCCAGCTTCATGGCAACTCTGTTTCTCTAATAAATATTTGTATTGATTGTGATGTTAATACAATGTCAATAGGACTTCAGGCTTTTGACCACTGACAAGGGACTGCTGTGACAAAGTGATGAAGATTTATGGTATCTTCATTGCTAAGTCAGGAGGTAGAACTGTTTAGTCACTAGCTGCAGTTCGATATTCTTCATCCTGTTTTGTTTTTGCTGAAGGTGATCACATAAACTTTGCAGAGATTTAACCAAAGTGTAAAGGTTCAAAATGTTACCTTTTGTTCTTCCGTCTTGTTAGTGTATAATAAATACTGCTTACCTTTTACTGAATAATTTAAAAATAGGTTACAGAAAAGATTCCTGTTAAACACCTGTATACAAAAGACATTGACATACATGAAGTGCGAGTTGGCTGGTCACTGAACACAAGTGGAATGTTGCTTGGTAAGACTTAAATGTTTAATTGCTTTTGTGTTGATGTGGCTGAAGTTTAAATTTTGATTTTTCCTGAAGCAGGGGGGACAAGCTTAGTGACTGTAATCCATGTGTTGTGAAAAGTGATCTTAATTTGAGTCATTCTCTGAACGTGGTGTGAGAAAATTCATTACTAGGACCAAATAAAGTAATTAAATATTCAGGCATGCAAGGGTTAGGACCATAATTTAAGAATTAATTCTTCCAATGATTATGTATGAGTTATGGAGAACATTGTTAAGTACTTACAAGATAAAGAATTTGTCTTTCTCATGTAGTGACAAAAGTAGAAAAGGGGAGTTGCCCTTCCCTCCACTTCTAAAGGGTAGTGCATGGTATAAAATTTAACCCATGGTAACTGCATTTTCTTTTTTCTTGGTGGAAAAATCCTAATTTCTGAAAATAGCTTGAAAGAAATAAATAAGTACAACTTCATTATATATGAAAAATGATGATAATAATAGTATTTATAACTTGTTGCTGAAACACATATTTGGGGGAAATATTGGTGAGTTGGTGTGTTCTAATGTCAGCAACAGCTTTCTACTTAAGTCACACCTGAGTCCTTGTGTTTGACACTTCCTGTTAGCTTGTTCCTTGCAGCTTCATCCTCAGCTGTTGCATAGGCTGACTGTCTGCTAAACTCCCTTTAAAATGGGAGGGGTAAGTGCTCCTGGAGACTAACTTCAGAAAGCCTTTCTGACTACGTTACAGCAAGTATACCAGTGCATAATCAGGTCTTCACAGTTTAAAATACTTGTTCATGTCTTTATCTGACAGTTCAGCTTTTATTGAGAGCATAAATCTGCAACCAACAGCATAAAGCTTTTAAACAGGGATGAGGAAACACTGCTGTTCTATCTCAAGTGAAAGTATTGAATAGAAGAATGAGCTTGTATAGCTATTGGGGGGTGTCATAGATGTTTTAGCATTAATAAAAATACTCTGAACAGCAGCTTATTTGAGTAGTTGTAAGGTGATTTATGTCTAAAAGGAAAAGCCTTTTTGTAATTAGTTTAAATTGTTCCTTCAGGTGAAGAAGAATTTTCTTACGGTTATTCTCTAAAAGGAATAAAGACATGCAATTGTGAGACTGAAGACTTTGGTGAGAAGTTTGATGAAAATGATGTGATTGCATGTTTTGCTGTAAGTTTTCACTTATATTTTCTTTTGAGGGGAAACATCCTTGAATTTTTAGACTGCTTTGATGTTAGAAGCAGTAAAGCAAATACATAAAATTATGGGAGCAAGACAAGATGTTTAACATAGGCAGGCAGTAGAAACGGCTGCTGTTACTAACAGTGACTGCTGGCAACATTATTTCAAGTTAATGGACAAATGTCTTTTAAAGCCTTTTAACAAAAAATCAGATCTTGAACAAAATTATCATTGATAGCGACTCATTAGAAGAGAAAATTGGTTTTAGTTCCTTTATGAAGCAACACTGTTACAGAAGTTGAGTGAACATAGCCAGTAGAGTGAAGTGACTCATTACCTGTATAAAGTGAGTTAATTTTATCCAAAATAATGCTTTGTCTGAAAAACAGAATTTTGATGGTGATGAAGTGGAGCTCTCATATTCCAAGAACGGACAAGAGCTTGGTGTTGCATTCAAAATAAGCAAGGAAGTTCTTGATGGGCGACCACTCTTTCCACACGTTCTCTGCCATAACTGTGCGGTTGAGTTTAACTTTGGTCAGAAGGAGGAACCCTACTTCCCAGTACCTGAGGAGTACACCTTCATCCAGAAGGTCCCCCTGGAGGATAGGGTCCGAGGACCAAAGGGACCTGAGCAAAAGAAGGATTGTGAAGTAAGTTTCTTCTGATGATCTCAAAAGTTGTTAAAACACATGGATGGAAATGGTTAGAGTTAAGGAGACTATTCCATCTCACTCTGACATTTTTTGTTTGCTTTAATACTTAGTGTCTTGTGACCTATTCACTACCACTACCTTCCCCACCCCCACAACCCCCTCATCCCCCCTCAGCATGCATTAGGCTTGCTGGGCTAAGTTGTATATTAAAGAAAATCTTTGAACTAGTATCTCAAATACAGAACTTTTTGTCATAGGTGGTGATGATGATTGGCTTGCCCGGAGCTGGCAAGACTACATGGGTTACCAAACATGCAGCAGCAAATCCTGGAAAATACAATATTCTTGGGACAAATACTATTATGGATAAAATGATGGTAAGTGATAAGACTTTTTTATTTCTTGATATATTGAAAACTTTCTGTAAATCCAGAGTCTTTGGCTCCCGTAGAGTACTTTGGTATCAAAGAATCTGGGTATTAGTTAGCTAGTGAGCATTGGTATTGAAGAAAAGACTGGCTTTGGCACTTAGTGAATGGTGTGGTTGACAAGGGTGGTGTTAGTGGTATTAGTTGGACTCGGTGATCACAATGGTCTTTGCCAACCTAATGATTCTGGGTAAAGATTTTACTACCTTGCTGAGATGGGAATTCACACATGGCTGGATTCAGGAGCTTTTTTGTGGTCAAATGTAAGAAATAGTCAGCTGTTGTTGACTACTGAATGTATTTCTACTTCTCTATACATCACTGTTCTCAGAGCTGGAATTAGTATTGTGAGGAATGTACCTTGAACTGAACAGTACCAATTCTTGTGGAGTCTTTGTTTACAAATCTCTTACGTTCTGGAGAGCGTTGAGAATTTCAGTGATGAATTTGCAGCAGTTGTGGCCTTGGATTGAACAACCCTTGAAGTGTGTGGAAAGCATTTAGCAAAGCATGTCAGCCATATGTATGGGGACTTCACTGACTAACTCTGGGAAATTTCTCCATAGGTTGCAGGTTTTAAGCGTCAGATGGCAGACACTGGAAAACTTAACACACTGCTGCAGAGAGCTCCACAGTGTCTTGGAAAGTTCATTGAGATCGCAGCTCGCAAGAAGCGGAATTTCATTTTGGATCAGGTAGAAGCTTCAGTGAAAAACGGTTAAGGAAATTTTCTATAGGCTGTTTTGTAGTAATTAATTGGGATTAAAGTTATATTGTAATAGCAGTTGTTTCAGTTACTGACTTAGTAGTCATTCAGGGGACACAAAGTTGAGATATTACTACAAATGCTTGTCTGAACTTCTCTAGATTTATGGGATGTGGGAGGAAGTGTTGTAACACATTGATACGAGCTCGTAACTTTGCATTATGCAGCATCTTTATGTCCAGTTATTTGTAAACTTCATTGCAAGCTCTTGTAGAGGTGAAGTCTATACACCATAAGTTGACTTCCTTAACTCTTACAATGACAGCTACGTGTAGTAAGTTACTGCATTTTTTTCAGACAAATGTGTCTGCAGCTGCGCAGAGGAGAAAAATGTGCCTGTTTGCAGGCTTCCAGCGCAAAGCAGTTGTTGTTTGCCCAAAAGATGAAGACTACAAGCAAAGAACACAAAAGAAGGCAGAGGTGGAGGGAAAAGATCTTCCAGAGCATGCAGTTCTCAAAATGAAAGGCATGGAACATAATCCTATACTGTGTTTTAGGATGCTGAGTATCTGTTTAACGGATTAAGTAAACGTGAAGTCTAAAAAACCACTTTATCTTAAACAGTTGTACTTATACAAAACTGGAAGACTATTGTAACTTGGTAGGATAACACTATATTGTGTTCCCTCTGCTGCAGTCCTTAACACTACTCAGTTACGGTGATACGCTTCATGCAGATGCACAAAGCTGTCTTGGCATAAAGTGCCCTATATACGTGATATATTTGGCAGAAACTGGTGTTCTGAGTGGAGGCTTATAAAAGAAAAAAAAAAAGATAGGCAGAATGTTTTCGAGGTTTGGAACAGTACTGGCAACTCCATGAAGACCTGTTTATTTCCTTTGTCACTGTTATATTTCCTAAATGCTAAGATTATGTAATTTTGTCCCTATGCTGGGGGAATGCAGCGGGTGGGAGGAAGAATGGGGGAAAGGTGGTTAAATTGCGGCTTTGCTTATATCTGAATGTAGATGCTGAATACTCAGTGTTTTTGCAATTATAGGGAACTTCACACTGCCAGAGGTAGCAGAATGTTTTGATGAAATAATCTATGTAGAGTTGCAAAAAGAAGAAGCTCAGAAGCTTTTGGAACAGTATAAAGAAGAAAGTAAGAAAGCTCTTCCGCCAGAAAAGAAGCAGAACACTGGCTCAAAGAAGAACAAGAAGAGCAATAAAAATCAGTTTAATAGGGGTCAGAGAGGACGTGGAGGATTCAACATGCGGGGCAATTTCAGAGGAGGAGGTGAGCCTGGAAATAAATCTGTGACTTCTGGAGGTTGCTGCTGCTGGGGGAAAAGGCTGTAGTACTTGCATTGCAATTATTATGTAGAGGGAACCTTGATCTCACTTTCAGTAAGTTTAACATTTTAGTACATAGTTGTCCATCTTAAATGAGAGGCTTTTCAGACCTTGGATTGCACTGTTCATCTTGATGTAGGAAATCTGTAAGACCTAACAATTACTTGATGGAAGTGACTCTGTCCCTTGCAGTCCCTGGCAATCGTGGTGGATACAACAGGAGGGGAGGCAACATGCCTCAGCGTGGCGGTGGAGGCGGCGGCGGTGGCGGTGGCAGCAGCGGAGCGATTGGCTACCCCTATCCTCGCGGCCCTGTCTTTCCAAGCAGAGGTGGCTACTCAAACAGAGGAAACTATAACAGAGGTGGAATGCCCAACAGGGGAAACTACAACCAGGTGATGCTTTGAGGGGGACTGACTAGTTGAACTACAGTACTTTGGATGTTGTTGACAGCTCTTGTGCCTGTGAGGAGTCACAGACTTGGTTGTGGTGCTACACTGATGGCATGCTGCAAGGCCTTTCTAGTTTAGTGCATGTGCCCAGGGCTCTGAGTGTTGTGTAACAACTGCTGATGCCGGGGGTTCATGTTAGGGCTGTACCTCTGTCCTGTTACTATTGAAGATTCTTAGCGCATGTGTGTGAGGGCTGGTCTCTGGGTTTTTGTGTGTTTCTTCCCCTTCCCCAATAATAACAACTGTTGTTTGGCCTGAGGGTCATAGTGTATCTTTATCAAACACGTAGAGAACTTTCTGAAAATAGCTCTGCACACAGAGTCTTTGTTTTGGTGTCTGGTGTCAAACGTGACTAATAAAGACACACTAGCTTAGATCTTACCTGATGGAATATCGGTGGAATTACTGGAAAACAAAATTAGGATTACTGAAGAGCCAGCAGATGGAGCCCAAGCCAGTAAACATGGCTCAGGTTTGCCTAATACTGACAAACAGAGGAAAAACAAAATTTTATCTACTTGTATCAATGTCCCTTTGTTGTACCTTAAGTTCTGTTGAAGTTTTGTGGGCTAGCTTGTCTATTTTCAGTTGTGTGACCCATATCCTTTTGTCTGATCAGATAACATATCCTTGTAGCAACTACAGCCTTTCCTAACTAAAAATAGACAAGCTCTTGTATTTTTAGTTGTCCTGGTGCATTTAGCAGCTGGAAATAGGGTGAGTCAAAACTGGATTAGCCAGCTTTCCAGACCAGGCAACAACAGTTGGAGCTGGTTTATTAATTCTAAGGTTCTTGCCCCTGTGTTTAAAAAGCAGTTGGTTAGAGGGGAGGAAAGGAGGCTTTTGGTATTCTAGTGTTTTTGGTGGTATGTTTTTCTGTTAACCTGGGGCTGGTACTTCTATATGGTGTACGATGTTTTGGTGGTAATAAAGATTGGTATTAGAACGCTGCTAAAAAATGCATATAGACAAAGTAGTTAAAAACTGTTCTCCTCTTGCAGAACTTCAGAGGAAGGGGAAATAATCGTGGCTACAAAAACCAATCTCAGGGCTACAACCAGTGGCAGCAGGGTGTAAGTAGTCCCAACTTTACCTTTTTACTGATTGTTAACTTGAATGTTGTAAAATGCTGACTAAAATACAGAGATGCATAGTCAAAAGTGGATAGCAAAATCTTCTAATGCTAGGTAATATCACTATAAATAGCTTCCTGTGCAAAACTTAATCTGCCTTGATGGTCTTGATATATCAAATACCAGCTGTGGCTTAATGTTCTTAATGGTATGTAGTGCTTGGCTTCACGTTACTGCTGTGAAGTGAACTTTTAACTGCCTTCAGTTGTTCAGGAGCTTGCTGCTGTTGGAGCGGACTTTAATCTTCTCAAGTTCCAGGGGAACTAGACATTTGTTAAATGCTTTTTTTTCCCCCAAGTAAGAAACTTAAGCATTATGTGATTGCAGGTTAAAACTAACTATTTATTAATCTGTTGCAGCAATTCTGGGGTCAGAAGCCATGGAGTCAGCATTATCACCAAGGATATTATTGAATACCCAAATAAATGAACTGATACATATTTCTCCAAAACCTTCACAAGAAGTCGACTGTTTTCTTTAGTAGGCTAACTTTTTAAACATTCCACAAGAGGAAGTGCCTGCGGGTTCCTTTTTTAGAAGCTTTGTGGGTTGATTTTTTCTTTTCTTTTTTTGTACATTTTTAATTGCAGTTTTAAAGTGATTCGTAAGAGAACCTCAGCATTGTGCACGAAAAGAGAATGTGTCAGTATTTCAGGGTTCTACATTTTATCTGTAAAATGTGACTTTTTTTTTACCACAACAAAAGTAAAACGTTGCTTTGTACCTGGTGTCTTTTTATTAAAGAATTTTCTCCTTTTTCCCCATCCCCCAATTTCTAAGAAACAGTCGTGAGTCATGTCACAATATGATAGAAATGTTGGCAACCAGATTCGTATGGAGGCATCTTAGTAGCCCTCAAATACCATGAGATTATGTAAAGCTCCCTATTACACTCCATCCTCTCTATGAAGCTCTTGGGTGGGGAGGGGAGGAGGGGGAGGCAAAAGTTTCTGGCAATAACTAGGACTTTTTTGTAACATTTGGAACTCAATAAGATGTTGGGGGCAAAGAGGAAACCTGGGGCTAAATAGTGATGGTGGAGTGTATGTAGAAGCTCTTAAAGTTGTAAAACTCGGTTGCTTTATTTGTGGAGGCTCAAACTTGTGAAGGTACAACACCATAATTTTTTTTTCCATTTGTTCTGCATTTTGATTCTGAAAAGAAGCTGGCTTTGCCCATTTCTTATTAAACAAAACTTGTTGTAAATCCAGTTGTCTAATGGGATCTATATGAAGTTAGCTGTGTGTCTGTATAACTCTTTCCCCACAAAATACTGTATACCTAGTGTGCTTGTAGTAGTTACCTCCACCATTTTGTAAGCTAATGAAACTGTGAGTCACCCATTTTATATCTTAATTTTTAATCATGTCAATTCTCAAATGGGTGTATCTCCTTAGCCTGCTGATTCCTTTTCTCTTTAAAGAAAGTGGGTGGAGAAGTTTAACTCTAGACGTTTGTTTGCAATAAAATAAATTCATTTTACTCGTTTGGGATTGTCGCCATCAAGGTCTAAAATCCCGTTAATGCTATAAAGAGGAAGAGAATGTATGAAAGCAACAATGTTGGACAGTTTTAAACTCATTACTGTACATGCTGAATTACTTGTGTTTCTTTAAAAAACTGGTGGTTGCTCTGTTAGAGATCTATCACA
Source organism: Zonotrichia leucophrys gambelii (assembly GCF_028769735.1). NCBI lineage: Eukaryota > Metazoa > Chordata > Aves > Passeriformes > Passerellidae > Zonotrichia > Zonotrichia leucophrys. Next base: position 73,803,930 of record NC_088172.1, read on the forward strand.
TGTATAATTCACAGTTTAACATGGTTATGTGTATAGGGCAAAAATCTTTGAGTTGCGCTTGCATCATGTAAATCCACTTAACCTCTTTATTGTAAAATAGCCATTAGGGAAGGAGCAGGAGGAGGATTTGGACAGGGAGTAGGACGGGAGGAAAGATTGTCATGGAGTTTAACAGAGCTTCAATTTGTTTTAACTGTTATTTTGTTCAGCTTTATGCTTCTGTAAAATTGTAGTGGCAATGTTAGCTGCTAACTTGCGTTCTAATGCCGTAAGAGAGGGAAGAGATGTACCCATTGTGAGAGGGACACGGGGTACTCGTGAGAGCACGTGGTGCTGCTGCCATCAGGGCCCTGGAGGGTGCTGGCAGTCCCCGTGGCAGTGTATGGACTAGCAGAGGCTTCTTGGCAGCAGCCTAGAGCTAGAGTCGTGTGCTGTGCTTGAAACCTTTCTCCAGTGTTAGTCAATTTCTAGTAGTCTTCAGAAGTAAAGATAAGCTTGTGTTGCTCTTCTAGCCTTTATAGCAGATGCCATTGCATATTGACATTAAACATTAACAGCACCACCTCCTTGTTAATAGTGCTTTAAATCATCCCTTTACTTTGAATGAGAAAAATGTAAATTGTCTTAAAAGAAACATTATTTAATGAAATTTGGGGAATTGAAACCCAAATATGTTTTGCTGAAATGGAGTTTTCTTTAGACTTGCAAAAAAAAGTTTAGTGTAATTAAAATCCATTTCCCTTCTACCCTCCTCACAAGAACTAACACTTTGTATGGAGTGCTGATCCTTTGCTTATTTTGGTACTCTATAAAATGATATAGTCTTAAACTAAAATATAAGAGCCTACACTTACTATGTGGTTGTAAAGCCTGTATTTCAATTCAAAAGTCTGGGATGTTTTGTTTTCAGTTTCTTTGCTGTATGGTGTTTAAAAACCAACAAAACAGCCGCACGTGAGATGCTTCAACTCTCACTCAAAAAGGAGTATCCTGTTTCTATTAAAAATACTCCTCCCCAACAAAAGCTGTTTTGGTAAGTTCAGCACTATCTGAGGAACAGAATTCAGAAAAGCTTCAGCACATGCTCTACCTGGGACACGTGTAGCTCAGAGAGGGGGTGGAAAAGTCCACGTACATCCTGCTCGTGATTTGTCACAGTTGAGTGGAGAGCAGCGCTTGCATGGAGCGGTGTATGCAGCCTGGGTCCGCCCACACACTCACTCTCAACGTAGCTCTGAATATTCCTAGAGAAGGGATTTATTTTGCCATGTGAAAATGGCTTTTAAAGAGAAGCAGTTGCCTAAAGAGTCACTAACACTAAAATACCCACAGTTTGCATTTAGAAGGGACAATATGAAACTTAGCTGGTGGCTATAGAAGGGTGAGGAGGGCACAGCGGTACATGGCCAAAAGGAGAGGGCTGAGCCATCTGTCACGTTCAGTGATTCCTTGCAGCTTACACGGGTTTGTTTACATGCAGCAGAGTACTTGGATTAGAGCGGCCTGTGCTGCTGGTGGCGGTGGCACAGACAGTGGCCTGCAACACTGAGGTTTGGGTTCATGTTTTGGGGTGCTTTTCCTTTTGGAGTGCAAACTGGCTTTGGCTTTTTCTCCCTGAGGTGGGGTTTTTCACTTGCAGAAGTACAAACCTGCATAGCTTCGGGCCTAGCTCTGGCGGTGGGACCATGGCCCGTGGTGCCTGCGCAGCTGTTGGCAGCAGGGCCGGTGCTGGTGGGGCTCCTGCAGCCCTGGGGGATGCAGCCGCTGCCACCTCACGCAGCCATCCTTCGGCGGGGGCCGGGCTGCGGGCTCAGGGCAGGGCTGCGCTGCGTGTCCCGGGAGGAAGAGCCCGCTTAACAACCAAACAAACTCTGGCTGTATTGCTGCCTCTGCTGGTTACAGTCGCTAGGATACACGCTGTGTACCTGGAGGTGCTTCCCCGACACGCCACGCTCTTGGCGAGGGCGGTGTCCTGTGTGAGAGGACTTTGTAAACAGCTGCGGGACATCAGGGGCAGGCTTTGGTTCTGGGGTGGCTTTTGGGATCCCTGTCCCCACAGCCCGCGCTGCTGTCGGGAGCGGCCTTTCCAGGCTCTGGGCTGCTTCCCCTGCTGCACCGGGGGGAGCCGGCGGTGCTGCCGCCTGGGTGCGGTGCTCGGTGTGAGTGGCACCTGCACGGGAGCTCCTTTCAGTGCCTGCCGCAGGACAGCCCAGCAGCGAGGAGAGTTTTAGACGCTGTGCCCACTTTTTGTGACAGTGGAATGAATTAAATCAGTCTTCTGGCTACATCCTTGCAGTCCAAGCCACTTGCATTGAAAGAAAAATTCTTACTCATGATGTAAGCCACTATTTTCTTTTTCCTTGCAACACTCCAAGCACTGCTTTTAATAGAAATAGGTGATGAAGTAATATTTTAAGATTAGGAAGTTTCTTTGTCCATGACCTTTTGTAAAACTAGGCCAGTGCTTTCTAGCAGGGCAACCTCAGGCAAAGCCACAAGAAATCAAACTGAGTTGCAGAGACATGAAATACTTTGACACTTCTGCAGATGTTAGCTGCCAGGGGCTGGGCTTTCCCAAGCAGAGAAGTGTGCACACACTGTATTTGTGAACTAGCAAGGGAGGAGTAAGTACAGCTGGAGACAACTTGGCCCAAAGCACTGTGGAGCATGAGGAAAGCTCCAGGGTGTCAGAAAAAGCTGCTGAGGAGCAAGTGAAACCCAGAGGAGCAGCTTTGTAACTCAGATGTGTAACAGCCTGGCTGTGGTGAAGTTAGAGCAGCGCCTCTCTCATGCACATCCTCATCCCAGGCAAAGCTCCCATGCAGGCAGAGAGGGGAGGAGGCCTTCTCTTTGAACAGTGACAGAGCAGTGGTTAGTTTTGTGCAGCTTTTCTGCTTTGCTAGGCATCAGCCATCTCCTCCAGCACAGAAGGCCTCTCCAGAGTCAGCCCTTACAGGGAACTGGCTGAAATCAGGACTTGGCCAGCAATTCATTACTTTGGATGTGACTCTTGCATTAGTTTGTCTTTCTGCCAGTACTGGGAGAGGCAGGAGGATTCAGCTACGTTGGTTGCTATGTAAACTTAGCTGTAGCTTAAAAAAGATGCTCAATGTTTAACATGTTGTCAACATCAATAGCAAAAAACAAAGGCAAGTGTAAAAAACCTAGAAATATAATTACTTGTGGGTGACTTGACATGCAAGTGTTACTTTAGAACAAGTTTTTGTTATCTCCTCTGGTTTAGCAGACAGTCTTTGATCTACAGAGTACTTTTGGTCCTAGAATTGTGGGTAAGACACAGAGATGGGGGAAAGAATGAGTAAGTCTTGATTGAGGTTATTTACTTGTAATATCTTTTCCTGAAAGAAGTGACACTTGGGGTTTGCTCACATTTGGGGTTTGCTCACATTTGGGGTTTGCTGAGGAACAAGAGTGAGGAAAGTTGAGCTACCAGAGGTGAGTCCACACGCAGCATCACATGCAGGTTGTGAGCAGCAGGGCTGTGTACCCAAAGCCTGGCACCTCCACATGCTGCACACTTTGTCTTCTCTGCTAAGTACTCCCTGCTGCTGCCACAGCACCTACAGTGCTGTGGGACCTCCCACCCAGCCTTGGAGCACTGCATTGGAGAGAACAATTCCTGAAGGCAAAAAGGGATGCTCTTCAAAACAGCTGTCCTCTACATGGCACTGGGCTTTTCCTGCCTTGGGTTTTGCAGATTCTCTGTGTCTCTGTAGGCTGCAGAATCACAGAGATTTGCTTCTGGACATGGAGTCCATCCTCCCACTTGTGACAGGACTGGCATCTGTGCTCAGGTCAGCTGGGGCTTTGTCTAGAGATGCCTGAAAACCTGCAAAGGGTCGAAATTACCTGGGCTCTCTGGGCTGCCCCATGCACTGCCCTCAGAGCAAACCAGGCCTGTCTTCCTGCCTGGCCTGGAGCCCCCAGGCTTGGAGTTTGTGGCCATTGCCCCTGCCCCATCTCCTGCAGCTACCAGGAGATGCTTGGCTCCATCTTTGTAACTGTCCTGCAGGTAATACTCGGCTCTTATTAGTTCACCCCACAGACTAAATCCAGCTCCTTCCACTGTCTTTCCAGAGGGCAGGCCTTGAGCTCCATGGACACCTTAGGAGCCCATCACTGGAGTCTCCACATTTTTTTGACATCCTTGTTGAGCAAGAAGCCCAAAGCTGGGCAGCAATATTAGATGTACTGCTCAGCAGTGTCAGTGCTGGTGGATAAGTGCGCCTCTGCATTCACTGACCACATATTTCGTGATGGAGCCCGGACTGCAGGCTGACTTATGTGCAGAGAGAACACTCCTGGCCCACATTCAACTTGGCAGCCACTGTAAGTCCCATCCTGTTCAGCAGGGCTGTGATTCAGCTAACTGCTTCCCAGCCTCTAGTGGACACCCCATCAGGCAAGCAGCTGCCCTATAAAACAACAACAATAATAAAATCTAATCTATTGTTAAATAGTGAGACAAGCACCTCAAAAAGAAACATTAGTTGTAAATTACTTGTGCAAATTAAATGTCTTCTGTGTTTGCCCTGTTTAGTCTGAGAGACCTTGCAGAAAGCAGCTGTGATAGTTCAGTTCACTAAGAATTACTTCAATGCTTAAGTATCAGTGAACACAACATTTAAATGTCACCATCTGGGCATTTGGATCCCAGACCTAGGATATTCCATCAATCACACCTTTTGCATGAACTTGCCTGCCCCGCTGTTACAAGGAGAAGAATCTCCTGTGTGGAGCAGAGCCCACCAAGCATCACCAGCTGCCAAAGCTCGAGATGACTGCCTGCTTCCCGTATGTGGCTGCAAGAGGAGCCGCTTCCTCCAAAGGAAAGGAGGGGGGAGCAATCACTGGGATCCAGTGCTCCAGTCCGCAGGGCTGCACGCCCAGCCCAGCCCTGCTCGGCACTGAGAAAACTCCACAGTCCGCTAGGCGATGGAGAAGCTGGTGGAGGCCGGGAGACACTTCCTGACAATCAGCGGCTCCCGGACATTCCTGGGAGGAGGAGGGGGCTGCTGCTGCTGCTGCTGCTTCGGCGGCTGCGTTGGCACAGCCCCAGGATATTTATGTGCCTCCACAGCCTGGCAGCCGGCCAGCCCCTTTTCATTTTTTTTCCTTTAAGGAAACACCCGCAGAAGCGAAATGAGAGACTCCAACCGTTTCTTTCAGCAGATTCTCAGCAGATAATGAAGGAAAGTTTTCAGGAATGATCTTGTTTTTATAGGTACTTACTGCCTTGAAAGGTCCATTATTTACCAAGTCCAAGTATCCTTCTCTAGTTCCAGAACAATCCAGGGAAGATTACAGTGCTGGAAGCACTGAAGGGCTGGTGGGGGAAGGGAGGGAGTGCATGGGCTCCTCCTCGGATGGCGGCTGTGTTCCAATTAGCATGGATCCCACAGGAGGCCGTCAGTGGAGGGACCGTGCTGCCGCTATATCGTTACCTAAACCCCTCTGCATTTTTTCCGGTTTGGTGCCATACCAGGAGTGTGTGACTTCACACCGCGCTGTGGTTTGTGGCATCTCAGAGCACTCCCGAGGCGTGTGGCCGCACGTGTGTGTGCACACAGCCATGTGCGGGGCCATCCGCGGCTCTGCTGGGACCAGCGGTGCTCCGAGGGAGCGGCTGCCCGGCCATCTTCTCGGGGGCCACTCTGTGACCCACTTTGGTGCTCTTAGATAAGGCTCCTGTGTGGGTGACAGACTGAGGGATCCCAGCAGAAGGATGAATGGTGACAGAGAAATTTCTGAGTAGAAATTAATGCTGACTGGCTTTCGGGAAGGAGAGGGCTGTTCTTGTTAGTGGGTGTAAGAAGCCCTCTGTGGTTCTGCTTCAAGGGGACCTTGTGAGGTTTAGGTCTCATGAAGAAGAATGTGACACTGGGATGCTATCAGGGCTAAGAAACCGAGTCAAACAAATTCTGTCATGGCCTCCCAGTGCTGCCTCAGGACAGCCCTCAAGGGCTTTAAATATTGGATGAAAGCTTTATCAGCACGGCATGTAACAATCACTGGTAGCTCCAGATTTCTTTGGGGGGGGTCTGAACAGGGGAACAGGCTGTTACAATTTTTTTTTTTTTCTGTATTTGCTCTGTGAAGGACTCCTGCAACAGGCGTTTGTGGAAATGTATCAGTCCAGTAATAAACCTGTTAATGGCTTTTCATCTTCAGAGATATTGCCACTATCTCAGCCAGAGCCTGAACGTTTCCTGAAAGGGAGGGGTATTAACTTCCCTTTAATTGCTTAAGTAACATAACAAAGAGCAATGGCAGGTGGGCTGCATCTCCCATCCTGTTTCCACAGCATCTGTGCAGTGTCATAGCGATGACATGGTGGAGAAAGATCTCTCACTGTGGCCACCTGGCAAAGGTAAAGGTGGTAAGAACTCTTGACCTGGATGACAGAAAGCATGAATGTCAGCCAGAGCTGTCAAGCTTGTAAGTGAATTCCAAAGGCCTGCCATGCATGTATATGCAGGACTGAAGACCAAGATGTGTCACGGATAAAAGAGCACACTGTGAGCACCAGAGTTATCATAAGCCATTTGCTATCAATAGGAGAGATGAGGATCTGTTGTCTAGGGAGAAAACTCACATTGGCTGAGAGCACACCTGCTGCTCTTTGTTACAGCATTTGACAAAATAAACAAGGAGTTTAAAAAATATGCAAAGCATGTGCTTCCTTCTCTCCAGAGCAGGAAAAGGGGGAATCTTTGTTTCTGTTCACTAGATCACCACTCAATACAATCTGGGTAATTTCTGGCCAGTGTAAAGAGAACAATCCATGGTACATTTTAGGTACTGCCAGAGGGCTCCTGGCATGTTCAGGAGAGTTGAGGGTTTTGACGCACTCTTGCCCATGACAGATGACAGAAGCTGGCAGGATTAAAATAGCCTCAGAACAAACTGCTCTTAATCTTGAAAACAAGCAGACATAAGGATGCCGTGACCTATTCCTGCAGGAACAGGCAGACCGACCCCCTGCTGGATGGCTCTCAGGCAAACTATGAACTCAAGCAGGAAAAAACCAAAGGAGTGTGTGAAAAAAAGGGGACCTATCTTTAGTCAGGGTGCTGTTAGCCACGAGCAAAAGTCTGAGTTCTCCTCAAACTGTCATCCAAGGTTCTACCTCTCATTACCCTCCTCCTCCATCACCCTTTGAAGGTTTAGCAGCTGTACGTGCTTAATGTAATATTTTCATTTTAAATGTAATAAAGTTATCTGTTCCAAGGCCTTGAGTCACATTGACTAAAACTCAGTTCCACTTCTGATATGGAATTAGTTCTTACTTCTTCACTTATGGGAAAAAAAACTATCAAAAATCATCTTCTTGAGCATCTGAATATACTGTAAAAGTTTGTTTTGATGAGTTTTCCAAGGCAAGAACAATGTATTTGTTTCAAGAGTTAAATGGAGGAAGCAAACAACTTTCATGGGTAACCACTGAGCTCTTGAGCTAAATGTCTGGATAGGAACAAGAGAAGTATGGGAATTAGTCTACTAAGCTGGAGAAAATATTTTGCTTGGGAACTCATTAGAGCTGAATTCACACAGTACTTCATTGTTACCTGGATTGCTTATACCAGAAATAACAAACGTGCTTCCTCCAAACCCAAATAAAAAAACCCTACCAAAAGCCAGGCTCAGTGACAAGAGATGACCTTTACTTTGCAGCACTCAAGGACGTGGGGTGGGCGGTGACACACACAGAGTCTGGAAGCCGGCAAAATGCAGAGAGGGCCAACATCTCCCTAAAATCTCTGCTTGGGTAAAGGGGTAAAGGGACAAGTTTGGGATGGCAGCTGTAATTGCCTGTGCTGCCACCTTCAGAAAAGTTCCTGGGTTTTGAGCTTGTTGCATCTGCCAGCGGCTGAAGGACATTTGCACCTGTGAGAGGCACCCACAGCACCTGATCACACACAGCTCTGGGAATGGGGCTGGCAATGAACCTTGGATCTCCAGGTGCCTCCCACAGTGCCTCCCCTTCCCGAAGGACCCGGAGGACACACCTTGCACAAGTGGCCGCTGCTGCAGTGCCAGGTGTGCGCTCCTGCTGGAGGAGGCTGCAAACGCCTTTTCCCAGAGTTCCGCTACTGCGGGGAACGGGAAGAGAAAGCTCTGGAGGAGCAATGGGGCCAGAAACCCAGCTCCCTGTTTTGCTGGTGGTTTAGGTTGCTTAAGGAAGGATTTCCCTAACTTCAGGGATAAAAACTGCTTGTCAGTCACTGCTCAGTGACCAAGTAACATAGCTGTCGGTGAAATAAACAGGGTTTTAACAACTTAGGGTTTCAAGTTGCTATACTTCATTCTCCCCCTTTCTATGGTTTATTCTGAGGGGGCTGAAAACCAAACATCTTAAAAATTATTTTTTTCTTTTCCATCCTAGTAACTGTCTGCTAAGTTTTAATTTAGGCAAAGCAAAGCAAACACTATCATATCTGTCATTAGCTGCAATTCTTTTACATTTCAAGTCTGATAATAAAATACAGAGGTGCTACACATTTCCACCACTGACTTAAGATTTATGAAATCAGCAGTAACAGATAAATAGGGATACAACTCACTAATTTAAAAAATATAGTTATGTTGTTGTTTTTAAATGTCAGAATTACTTAAATAACAGAAATTTTTGGGTTTTTGTCAATGTATCCTAATTTATGACAACCAACAGCTTTGAGATTTGTTTTATCCTGTCTCTCACTCTTTAATTGGGCTAACCCATCAGTCACTTTTAATTCACTCTCCATAGCTGGCACGGAAGCAGCTGGAGGCAGCACTTCGAGGAATTATGCCAGACTTTCCCCTGCTTGTTTGACCATGAGCATTCTCCCCTCTGCTGTTGCAGCCCCCCTTTCACACCAACAGAGTCCTGCTCACTGCTTCCTTGTCTTATATCCCTGCCCTGCCCTATTCAGGAAAGGCCTTGACTTTCAGTTAATTCCACCTCTAGTTTCAGTAAACACTGAAGCTCCAGTGTGCTGGCCAGGCTGCCTGCACTTTGCATCTTCCCCAGTTTTTCTGTGAACATCTGGCACGCTCATTTGACACTCTGCACAGTGAAGCAAAAGTATTAGATGAGTTATCTATGCAATGCAGATACATCTAGCATTTCAGAGTTATTGCCGAAACTGTGGTTAAGCTACCATTGGGCTAATATCCTTAAATACAGTAACTTATATGACACCAATTAACACCAGAGAGGATTTAATGCTGCAACTTTCCCCAGATTTTTTTTACTTACACTGTATCATAATGCTGCTTTTACTTTCTCACCAGTATGTGTGTGTGTTTTGAAGGATGCCATTATGCACAAGCTAACTTCTTTCCATTAGCACAAAACACCCTTCACTTCTCCCTCTACAGCTGCTTTTTGCCAAAGAGTAAATTTTCATCCCTGTGCTTTTGCTGCCCAAACCCCCAGCTGACCTATGACCTCGCAGCCAAAAGACCCCCTGCTTAGGCTGCACTTTCTTTTCTTAGGTCAGAAAGGAGAGAACTCAGCCATGTACTAAAACAGGAGCTGGTTAAGACCAGCTTCATGGCTCGCTCAGTTTCCCACTGCTGCTCCAAGGGCTTTAGGAAGCAGCAGCTTCCACCCCAAGGAGAAGCCTCCCACACCCCCTTGCACCCCAGCCAGCACAGAACCAGGCGAAACATTTTTCTCTTCTGAATTAGCTACCAATTAACTTCTCAGTTTGGCATTTGCAGTGAGGACAGTAAGTGTTTCATTGCATTAATTCTTCTGAAGACTTTTTATATAAAATATTGAAGTCAATGTCCTCAATAAAATTTATCTTTGTTTCTCTCAGAACAAACATGAGGAATAGAGGGGCAAAAAGGAATTAGAGTATATAGGTTTGTTTTCTTCTTATAAGAAGCTAATCCACAGAGGGTAAAAGTTTAATTTTCTCAGTGTAAATAGCATGTTTGTTTAGTGCTCTAAAGTATATTTCCAAACAAATAAGTGGAGCAATACTGCAGTTTGCATCTGGATTTTCAAACCTCCCTGCACCAATGTGAGTTAATAACAGATCACAAACTCTCTCAGACTAAGTACAGTGTGAGGGAAAAGGACTGTTTTTGCCTGGTGACATGCCTTTAGACCAGAAAGTGCTTACAGCATAATAGACCATAAATCATTATATGTAAAAATAAAACACTGTGTCACTCGTGCAGGCAGAAGCGAGTGATGTCATCACTCATCTTTTTACCAATATGCTATTAGACCTAACACTGTATTTCCAAATAAGATGGTTTCCTTGACATTGTGTACTGATATTTCTTTTAACTGAAAAATCACCGTAGAATATGCCTTTAAAGGAAAAAATGAAAGAAAAAACAAGCATTATACTTACAAATAATGTAGATTATGATTCCACAAACAGTACAGAAGTGTCTTAACTCGCAAGATTTTTAATGAAGTAAAAATGATTTAATTACAAAGTTTAGACTGCTCTAAAGTGTGATTTTATTCATAGTTTCAAACAGAACAAAGATGGAAATCCTTCCGCTCCATAATGTATGTAAGTTATCTGGTTATCCTGCAGCTGAAATCTTACAAAGGCTGCTGACTATCACCCATTTTGCACAAGCAAAGCCTTCTCCTACTGTTCAAACACTCCTGGTTTCACAAACAGCACTGTTAATAATAGCACTGAAGGCTCAACAGGTGATGGAAATATTTTCCTGTATTTGAATGAGATGTAATTACAACTTTGCTAAAACAAACCACGCTCTGTTTATAATGGAAGCTAAAGCAGACCCAAATCACTGTCCTTAATCCTCTGAGACCCTGAAGAGAACACAGCAGCTCCCAGATGTTTGACAGGACGTCATTGCAAATCTCTGCAGTCACATACATACATACATACATGAAACAAAGCAAGGCTTGTACCGACTTAACAGATTCACTATGAATTTCCTGCTCAGATTTGCTAGGAAAACCATGATTTACCAGTTTTAGACACCTCACAGGCTTGCAGTGCAGACTGACTTTTTTCTGGACCACCTTTTCCCAAAGATGTATTAAATCACAACTCTTCCGGAGCAACCTATGAATCGCTTCTTTCACTGCCACTTTGTTTCTTCTCTGGATCAAGATAACTGCCTTCAAATAAAATTCTGTTTTTCATTCCTTCTTTAAGCATTCTTTGCCGGATCCTTTGCTGGACCAAGTTGTACCTGCAGTAAAACCTAGGGGAGGGGATGAAAAGGAAACACAATTCCCTGCTTTATATGAGTAGAAGGATCAAACCAGAGTCATTCAGGCAGCTGAAAAGTTGCAACCACATTGCTAGTAAAATTAAACATGCTGCCTTTGGAATTAGGACAAGGATGGGGTATGAAAAGGAAAAAATAATTAAGAAAAATGGAAATAAGTGGGGGAATTGATAGCTTAGAATTCAAGAAACAATAGGAAGTATTTTAAATATATATAAACATAAACATTCAAACACAGTGAAATGTTTTCCTTTAAAGAAGATAAGTATTTTAGGGGGAAGGAAGAGGATGCTTTGCTAGGCAGTTTTTTTTAATGTGTTTTCAAAATCACCATGAAACACTGTTTCTGAAAACTGAAACACAGGGATCATGTTGTACCATTCAGTCAACATAGGCCTATCAAAATTGAAGAAGAACTTTACATACCAGTATCCTAACATTGTGCAAATATAGGTACCAACTGCAACATCACAAGATCTTTTAACTCTACCTGAAAGAAAAACAAAAATCTTATGAAAAGTTAGAGATTTTCTCAACTTGTATGACTTCCCATTATTAATAACACCTAACAACAAATAGATTTTTTTCTTGCAAATAAATATATAAAACCCAAAAGGAGTAAGTACTTACTAGTTGCTAAAAAATGTCCAAGACCCATAACTAAAGCCCCCAAGGAGCCATAGAGCACTGATTCTCGTGCACATGGGATATTTTTAACATCGAGAAATCCAAAGAGTTTATAGGACTGTAAGACAAAACAAAACAAAAAAATCAAACATAAATTTAAAAAATCACTTCTGTAGAAGTCTATGATGCCAACTCAACTGTAAAACTGACTTGTTATCTTAATAGTCAAGCATAACTAGTTGAGAACTTACTGTGTCCAGGGTTATAGATGACCAAAAGTGAACAGGTACAGATATATCAGGGATGTTTCTGGAAGAGTTAACTATAAATTTATATAATATAGTTTTGCACAAAACTGTTGATCCATCCTTTTCACTGAATATTATAAATTAACTACTCAATTCCTTACCTTTACATTCCCCCAAAAAAGAAGAGAGAAGACCCTTAAGAATCCAGGATTTTTGTTACATCGCAACAAACAAGGAGGGCTACAGTATGCAGTTAGTCATGACATGTAAGTTTAGTGCCTGAAGCAAGCAAATGTGCTTGGAAAAAGTTAACTTACTGGAGAATGAGCATGTAGTAGAGAACCTAATACTGAATTAAAATATTTATAAACCAAACTAATTTATGACTTAAACCTATGTCTAGGCAGGGGCTGGGCACATGGGTCAGGGTCAAGGCGGCTGCCCCTCAGTAACCCCTGAACATTTTCTGCTGCCAATCCTTTGGTCAGGGATGGTATGAGAACACGTTTCAGTCTGTTGTGCTTAAACCATTAGAGCATGAAGAATCATGTGTGCAACTGTAGCAAAATTCATCAAAAGTGATTGTTTGATTTTGTCGTGAAGGTATTCCACGTGGTCAAAGTAGATTTTGAAGATGGAGTACTGCAGTGCAGATGGGAGTACTACAGTGCTCAACTGCTTGTGGAGAGCTGACAACTCTGTGGGAGAAGTCATTGTGTCACTGTGGTAATGGGGATGGCAAGCATGGAAATCCCCAGCGTTAGTTTTATCCATGTTCCCTCGGGACAGCCATCAGCTGTCCCTGTGAACAGGCGAGACAGAAAGGATGTGATCTATGTTGGTCGAACCTCCTAATGAGTAATTTCAAGCACTCTCACATGGAAGAAGTCACTTGATATATTGCTGTTGTTGGCTATGAAGGTATCCCTGCTACATCCATGCAGCGTGATGCATCCTTTTAAAATAGCGTCTCACCTGCTGCCAGGCTGGGCATCATTTGTTATGTCTCTGACCACTGCTGACCAGCGGCCTCACGGACGCTCCGGCCTCAGCACCACGGGAAAGTCCCGGAGGGGCCCGGGGCCCCCGCCCACACCCAAGCCCCGCCCGCCCCCCTGGCCCGGCAGAGCCCTAGCCGTGCCGTGCGTTTCCGTGAATTGTTCCCCAGCCATTTCCTCGGGCGCTGCAACAGCGGGGCGGTGCGGTGGGGCACGGTCACTGCTGCTCTGCAATGACCTCCCGTGTCCCCAGCGCGGGGCTGCCGCGGCCAGCTCCTCCTCATCCTCCTCCTCATGCTCATCCTCATTCTCCTCCTGGCCCCTCGCCGCCCCCCCGCCCTCCATTACCTTCCCCGGCTCAGAGTCGCCCTCGCCCGCCATGCTGCGGCAGCGCCTTCCCGCCCGCACCAGCGAGCAGGGGCTGCGCCCGCGTACAGAGCGGCGCCGAGGGGAGGCCGCTCCGCCCGCCCCGTCTCTATGGCGCCCGCGGAAGGGGCGGGGGCGGGCGCGCCGCCGCCATTTTAGGTCCCGGCGCCGAGCGAGATTCCAGCGCGAATCCTTTGTTCGGCGAAATGGGTCACGGCGCGGGGGGCGCGCGCGCGGGCACGCGGCCGGGGGGGCGGGGCTCCGGCTCTCGCCCCGCCCCGCCCCCACCTCGCCCTGCCCACCCCCTTCCCGCCGCGGGCGCGCGCCCGGGCCGGGCGGGGCTGAGGGCAGCGCCAGGAATCCGCAGGGATCTCGGGAATCCGCACGGATCCCGCCGGGAGCACGCGGCCGAGCCACGCTCCGGCATACCGGGCGCCATAGGGGCTGTTCAAAGCTAAAAGAGCAAGGATGTGGCTGGGAGGTGCAAAGGCGCTCAGTGGGTAGCGCCTAGTGGGAGAAGGAGGTTACGGGATCCTTGGCGCCCGTGGCCAGCCTGGTGGATGCGGGGATGTGTATCCCGAGAGCTGATTGCCAGGGGGAGCCTGCCAGGGTGCTGGAAGGGACCGAGGAAAAGGTGACTTGTGCAGATGGGCGAAATTCCCCGGATGGCAGCGAGAATTAGGAGATGGAAGAGGAATTGATTCAGAAGTGCTCTGGAAAATGGCCTCCTGTGAGGAGGCCATGCTGAGCGGCGTCGGACACAACCCCAGCGGGTTCAGCCTGATTTAGCGGGATAAGCCTGTGCTAAATCACTTGGACATGCTGGGAATCACCCCTTAGGTGTGTTACTGTACCTGCAGTAAGGATGAGAAAAGGTAAATAGTGCTAGGTGACTTAGGACAGAGGTACAGTTCTCCAGGATACTGTAAAAATATATTTTGCTGCAAGAAGACATGGCTCTAAGTAGCAAATTACAGGGCAGATTCAATTTAGAACCTTTTCTATCTTAGCAATGAAGTATAACAAGGATGAGAGATGTGTAATACTGCTCTTTGATCTAAAAAATAGTGTGTCCTGACTTATGAGGCGTGAGATCTCTTCAGACCTTGTTAAATATTATTATATTATTATGTGTTTCGGGTTTTTTTTAATCCTGTGCTAAATAAAATGGTCTTTTTCACGCACTGAAATTTACGTTCATGTGGATTTTCTCTTACTACTTTTTGTCTTTCCTGTGTTTGTGGGATTTTGGAAAAAAAGTACTTTGACACAACCAATTTTCATGTTTCACCAGCTGAAAAGTGCTGCTGCACATTTCATGAGCTCTTTTAAATCTCTTTAAATTGAGATTAGAAGCAAATCTCAATCCTTACCCAAGTCCCAGTCCATCACTGTTTTGTCATCTAAGCAGACCTTGCAGGCAGAGCTCTGAATTCATGGAACACTGATTCAACATTTGCTATCCATTTGAGAAAGATCAGTAGAAATCCCTCACATTGTGGGTAGTTTGGCCTTTTTTAAATTAATGTATATTATGTATGTAGAGATGCAAACATAGGACATTTGCTAGGTGTGAATTTTGGTGTGAAAACCAAAATTACTGGCATAATCTGTCCTTGGAAAAGTTTGTAATGTCCAGTTTTATTTTTGTTGGTTTAAAAATTAAGCAGTGACAAATACTGAGGAATGTAGCAAGAAATGCCAAGAGAATGCTGACATGTCTGAGATTAAGAAGGGCACAGTGGTGAAAAGAGAGACACTGCTTTTACTGCTAATGAAATGAGGTGGCCTGGCCTGCAGCAGCTCATATTTTGAAGGGAAAGAATGGATGGATCTTTTTTGCTTTGAAAGAATTAAGATGGTGGAGAGCAAAGTACACAAATAGAACCTCTTCTGTCTGATAGTCAAGAATAGGCTAAGGAGAAGTACATGGTTTTCCCTATGTGTCATTTATCCTTTTCCCAAATACCCAGATCACACAAATTGCACTGCAATAAACAATACCATTGTGTGGTTTTTTTCTCCCTCCCCTTGGTCCTTGGTCATTACTCTGCTTTACTGCTGCACCTCACAGCTCTGCTTCTTGTCCTTCAGAAGCTGCCCCAAAATGAACCACTGTTCCCCTTTGTGGAGTTAGAAGTACACAGGGCTGCTTGTTGGTGCTTGAGATGAGTGAAGATGCTGGAGCTGGAGCCTGCTTAGCTTAAGGAAGAGGGACACTTGGGATGGCCTGAAGCATGCGCCCATCTTGACCTCGTGTCCCCTAGGGATGCCAGGGTGTGCAGAGGGCACGGGGTGATGTCCTCCAGCACGTCAAGGGGGCAGGGTTCTTGAAGTGTGGGCCTCATACTTCTGCTGCTTTTACCCTCGTGTGCTCTGAAGGCTCTGGGACTAGGGTCTTCTTTTTCACATTCTGGGCTCAAATAAAAATGAGGGTGGCTCCTTCTGGCTCACTGAAGTGCAGGTTTTAGCCTGTAAGTTGATCAAGGAGGTTGAGGCTCTGTGGGCATGTGGTGCTTTGTAAGGGTGATCACACAGGGAATGTGAGAGCTGCTGCAATGTGCTCACTGCCTTGCCAATGTGACTTGCTGCAAGAGCTGGACCGACTTTTATTTAAACCCTTGGTTCACCTGGCCCAGCACAGGCACATCCCAGAGCATCTTCCACTGTGTTGTGCCAGTGTGCATGCAGGGAAGGTACAGCAAAAGCCCCTGTGTGCATGCCTCTCTCCATTAGCAGGGACACTGTGCTGTTTCTGGAAGCCAGGCGTCTTGTATATGCAAGTTTGGAACTGCTGCCTTGAATTTCTGAGCCTAAAGAACACAACTGAGATATCTAAACATTCTTGTTTCCTTAATGACATTGACTGGAGCTGGAGACCCTTGGCAGACCTGGCTGTGCATGGTCAGTTCTATCCATCGTGGTGTCCTGATTGCCACTTGCTCTCAGCTGTTTGAACTTTTCCTATATTTATGCAGTTCTTACTTTTGTTAGCACTGATCAATAAAGTGTAGCATCCTTAGCTGTATGCCTCTCCAACCTGAAACTGACAGCTGGTCAATGGTTTGGGTTGGTCTTTGACAGCATCTTTGTTCTCTCACCCTTCACCTCTGTGTTTAAAGGTTAGACCAGGCAAACTCTTGTTTGGAGCAGGGAAGAGGCCACTGTGTACAGGGCATGAAGCAGCAGAGAGGAGTGCTCATGTCACAACAGTGCAGACAGGAAACTGGCTCACTGACTTCTCCAGTGCTTATTCCTTCATCAGAAGACTTCACTGAGGGGTCTGATTCCTACATACGTGTCACTTCAGACACAATTTTGGGCTGTATTCCCTAGAAGGAGGAGGGAACCATCACACAAGGGTGGAATTTCCTACCTTTAGCACCTCTTGGCCATGTCCTATACTGTAGGGTGTTTATGTAGGTTTGTGGAAAAGCAACTGCCTGCAAAAGCTGTGACAGCCTATCCTAAGAAATAGAATTACATTTATTAGAGGGTGACAACCCCTTTAGGTTGATGGCCACCATGGACAGATAACTAAACCTCCTGGTGAATTCAGCATCTCCCAAGGGCTGCATGCTCTGCCCTGGGTGTTTGCAAAGGCTCTGCTGGTCTGTCCATAACATAAGTTGTTACTGGCAAGCAGAGGCTGCTCTGCCTGTTCATATCCATAGATACCAGCTTAAACTGCTCTCTGACACCAGAGGTGGCCCAGGCCTTCCACCTCTTTGCTGTGCAATCCTGCCTTCTCTGTGTCACCAGCTGTGCCACCTGATGCACCTGAAAGTTAGCCTTACACAAAAGCTGCTTCCTGGCCGTGATAAGGCTGCTTTTTTGAGAGCAGTGCTGATTTACATCAAGTGCCTCAAGAAGTTGCTCTGTTGAAGATGTTTGGAAGGTAGCAGGCCATTGGGTTCCTGGGCTAGTAGCTGAATCACCCTTTAAGGCAAATTTTGGAGATGTCCAGCAGTGCTTTGTCTTCATGGTCACCCTGAAGCTACTTAAATAGCAGTGAAGCATTTGCTTGTGGTAACCATGTGCCATTTTGTAAGCCATGAAATCAAGAGGTACTTAGAATTGCCACAAGTCATGAAGAGGATGATTATTCCACTCATGTCCTCAGTTGCCTTGAGTGTTTTTGTCCTTCCAGAGAAGAACATTATGTTACTGAATGCAAGTGTGTAGGAATAATGTGTTTTGGGGTTATGTATTTCTGAGCTGAAAGCTCAGAAAGCCAACTGCATCCTGGACTGTATCAGTAGAAGAGTGGCCAGTAGTTGAATTCTAATCTACTCTGGTCTTGTGACAGACACCCCAGCTGCAGTGCTGCATCCTGCTCTGGAGTCCTCAGCACAGGAGAGGCATGGATCTGATGGAGTGAGCCTAAAGGAGAGCCACAAAGATACTCAGAAGGCTGGAGCAGCTCTGTGGAGACACCCTGTGGGAGCTGGGGTTTTTCAGCCTGAAGAAGAGGAGGCTCTGGGCATATCTTACAGCAGCCTTCCAGTACCTAAAGGGAGCCTGCAAAAGAGCTGGAAGGGAACCTTCTGGCAGGACCTGTTGTGATAGGACAAGGAGTGATGACTTTAGACTGAATGAGGGTAGATTTAGATTGGATATTGGGAAGAAATTATGCCCTATGAGAGTGGTGAGGCACTGGAAAAAGTTGCCCAGAGAGGTGGTGGATGCCCCATCCCTGAAAACATTCAAGGTCAGACTGGATGGGGCTCTGAGCAGCCTGATCTAATTGAAGATGCTCCTGCTCATTGCAAGGGGGTTGGATTACATGATCTTTAGTAATCCTTCCAAACCAAGGTACTCTATGATTCTGGGATGCTATGATGGTTTTTGGGGGTAAATTGTTATTATGATGTCTGCAGAGATACTGTGCTGTAGGTTATGTCAGAGTAACCCTTGTGGGCTCAGGGCAGGCACGAAGAGTGTGTGCAGGCTGCTTGTTGCCAAGGCAGTCAGCAACCACGTTCGTGCCATTGAATTTTAAAAAAACCCTTTTTTCCCCCTAAGCATTAATGTTAATGCAAATTAACTTTCAACTGCATGACAGTTTTATTCTGGGTTAGCTTTGCTGATTGTTTCTGTAGTTTGACTTTGCCTAACTTATTTCTAACTGCTGGTACAAATGATCTTTTCATCTGTAACACATAAGAGATTTTAATTCAATGTACTCCTCTGAAAGCCTAGGAAATAAGAGCAGGCTTCTAATAGCTTTATTTTTTTCTGCCAGATCTTTTAATGTCTTTATGTTATTTAGGCACTTGATTCAAAAAAGAAGAGGGTTTTATATTAAAAAAGGCAGCTTATATAAAACATAAGGGTTATAATTGCAGCTATACTGTTGGATGTAGAGCTAGATTTAAAGTTCCCTGACTCACCAGTATAAATTGGACTAAAGGATGCTTCTGACTAAAAATAGAGCAGTTTTCCTTAAATAATCTTTTTTTTTTCATATAATGTAAATTACTTCATCTGTAAAGCATGTCTTAAATGTCTTAAATGTATTACTGGCAAATACTAACAGACACTTAAGTTTTCTTGTATGTCACTGTAATCCACTTCAAGCAGATGATGGTACTATTTATTTCTGCATGTTTGGTCTTTTTTTCTTAATCTGCAATTTGGTAAGTTGAAGAACTTGTTGGATTTTTTTTTTTTTGAAACTGAAGATATTGGGAGATATAAACTACTTCTGACACAAATTTGAGTGGTGACCTCGTAACCACAGGGTCATAGGCACAAGACTGTGGAGGGGACTCCTTTCTTGCCTCAGTGCTGCCTTCCTTTGGCCCTGTTTCATTGCTAAGGTGTTCATCTGACCTTACTTCAAAACTTCCCCTTCCATTTCACATCTTCATTTTTCAAAACACAGTGGCTGCCCTGAGTTTTCTGTCATGAAGAGAGTGGAGGGTGGTTATTATGAACTCTGCACCTCGTGTTCCATGTCTGTCATGTCAATGTGTCAGGCTTAATCTTTATTAACTCCTGAGGGAAAACTGAAGACTAGAGCCAATAAGGTATTGGTATGGTAATTGTTTCTTTTGGGATGTGGTTTCTGAGAACTCATAACAAACTGGAAAGAGTTGCACGAGTATGAAATTTATTTAGAAATAAGCTGTTTAAATAGCACAACAAAATTAGAAAATTCATAGGGGAAAAAATATATTGGAGCTTATTAAATGCTCAGGCACCCTCTCAGACATAGGAATTCCCTCAGCACAAGTCACTGGAAGCTGTAAGGGTATTCTGAGGAGTTATTGTGGTGTGCTTCTTCTGTCCTTACACTTTTCCCTATATATCCAATTCTAGATAAATTAAATTTTTGCCTGACTCACTGGTGCTCTTGCATTTCTGCTAAGATTAGACTAAAGCCCAGAGAAGGGAAAGTGGTACAACATAGACAGTGACATCAGGCTATGAGAGGAAAGAGATGGTGTGCCAGGAGCCTCTTTGGTGATGTGTTTTGCATGCAGTCTGCCGTTCAAGTGGATGTGTAATTAGCAGTGTACAGGCAGAGAGGAGTCACATTCAAGGAGCAGAGCATCTCAAAGTAGACACTCAAACCAGACAACTGGAGAGGATGTTCAGAAGCCATGCCATGTATCAACTTCAAAAAATTATGATGTATCAGGTAGATCTTGTTATATCTTGTTGAGATTTTTTCCCTTTTGTTTTCACTCTTTAGCGGTTAGGGACGGCAAGGAGTTTTATTTTAGTTTTGTAATCAAGTTTAAAGTGTATTTCACTGGCTTATCCCCACCCCACATTGTCTGGTGATATGACTCTCTGCTAGCACCCTGCCACATGAAAGGTGTTTTGTTCCACTGGAAGTTACAGTATATTCCTGAGACAGCTGCCATCCAAAATACATGGAAAATTCAGAGAAGTCAGTGTGTTGTTTCATCATGCTACAAAGGCTGGTTTCAGTCTGCTAGGGCAGGATCTCCCACACAAAATAACACACCTTTGGCAAGGGGTAAAGGAAAAAAATTGCACGTGGGTTCAGAAAGATCTCACAAGAAACAGGCAGTCTGCAAGGATGAGATTTGAGAGTTCAAAGTCAAACACAACATATTATTTCCAAACAGTTGTTCCAGATTTGCAGGCACCTTAGGTGTCCTGCTGTGGTGTCCAGATTCCCTGGCAAGAATTCAAGGTTTTTCTTGTTCGTGACAGGAATGACTTCATGTCTTGCACACTGAGAGTGTTAATTTAGCATATAAATATTTCTCTACCTGGTGTGGTTTCTGCTGCTTTCTGAGAAACAGCAGAGATTAAAAATACCTCGTATCTTGGTGCTTGGTGTTTTCAGATCCAATATTTTGCTCTTTTCCTGATGCCTCACTGTGACCTGGCTGAAGGCTGAGTCAGTCTGTTGGTGGCTGGCTACCGAGGGCTACAGCCTTCTGTCACGTTTTGATTTTGGAGGATCCTGGTTTCCTGCCTAAAGCATCGGGTGCTGGGCTGAAGTCATTAACTCTAGAGAGCACCTGATGCAAGACAGCCATCAGAATTTGGTGGGAGAAGGACAGCATGTGCAGTGCAGAAGCTGAGCTCTGAGGTTTTGGGAAGCGGTGGGACAACTGGAGCTCTTTGAGTTGCTGGGGAAATGGCTCCCAGATGGACATGGGACACGGGGTGTGTGTGCACTCTCTGCTCTCAGCTGTTGCCATTCCCCTCCGTGTGCCAGCAGTGCTGCTGGGGAAGCCTTCTGGAGTGTCCCTAGGGTAGGGCCTGGGGCTGTGCCCTCACCAGTGACACAACTACCTCCTCCCTAAATTGAGCTTCACACCTCCTGAGCACTGGCATCTGTTCAGGAGCCACTGAATTATGCACAAGGAGTTTTTCCCTTATACTGGTGGGTTTATTTTCCCATACATTTTCCCATGCTGATAGTTCTATTTTCCCAGCATGTCTGACTTATGCCTTCTCAGTACCTCTGCAGGAACAAGAGCAGAAGCTAAACACGTGCTTAATTGCCTCACAAACTGTTTAAAATTCTTAGATAATTGATGTCTGATAGATTGGTTTTTCTTGTCTGCTCAAGCTAAATTAGGCTAACAGCAGCCAGAGGTGGCTGGTGAGTTGTTCTTCCAGTCCTGGGAAAGTCTCTGATGGCAGAATATTCAACAACCATCACCTAATCCTGTGCTTCAGGAAGGGGCCACTTTTCAGGTGAGGAAGAGAAAGGAGGGTTTATTGTGATGAATGGTCCTTCAGAGCACTAACATGGGCTTCTGACAGTGTAACTCTGAATAATGGTGTTGCTTCCTCCTGATTCTCATCTCATTCTTGTGCTTGGGAGCTGTAAGCGAATTCCCCTACTTTATGGTTTCCTTTTTACATTTGTTTGCCTTTAACCTCATCACTCAAGATGATCATTGTATTACAGCAGTTTGTCTTAAATCCTCCATCTTTCTCAAATGCTCGTCACGAATACTAAAAAAGTGATGTTGTACAAAGTTCTGGATTTTTTTCCCAACTTAACTACAAGCAAGCCTCAGATTTTAAACATGTTAGAGATCTCTTTAAAATCTTATCTATAACTGACATAATTATCTGCTCAGACAAGTTGTGGCAAAAGGCCAATCACTAAGAAGAATCTCAGGCATTATGCTCTTATTTTTAAGTTAAATCATGGAATGATCCCCAAAGCCTCACCATTTCATTTATTAGGTCTTTCTCAAAATAAAAGAAATGCAGAGCTGCTGTGCATTCAGAGGAGCAGAATTTGAGCACTTGTTTTTATTTAAGCCTCAGAAACCATCAGCTCTTTAGTAACTAGAGGTGTGTCTGCTAAGAACAATCTGTCACCTGTCACAGGGCTTTTAAGTGACTGATTTCACATCCAGAGCTAAGACAGATAATTGACAAAATCATGCAGACTTCAGCTGAGGAAAGTGCTAATTTTTTTTAGCATTATGCACAAAAGGCTGCTTTTTCAGTTAATTTCATATTCTTAGACAATTTCAAACTGTAGTTACAAAGAATGTCATGTGAATTGATTGTAGCTTATTTGTAAAGCTCTGTCAGATACAAGTAGTCCAAAGTCTGCAGATTTATGTAAGTGTTGGTTAAATGTAATTTTTTCATAATTAAACCAGCTAAGTTTCTGAAAAGTTTCCAGAATCCCCTTTAACACATATTCACTGGTATTTTAGCAAAACACTAACCTCCCAAAGTCTTTAAGCCTACTGATAATTTCAAATTTATTAAGTTTGTTAGTATAATTCTTGGGGAAAAAACAAGTCGTAGAGAATCTTGAAAATGGCTCTGTAGGCAACAGCCACAGATGGAAAATTTGATAAAGGTTAGAGAGGTCAGAGGTGAAGCTGGTGGCTTTTGTGCTGACGGGTTTGAAGGAACCTTCTCAGCAAGGAAACTTCCTGCATGGTTAATACCTTTCTGGCTCTGCCCCAGTTACTGACCAAGGAACTTCCATCTGGGGAAAAATTCTGCTAGCTCCTGGAAGTGAAGTTCTCACATACATATTGCCCTCATAGAGAGAAACCAAATGCATGAGACAGTTAAAGAAAAACAACCCAAAACCTGTGCTGTTATAGCACTGATCAGGATACACAGATTTCATAGATGTCATTTGCTGGACTCACCTGCAGCAGTTCTGGGTGTGTGTCTGCCAGCCCTGGTCTCTCCTCCTGGTGCTGAGGATGCTGAGTCTCAGTGCTGGGGCACAGCAGCGGCAGGACAGCAGCAGGGAGCTGAAGGAACTCCTTGGTTTGCAAGACAAAGCTACAGAGGAAATGTTCAGTGACACTATCAGAAGGCCCCTCTGTTGTGATCTGAGTTCACTTATCACTGTGTGATCAAATTGCATTTGTCAGATTCTCAGATAACGATTTGCACAGGGCTGTTGGGTGATTTTCCCAAACTTTGTGTGCTGCTGTGGGAAAGGGACACTGGGAACCAACTTTGAAACTTACTCTACTCCTGTCACAGCTGTGGGTCAGGCAAATTCTAGACTGGTTTGAAAGTTCTTGTGTTTGGCTCAATAAAATCTGGGAGTCAGATGTGAGCACTCATCCCCTGATTGGAGAGTTTGGCTGTCTCGGGGGCAGCCTGGGGCTTTGAGAGCAGAGGGAGGGATGGACTGGCATCCCTGAGCTGGCAGGGATGGACTGGCATCCCTGAGCTGGCAGGGATGCTGTCTCTGCTGGGGTGGGTGAGTCACCCAGGGTGCTGAGCTGAACTGACTGTGTGCTGCTGTTCTCCAGCCTTTATCACACTGCTGTCCAAGGCTGTTTTGTTAGAACAGAAAAGGAGTTAACACTGACAACACAACTCTCTAAATAACATTGTAAGGTAGAATAAAGATTTTGAAAACAAATCTATCCTTTACTCACTGGCTTCTTACAAGGCATACAGTCTTTCTTCTACAGGTTCCTTGAATTCCTCTCTTCTGTCCAGGCTCTTGCCTTGTCTTCTGACCATCTCCTTATCTTCTGACCAAGCTTAGCCTGAGTTGGATACAGAACCCGGCTCCTCTGGTTGCTTTGTGGGACCTATGGGACCCATCTCCTGGCTCTGTTCTGGCCCCAACCACTTAGGCAGCACCATGGCTCTGTGCTTTTCCTAGAACTCCTGAGTGCTAAGCTGGACCAGCTGGAGCACAAAGCCAAGCACTTTGCAAACTCATCAGAAAACTACTGAGCTGTTCTGTTAGGGAATGCTGCCCGCCTGGGTGAGAGGTGTTCAGAGGAGGTGGAGTGCTTTGAGATAAATTGCTCATCCAGGAAGAAAGGCAGTAGGCTGGAAAGCTGATTCCCTCACATCAGCCTCTACCCTCTCTGGCAAGGCTCCAAGGAACATCTGAGCCTTTTCTGACATGAGCTGGGAGGAATGTTCTGAAGCAAACCTGGGAAAGGCTACATGATGGCGAGCTTACTCAATCCTGAAAACTCCATCCATGCCAAACAAGCTCCTTTCAGGTATGAGCGTTTTGTTACCTCCATGACAGATTTAAATCAGGTGGGAAAGCACCTTATGTACTAAATCAAGAGGCAGCCAATGCCAGTGTGTAGGTAACTGAATCATGCCCTGCCTGTCCAGCAGCTTGAGTCCAAAGAGCCCAAGCAGAGCTCCCCTCTCTGTACATTTAATCCCTACCATATATATATATATATATACACACACACACAATAATGCATTATTCTTTTGCTGTCCTCTTCCATGGAGTGACACTATGTTCTTTTAAGCACTTTATTGATCAGCTAAACTTATAAGTAAAAGCAGATCTTTGGCAAATCATGAGTGCTTCATGCTGTGTGTCTTTGACACTGCAGTTACTAGCATTTGTGAGCTGCACACTTCTCCTATAAAACACCAATCTGTCTTCTGTGCAGCATTGTTCCTCCTTTGAAGGATTACAGACCATCAAGTTCTGCCTCTAAATTAAGAGGTATCTAATTGCTTGTTAGTTGTACTGTAAAGTTCTTTATGACTTCAGTAATTAGTGTTTATACTCCTCAGGCCTGTGTAGATGCACTTTAACATTGCATAAGGAGATGAAACACTCCACAACAGAGTATGCATTGCTCCCAGGATTTCCAGTTTTATATCCTCAAGTTTTGTGGAGCCTTGCAGAGTGAGCCTCCCCATAAACTGGGTCATGGGTAACCTGGTGTAGTCGTTTTGAGTGGATTTTGCAGCAGACATGAAGAAAAATATTCACAGGAAGATACCAGGATTGTGTAGCTCTCACTGCACCAATGAACTTTTCAACTACAAACACTTGTTTTTTAGTGCTATGATCAACTGTCATTTGTAGGACTTAAAAAAAAAGAAGTTTGATGTCTGATTTGGCTGCCTTCAGCATTTCTGTGTTATTGACAACATTTTTGTAAAATGTTGGATCAACTTCTAGAAACATCAAAATTCGTGCTAGAAATTAATTCCACCCTACTGGCATCTGCTTCCAGATATCCTTTGTGATTGCCTGATCATTATTCAAGGCTGTTTTCTGCTGAAGGTATTACCTGCAGGTGCAAGCACTGCACTAAGCTGAACAGGCACAAGGCTCTGGACATCTGTCCTGCCTCCTTCCAAGGGGGACGTGAGTCACTGCTGTGGTGGGCACAGCTGAGCTTCACACCACCGGTGCTGATCATGGACCACAGGCCTCCACCACACTGCCTCACCTGGGCTGTGGAGTTTCTCTTGTTAGGTTAAATACCTCTTTATACTTTCGTGGACTCCTTCCAAATGAAACTCAATTGAGTAATTAATAATATGGAGGGAGAGTTAAGCTTTTTAAGTTCTGCATGCTTTTGTGCCAATTATTCCATCAAAGACTGGCTCGCTTTGTTGCTACAGAGCTTCTCAGCGAGCCATGACCTTGGTTTATTAAATAATACATGTATTTCTGAGAGCAACTTATGTAAGAGTAGGCCTATCCAACAAGTCTGATGTTTGACCACTCGGCATATGAAAGAAAACCCTGAATAAAGAGTGCCCTGCTCAGCACCTGGGTAAGAGGAACAGGCAGCCTCACAGTGGCTGCACTTGTCTCTAAGCCACCATTGCTGCCTTTACTATTTGCACTCAAGGTGCTGCAGCACAGTCTCCTTGCAGCCTCTCGGGTATCTCACCACATGCTCCACACATGGCTGGTGCATCTGCTGGCTTGATGCTGGCCTGGACTTTGCAGGGCAAACAACAAATTTCTGCCCCCAGAGATGGCAACAGCGCTGCCTCTTGTGATGCTGTGAGCCGTACCCACCAGTAAGGAGCTAAGGGGGTCTGAAGTTTCTGCTCCTTCCTTCTCCACCTCCTCCTCCTCTCCTGGCTGGGGTTTGGGGCTGCACAGGCTGTCAGTGGCACAGGGCAGGTGGTGCAGGCTGTCCTGGGGTACCTGCAACTTCTCCAAAACCGCTTTCACACCACATGCAGGGCAAGCCAGTGATGAGTCTCTCTGCTCCTGTTAGAGCAAAGCAAATCTGTTAGCTTTAAATCTCAGAAGTCATTTTCATAACATCATTTCTGCAGCAGCCAGTTTCCATGGAAACCAAGAAACGACTGGCAGCATGCATAGGAAAGAAGACAGCTGACCTGATTGTCCTTCCCTGGCCCCTGTGGATGGGCTTCCCTCAGCCTGCACATGCACATCCTTTGCTCACTGCTGTGAGATGGACAAGCCCAGACTCAGAGGCTTCAGCTCATTCCACGGGCAGCAGCCTGCGTGCAGTGTCTCTCCTGTGCAGTGCACATCCTCCTCATCCCACCCCATCCTGCCTCTCAGGGCAGCTTCTCCTGCACCCAGGGGAGAAGGGCAGAGGGAGGAAGGGTCTGTAGATGTTTTCACCCCCCTTCTCACCTCTGTATCATCCCAGCAGGCCTCAGCAGTGATGGAAGGACCTGTGGTTAGCTTTGAATGTGCCTGTGTCTCTTTCTTTTTGACCCCCCAACCCACTTATTTCACATACTTTGTTCACTTATTCCACTGCTGCCAGAATATTACTAGAGGTCAACTTGTTGAAGATGCATATTTATAATAAAGCCCTATGTGCATTGCCTTAAATTTACAAATGTTCTTGGAATTCTTCCTAACTACTACCAGAAATATCTGCTCTCCAGGTGAAGGTCCTGTTCCCTGTGGTTTTCCTTAAGAAACCACAAACCTATGGCACAGTCTTCAAGAACTGGCAGTTTTGTCTGTGTGTTTGGGCAGAGAGAGCACTTGTCTGACCCGGGCTCAGCTGCAGCTTTTGGTTGCATTTCTTCAAACTGCATTCTCATCTTTATCCCCAGATGATAAAGAAGAACTATAGATCAGCTCATGACACAGTCAGGGAAGAGTGTCATGACCAATAGGATTACCTGGTTTGCAGGTAAAAAGCAAATCCTCAGAGACCAATTAGGAAGTTGAACATCTGCAAGGGACAGACTGAGGGAGAAAAAGTTGATTCTCAGGAGCAGACTGCTCTGGAAGTGCTGTACAGATAGGTTATGCCACAGGCCAGGGCCAGGAAGATGTATAGTCAAGCTGTGAACAAACTCCATTTTGTACTTAGTTTAATTCTGCAGCATTAGTTTATTATCAATACATAATGACATCTGCTTATTTAGTAAAAAAGCCTTTTTTTTTTCTTTTGTCTCATTTGGAGACAGCAATATTAGCAGCAATAATCACAGCAATATTAGCACCAATCAGTACACCTTTGAAGCTCAGTGCCAGCTGGAGAGGTGCTGGGGGCTGCCTGCCTGCCTGCCTGAAGGATGCATTGCAGGTTCCCATGCCATGCTCATCCCTACTCTCCAGCAGCATGGGCTGAGCATGGCAATCCTGGGTGTGCATGCCATGCTGTGCCATTTCACGGGGGGAGCGTTTGTGCAGGGAGCCGTGGGCAGAGGCAGCGCTCTAGGCCAAGGAGTCTCTCCTTCCTTTAAACCTCTTAAAATGCACAGAAGCCACAAGGCTCCTGGAAGGGCAAAGCAGCTTAAAGAAGGCAATTGCAGAGATGAGAGCATCCACAAAAGCTGGGCACTCCCTGAGGTGTTTCTCTGCCCTCGACTCCAGAGTGCTGGAGGGAAGAGCAAGCCTGCACAGCCTCCACAGGGCTTCTACTAAACTTTCCAAGTCTCTCTGACATAAAAAAATAATTGACCTTTACAGTTGCATTTGAGCCAGCTACGCTGCCATCAGCTCTAGCTAGTCCTCACTGCTCAGTTCATGTTTGCTTAATGGCATGTGAATTAATTTGTTGGAAGCTGACACTTTGCGGCAAGATTAGTTAGTGACACTAACACCAGACTGGTGCATGAAATTCAAGATGCAGAGCATCTTTTTGTGGTAAAAAACCCCAAAACAAAACAAAGGAGGTAAATGCCAATGCTTTTGGAAATCTTCACTTTTAGGATGCTATGACTGAGTAATGAATGAGTTGAAGTACAGAAGAAAAATAAACCCAATCCCAGCTATTTAAAGGCTCAGCAATTCCTTCCAGGCAAAAAACAAGCAGCTATTGTGTGCTGGCACTGGGAGGGCTGGGGGAAGGCAGTGTTTCCCACAGGCAAATTAGGAATGGGAAAACCAGGACAAAACCCACAAGCCTCTGCAGCCTGAGTAGGGAGCACAAGACATTTTCTGTTCAACATGATTTGTGTTGTCATTAGGCGGGTTTAATAGGGCTTTCTACTTACTCTGGGAGGAAAGCCCTGGCTCTGCTTGAGCTAACAGTAATGACCATTCCAACTTGGGAAACGAGGGAGCTTTTGCCACGTCACTCAGGCACTCACTGGGTACAGAGGGTCTCCTCTGCCCCCATCCCTTCCTGGTGAGGGAGTTTGCACACATTTCTCTGGAGCCTGATAAAAACCTGTCTGTGCCCTGTTTGGCCAGGAGGTGTCTGATTCACATCACGTGTGTCCCTGTAAAGGAGGACCCACACTGACCATCAGCCACACTGGGACCAGAGCAGAACCCCACAAGGGGTGCATTTGAAAACCCCCACATTTCTGTCCCACAGCTGCCTGGGGCAGCAGACAGGGCTGGCATCATGGATGTGAGAAAGGCTGCTCTCATCCACAATGGCTTGTACCTCTCTCTAACTCTCCTCCCAAGCTGTCGTGAGCCCCAGCAGGAACAGTTCAGCAACACAGCCCCAGCTTTCTGAAGTTCTGTGTCTGGGTGCCTTGTTTCAGGCCTTAGGTGGATTGGGATAGAGAGGCAGAAACAGCTCCCCAAAAAGAAATAATGAGTTAAAGCCCGTGAACAACAGCTCCTTCAGGCACACATGAAGCCCCTCCTTCACCTTCACTTCGTTTAGGAGACACTAACAGTGATTTCTCTCTTTCCACACAAACACATGGTCTGCAAGCAGCACAGCAGGTAACCAGCAGGCTTGCTGCTTTGAGGATTCCAGGACCAACAACTTTCAAAAGACCAGAACTGCTGACCACTCATCTAAAACTTGCAGAAGGAGTGGTGGTCTCTTAGTTCTGTGTGTCCCAGGCTGCTGCTCAGAGATGGATGGGGTGGAGAGCCACTCTAGTATGAGCAATGTCCCTTTCTATGGAGACCCAGACACAGCCTCTGTCATGCCCAAAGCATCAGTGAAAGATCTTGCATTTCTTTATGGCTAGATTCTGGTTTAGTTCATTATATGCTAATTTTAATGGACTAGATCATGTGAAAAATACAGGATCCCTACTCCAGCCCAGCAGGAATGGGAGCTGCCAGTGGAGCACAGCTGCTTTTCCGAAGAACTGTCATGGCTTCCCTGACAAGTTGTTAGTTGACAAGTTTGAAGGTTTTTTATGACCTGATTTAGATGAAAGCACAGGATTCCAGAGAAAGTCAGGAACTGTCCAATAGCCATTTCTATTGCAATGTATGAAGCACTGAGAAAGAATGTATTTATTCTGGGGGGGTGACAGGACTAAGCTGCTATAGCCATAAAAAACCTCTGCCTGTTGCAAAGCTGTTCTCATGACAGATTTGTCATATACTTCTGCATGGCCAAAGAAAATTTTAGAAAATAAAATTTCATTTGGAACATTTATCTTTTCTTCAAGAGCAGCTCCACTGAATGCAGCCACTCACCCACTAGCAAACAATGCAGTAAGACTCCTGTGTACTGATCACCTTCCTAGAGGCTGACGGGCACTCCTGGCCACTGGATGCCAGAAGTGAGCTCCTCTGGAGCTCACATTTGTTTTAACTGATGAACTATTGTCAAGTTTCCTTTCAGTAGGCTGCAAGTTGCTCGAAGTCTCTTGCAGGTTTGCTGGTGATTAGGGAAACACAGAAAAGGGAACACATCTGTGTCTGGACAGGTCATGCCCTAGCCAATGTTCGTTAGCAGTGCACACAGACACGTCCTGCTCAGCATGCACAGCATGGTGAAACACATCCCCTTCCCAGCTGTGGGAGAGATTGGGCAGGGACAGCACCAGCTCAGGCAGCCACAGGACAGCACTCCCACATCAGTGCCCTCAACTTCCAGAGAAGTCTCTCTGCTGTTAAAACACATGGACTCATCTGCCCTTGCAAATTCCAGTGCCAACACCTTTCAGTGCTGGCAAAGCATGTCCTCAAGGGCTGCTGCAACTCTGTGCCAGAGCTGGGGATGTTTGGGGCAGATGCCTCACACAAACCAAACTGCAGTGCCTGATGCCCATGTCAGCCTAAAGCTTAACTACAGGAAACCCTTGGGTAGTCTCACTGTCCTGCAAAACCATCACTCAGAACCAAACATCAACTTGGGTGGCACTGCCAAAACAAGCTGTAGGTACAAGGGGAGTAACACACAGAGCCAACTTTTTTTTTATAAAAGTATTTTTAATAAACTGATGGATTTAAGTTTAAGATGCTAGACAACTTGTTGCCATGTACAGGTAACAAAAGTCAAAATTCTTTGAATTTTATACAAATACTATGTAGTAAACTTGAATACAAGTTTACAAAAAATGCATCAGTGAATATTCAGCTTGTAACCAACTTCCAACAGTGAAAATTATCATCTATCAATAGTGATCAGAATTGCATTGCAAATTTTAGAAGTAATGCAACTATGTTTTTTTTTACCAAGCCACTCCGAAGTTACTGGTGCACACTGACAGTACATTGGATTTTTTTGGCTTGCTGAACAGAAAATGGCATTTAAATAAAATGACTGAGATAAACAACGTAATACATATCAAAAGTACTATCTCACAGAAAATTAAACAAGAATGAGAAAGTAAACAGAGCAGAACCCTGAAGTGGTGATATTTTTCTACCCGTTTTGATGGAGAAGATTCCACAGGTGTCCAGCTTTCTCACAGCATTCTGAAGTGTTCTAGTCCTAGCACAGTGTGGTCATTAGTAGGCTAAAGTAATCCCTGCTTGGCAGTAATGCTGGTGAAAGGTAACTTGCTCTATTGCTAACAAATGGGAGTAACCACTGGCAGGGTGACTTGCAGGCATCCAGCAGAGGCTGAGCTGACAGCACACGGTTGGAATTACAGTACTGCTTGCTTTGATTCAATACCCAGCAACCTTCAGGGTTCAGGTGTCAGTTTCCTTACAGGATTTACAAATGGATGGTTTCAAAACAAACAGAAAAAAGTTGTTATGGAGCATAAGACAGTATTTTCACCTGTACAGCTAATAAAATGAATGTTTTTGTTACAAACTTTCCAGTCTGCTTTATAAAAAATAGTCTCAGTTTTACTTCTAAATAAAAACTGTGCTGTGATCTGTCATGTTCTTGCATTGTACATGCTGTAATTGTGTGTGTTAATGAAGGTGTAGAGATTTGTGACCTAGCGCTCTGGATGTATCAGAAGCCTAAAAAGCTGATTTTGGTACATAAAAGGTAGCAATGAAAATTCATTCTATTTATTTTTCCTAAAGCCTAGGAAAAGCTACAGTACGTTGCTAGATCAGTGGCCTCAACCCTGAGCTGAAATAAAGGACCTGCCCTGGCCAAGAGACTTAGTCACATTACTACCACAGCTGCACAGCAGAGACAAAACAACCTGTCTGCAGCCTGTTGTCTGAGCTGTGAGTAGTGCGAGATCCAGTTGTGTAATGCTTGAGAGTTGACTGGAGACCACCATAGTCATTTTCACTACAGGGAAAAGAAGGAAGGGAGAACTCAAATTCAGAGTGGAAAACACTCAACAGGAAGGGTCAGTATATCCAGCTTCTGGAGATCAAACAGAGAATGAAGTTAGTGGCAGACTCACCAGCCTTAAGCATTTCCCACTTGATAGAAGAGATTATTAAAACATGTACCAAAATACAGTTATGGAGACGTTTACTATTATCTCGCTCTTTCCAGAAAGAGTCTCACTTGATTTTCCCCCCCCAGAACTGAGCGTATCTCTCTCTGTACTACACTGCATCACAGAAAAAAGGGAAAACCTAAAGTCTGTCTGATGAAGGATTCAACCCAGGTGGCAGCAGGAAAAACTTCTACTTGTTTCTAGCACAAGTTGGAGCTGGCAACCATAAGAATTCTTACTATGATACAGCTACTGCACCTTTCCATAGGATTCAATGGCACCACTACCCACGGCCAGGAGCATTCATAACATGAAGCATTTTGCCTTCCAAGAGGACTTTTTTTTGCTTTTAAACAGCAGAAACTGCAGAGTCAGTATTTCATTCAACAGAAAAACTAAACCCAGCAAAAGACTGTAAATAAAGCTCGTAAGAATCATCCGTATTTTGAGTAATGCACACTTCTTTGTGAGCTGATCCTGTTTAGGGATGGTATGTTTTTTGTTAGTTTAAGGCAGCAAGTCTTACAAAATACTCAAGCTCACCTCTCTCATGTTTGTGCTACTGTAGCCTTATGTGCACAATAGAACCTCACTAATTTACACTAATGATTGGAAGAACAATTAATTCTCTTGGTAAGTGAACAAGAATAAGGCATTCCATTATATATTCTGATCACTAATTATAATTTAGCTCTAATTATAATCTACCAGCAAACATACTTCTGTATTTTAGAAAATAATATCTCTTACCTTCAGATATAATTATGTGTGCAGATTAGTGGGTTCTGCTGTGTAAACACGCAGGTGCATAAGCAATTTTCAGGTTTTTCTTCATTACATCTGATAAGAAAGTTAATGCCACAGATAGAGACTGTGGGAAAATAAATTAGGATTTCTCTATCATTTGTGCGGATATGCACAACTGGGCAGTAATTTATAGCTCAAAAAAAGAAGGACACGAATGTTTACAAACTCAAATGAAGCAAAATCAGCAGCAGGAAGCAAAGGCCATTCCCCAACCATAAATGGCTTGTTTTACACGATTCCAAACTATATGAAACAAACAAAAAAGGAATACAAGTACTAACTTATATATACAAGTTTGAAATCAAGTAAAGCAAAGAAGTGAAAAATTTGTTGATGCTTCTAGCAGATGATATTGACATGTTTAAATCCTGAAGTAAACTGCAAGTAAAGACACAAGACAGGATGAAAACTAAATGGCTGAATTGAAAAAAAAAAAAGAAATGGATTGATGTGCATTGCAATGAGATAGAAATTTCCCTTCATATGTGCAAAAATCCACAGTTTCATTAATGTAGAGGTCATACTTCTAGGAACAGATTTTAGACCAAACCAGTCTCCCTACATCCTGGAATCTACCTGTTTACATCAGCCACTTTAAGAGCACAGTACCCTGTTCACATATATAGTATTCAGCAGTTTCTGGCATTCCTCAATTTAGTGTTCTCCTGCCTTAAATCTTGAAAACAAAGGGGAAAGTTCATCCAGGGCATCATACCACTGCTTTTGATTTATACCAACAGTTAAATCAAACCCAAATGCTTTCTTCTTCCATGGTAGCAGGAGTCCTTACAGGACTTGTAAACAGCAGTACACAATACTGTAAACAAATAATTTAAGTTCTGCTTTATGCAAGATGTTAACTCAGGTCTACCAAACAGGTGAAAATGAAAAGGGTGGCTTCACACAAAATCCTTCCCTTTTCTCCCAGCAATTCCTTTCACTACGTCTATAATCCTGAGCTGAAACAGGGGTTGATGAGAGCTTTTTTTTTGCATATAAAACAATGTTCTAGAGTTGGCTCTCATGTTCTGTCAGGAAGTCAATTGCTGAAGAGATCAAACTGAAGTATTTCAAAAGTATTTCTGAAGTATTTGCTACTTTGGAGGAGGACTTATAATTTGGTGTGGCGTCCAGTTCTAGACCCAGATGCTGAGCTTGCCAAGGAAGCTGATGCTGCTGCATCCTCAGCTTCCTCCAGCTCATCGTGTAGCTCCTGGCTAACACTGGACTGGAGGGCTGCAGGAGTCAGCCACTCCTTTGGCAGGCAGCTCTGGAGGAAGGGAATACAAGAGCTGAAGTAGGCAAGGCGATTCACCCATCGTGGAATCTCTTTTCCACAGAGAATCTATGGGGGAAGGAAAAACAAAGGGTTAATTTGTTTTCTGGATTCAGCAATAACAAAACAGCAGTACTGTAAATAAGAAGCAAAAGCTGCAGCAACCTTGCAGTTTACAAATGCCAGTCAAGAAGTACCCAAGTTAGCTGCACTATGACCTTTTCCATCAGTAAATGCAGCATTTTAAGTCCCAAAAAGACACCTATATTCCATTGTGAAAGTTGGACACGTGGTTGATTCTATGATTTTCTTAGAAGTCCTGAAAAGCCTAAGCACCTCACTCTTTCTTAATAACTTTTCTAAAAGGCACAGAAATTAGTTAAGCTATGGTTTCTATTCAGTCCGAATTCCTCAGAAACAGAAACTGCAGGAGAAACCCCAATGTTACAAAAAAGCACCCTGAAATCAAGTGGCCAGTGTCAGTACTATAACTGCATAGAGTTACACACACAGCTGAGGCTCCTTACTGGGGTGGCTTCTGACAATTTCCACAAGACATCTCTATCCTACAACACAGGCCAAGCACACACTTTGGAAATATACAATGCACAGCTGGGTTCAACTCCTCAAAAATGTATAAAGTTGCATTAAGTACTTATTTTTACTCCATATCAGTCATTAAATAATTTTGTTGTCACTATTCAAGGAGTGAGTTACTTTATTTAACCACCTCCATATTAATTTCTGGTATCACAGTGCAAATCTGGAGAACATGGGCACTACTCTGCTCTAACTGAGCAGCATTTAACTTGCAATTATACCCACTTTTATAGCAAATTTGAACACTAAATAGGACAAGACCTAAAGCAGAAACAATATGACCATACAGCTGAAGAGTATGGCAAAACCCTGGCCATATAGGCCAGATTTCACACCAACTGCAGCTTTGTCAGTGTCTCACCCTACTTACTTGTAACAGTATTGCACATGAATCATCATCTCAATAAAATTTTCCACTACCACTGGAAGATCAGTCTACATCAAACACAGGCTATACAGCAAGTA
Source organism: Zonotrichia leucophrys gambelii (assembly GCF_028769735.1). Lineage (NCBI taxonomy): Eukaryota > Metazoa > Chordata > Aves > Passeriformes > Passerellidae > Zonotrichia > Zonotrichia leucophrys. Next base: position 73,839,299 of record NC_088172.1, read on the forward strand.
TGCATTAACTATTTTGGAAAAAAAAACCCCAAATAAAATCTGGGAAACTTCACATGGGAAAATCAGCCATCCTTGTTTTGGAGTGTTTCAATGAAACATTAGAATAAATTTTGTCAAGCAGAGATTGCCAACTATCAATGAAAATCAAAGTTTCCATTCCCCTCTTTGACCTGGGTTACTTGTTCCTGGCCCTTTCCCATGTGTGGATACACATGTGAATGATCAGGCATTCAATCATATTGGCAAACTGATCGTGTTACACAACAAAGCCAAGGGGGAAAAAGCAAAGCCTGTTCCACTCCTCGGTCACATACTCTGCACGACCATCAAGGATCTAGATGACCAGTACATAGGTGCTGGCAGAGCAATAACTTGATAAAAGCCTCTCAAGCAGAAGATTAACATTATCTGGGGAACTTTAATGCCTCTGCTATTCTTTAACACTAGGTCATAACTTTGTAAATTATTTACAGTGTGATGTTTCTGTGGGGAAATACAAATAATGTGAGAAAAATAACAAGTAGTTCTATCTTCAGTAGCAATCCCTGAAACAACTAAAATTATTTCTAAATCTTCTTAATACTTTATTTACTAGGTATCTCTTTAGGAATGCACCTCTGCTCCAACACAAGCTATGTACAGCAATAATATTTAGCAGGAAATTCTGGTGCTTTGGACATAAGCACAAATACAACCTGAAAAATGATGATATTTGCCCAAGGCAACAGAGATAGGAAGTGGGAAATTAAACCAAACGTTCCAAAGAACTGGAAGGATATGATGCTCTGTGACCACCTGTGAAACACCTTTCTATAGACCTTTAAGTTTGTTTACCTCAGATAAAGCTGAAGAAAAGTGATTGCAGTTTTTGTGCATTAGGTGATAAGCATTTCCTTTGAATTCCTTTCCAAGCTCTTCTACTATTTTTTCTATATCATCTTCCATAAAGTCAGTACTGCCTAGAACCACAGCCTCTCTAGAAGAGAAACAGAGAGTAGAAGGTGATTTGGCTCCCATGACACAGGTGGGATACTGTTCATACATTGCCCAAAAGTCACTCCACTGTGGGTAGCAAGATCTTTCTGTTCTCCAAGAATAACAAAGGGTCTTTCTATTCCATTTTATGGCACCACTTTCATCTTTATCATGAGAGATGATGTTTTCTTGCTGATTACCAACTTGAAAAAGTTACTGCATTGCTTATGCTGTGTAAGCAATAAAAGTTAGCTCCAAGTCCACAAAATTTGTATGCATTTCAGGAAGTTAATGGTATGCTAAAAAAAAAGATCTTTGCTGTAGACACTTCATTGTCTCGTCACCTCTGTCTGTTTTTCATTTCTATGCAAACACATGAATTTATCAGAAAGCTAGAAATCCTTTACAATTCAATACATCTATCCTCAAAAATAAATGCAACAAATTGTCCTTTTCATATGCTTTTTCAAAGAGCAAGAAAATAGGTAATCTTTCTTACTTAAATTTAAATGTTTCTCCTAGCTCAGAAGCATTTCCTGGTGAAATCTCAAATATTCCAGAAAAAGGGTATGGATGACCACCATAGGCAAATTCTGAAAAAGAAAACTCAGATTTAACGAAAGCAGCATCTGATGACAGTAAAAAACAGCAGAGATTACTGACTGGAAGGTGATTTCACAAGGATCTAAAGCTAGCAACCAGACATGTTATTTACACGTGGAGCAAATTAAATGAACTGGAAATTAATACCTTTGTCAGTTACTACTCAGCCTAAGTAAAAACTAACAGGAAATTTCCTACATCAGTGCACAGGTTTAACTTGAATAACTTTGCAGAAAGTACATATTGTTCTCATTGTATAAGTGAGCATTTACAAGTTAAATTGTACATCTTTATACATACTTGTCTTTAGAATTCCACTTACATATGTCTATGAAAAGTGGATAGTACTTTGGGGATTCAAAGTACTGCATCCTCAGAGGTCTGATGGCATTTCTATCCAGTGTACACCACAGTCCTCAGTGTGGCAGTGCATAGTGGCCTAATAGGTTCTTTAAATTTCTTGATTTGCAACAGTTCAATTCTTTACAGGTTCACAAGTTCTTTAATAGAGCAAGAAAGTAAACCAGTGCATGCATCTCCAGTCTGCACATAGCACCTGCTGGCTTAAGCACTCACACTACATGAAAGCATCATGGTGTGCTGCAGCTTCCGTCTGTATGTGTAAGATAACAGAGCACGCCGCACCCAGAGTGTAATAAAAAGCTTTAAGCATGACTTCACACTTCCTTTCCTCAAAACCCATAACACATCACCCATGTCTAGCACTCAGTTTTGTGGATAACCTTTTTTACAACAGGTTAATGAATAAAAGGTTTGATGTGCCTGGAAAAATGCAAGTCATTGTTCTAGCAGGGGCATGACCTGCTATATGAGAAAGCTGCTATAATCCCAACAGGAAGGGGGGCACATGTATTTGGCACAGCTCAAAAACTGGGTTTCAGGCACAGCACTCTTAAGAGTCAGGTCTTTCTGGGTCAGATTAAAACAAAAATCCCCAAAAAAGTTTTAGCATTGTATTTTTGTCAATTTGTTGCTCTGGTAACACTTGCAAAATCAGATACAATGTGACCATTACAGTAGCTGAAACATAGTTTAAGATAACTTTGGGCAGTGTGGTCTTTGGAGTGCATGCCCTGCCTTTTGCTCCTTCCCCTCACCTCCCAACACGTTCCAAAAAAAAACAAACCAGAGCAGTAAATTTTCCTTCTTTAACTGGACTACTTCCAGCAACACCATCACCTCGGAGTGTCATTATGCTTTGGGCAGAAACACCTCAGAGCTGAGCCCGTGCTAGGGTGTGCACAAACACCTTTGGCTGCAATGCAGGTGCAAAGGGGCCTGAACAGACCAGGAGGCTGCAGCACCCAAGCACAACCCATTTAGCAAAACTGAAAAGCATTGCTGTTATTGATCACAAGGGCATCTTTTATGAACAGCACGAATGGGATGCCTTTGAAAGAAATGGTCTCTAAAACAAACCAACCTACCAAAATGGAATAAACCTTTGCCTGAGCATCATGCACTTTTAGGTGTCTCTCTGCAACAGATTATTGTTCCTGCAGTTAAAAATTAACTCCTTGCAGTAAGTGCTGACAGAAAACTAAGCAATGGATTCAACCATGCTTTACACAAAGCACACATTTGTTTTAGATACGTTTCTTTAAGTATTTCCAAACCTAAAATAAAGATTTCTATGCCTGACTGAAGAAGTTGCATAGCTTTGTACAAAAGAATGCACAGTGGCTACCAGGTTATTCATGTCCAAGGTTTTTTTCCAGAGGCAGAATAGATGAGAAAAGAGGTGAACAAGTTTCAGGAGCTAGGCTCCCCTCACTATCTGAAAAATGCTTTTTAAATATCAGTATTACTGAAGGAAAAAGTAAGTTATGCTTTTCTTGTACATACCTCGGCCATACACCTCTATACCTGAATGAAACACTCCAATTCCAAGGGAAGAAGTATATTCATTCATCCAATACTAAAAGAAAAGAAGAAAAAAAAACAAACCCAAAACTTAAGTTAGTTTGCAGTACAGATTTATCTTTTCAGAGCAGACATGTGTCCCCCCACATCAAAAGCATTAAACCCTATCACAAAGTATTAAACCTTATCACAAAGTGTAAACTGCACAATCCATTTTACAGGAACAGAATGTAACTAAAATTCCCAAACTGCACGCAGTGAATTAATTCCATTAGGTTCTATTCCAGTTTTTTAGTGCTGTCAAAGTTTGTCAGCCAAGGAGTCTGAACCTGGGAGAAATCCAGATCAACCTCCTATTTGTCAACAAGCTGTAGGCTGCTAAGTTTGCCATTAGGTGGAACACATTCCAGGATCAATTGCTGTAATTTTAAGGAGCACATTTTTTCTTCAAGGTCCATCAGAATGTGGGATTGTGAGATCACCACCAACTGCCATTCATAGCAATGACCACACCTGCTTTTGAACAGATGAGCACAAGACATACCCAGAGATGAACTGAAATTACCTTCTTATATTTTGTCTTTGAACACTCAGTTAGAGGTCACCATGCAAGAGACAAAGCTCTCTCCAGGCTGCTGATGCATGGGGTTCCAAACATGAGGTTTAAGTCCTTTGCATAGGTCCGACACTTTTTTCCAATATATCACTTGTATTGTACCCAACAGAAAACAGATGCATTTCAAAAGGAATCAGAAGAGAATTTTTTTTATAAAATGGAAAGAATAGTAAAGAAAGGAAACTTCTCTTAATGCTTTCTCTTTTCTTTTATGAAAGTGCAGCAGCAGCAAGTGTCTATCAGAAGCTAACTGTTACCCTGAAGACCTCAAAGATGCAGAACTCTGATAAAGGAAAACCTCAAAGTACTTTTCCCCTGTCTGCATCACCACTCTCAAAGTATCAGTCCCCAAGCATGAAAAGATTTCAAGTGACACACAACTGGAGTAGGAACCTGAAACAAAGCCTTAAAAAAACCAGCCTCAGTTGTCCTTAAAACTGAAATTGGCTAGCAAGAAAAACCTCAGGAAAATACAAGGAAAACATTATTTTGTCAATTACTCCAGTAACAGGATTTTTATTTCCCAGAGCTTCTCTGTGAGTTTTTACAAAGCAGACTTCAAAAAGTCAACTGGCAGCAGGATTCAGGCTGAGGCAGTACCCCCAGTAAATTAATACTGGTTTAGCAAGCAGGCAGAAAGCATCAAGCAATCTTCTTCACACAACCTGTTGACATAATCAGTGTTTTCTGATGCAAAGCCACTGTGCAGCAAAAGCAGCGATAAAAACATAAAAGGTTGCAGGTGTCACACTTGAAGATGTGCTGGCTGGAGTCAGTGTGTAATTTACAGCACCACTGCAAACATTACGGCGTGTAGGCTTTTTGTCTCCCAATAAAAATGATACACTAAACCTCAGGTTGGCAGGCTATTAATAAAAACAAAAACAAGCTAAATGGCAAAAAGAGCACACCTTGCCAATAGTTACAAACAGACGAGCCAGCTGTGGGAAATTTTGTCAATATGAATTAAGAGAAGGCAGATTTTGCACCTTATGTTTACTTAAAGCTCAACTGTGATCAATGGATAAATTTTGCTTAAGATTAAACTTTACCACTTGCTTTAATTTCTGGCTTTGTCAGTGTAGTGCTATGTTAGCTAGTGGGGTATGGATGACTACACTAAATCATCACCTTAGTCTAAAGGGCTTAGCAGTTCTTTCATTCCACCCCCCAGAAAGAGCAGAGAGCAAGTCTATAAGAACAAGCTACATCCAGAAATACACTGCATTAATTTACTCTGTATAGGAAGACATATATCAGGGAGAATACAAAGAGGGAAAGAAAGGAGAAGGATGCGAAGACTACTCATCTTAGTGGGCTTGTGAGCATAAAAAAAGGATTCTGCCTACAAGGTGAAATCCAAGTCCCCATGAAAACAGAAGAGCTACTGTAACATAAATGTGTTCCAGTTCTGAAGCCCTTCCTATCCCAGGGTTTACCAGCTCACCATTTCAAAATAGTTTCAGGTTTATATTTATAGTCAAAACCGTAGGCACAGTTAAGGTACAGTTTGTCATCACTGGAATAAAGCACGTTTGCCTAATGGGAAGGTGTATCCAAATGAACCTTACCTAGAACTGAGCTAGACAGGGTCTCTGGTGCTCTAGTCTGTCCCTCTCCTGGGCACTTGTGGCCAGAAAACTCAGAACCTGGCTGCTGAATTCCAAACAACCTACATAACATGTACCCACTGGATCTGTTAATGCCAAGCAGGGTTACGGCTGCTTTCTGAAAACAGAACAAAACTTACACAAGATACCCCACATGCAGTGGGATAGAATAAAGCCTAGCTGGTTATTTGACAGAAGAAAACGAGGAGAAAAAGTATTCACAGTACTCCCCAGCCACAACCCCATGAAACCGAACAAAGTATAGGGGAGAGAGAAAAGTGAGTCACCAAGCCTTGTCATTGATCCGCAGAGAAGCGGATGAAGGGGATGGAAAGCTGATCCAACAGGGCACTGAGCACAGCCTGCCCCTATCCAAGCACACACTCCTCCCTGCTGGTGCCACCTCAACACTCAGGCCTTGCTACACTGCACAAAGCGAGCACTGGTGGCAGATAAAATCAAAGTTAGCAGCTTTGGAAGAAGTGCCTGAAGCAAGCTGGCACTTTGCTTCATATTTCCAGTAAGAACAGAATAGGTTAATTGAAGATAAAAGAATTTCAATGAGGCAGAATTACTTTCCCCCTAGGAAAGTAATTATATCTAATTATTACTTAATCTGGATGAGCTATTGGAAGGTTGGTCCCATTTACTCATTGAACAAAATGCCTTATCTCACTGAAGGAAGAAATGCAGGACAAATGCAACAAAGAGTGCTGAATTTGGCTGCAGCTGAAAAGATTATATACAACTTACAAAATAAGGACTGTAAATTAAATTACATCTTATAGCTCACTGGATCAGTAACATGCCCAAACTGATCCCACATGCTACATCCTTGTTTCCATTACACAAACTGCATTCCCTTTAGTCTTGATGTAGATTTTGCCATAGTAGTATGGTGCAATCCCATATCCTCAATATTTTGCAACATGTCAGTCTTCTAAAACAGGATTTCAAGTTTAATCTATCATAAGGAAAATATCAGAGAAGTATTTTTCTATGTGCACAATAAAGTCATGTCACTGCAATGAAAGAAAAACACTAATCCCAGTGCTTCAAAATACCTTCAGAGCTTTCATTTACATTAATACTTTAGCTTGTTATTGCCTTATTTGACAAGGGAAGAAATAGGATACTACTTGGGCACAAAAAAACTAGACTCCTAAAAATAGCAGTTAGTTAAAATGAAGCTATAAAGCACTCCAGTTCTCAAAACACAATATATCAAAGCCTTCACCCTACCCTTTTAATGATCATAGAAGATGTTCAAAGGCATGAACTGTACCACGTAAACATGCCCTTAAGCTTCTCTCCCTCCATAAAGTTACCAGTCCTTGAAAGTTGACTTTCTTCTACAACACACACATCCCCCTCACACTCTGGTTGTATCAAAGATTTTTGCTTTTTCAAGCACTAAGGACATTGGAAGGGTACACCCTCCAAAAGCAACCAACTCACTCCTGCAAGGAGTTCCAGCAGCAGCAAGGTCACTTAGCACACCCCTGCATACCTAAGCAGCTGCCTGGGAAATGAAGCCACAGTTTGTGTTCAGGTTAAAATAAAGCTGTTTGTTCATTACAGTAACATTGGTTCTGTCAACCAGGTGAATAACAATGGTTCCAAAAGAGAAACAAAAAAACCCAGTCCCAAACCTTAACTACAGAACAGCCCCAAACCCAATGACATGGAATGTCAGAAGCAAACAGCAAACCTGCTAATGTCTCAAATCAATACACAGCTGGCGTGGTTTGGTGAATAAACAGAACTTCAAAACTGCTATTACAGAGGACTCCTCCCTTCTTCCACCCACTCCGAGTGTCCCCAAATAAAGCAGTACCATTGACTTCAGCAGGCTGTTGTACAAGCAGTAAAAACTGCTATGCAACACAAAAGTGAGGCTTTGGTCTCATCTCTCTAATGGACTGAGATATGGTTTAGCAGAGGAGTTTAATGAAGGATGTACACTGGTGGTATCTTCCAGACATCAAACTGCTTCTCTAATGGCCAAATAAAGTAGATATCGCTACAAAACAACAAACAGGACTGAAGTGGAAAATAGAAATATTCTCCTTAGTGGTATGTATAATCTCCTTATGTATAATCTGTGGTGATGTGCAGCTTCAACCATTAAAGTCACCCCTACACGTAATCAAGCATCTGCAAGTAAATGTGCTTGGCTGCTTCTTTTGGAGAGCCAGTTCCTTCCATGGATGGTGGCTTCAGAGACTGTGAATTCTTGATGGAGGCAGAATCCCAGCAATAACAACAGGATAACCAACAGCCCCCCAACATGTCCTTAGGAAAAATATGGCACTAGCTTTTAGGAGCACACCCTTCCTGTTGCTTTTTTTCCTCACTTCCCTCATGTCAACTGCCAGCCTTCCTAGGATGGCTGGAGTAAAATGATCACAGCAATTCAGCTCTGGAAGAAAAAGAAAGGGTGATGTGAATGAAAGAGTGGACTATCACAAGAGAAAAAGAGACAGCATGCTGAAGTCACACCCCACCAGTGCTACCATCAGAGGGAGAATGGAGTTTCTTAGAGGCCATGGCAGGCATTTACACAGGAGTCAGTCCACTCTGTTCAGGTTTCACAGCCTGCCTGTGAACTGGGCTCACTCAGCACAATTAAGCAAGTCTTTATGAGAGCAGTGGGTCTTCCATTTTGGTGAGTCAGAAGTGCGTCAAGCCTTGACTTCAAAGATATTCTTATGTAAGAGTCACGAAGCTGAAGTCCTACTTCTTTCTCTGTACAAATATTTATAGTTAATATATGTAAAACCATCTTTTTTATGCTAAAAGATATTCCCCAATATATATATTTGCACTGTAGTCCAGAGAAGTCAAATATATGCATGTGACAGGGCAGCCTTCCCTCCTCAGGTCTAGTGTAAATAAGGCACACTGTGACTTTTTCTCATATTAGCATCACATATGAGCTCAACCAGGTGAGCAAAGACCCCTGCTTTTTTCCTCCCATCTCTGAGAAAATCACAGTGAACAGACTGTTCTTGTCTCCAGTCTCCCCTCCCTGTCTATAATGAAGGAAACCAAAGTCAAGGTAATGGGCTATATTCACTGGAGACAGAGTTCAAACACAGGTGTGGGCAAAAAAATCCCCCCAAAAAGGGACATTGATTTCTGAGGTAAGTATTAGAGTGAAAGAAAATAATGACAAAAATCAGGCTAGTTGCTATGATATTGTAAATATATTTGATTTCAAGCCAGACAGATCCCTACTGATTGCTATTAAACATTTTAGCATTTGAATGTGACTGTTCCCAAGCAAAACAAGCTGTATTTTCTCACTTCCAGCAGTCACTGGCACTACACTATACACCTTCACCCATTCAAAACAGCAAAGGTTCACTTTAAAATGGTGGTGGTGGTAGGAAAGCCTATCCAAAATAAGCTAAGCAACACAACCACTGTCACCTGAAGCTAGTTCTCCATCTTACCGTCCCTCTATCAGCAGACTTAAAACTTGGTCAGAGGAATACTGCCACTCGTTCTAATTTCCAGAGATTGAAACGCATTAATGGATAATATTTTCTTATTACTTATCCAAGCCTACTGTTCCATGCAGGTACTTACACCTCATTTGTTACCATGGCATTTGAGCAGCTTCCAGCTGAACATAAGACAATACCACAGCTGCTGTAGGTGCCACATAAAGATTATCCAGGAGGGAGGGAAGGTGAGCTCATACGGCTGCAAATCAAGCTGGAGCGACTCTCTTATTTCTACCAGGTCGCAGCCTCAACAAAACTATTAAAAAAATATGGTCTAGCAAAAAAATCACCTTACTGACACTGTGCTAAAAAGCTCTTATCCTTACAGAGACAGAGGTTATCCTGAACTACCATCCTCTTGGAAAAGTGGACTCTTTCTGGTTTTCGTGAGCAGAAAGGCAGGGCCTCCCTGCTGCTGAGCTTCGGAGCAGTAGCGGAGGGAGCAGCACAGCACAGGGACGCACAGGGAAAGTTTCCCCCGCGACAGGGAGCGGATCCACCTGTCACAGGAAGACCCGACCCGGCAAACTTTTGTCGCAGGTCACAGAGGGGCTGTAGGAATCCGTCAGACCTCCCAAATCACCGCCCCCGCCCTCCCCTGCCCGGGCTCGTTCTTTCTCCCGCTCCGCCGCCCCCGGCTCCAGCTCCCGCGGGGACAGCCACGGCAAGGGCAGGCAAAGTTTCGCAGCCGCGCTGGCCCCCGCAGGGCAGGCCACTCCCCGCCGCCGCCCTGCCGGGAGGGCCCGAGACCCCCGCCCAGAGCCGTGCCGGTGGCTCACCATGTCGTAGACGTTCAGGATCACCAGCTGGTTCGCCATCGCCGGCGGCCCGCGGGCGCCCCCCGCCCGCTCGGTCGCTCCCGCTGCGGCGGCGGCGCCGCTCAGGCCGGCGGCGGGGCGGTGCGGACCCCCGGCGGCCGCTTCCTCCTCGTCCTGCCTGTTGCTGCGGGGCGGCGGGGGGCGGCGGGCACCATGGAGCCGCCGCCGCGGAGGGACGGGGCCGCGCCCCCGGGAGACGCGCTCAGCCCGCGGCCGGCAGCGGGGGCCGGGCGGCGCGGGGGGCAGCGGCCGCGGGCCCCACCCCGGTGGCGGCGGCGGTGCCGGTGGCGGGCGGGGAGGAGTGAAGAGAGGAAGAGGGAAGGGAGAAGGGCCGAGGCGGGCCGCGCCCTGCCTGGAGCCAGGCCGGGCCGCGGGACGGCCGGGTAGCCCCGCCGACGGGCGCAAAATGGAGCCGCTCCAGCCCGCCCCCAGCGCCCGAGCCGAGCGGCACGGCCGCGACTACAGCTCCCGGCGCGCCGCGCGGGAACGCGGGCGGGAATGCGGCTCCCGGCGTGCCCGGCGCCGCCCCGAGGCCTGGCTCGGAGCGCGGGGCCCTGCCCGGGCCATGGTGGCTCGTCCTGCCGCCTTCCCTCCTGGGGAATTGTCCCGGGCGGCCGCAGAGCGCTGCTGTGGCTCCCTCGGGCCTCCGGGGACTCGACCCAGCGCGGCTGCCCGGCTGTGCCCGCCTGCCCTGCCCCGCCACTGGTGCGCCTGAGGTGGTTGGTTTCCAGAAGAGAATTAGTTAGTTCCCGGTCCTTGTGGTGGCCGTACAATGTTAGCTAGTTCCCTGTCCGTGTGCTGGTTCACAGCATCCCTCGGCACCGCCATTTCACGTCTGAGTTCAGGGAAGAACGGAATTCGAAGTGGCTCGGCAGAAAGGACATGCGAGCCGTGCGGACCTGCGGATAACCCACATGTGGGTGCTACTGAAGGCAGGGCCGCTCCTAAGGCAGCGCTCACCTTTCAAGAGTAAACCTGGCCATGCACGCTTCCTCTACAGCCTTGTCAAGCGACAGCAAAACGAAAAGCCTTTTGTTAAAAGCTGGAGAGAAAGAGAAGCAGGAGAAAAAAAATTGCATTCTCTTTTCCAGCAGACTCCATTTGATAAAGACAAGCAGTGGCCCTTCATAGCAGTTTAAAAAAAGGTGCTGCTCACAGCAGGCTGTGGATGTGCCCGTGGGACAAAGGTGCTGCAGGAGGGAGAATGTTCCCACCCCAGGGGTATCCTGAATTCCACTATAATTTCTGGCTCCAGACATTTAGATGTTTAGCCCCTCTTAGCTAAAATTCCAGTTGGTTGCTGAGCTCCATTTTGTGTGCAGAACAGCTTTGTCCCTTGAGTACCTCAGCATAGCTGATACGGGCAGTTAAAAAAGCAATTCCTGCTTTCGGGAGTGAGCTTTGGTTAGAGGAAGCGAGTACTGTAGCAAAAACTTAAAACACATCTGACTCCTGATTGTCAGAATACATAATTCAGGCACCTGAGGGACCTGTGTGTGACCCTGAGGTTGGAAGTAATGCCTTACTTTGCCAGTAAAATACGTGGACAGATCCATATGTCCATTGGGTAATGTTCTTTGCTCCTTTGGCTAAAAGCTAGGAAACTTGTGGTTATTAAACTGAAAACTTTTGTGGGAAATAGTTGCTTCCATGTTGAGGAATACCGAGGAAAATATTGTTTCTTAAATCTGCAGAGGTCAAAAACCTCACCTGAAAAGGCAGGGGCTCCATTTCCAGCTAACTGTATGCATTAACTAGAAGAAATAGAGTTGTAACAAATGAATTGTAACAAATCACTTAGTCTTCATTGTCTCTTGTTTGTTTTCTGTCCATAAGATGCATTGTGAAGCAGAAGGAGAGGAAAACATAACTTGTAGCCTGTAGTGACAGAAGACAGAAATTTCATGTTCTGTGAAGAGTAAATCCCAAGTGTAATGTATTTAACTTAAAAATTGAATTTTGCCATTTAAATACTAGACCTTATAGATAGAGGAATAACACAGTATTACAGCTCTGACTTCCTCAGTGATGCAGCTTATCTTTTCCTCCAGTTGTCTGCAAAAGGCAAGAAAATCCTTCTTTTAAGCCAAAAGACTGATTTGGTAGATGTGAGAAGCAATGTTAAGCATGAGTGAATACTGCAGAAAGCTGTGCCATGTATGGTGTGTGTTGCAGGGGTTTGCATTTATGGGAGTATTTGGGAGAGTGAGGAAGTTTGGTATGGGGACACTCCAGGATGCTCACTGAGATCAGTCTGGCTGTTTGGTCAGGGGCAGAGATCAGTTGTGAGCACTGTCACCACAAAAGAAGCACAATGTGTGAACCCAGGGACTTCTGCACTGTAAAACTGAAAAACAAGGTGCTTGAGCCTTTAATTGAAATACAGAAAATCTCAGAGAAGAACACAAACCAAATTCATTGTTCATCAATCTTTGCTGCATTTACTTTATGCAGTGACATGTTTCTATTCTTGTACTGGAGCAATACACTCAAAGAGCAGTCTAGTTTCTTTGTCTTTATGGCAAATGCTGTTTTCTATTTCATTTTCAAAGGTGTAGAAATAGTCAAGATTAGCAAAGCACCAATTTTCAGCCATAAATGAGAAGTTAGAGAAACCCAAGGTGCCTTAGGTTCACAGAGAGGTGCAGTTTCTGGAAATTTTCTTAAAAGATTATAAAAATGTAGAAATCTGGCACAAAGAATACATGAGCATTTAAAATCATCTGTTATTGATTGCCTTTCCCCCCTTGATCATCACAGCTGTTCAAGGACAATGAAGAGTGGCCTTGCAGAGGCATCTGCCAGGTCTCTCAGCAGTCACAAAGGTATCCTGTCTCATCCTGTGAATTGTGCCTGTCCAGCTTACCTAAGGAGTCCCTTTTGGATCCACTGATAGTGTAAGTAGCAACTCCACAAAATTTAATGTTAATAGAGACCTGGAAAAACTGAAAACAGAATGTATCAATGAAGACTGAGGGAAGGAAGGAGGCACTAAGTACTCGAGTCTTCTCTTTATCCCTTAGTTAGTAGATCTCCAGCCTGACCTAGCAGTAGGTTTCTTCCTTATGCTATTGATGAACTCACAAACCCATCCTCTGTTACCCTTCATGTTCCTTGCTAGTTTCAATTCCAACCAAACTTGGATTTTCCCAGTTCTGTCCCTACATGCCCTTGTTAGCTTGCCCTGCTTCCATCTCCTGAATAATTTGATTTTGCATTTGAGCTCAATCATTATCTCATGTAAGGTATGTTGCTGGACCTGATTTTGAGTCATGCAGATCTGTTTATAGCTACAGTATATTAAAGTGTACTTCTATTTTAAACATCCTACAGTCTAACAAGAAAAAAAGGTCAAAGGCTCAGCTTGTCTTCCCATTTGGACAGAGAATTCTCTTGCCTATGCCAGGGGTAGTAACACAAGACTTTTGTGGGTGAGCCAGGGAAGCTGCAGTTGCCTTGTGGCAGAAACCCTCCTAACAAAGAACACTGGAAGATTGATTAATGGGTTTCTTTCTCATGGTTCTTGCTGAATCAACATGGAAATGGTAGAGTCTGGTGGAGTCTTCTGTGAGCCCTGACTTCTGTTTAAAAATGATCAACAAGAAAATTACTTCAGTGCCTTGACATCCTCTCATGGCACTGTCAGTATGCCATTTTATGGTACCTAGAGGTTATTAGCAGAAATATTTATCAAGTCCTTTTATGAAAATACGCTTGGCAATACCCTTGGTCTGGCTGCCTGCAGTTCTGCCCCACTCTGCCTGACTGCTTCTTGTTCTTTGTCTGCAGTCCTCAGCTGCTGCTCCATGCACAGCCATCAGCAGGCTGCCTTGCTGGGATCCACCTCTGTGTCACATGAAATGGATCAGTAGATAAGAATGAGTGCCCAGTAAGCCTGATAGCTTCATCTTGCAAGCCTTGTTCCAATGGATAGTTATTGTGGCCTTGGAACTGGCTAGTTTTGTCTGAGAGATTTTTTCCATATGGTCCTGCACCGTCTGAAAGGTTTTTGAATAGCACAGCAGCTCAAAATTGTAGAGTAAGATCTGTCAAGTTTCATGAACAATTTTGTGGGACATGGCTGCGGTGATGTCCAGAAGTGGTCCACTGAACTTCATAGAGATGGACTGAGATTGGTCTTTTGTACAGTTACCAGGTGACTCAAGTAGCCAAAAATAACCCCATACCATTGCCTGTTGAGGGAATGGCATCTGCTGATTTTCCTGTAATAGCCAAGTAAAGAGGAGCAACTACCGTGGGAAAAGACTTAGGAGGTTTCCTTAGGCTAGAATAATGAATAAAAGGACTTTTCTTAGTAAGAGTTGTGTTCCACTTAGGAATTCCATGTATCTTTGGTCTGATGCTGTGATAGTAATCCAAAAGCCAGTGCCTTACAATGACAGAAAACTGCAAAATAGTCTCTTTTTGATGTACTGAAAAGTTATCATGCTGTTTTAGTCACCTTCTCTTGGCAAAAATCAAAGTTATGATGCCATTTAACTTCTAGTCAAACAGAATTGGACAGAAATAATCTAATTATCTTCCTGTAAGAAGTGCTAAAGCTGAAGCCCAGAATTTTCTTATTAGAATCATATGGATATGATATCCATATCCATATGATATGGATGCAGGCTTACAATATCTGAAGAATAAATAGCTCTAGTTTGCTAACTCTTTTCATGGTATACCTGTTAATCAAAAAATAAAAATTTTCAGTCTTAACAGGGCAATAAAATGCTCTGTTATTTTATAAATTTAATATAAATTTCTGCTGCTGTCATTTTAAAAGATCAGATGTTCTTTAATGATCTCCTACCTGGAATTCCTATTACTTTGCCACTTAATTAAAAAAATAACTACTCTAAAATATTATTTACTTATCTGAGAGTAATCTGGTGAGAATAGTGATCCCATGAAGAATTCCTGATAGAGAAGATTTTGATCCAAATACTTGGCATTACCCATTAGCAGTGCTGTTTTTGTAAGTGTAGTAAATGCATCATCCCACAGCAGTCCAAAAGATGTTGCATTTATGCATGTCATCCTCATAACAGACCTGCAAGGAACGGGCAAGTAAAAATTTTTTAACCCCCAAAATTATTTGTTTTCATTATAAACTGGAAAAAAAGAAAAATGGAGGAGCTGCAACCACTGTAGATCAGCAATACCATAAATTTAGATGGGACTGAATCATAGATAACAAGCTCTCTAGATAAAGAAGCAGCATTTTAGAAATTCAAGAACTTCATTCAGTTTGCTGTATCTCCTATTTTATTAAATGTTTCATTATATCCAAGAAGGTGTCCATGCTGCCAAGTACTTAGGAGAAATGACACAGTTATTAGGTAAATAGTAACATATCTTAAAGTTTGTATCAAGGATGTACATTAAGAAATCAAGATGGTTTGGGATACATTTACAGCTAATGTAATTGGAAGAGCTTCACTGAAATGCATTTACAAATTTAAGCTGTGACCCTAAAAATGATTTCATATGGCTGCATGAGCTCATGCAGTGAGAACCAGAGACAGTGTGCTGACCTTATGTCAAAATGTTCTTTAAATAAACTGGTTGCTGTCTGGTCATTTTTAATTCCAAAACCAGCATTACATCAGTGGAAAGTAGATCTAAAATAGATTCATCCAGACATTTAATGAACACCATCCACATCTTTAATGTCAAATGAGAGCTAGATAACCTACCTGCACTGGATAGACAGATGAACACCACAATCTTGAACATATTCCAGTTATTTCACTTTCGGGAAGCTTGTGTTTTATTCCTTAGCTTCTCACTTCTCAAATACTATTTCTTAAAAATTTGATTCAATTATCTGTTAAGTTACATCAGTTACATTGTTATTTAGGCCTTGGCTCAAAGCACATGACATGTACTTTTATTTCTGTGTAAGTTCTGAATCCATCCTTTATATAAGGAAGTTCCAACATTTTAAAAAACCCTGTTATTGGGAAGCATAGAGATGGCTTAATGGAGAGACTGTTTTGTGAGGAACAGAGGGAGATACAATTTTCATGGCTTTTTTGGGCCTTGGAATGATATAAGAAATATCTAAAATAAAACAATCCTGAAGTACTGTTTGCTTTCCATGCATTTTTGCTATGATTTCGTCAGATACTGCAGGTCCATTGAGTGTTCATAATAATAATAATCTGGAAATTGAACAAACAGCACATAAACAAAGAAACTGCAAAGTTGGAAACCTGAGTTAATTGAACTGACTGAAAAACATTCAGCTACATGATTACTGTCACATTCGTGGAAGAACTGCACCTTCAGTGGTACACAACTATTTCCAAATTATGTTATAATTCCATAGGACAAATGATGACATAAAATCAAGGAGAAAAATAACAAAGTTTGCCTGCAGCTGGACTTTAGCTGCTAAGCTTACCAAACCATGCATATCCATATTCCAGTGCTGTCTGAAAACTAAACCTGACTGAAGGACTTGCCTGAATAAGATGGTAACACCATGGAATAATACAGCTATCACTATTACTGAGGACACCTTCTCCCTGCCTTTCCCACACCCTCCTTCAAGCTACTAGCAGTGTGTAGAAGGAGGCATTTTAAGGAGAACTAATAGCAAACCATGTTGAGGCATACACCAGGCAGGTGATGCAAGAGTTCTGCAAGAGTTATGTTGATAAGCAGTAAAAGAAAATGGGACTTACAAGAGACAACCTCTGTTAAGAATAGGCTTATTATAACTCATGTGGGCTAGCAAACTTGAAAACAGGAGTTTCTAAATCTTTAGAAGAAAAGTTCTTAGTTTCTTACACATTGTCTGTGTGTGTATCACACTGACAGTTACCCATGCATCCCTAATGCACTGCAAGCAGAAAATGTCAGTATGCTTAATAAACAACTAACTTAGAGAATCCTATAAAAGTAACAAATGACATTATGTAATTCTGTATCCTTATATGCTTCACTTGGCCATGCTGGGTGTATTTTCTGCATTATTAATGAATTCTACTAAAGCATTCATTGATGGGTTCCTTATAGAGATCAATGATCTGTGCCATCCCCCCCGTTACAGGTACAAAGCATACTGCCATTTTATTTGGATCTATATGGATATGAACATGGCTCTGGTAGCTCAAATACATCAAGTCTGGAGTGAGTTTGAAACCTATGAGGTTTCCTTGAAAACATTCCAAAGAAAAAGAGAATGTGGATAATGAAAGTTAATTAACAGCCTTCCAATATTGCTTCCTTAATTTCAGTTGGCAGAATACAACTCATTAAATACATAGGATAATAATGGATCTGGCTACAAAATACCATCATCTGTGAAGCAGATGACTTGTTCAAATATCAAGGCTCAAGCAATTCTGTTTCAATACATCAGAATGCAGCAGGGCTAACAGAAACTCAAAAATCAAACAATTTAGCTCAGTATTAAGCTTTCTAATTATGGGTTCTGGAGTAAACATGATGCAGGACAGAACCTATTCTTACTCTAACAAACTATTTTGAGTTTCCTGAGAAGCTGAGTTTCAGAGAAGACTTAAGAAGCCTAAAACTAACTGTTGCTAAGATAAATACTGAGCAAAACTGTTGAAGGTTCCAAAAGCAGAAACACTTGGTAGCTCAGTTAAGATTGGTCTTGTTTCTTTTTCTCTCATTTCACTGGAAAATGTATCTCCAGAGGAACTGAGCTTGAAATTTCAGTTTTAGTTTTCATACCTTATCTAGTGATAATCTTCCTGTCCAGTCTGTCTAAAACTTGAATTAATCTATGGGCTCAGTGCTCTCAAGAGGGATGGTAAGGCATCTCTTGCATATGATTAATGGATTCAAGTTGCTTCATCCCAAACTTACTTCAGGTGTTTCTACCATATATTAACTTGCAGACTTATCTCAATAAATGAAATATTTGCAAAGTCTAAAATTGTGCAAATTCTGCTCTTCTAGATGTGAACATATGTGCCACTGGCTTCAATTTAAGGTGTTTCCACAAAATAACCAAATATTTGTGAGATAATTCAGATGAATCAATGGATTCTCCTCCTTCCAATAGATTTGGTAGGAGAAAAAAGACTCTAAATAAAGCAGTTTTATTTTCTCTGACCTAATTATTCTGCAGTTCAGTTGCATAAGGAAAGTAGCAGTTAGTAAGTAATGCTAGAACTCACACTGTTAAGGAGCAATTTACTGAAATTGCCAGAATGCCTAAGTTCCCATTTCAAGGGGGGAAGTGAATTATTGATGCCCTGCTGTGAAAAACGGGATAGGAAAAGCCCATTTCTGGTTATAGGGACTTTTGATCTGGAGTTATGCTATGTTGCCATCTAGTGATAAAATAGAAAGGTACAAGAGATGGCAGCCGAGGGAGGGGAAACCAAACTTACATAAACGGCGCTGTTTATCCCAGTAAAGATCATACCCGTTTATTGCAGTGTAATAAATATCAGTAATTACATGCTGACAGTAAAGTCTTTAATAAAAAGAAGGTAAAACCACAGAAATAGACGTGGATCTTTTATAATTGGCATTAAGAGAGTGTACAAAACTGGTAAGGGTCAGATGGCGAATATGCTTCAGGAAACATCTGCAGTTGAGAGCCCCTTATAAAATACACATTCAGAATCATCCCCACTACCCCATGAAAAAATTAGATTTGATAGATTTGGATTAGTTTTGGATTAGGAAGGCCTGTGATGTATAAAATTTTACAGATCATAAAACTTTTGTCAAATACTTTTGCTACATGTAAGTCCTTGTATTTTCCCATCACTGTTCGTTACTGCTTTGTTCTATTTTCTTATAAACTCTCAATCAAGTAAAAACTGTGAATTTTTGATCTTGCTTTCTTCTTACTCCATTAGCTTCTATTCAAAGAAAGTAGAACAATTACATGGAGTGAGTTTTTTAGGACTGACAGAAAGGTTTACTTAAGTTTAGGTACTGTGGTGAATGAAAGAAAGGGCAGCTGTATGTGCAGATGACAGCTCATCATCTACTATCTTTAACCTGTCTTCAAAGGAAAAGAAAAATTATTGATTTTGAATTATTGAATTTTGAATTATTGAATTGAATAAAATATTATTTAAGCACAAAGCTATCTCAAAGTAAAATAAAGAGACCCAGACATGGGCATTTCATCAAGAGCTTTCTTTCATCATGGTCCTACTCATCCCTGGCTGCTTGTAGAGTTGCAAGTGTAACAATTTTAAGTAGCGCTCAAGAAATAAAAACAAACCAAAATTATACTGTATCCTAATTTTTGATGCTCCTGAGAATAATACTTCTGTTTTTCAAATAGGTATGAACAATAGATACCTGTCTCAAATTCCAAAAAAGTTTGCACAGTCTCTGAGAACACTGTTTAAGTAGAATAAAGTTTATTATTAATTACATTTTAGTTCACCTAGGATAAGGCTGTTTATTACATCATTTTGTTTTTGAAATTCTTGGAAAATGGTATTATAAAATAAATTTTCGAACAATGGCATACCATTAAAATGATATTTACTCAGTCTAATAATTTCAGAATATACAACATTCAGTTTTCACTACATTCTTTCCATTGTAGCAGACAGAAAACGAAAGCAGTTTCCTAACATCTAGTTTTCTAACAGCAAAAGCATCTTCACAATACAATTAATATTGCTATCTTTCTTTTCCGCTTTCATTTTAATCTTGAAGATACTAAGAAATGTTAAAAAACCAAAAAAGATATAATGATGGCAACCTAAGAATAAAGAAAAAATCAAAATGAATTGTGGTGCCATGGATGCATATCTTGTGCCAGATACTGTGCTAAATACTAATTACTTTCCACTAATTGTTCAGGTCAGAAACCCATTCCTAACAAAATTTATTAGACATATTAATCCCTACAGCTAATCCATGTGAGATAATCTCTTAAATGAATCTCCATTCAGTTCAGAT
Source organism: Zonotrichia leucophrys gambelii (assembly GCF_028769735.1). Lineage (NCBI taxonomy): Eukaryota > Metazoa > Chordata > Aves > Passeriformes > Passerellidae > Zonotrichia > Zonotrichia leucophrys. The sequence continues at coordinate 73,859,238 of NC_088172.1, forward strand.
ATCAATCTGAAGAGAATAGCTTGTACAGTATGTAGTCACATTTTATGTCTAAATTAAACAAGTAAATTGGCATTCCTGTTGTTGACATATCATGACTTCCACAATGCTTTTGCCTAAATCTTTTTCTGACAGTTTGCCAAACCAGGTGTATGAGGAACTCTGAGATGAGTCTTTGGTTTGACTGTCATGTTACTGCCAGTTAAAATTTCTGAATAAAATTTTCACAAAAACTGAAACTTCACTGAATCACTAAAACTTACTAATTATTTTGTCTCTATGAAATAGATAACAGGCTTCACCTTACTTATTGTACCTGTGTTAGTGCTGCACTATTGTCAGGAAAGAAACCCCTGCAAATTTATTTTTCCTAGCACAGTTAAAGCAAATAAATAAGGATGTATACAAGCAGAATATTTCAATAAGACATTTTCATTTTCAACTGGTAAATTGTCACATGGCATGCATTTAACTTTTTCTAAGTAGCATAATTTCAACTTGTGATGGAATAATTGCAGTGAGATCTATTTGGAAGAATCTGCACTTTCAGGATCATACAGCCACAAAAATAACTTGTAATAAGTAAAAGAGAGACACATTGATAGTTTTTTAACAGATACTAATTTATCAACACAATAGCATTTCTTCTTGTGACAGTACACAAATAATGTAACAATATAATATTAAATAAGTGCTGTAAGGTAATCTTATACTCTGTTTCGTTTTTGATTTGCACAGGCAACAACAACCAACTCAATCCCTGGAAAGGTCGTGGAGGGCCTCGTTTTGGAGGCCATCTCTATTCACATGGATGACAAGAAGGTGATCAGGAGTAGTCAGCATGGATTCACTGGAGGCAGATGATGTTTGACCAACCTGATGCCTTTTAGTGAGGCCTTCAACAAGGTCTCTCAGAATATCCTCACAGACAAAGTCAGGAATTGAGAACTGGGTAGGTGGGCAGTGAGGTGGGTTGAGACCTGGCTGAAGAGCACATCCCAGAGGGCTGTAATCAGTGGCACAGGATCTAGTTGAAAGCCTGTCACCAGTGGTGTCCCCAGGGTTCCATACTGAGCCCAGTATTGTTTCACAAGTTTATCAGGGACTTGGATGAAGGAGCAGATGCCTCCTCAGCAAGTTCACTGACAACACAAAGCTGGGAGGAGTGGCCAATGCCCCAGAGGGCTGCACAGCCCTTGAGAAGGACCTGGACAGGCTGGAGAGATGGGCAGAGGGGAACTGTCTGAAATTCAGCAAGGGCAAATGCAGGGTCCTGCACCTGGGGAGGAATAACCGCAGGCACCAGCCCAGGCTGGGGGCCAACGTGCTGAGGAGCAGCTCTGTGGAGAAGGACCTGGGGATCCTGGTGGACAACCAGCTGTCCATGAGCCAGCAGTGAGCCCTTGTGGCCAAGAAGGCCAATGGAATCCTGGGGTGCATTAGGAGGGCAGTGCCAGCAGGTCAAGGGAGCTGATCCTGCCCCTCTGCCCAGCCCTGGTGAGGTGCACTTGGAATGCTGTGTCCAGTTCTGGGCTCCTCAGGATAAGAGAGATGAGTAAGGACTGGGGCATCTCTAATGAGGAAAGGCTGAGGGAGCTGGGCCTGTTCAGCCTGGAGAAGAGGCCCTGAGAGGGGACCTCATCAATGGCTGTGTGTCTGAAGGAGGGGTGCTAAGAGGATGGATCCAGGCTCTGCTCAGTGGTGCCAAGCAATAGGACAGGAGAATGGCAGAAATTGATGCACAGCAAGTTCCACCTGAGCATGAGGAAGAGCTTCTTTACTGTGTGGGTGACTGAGCACTGGAACAGATTGTCCAGAGAGGTTGTGAAGTCTCTGGATGCAATCCTGTGCTCTAGGATGACCCTGCTTGAGTAGGGAGCTTGGACCAGATGACCCACTGTGGTTCCTTTCAACCTGCCCCATTCTGGGGATTCTGTGAGGGAAGCAGCACCTCCTGTCTCAGAAATAAAGGGGAAAAGGATAAGACTTCATGCAGAAGAGTTTTTTGTCCTCTCATGACATCACACTTCTCTCAGGAGCCCTTTCTCAGTCTCTCTATGTTCTTGTGTGCTGTGCAGGTATATACAGCCTGTTCTGCTGCAGCAAAGGAAGAGGAGTTACTCACTGCTGAATTTGTCAAGGAAATGTTACAGAGCTGTTATTTCCCTGTGTCTCACATATGTTTTCATGACTGGCACATTGCTGACATACTGCTGTGTCAGTCATGAAGACTAACACCTGGTATTTCCATCCCATGGTACATGCAAGAGGAATAAACATTCAGTGGGACGGACTCACCACCTTCCCCACGAAGTCTAGCAGTGTAGGGATGTGCACAGAGGCAGTTTTTATAAAACAGCTGACATGCTGCAAGTTTACATCCTACACTTTGCATCCTGCAGTTTCCTATTCATCTGCTCAAATCAAAATGCCGAGTCTTGCAATCCATCCTTAGAATAGGGCAAGCTGAGTAATCATACAGCTGCTTGCTCAGAGGTGGCTGAGTAGGAGAACTTGCACAGGAAGAATATAAGCTTGCCTCCACAGCTGTGAAGTTCAATAAATTTAGCAGACTGCAAACTACTTATGAATTCAATTTGTTAGCAAGGACACTTTTTTTTTACTATTGAAGGCTTTCATATTTTCCCACATGATCACAAGTTCTTAAAGAGGGGTTGAGGTAAGAAATAATGTATGTTATCAACTCTTTATATTGAATTTGGCAGATGCTATGAAATAAGGAATTTTATAAATAAGATGATATTAATTTACTGTACCAATAGAATGTTTAATCAGAGTCATTGTATGCCACACACATTTTAAAAATTTCAAACAAGTACAGAAATTCAAAGACGTTAATAATGGGTTGGTCTGCCAAAGTCTGCCATAATCAGCCTGAATTTGTGTCAAAATTGTTTTCCATAAAAATGAGGAAAAAAATGGAAAAGCTAAATTAAGATATAAGGCCAAGGAATATATTCAAATTCAAATTTACCTTGCTTTCACTGATGGAGAGTGGATCAGTTCTGCAAAAATAGTAAATTATGTATTACTTTAAATTATCATTAAAAAGATTGCTGTTGAGTATTTTACACAATTTAAATCAGTCTGCTTGTATGAGATGTATATACAGTGTCTAAAATAATGTTCTTAACGTACTGGCTTTGGTTGTTTTCACTGCATAAATATTTTAATACTTAAAGAGGGACCCTTATTTGCTGATGTTTCTCATTTTTAAACATCCTCCAGGCATTTTTCATAGGTTTTTTCTAACATTGCTTCTCTCTTAGCAAAAATGTGTACTATTTAAAGAAAGCATGACTTCTGAAAATGTTGCTTCAATTAAAGTTATCAGATTAAAAAGATCAGTTATCAAGGAAGTTTATCTGTTGCATCAGAGTGCACAATGGAGACTGTGTGTTGTGTCCTGGATGAGGAGAAGACTCACTTCTCAAACAGAGGAGACACATCCCTCTCTGTAACATGATGGAGCAAAGTGCTGCTTGTATTAAAATTAGAGCCTCAAAGTTTTCTGCAGCCTTACTGCAGCTGGAATGAACAAAGTCCAAGGGTGAGGAAAAGGCAGGGAAAACTGTTGTATCTTGGACATCAGAAATACAATAGAATTAGGTTTGCATGAAATTAAAATGTGAAATTAAGATTTAATTTAAATAAATAAAATTGAATTTACATTAAAAAATGTTTAATCTGATTAAGTCAATGGTACATCATCCACTGCTTTCAAAAGAGGTCAAGAATTCATCCATCAGTTAAAGTGGAAAAAAGAAGTTCTAGACAATAATTAGAGTTTAAAATGTGGAAGCATGTTTTAATCACCCCTCCAGTACAATGTTAAACAACCGTGGCAGAGCTCAGGGGTGATCAGCAGAGTAGAATCCAGCTGGAGGTGTGGAGTCACTGGCATTCCCCAGGGATCAATACTGGGCCCATTCTTATCCAGCTTGTTTATCAGTGGCATGGAGGCCCCCTCAGCCAGTTTGCTGATGGCACTGAACTGGGGGAGTGTCATGGATCACCTGAAGGCTCTGCTGCCATTCCGTGGGACCTGGATGGGCTGGAGAATTGGGCAGAGAGCAGCACAATGGGGCACAGCAAGGGCAAATTCTCCTGAGGTGGGGAGGAAAAACCCCGTGCCAGCACAGACTGGGGACTGACCTACTGGAGAGACCTCTGTGGAGAAGGACCTGGGGTTCCTGTGGATGACAAGTTGTCCATGAGCCAGCAGTGCCCTTGTGGCCAGGAGGGCCAATGGTGTCCTGGGGAGCATTGGGAAGAGTGGTCAGCAGGTTAAGGGAGATGATTCAGCCCTGGTGAGGCCACCTCTGGAATGCTGTGTCCAGTTCTGGGCTCCTCAGCACAAGAAACAAAAGGAGATATTGGAGAGGGTCCAGTGGATGCCACTAAAAGGATGAGGAGTCTGGAGCATCTCTTATGAGGAGAGACTGCAGGAGCTGGGCCTGTTCTGTCTGGAGAAGATTCAGAGGGGATCTCATTAATGCATTTAAACCTCTCAAAGGAGGGTGCCAAGAGGATGGTGCCAGACTCTTCTCCATGGTGCCCACTAACAGGATGAGGAGCCATAAACTAAAACACAACAAGTTCCACCTCAACATGAGGAACAACTTCTTTCCATTGAAGGTAGAAGAGCATTGGAACAGGCTGCTCAGGAAGGTTGTGGGGTCTCCCTCTCTGGAAACATTTAAAACCCACCTGGATAAGTTCCTGCTCTCAGTGACCCTGACTTGACAGGAGGGTTGGAATGGATGATCTCAAGAGGTCCCTTCCAGCCCTAAGGATTCTGTGACCCTGTAACTACAGATTATCTTCAAATTTGCTGAAAAAAACCTCTATGACTACAAAACTAAATTTGTAGTTATCAAGCAAACACACAAGTAATTTTAATTACTGTGTCTGAAGTGGAAGAAGTTGACCTTTGTTTCTTCTAGGATGAGAGATTGCTTCTATTAAGGTTGGTTTTGGCTTCTTGTCAATCACATTATGTTATAGTTTAGTAACTACACTCAGTGGATTCCTTCCGGCAAAACAAAATTTAAAAGAGCAATTAAGTGTTCATTTCTACAGTAGTATCTGGGAAATTTAGGAAGACATTCTCAGAAAATATTAACACTAATCAAACAGTGAAAGAATAATTAAATGCATGAAAGACTATCCTAGGGTTGACAGAAAAAAATCCAAGTAAAAACCTTACTATCCTACTGTACAAATAAACAGCAGTTGCATGGCTTTGAGGGCAAGCACATCATGCTTTAGATTCACAGGAATTATCAGAAGGGTTCAAAACTCTTGAGAAATAAATGTACTGCTATTTATTTCTATTATGTTTAGAGAAACAGGACTTCGTATACATATTTTGTAAGCAAAAGTATTCAATTAAAATACCGCTGACTAGCATTACAGATGTTTTCCTCCTCACTAAACAAAGCAAGCCAGATACTAGCAAACCCCATGGATGATAGGAGCAGAATACAAGTTCCTGTTTTCACCTAAAAGCTAATGGGTTTATTCAGAAAGTCTACAGAGCTTTTTTCAGTAGTCTCACAACCATTAGACTTTTCCTTTCCTTGCTCTTAATGCTTCCAAGTACAAGGTGATCACAACTCTGGTAGGGCTTCCTAGACTGACAACTGCCAGGGCTCCTGTCAGGTCCTGCTATGCTACAATATGTGCTCTTATGTTTCACTACTCATTTTTCCTGGCTTCTCCAGCACACTTCAAGAGCATTCTGTCTCCTCCACACCAGTGGCATCCTCTCTTCGGTTATTTTTAATTCCTACTTTGAGCAGATGTTTTTTAGCTGCAACTTTATTCTCTCAAGTTTGTCTCCTCTTTGTAATCTATTGCTTATGAGCTGCCTTCTGCAATTCTGTCTTGAAATGCTGATTTACCTCAGGCAATGGGTAGCTGTGGATTTGTTCAGTGCTACATCTGAATCCACATGTTAATATCCTTCATTTTTAGACATATTTGAAGTACAGAATTTTTAATGGATTTTAATTCAAAATGCAAACAAAGAAGTTCTCAATTTGACCTGAATATAGATATACATTATCTGAAAATCATAGATTCCAAATGGATAGATTTTTATTTTATTTACATCAGATAATTAAATACTATGTGTTATTTTCTACAGAAAATGATACTATTACATGTTTATAAAAATATTTACACAGAAAAATACTTAAACTTTCTGTTTGTGAAGCTGCCATCACTTACCACAGGAAAAAATTAGAATGATCAGAAGTACATTTTGCTTTGATACACTGTTCTTCCTAGTCCTATTAGGTTATGGTTTGCCTGTAACAATATATACATCTGCTTGTATCAATATATACATCTATATCATTACTTGTAGAAAAAGCTTTGATTCATGGATAGTCCAGTTGTGTTCACTGAGACTGTTTACAAACACATGGGCATGCTTGGAAACTCAGAGAGAGTTAGTGAACACAAACAGGCATCAATTAGTTTTGATGTTCATTAGTTAAGTTTCAGCAATCTCATCTGGTAAGAGAAAATATTAAATTAAGAGATGTTGCTCACATATTTTGTATTCATTGTTACTTAATAATGTCTGCATGATGGTTTTTTTATCTTACCATTTTTTATCTTACCATTTAATGTAAGACTAAAATTTGGTAACATCCTTTTTAAGCTTTAATCATACTGCAGAATACAGAAAGAGGTACAAAACCACTCAGTGGTCATTGCAAAAGCTGAGGGGTTTTGCAGCTGCACATGAGAACCAGCTGCCTTTTGTCCCCAGAGAAAGTATGGGATGCCACTAGGTAAAGCAGAGTAGCCGGATGCTAAAGGGATGCATGTAAAATATTTAATATGGATATAAAATAGACAAGGCTATCAGAAATCTTAGATTCATTGATTCATCAAACCATCTCTGTACTAATGAAACTCCCTTCTTACTTGGCAGTTTTCCACCACAATCTTTTAGCAATAAAGATGGGTTATTTTGTAAACAGCACATCCAATTCTGGAGCTCCATTTCACTACAGACTATGGTGCTGTGAGAGACACCTGCATCCAAAGTATCACAAGTATGCAATGATCAGATCACAAATTTATTTACACAGACTTTATTTTTGAAGTCCCAGCAAATGGACAATTCAACCAAATTGTTGGTTTTGGTGAAATAAAATTATTTTAAAAATAACACACAAATGCTTGACCCTCGTTAGCATGAGCTAAGGACAACTAAGAATGCATTTATATTAAACCTTGAAAACTTACGATTTCAGGATCCTCTGAGAAAAAGCTCACATTTCTTTTAAACTGAGAATACATCTACAGTTCAGCATTCCAGTGACAGATAATCTACATCTCTGAGACTGAAGGATTATAGCATTATTTATAAGCACACTGGACCAAATGTAAAAAAAAAAGAAAGAAAAAGAAAAAAAAAATTGAGAAAAACTTGAACATAAAAGCATGTAAAATATTCATAAAGCTTTTGGCTCAAGTTTTTCTTACATGTATGTGAGACAACCTGGCTACTGTGCAGTACCAGTGACACTTTGGGGACCTACAAGATGACTGTGTCTCAACAGCTCCACAAACAAGTCCCTGAGTGAAGGCGGCTGGCAGGGCACATTTCCCAGCCCCAGCTCTCTGAGAAGGCCGAATGGGTGACACATCTTCATCACCTGCCTTTAAGGTCACACTTTGCCCCATTCACCTGCTTAGTCTCATATTATCATGGCCCAAAACATCAGATAGGATTAGTAGCAGAAGAAATTCAGGGTTTTCAAGTCTTGGGTGTATGGGTTTCAGGTTAACAAAGACAAAGCTTTATTCTAACCTGTATTTAACAACCAAACTGAGCAGTAGCTCTTACCCACAGCCCTAGTTGCACTTTCAAGAGATTGTGAACTCAGGGTGCTGTTCTCAAACAGATTAAGCCTGTGTAAACTGGGGCTACCGTGTTCCCCTCCCTTGAGCTGACACTTTTGCAATGACTCAGATAAGGGAACTATTCTAACAAAAAAACAGACCTAGGAACACTTGCTAGTGCATCCAAATATATAATTTGTGATAACATACAAAACCAGTACTTTGTAATGTTCTTTATCTCATTTTTATCATGAGGAAAAAAGATTAATGAATGTAACAAAAACAATTAAGGGAAATTTTAAATGGAAAAACTAATTTTAAAATAGTAATAACAGGCAACAAGCAGGGATCAATTACATTAGCACACTGTTCAAATAAAATTATGTATGTCCTGACTGTATAATGATTTCTTTTCCTCCTAAGCTAAGCTGACAGCATCCTGGAGAGCCTGAAATACTACAGATGCTGACCATGTCTGGCACAGTGATTCTTAGGCTTTTTTTGACTTTGACGTTTTCAACACCTAATATTTTTTGTGAGCCACTGTACATCTTAACATCAACTTACAATAAGAAAATGCTCTCAAGATGATGTAAATAATCAGGAAGTAAAACTAACTTATCTTTTACTGGATGTTTTAATGAGATTAGTGGAAAATTTCAAAATTTTATTCTTTAACACTGTTCTGTATGACACATGCAGATTAGCTAACCATGGCCCACATGGCCCACAGAATACTTTTCTGCAACCACTGTTTTAATGTAGATAAAACCTCCCTGTAAAATATCTGTGTATTACATCATTGTCACAGGCAGAACCAATTTTAACAGAAAACTCCTACCATAGGCCATGTGCACTGATGTTTTCATTGCCAAGGGTCATTTCTTCCATCTGTATCTTTCCTGAGAGTCAGAAATTGCTTACAGTAGGAGAAACCATATCAGAAAAGTATTAACATCACTCAGGAGTCCTTCAACACAATTAAGAAGTATCATTAAGGAGAAAGAAGTAGCACACTCTGACCCATGAGCCAGCAGTCCAGCTGGCCTTCTTCCTTGTTACAGCACTTACCCTTCATTCATGCACACTCTTGATTTTCTGGAGTTCTTACCCAAATTCTCCTCTAAACTACTTGGTATGTCATTTTATAAATGCATAATCAGAATATGTGGGATACTTCGTTAGTATAATTAAAAATACAGGGATGTAACAATTTCACATATATCATTAAAACATCTGAATGAAATGGAGATCTCACACTGCTTCTGTTTAATGTTTATCAAAAATTTCTGAGTCTCCTGCATTTATTGGGAGGCAGGAAATGGAGTTCAGATGAAAAGCCTGAATGTACCCAAAAGAGTGTGAAATTTGTGATAAATGTAACTGCCTCAGTTCATTGTATCCAGTCAATAACACTGTAAACAACTCAGAAGTTGATACAACCCCAGCTTCACCAGAGTACACTTTTTCCATGGGTTCAGTTTTACAAAGGCAATTCCCACATACCATCTTGCTCATGCCAAAAAGGCAGTCACATTCCTTCACTCCTTTAACATAAACTCTTGCTGTTTGTTTGGAGACACCTCTAAATGCCCACCCGGCCTTCCCAGAGCAGGCTCAGCTTGACCAAGGCAGGCAAAAAGCAAATACAGTCCACGTGTGTTTGAGGAAAAACCCAGCACAGTAGCATTTCATATTGTTGCTGGTTTTCTTGCTTATACCAGATGAGCCACAACAAATGCAGTGCCTGTTTTTGATAAAGGGTATTACACACCAGTTGTGGTTGTCTTTTGGTCAAAAGTTACCAGATTTCAGTACTATACTATAAATACAGTTAGTGAATCGTGCCAATAAGGAATATTTAGTATCTCTTAGTATTGGAATGAAAGCCTCCGTTTAGTTTACAAAGAAGAGGGGATAGATGATAATATCCACATAATACCATGTATTACGTAAAATTTCTAAACCTTGCAGTACCAGCCAGTATAGATTAAATTGATCTTTATTAAATATTTACAGGTTTTCCAGAAGTGAAGTGTCTATCATTTTCCTCCCTAGCAACAAACCATACCAAAACATAATCTCAGAGCTCCCCTGCACCAAATAAAAATAGCAGAACAACAGATTCCTGTGTCTGAGAGTCTTTGGAAAGTGACATTACACTTACATCCCATTACTAGGACACTATGAACTCAAATATATTTTGAGATCCAAGGTAATATTTGCTTTGGCAACAATGAAGTGTTCATATGATTCAGCTATACTGGAAAATCATATCCTGAAACAATCTTTACCAATGCTTGAAGAGTCATGAGATGATCTATGGCCCCAGAAGTGACTGTACTAGAGCAAAGTTTGCCATTGTGTCAAGATGACTGGAGAAAAATCACTTCAGCAGCTCTATATGCCTTTTAGTGACTTCCCACAAGCTCTGTGCAGGGATACAGAAGTCATGACTGTATATATATATATATATATATATGGGGTTTTTTAGCAAAAGGAGACAAAATATGGGCTATAAGGTTTCTTTAAGGAATTATGCTCCTTGAATTGTATACACACAATTGCCTCCCATCACTTACAGTTGCTCAATGTCTTCATTCCGAATTGACTACTTTGTCATAGCATCTGTTAGCACTGACATGAAGGATTTATGTATTTCCATCTAAAAAAAAAAAAAGTTCTCTGTCAATATTGTATTTAATTATGTGTTACATACCTCTCTAGCTTTACAAGACACAGATAAACTTTTCTCCAGTGGCTTTTATAGATCCTCAACTTCTCGGCTGGAATAATCTGAAAGAGCTGAGAAGCAACTAAAAGACTCCAGCCTGCCAGACAGCTGCTGTGACTGCTCAGTGACTCAGGTCTTTGAGTAACTGTCTTGGCAATAATTATTACATCGTTCCCATTTTTATGCCTTTTTAATAGCTACTTTACAGGGAAAAAAAAAAAAAAGGAAAAAAATCTTCCCTCGGGGTTATTGGTTCTATGAAGGAGGAAGGAAGGAAAACAGCCACTGAGACATTGGTTCCAATTCTGAGTGTACATGGTGAAGGCGTTTCTCTGCTATGGTTTTTTCCATTATTGTTTTATTTCCTCATGAATAAGCCTGGGGCCATGTTCCGGTGTCTCTGGAGAAAATGGCCTCTAATATTCAGCCTTCGTTCCCCAAACTTTAATTTATAGCCTTGAGATCATTGATGCAGCGAGCCCAAGCGCGCAGGCAGTGCTGCGACACACTGCACACACGCGTGCAGCTCTGACACCCGCGGCAAGAGCCGCAGCTACCGCGGCAGCTGCAACCCAGGGGGAGAGGGAGCCGCAGCCACCTCTGCGCCACGGGCACGCCATCGCCGCCCTGGAACCCTCTGCCCACGGCCGCCAGGCACAGGCGCCATCCCGGCCCCGCCATGGCCGCGCCCCCCCCGTGCCTCGGCCTCCCGCCGCCGCGGGGCCGCCTGGGGCAACCGCCGAGGCGCCGTCCTGCCGCAGGTGCGGCCGCGGGGACTACGCGCCCCAGCATGCTCCGCGCCCGGCTCCCCGCCGCGCCTCGCGTGGGGAAGGCCGCGCGGCGCGCTGGGTAACGTAGTCGGAACTGGGAGGTGTAGTGGGGGAGCGCAGGGAAAAGAGCGGCCGGGAACGGTGGTGACCGCTTCGGTTTTCCACGCGAACGAGCGGCGAGCTCCAGCTGAGGGCAGGGGTCGGGCTGGCGGGGACTGGCAGGGCAGGTCAGGCCGATAGGCGGCGGCACCTGGACGCGCCAGCAGCGGCACCGCCCGCCCGCCTGGCGGGGAGGGGAAGGAGGAGGCGGAGGCGGGGGGAACGGAGCGGCTGCCGCGCGCTGCCGCATGTGCCTGGAGCGGCGCCGGAGCGGGCAGTGCGAGCCATGGCGGAGCACGGCGGCCCCGGCATCCCCAACGGCGAGTGCGCCGCCCGCCGCCCCGGCAACAGGGTCACCGTCGTGCTGGGCGCCCAGTGGGGCGACGAGGGTAAAGGCAAGGTGGTGGATCTGCTAGCTCAGGACGCCGACATCGTCTGCAGGTGCCAGGTGAGGAGGAGGAGGAGGGAGGCGGCCGGGGCGCGGGGGAGGCCGCGAGTGTCACCTTGAGGCGGGCGGCCCCGCTACCGGCCCCGCCGGGCGCTTCTAACCGCGCCGGTTGTACCCCGAGCGCCCGGGGAGGCGCAGGGCCGGGGGCGGCGGGGGCTGCGGGGCAGCGGAGCCTTCCGTGGCGAGAGCCCCGTGCCGGGCTCCGCAGCCCTCCCGCGCCTCCTTTGTCCCGGCGCCGGGGGAAGAGGAGGAAGAGGAAGGCGCCCTCCTCGCCGCCCGGAGCTGGCCCCCGGCAGCAGGAATGCGCCTGGGGTCGCGTTCTCCCTCCCCCTCAGGCCTCCCACTCTTTGTGTCCGGGGGGCGCCGGGAAGGGGCCGCGCTCGGCGGCTTCGGCAGCGTCGCCGCGGGGCCGGGATCCCGCCCGGAGCCCTCCCGGGCCCAGCGCCGGCAGCGGCGCGAAACCGCCCGCGAGTTGTAGGATGCACGTGGGGGATTCGCGTAGTCCGCCACTACTCGGGCGTCTTCAGCTGAAACTGGCTGGCAAATGATTCGCCTGCCCTCGCTCCGAGATCGGTGTTGTGTCAATGGAATCCCACATTTACCTGCTTAGATATTTATAAATTTTTTTCCCTCTCTACGGAGGCCTTATTCCTGCTAAAAAAGAAAAAAACCCACCCAAAATCGTCTCTAGCCTGCAAGCAAAATACTCTTAATGCCTGATTTAAAACAACACAGATCTCAGGTGTTTTTCTTAGCATCTCTAGTATAGTAATTCTGGAGAGAACAGCACAGTGAACTGAAGGTGCACACGGTTTTTTCTTAAAGTTGAGAGATACAGCAGCTAAAATGCCTGTAGTATGTGCAGGTTTCACGTAAGTGTTGTTATCTGTGTGCTTTTGTTGACTGCGCAAATTAAATTTGCTCTTAAATAAACATATTTTGGAAGTGCGTACCATTCCCCAAAGAGTCCCATCGCTGAACTGTTGTTATCCAATGAGAAGTGCATATAAACTGGTGTTTTCAAAAACAAGTCAGTTGCAAAGCTGACAAGTCAATACCTTGAACTTCAGGGAATTAAATTTTGAAGTAAACAAATAGATTCGTAAATAGCTGTTTTTACAAATGAATTTTTTTTCCACTTCTCTGTTTTTTGGTCTGGTATTTTTTTCTTTTTTTTTTTTTTTAATAAATCTGATGTGGTGCTGTGGTATGACTGCGTGGCTTTGTGGATCATAGAACAGAGTGACTCAGTTCGTCCTTTACGACTTTGTTCTTGAAACTTGAAGGGCGCCTAGGTGAATGTGTATGTTTAATACTGAGTTTTGGAGGAGAGACAAGAGAGGCAAACAGTGAATTTCTGCGTGCACGTTTTCATGTACTTGTTACTTGCTTTGAATCAGCTGGGTAAAGGATGAAGAAAAGGGAAAAATTCTGATGTTATCTCAGTCTAGAATTCCGTGGCCATATCGCAAGCCATGAACTTCTGCCATTTTTAACAGCTCGTTGCTCCTGATGAAGGAAGTTTTTCTTCCTCCTTTCTTCCCTCCCTGTAAATCGCTGTGCCCCTCGGGTCTCCACCCATGCACTAGCTCTTGCAACTGAACACCTCTGTAAGTTGATTTAACTCATCAGAGTGGCAGGAAACTATTTGTTGGCTTTACATTCTTCTGTTCTAGTAAATCAAACTGGGTTTTATTGGTTCGAAGGACCTTGGTGAGAAGAGAGGTCCAGAACAGGGTAAGCACAAGGAATGATTTCTCAGAATGAGAGGAGAAAATAGGAATATTATCCTTCAGTGGCACTGATAAAATTAAATAATTTATTATTATTGAATATTCTTTCTATGTATACAAGCATATTTGTGAACTTTTTGTTAGTGCTGGTAAATCAGTCTGACCCTTGTGCTCTTTGTAGTGGTACCAGTCCATCAAGAAAGAGAGTCACACACTGGTCTGGTGCTTGCTAATATCAGCTTTCTGTAACTGGAGCTGCTGATTCTTATTTCACCGTTGTACTCTTACTTATTCCAGGATGGTTCCTTCTGTTCATCGTGCCACAGAGTTGCTAGAATGCCTGTGGATGACGTCAAATATTTCCAGAGTGCTCTTGTGGAAAATTTATTAGTACAAGTGTTGGAGGCCTAGGAAAGTTGATGTAGCAGGTCTGAGATGTCTTGGAAACTCGTGTGGTACTTACAGTGAGACACTCCAGGGTTCTTCTCACTGGCCTTTGTTCTGGGCACATGCAGAGCATGAACATGGTCTTGTCCCAGAGGTGAGAGTGACTTATCACTCAGTTATACAATGCCTGTGGAGGCACTGTGAGAAGTTGTGCTCTGAAGTCTGTGGCCTTCTTGTCTCGCAAGCAGCGTGTGCTGATGACTCCGGTTTGATCGACCAACTGTGGCATTTGGGACCAGGTGCTTACTTGGGTGTCATTCAGCAGTTAGCTGAATGAGTATGTCAGGAAATAAGTTGCATTATGACTCTACTTCTAAATAGCACCCTCTAGAGTATTTTATCGTGGGTTTAGAGGTTGTGAAAAGCAGTCTTGTGCTCATGGGAAGAGAATGGTATTTTCAGAGGACAGCTTCAGAATTTAACAGAATTTAGTTTGTTATCGTTTCAAAAACAACTATTAGAAGAAGCTAAGCTAAAATTAAAATATGTCCAGGGGCGGCATGCATGTAGTTGAAACTGCACTGGCAACTATGATAGTTTTGTGAAGATACTGCTCAGGGTTCATGTACAATTAATAGAAATGTGTCTATATGACAGGTAAAGTGTGTAGTTGTTCTTTCACTGTAAAATCAGAATTGTTCATTGTTCTTGTCTTACCTCTTGGGGATTTCTGGTAAAATGGTTCTGTTGATAAAACAAATACATTGATGAGACTTTGCACTTAAACCTGTATCTTGTCTTCCGTGTATTAAAGAACAAAGTCTGTCCACATGCTATCCCATAAATCATAGTTCAGACAGTAAAAGAGAGCAAGAATTGATTTGGGATTCAGGATTAATTGCCAGAAAAACTTTGGTTTCGTATGATTTTTGATTGATATCATTTTGTCTTAGTAAGCAGTTAGCCTTCATACCAGCAAACCTGACTATTTTTAGGTTACATTGTCTTTTGTAAATCCATAGATAATGGAAAGTTAAAGGAAAACATTTCTTGTTCTGATTAAGGACTTCCAACCATTACAGAGTGCAGCCAAGTTAGGGAATGAATTACCAAAGTTTCATTTGTTAGTGGGAGTGATGGAAATGGGAAATTAATGCAAGCAAGTTATTTTAGATAATATTTTTTTCAAAACGAATGCAGTACTAAAAGATGATGTGAATCTCTTATATCAACAGCACCCAATCTACCAGTGGTTACCATACAGCAAAAAATGTAATATTTGCAATGATTCTGTTCTCTCACTCATTTCATCAGGAAGTTTTGATCACTTCCTTTTCTTACTGTTGGAGGTAGTTGATTTAGTCAGAGAATTAATCCACAGAAAGAAGATTTCTAAGCTTTAACTTATTTTTTATGCCATATTCCTCTTGCTAAAGAATCCCATTTTGCTGCTTCTTTGGTTCTGTCCTACAGTTGTTGCAACTTTGAAGCAGAATTGCAGCTTCTTGCCAGATCTTCTCGTCTGGTTTCAGTGTGATGTGCCTGCTGTGGGATTCGACTCCTGAGCTGCTAATGCAAGGGAATTGCAGCGTGTGGAGTCTTCATAGTCCCTTTTTCCTCTTCTGCCCAACAGCAGTGGGTACAGCAATGCACTGCTAATGGCTTGATAATGTGGCATCTGTGTGCAACATCTAGAGGAGTTTTCAGTGCCCAGATCCTTGGGGTTAGGCAGTCACCATCAATCAGCTGATAAGCGACTGATAATGGTTACCATCGATCAGCTGCTGACTGAAGTCCTCACACTAATGCTGCCTGATGCCTTCACTAATCTTTATATGGCTACTTTTTTTAAAAAATGGGAATAAAAAAAAATTATTCCATTTGCCAAGACCACTTTTTTTTTTCTGAATATTCTCATTTGAGAAATATTTGACTCAAGAGCCTATGCAAGCCATGCAGAATTAGGAATACTAGAATCAGTAGCTATAGTTGTTGGTGCTCATTTTTTAGCAGCTCAGGCGTTCAGCAGTGGTGCCTAACTAGAGCTTTTTTCTAAGTGCTGGGTGCACTGCTGGACCTTGTGGTGGTTGGCAGCGTGCCAGTGGTGTGCTGTGGTGAGGAAAGAGTCACTGAAGTTCTGTCTTTGGCCTCCCCCATCAGTGAGCTCTGGGCTTACAGACCTGCTTTAAAGCATCACCGGCTGGTGATCTCATTACTGTAAACAATCACACAATGTCTACGTTATTTTAAACAGAAGAACAGCTTAAATGTGATTTTCCAACCCATAAAGTTTGCACTATTAACAATAAGGCCTTAAAAGCACTAAAGAGCAAATTATACCTTGATCTACTGATTTCTTAATGCTCTTTCCATCTTACTGTTACCTGTTGCTACAGAAGCTTAATGTGTTTGTTGACTGAGGTGCAATACTCTGCAGCAGTTCATTAAGATTTCAAATGCATTTTTTTATTACTACTGTGCTACTTCATGCATTTGGAAGGTGTTTCTGTAAGTGTTCCCAAAGTAACTTCTTCTTTTTCATGTCCTTTCTTGAGTATTGTTGTGACTGTAGCACACATTGGTGGGGTTTTGTGCATTGAAGCAATGCAGTGCTGGACATATCTGTGCTTTGAATGTTTTTCTTGCTCCTTATCTGCCTGCCTCACTTGATCTCTTATCTCTTAGAGATAGATTGGTCTTTATTCTGGACTTCAATAATAACTCCTGTTTCCTGCCTGGCATATGTAGGCATTGCCAAACAATGAAATTTTGCAGGTCGGGTAAAACAAAGTCAGAACCATCTCTAAAGAGTCTTTCTGAATAACTCCTTTCTGTAGTAGTCCTCAGAGCTAATTCTGTCAGTATAGAGAAATGGATGGAGTTCCATAAGATTAATGGACTTCAGAAAAGGTCATGTTTTATTTGTTAGGAGAAAACAGGTGAATGTGTAAAACACAGTGTTCTTATTTTGTTACATTCTGCCTCAAACTACATTCTTGATGCAACAACGCTTGTACTACACATTCAGAAATTTCTGAAGTCTAGCCAAAGTTTGAGAAACCTTTATAAAGTGTGTAACATGATGGCTCCTTGAACTAGGTTTAGATCTTGCAAACTTGAATGGATTTGTAAACGAAGAAAATGGCTAACTGCTGTCTGCTGCTTATACTGAGATTCAGTGGTAGGTTATGCACTAGGGTTTGTTAGCTGTTTATTCAGTGGGGATGGAGAGGGGAGAGAGAGAAACTAATCACAAAATAGATGAAAATATGGGAAAATGAATTAATATCCAAACCTTGTGGCTTTTAAAATTGTTTATGCATTTTTAAAGGGGGATGGTTTGCATTCTTAAGGTCAAAATCAAGTTTTGACAATATGTCTTGAAATGAGAAGTGAGCAGCATAGCAGTTGCAAAACTGTGCCTACCTGGGGACGCTTCATGGGGTTCAGATGTGTCTCCTCATTAGGCTGATGAATTTTTGAAAGGTATGCTCAGCATTCCCAGAATCTGAGTGTAGCAAGAAGCAGCCTTTCACATGTTTCTTGTACGTGATGGTAGTATCCAGCTTTCTTGGTATATTCTTTTACTTTTCATCTAAGAGTTAAATGAAAATGTTTACAAGCATATGATGCCAAAGCAACATTGACTTGCTTCTTGCCCAACTTGGCAGTCACTTGGATAGCTAGCTCAGAAACAACAGTGGTTGCCCTGAGCTAAAAATGAATGCTGGAATGTGGTAGCAATAAAAGTAAACTGTAGAAAAAATTATGCACACACACATCTGATGGAGAGAGTTGAAAGGAGTGTATGGCTTCTTCCTTAACATTGCATGAGATAACATCTCTTTAAAGTAGACAACTAATTTTTATTCTAG
Source organism: Zonotrichia leucophrys gambelii (assembly GCF_028769735.1). Classification (NCBI taxonomy): domain Eukaryota; kingdom Metazoa; phylum Chordata; class Aves; order Passeriformes; family Passerellidae; genus Zonotrichia; species Zonotrichia leucophrys. The sequence continues at coordinate 73,877,168 of NC_088172.1, forward strand.
AGGAAATAACTTGAAAGACTTCTTTGCTCTTCCCTGAGGCATCATATTTTTGAGATAGACAACTTGGCATGATCATGTCATAAGAAAAGGCAGTGATTGTCATCATAGACTTTTTGGGTAGATGGTTCTCTTAAATGCACATGTCAGTATTTCAAAGCTGCTCTGAATACTCTTGTATTTAGTACCAGTTTAGAGAGCCATTTCACAATATGCTGTTAATTGCAATTTCAATCTGCTTTCCTTCAGTCTTTTTTCTCCTAAGCACCTCCACTGCTAAGTAAAGTTGTAGTAATGCAGACCAGTCTTAGCAGCTCTGGTGGGACTGCTGTAGGCAGGGGGAGTTGAACTGTTTTTAAGTGTTCAGAAGGGATTTAACTGTTCTGGTGTTTATGCTAACATCTGGTCTGCTCTTGACTAACAAACATGGGCTCTGGAAAAAAAAAAACCTATTTTCAACATACATAGGTCTAAAATGGAGAAAGATAGGCTGTTGTTCCTCTGTCTTAATTTTACATGCACTGTGTTTGTGTTCTCACAGTGATTTCTTTCTTGCATCTTCTATTTACATATGTGCATATGTAATATTTGGGTACCACACATGGCACGCATTCGTTCTTGCTCTTTGTGCTCTACACAAGAACAAGGAAAGCTTTGCTGGGTTTTTTTCTGCTCATAATGAGGAGACATATTTTTTGCTTTCAGTTTATGTACAAAAATTCTGCTTTCCTTTTTGGTTTTGCTGAATATCTAAATTGGTCCATTCATGTTTGTTTCCTATTAGATTGTTGTCACTTTTTTTGCAGAAAAAAAAAGAAGGGAAACCTCCAAAGTTTTAAGCTAGAATGAATTTAAAACTGAAAGGACTGTCTTTCAGTGAATGATGGATATACTAAGTATATCCATCATTCACTGAAAGAGTTCCCTGTGCCAGGAAGATGATGGAAGAACTGCAAATTCTTATCCCTTAAACTGGAAGGACAAGCAGTGATGTCCCTTGCATGCATTTTTAGCAAACCAGTGAGATTGGCCACAAACTGAGGAGCAAGGAACTTGTCTGATCAAACTCACCAGAGAAAAAGTGTTCTGATTCAGGAGGATGTCTCTGTAAGCATTTGAGTAGGGCTTTGTATAATTTTCAGTCTTTTTGGGAAGTGAGATTCCATGTTTCCCGAGTTGTTGGCTTCATTCAGCTTCACATGAGCCCCTAAGTTAACAGGCATTCCACTTAAAATATACCAGAGCTTGTAACATCCACTTCCATAAGCTGAGTTTCGGTAATGGCTGGTTATGCACTGGAAACTTGAAGTCTTAGCTGATAAATTTCCTTGTGCTATTTTAATTCATTAAAAAAATAATCTTTTGGTTTAAAAAGAGCATCTCTCTTTAATCTTGGGAGTTGAGATTATGTTGCAAAAATATTGATTAAATAGTCATCAGTTCACCTTTCTGAAGACCAGCATAGGTCATTACTGTTTTGTCAAATTTACTTTATTAAATTATCAAGACTCCTACAGAACTCCAGTAAAAAGGCTGGTTCTTATTTGTCCAGTGAATGAGCTTAATAAATGAACGTTCCTTGGGGGCTTTTCACTTGTACAACAAGGCAATTCTGGAAAAAATTGCTGTTAAATATTATTATCAATGCTTCTTCTCTGTGTTGTATTGTGATTAGAAAGCTATTGTGCATGGACAGAATGTAGCAATCTAAAGAGCTTCGGGAAGGTTCGAAGTGAGAAGACTTATCCTTAAAGTTGCTCATATATTCTTAGGAGTTTACCAGTGTGGGTCCAAAGTATGACTCTGTAGTAGTTACACGTCTAAAAATTTTTTCAGTCTTCAGAGCTATAAGGAAAAAATTGTAAAATTGCAGTCAGGTGCTTGCATTAATATTTTTACTAGTTTTGTTCTGTATTTTACTCAAAACATTGGCAGTTATGGTATTTAAAAGCTATAGAAAGCAAAAGAAAGTAAGTAATTTTGCATAGCCAGGGGAAGTGCTGAACTGATTACCCTTAAAATTACCATAGATGTCCTATTAGAAGCACTGTTCAATCAGTGTGTTTAAAGTGTGTCCTCTGATACTGTTCATTAGTCTTCAGTGGTTTTTCCACTGATGCTGTCTGGGCAAGGGCACAGGGTTGTGTAACTGCTGTGCTTGTGTCAGGTGCACAAGCGTAGTGTTTGTGGTGAGTGTTGCTTTCTGCTCCTTTGATAGGGGCTTTTGGCTAGCACAAGTCACTTGTTTGATTTATTGACGTTTCAAGCTTGTTTCTAGTAAAATGTCAGCTAGCAGATAATGTCTTTTTCTCCTTTCAAATTAGTATTTTCAGGTGCTCAACGCTCTTGTGAAAAGGGTGTTTTCAAAGAATGTTTATCAAACAGCTCCCAGAAGAGCAATGCTTGCAGCTGCCTTTGCTATCTTATGACCCCTCTGTGTGCATGTCACTGATTCTGTTCCTGTTTGCCAGGATAGGTATGTTTTAGAATGGTATCTTGTTTTGTGTCTAGTACTGACCAACCTATCTGAATTGAATATGCAGATTCTTGGGTGTGGTGCTTGCACTGAGAAGGATTTTTGGACTAATTGATCCTTAACAAGCTGTAGTAAAGAAAAAAACTGTGGGGTTTTTTTTGGTTTACTTTAAGAAAATGTCTCTGCACAGCTTGCCAGTGTAAAGTATTAAAAAATAGTGTTTTGTAGGGAATATTTTATGGAACTATGTTTGTAGAAGGTAGGTATGAGGCTTTGTTACAAGGATTGCTGTCAGTCTTAACAGTAGTAGTGTGATAATTTGTGTATTAGTGGGCACCTTTCTGTCTCCTGTAAATGTATCTCTTCTACATGTTGAATAACTTGGATATTTCAAGATTACTAGCTACTGGTCAGGCATCATATGCTTTTTCAAGAAAGCCATTTAAGCATACTGCTCTAGTAAAACTGGAATAATGCCGTGTAAGAGTTTATATGTTCAGTTATCCTGCACAGGTTTTGTTTAAATATTACAGATTAAGTAATGATCACGTACCTGCTCTTACTTTCCCTATTGCCCTTGAAATACTTTAAAATAATCCTGTAATTTAATAGTGTCAAGATTATGCAAGAAGGAAAAAAGCTACTGTCTCTTAATAGGATTGTAAATTGTTCATCCATCAAACTAGGTCCTTAGACTAAATCTTCGTACTGAAATCACAGAATTGTGGAATGGTTTTAGTTGGAAGGTGCTTTGAATATCCCTTAGCTCCAGAGCTCCGGCTCCCTTCTGCTATGGGTGGGAACACCTTTCATTAGACTGAGTTGCTCAGAGCTCCATCCAGCCCTGATTTAGGCACTTTAAGGGAGGGATGGCGTATCCACCACTTCTCTGGACAACCTGTTGCAGTGTCTCACCACCCCCAGAGTAAAGAATTTCTTCCTAATATACTAATCTCAGCCTGCCTTCTCTCTGTTAAAAGCCATTCCCCCTTTTCCTGTCACTGTCACTCTTGTAAAAAGTCCCTCTCCAAACTTCTTATAGATCCCTTGGGTACTGGAAGGCTGCAGTAAGGTTGCACCAGAGCCTTCTCTTTGCCAGGCTGAACAATTCCAGCTCTCTCAACCTGTTTTCACAGAAGAGAAGCTCCAGCCCTCATCTTCTTCATGGCCCTCCTCTGAACCCGCTTCAGCAGCTCATGTCATGTTGGGACACACAGCAAAGGTTCATGCTTGTTATTCATGATGGTTTTCATGCTGTGTCTCCCAATAAATGGAAGGAAATGTTTTCATTCCAATCCAACTGGCACCCTTTTGAGCTGGATTTTACATTGTAATTTGATAAAGCTGTGGGCTGCTGAAAGTGCTGATTCTTTGGTCGCTGAAAATCATTTGGGAGCAGAAAGAGAACTGTTCCAAGTACTGTGCTGAAAGATACAAGGAGAAAAAATAATGGAAGGAGGGAAGACAAACAAACCAAATGCTTTTAGCTTAATTTAGTGCTAAGAAGGTTGCTGACTTCTGAAAATCCAATTTTAGAAACCTTAAAGTATGTTTAGACTGCAATGCTATGTCTTGATAGAGATGTTCAAGTAAATGGCACTGTTATGTAAGAGAAGTATGCCTGGGACTCCAGGTGTAGTCCTGAGTGAGCCCCTTGACAGGAGCATGGTGTTACTGGTTGTTGCTGGTTCTTACTGCTCTTTGTTTTGTGTTGCTGTTTTCTGCTGTTGCCAGAGAATTGTAGAATTGGTTTTATGTTCTTTTTTCTATTCATATATACACATTTTTCTGTGATGAAAAAGGCTTCCTCTGCTGCTGTTCTGCAGAATGGGAAGAAAGCACGCCAGGGAAGAAGTTCTTTGTTCAGAGTGCTGCTGGGTCTTACCTCTCTCATGTATGAGAAGTGGTCTTTCTGCCCCATCAGTACTTTTGTGCAGTCAATCTGTTTGTAGGCAAATCCAGAGTGTGCAGTCAATCTGTTTGTAGGCAAATCCAGAGTTGCCTTGCCCTCGGGGCTGAGTATCTTGGCCATGGCACACTTGTTGGCTCAGCCGAAGGAAACCTTGTGTGGGGAGAAAGGCAAAGGAAGGCAGTGCTACCTGTGTGTGGTGTATTCCAGACCGAGCAAGAGCATCCTGTGGTCCTGCTGCACATTTGTCCACTGCCCGTGTTGGCACACACGTGTTTGTTTTCACATGTATGGGAGAGAAGTCCTGTTTGGCTACTTAAAAGATTACTGAGATGTGGTAAACTGATTTTTTATTTAGTTAGCTAGGGAGTATTGCCAGCCTTAATGACTGTATGTTTTGACTGAAATGACTTGTATATCTTAATTTCCCTTTGGCAAAAGCTTTATGTAAGGTATTGAATATCATTTGAACATGAACTTTGTTTAACTAGTAGTAAAAATAATTTCCACAGTTAGTTCTCCATTATTAATGTTTAAACATGTGAATCAGAGGAGTGTTAGTTTGAATGACCTAGCTTATCCCATTTGGTTTAGTTGGAAGAGGGAGGAGGAGTGAGAAATCCAGATGGAAAGCACAGAAGCCAGGAGTGACTTCATCAGTTTAAAGCTTAAATTATGCTCAGAGGCAATAGTTGCCTGCATTAACATCAATATCTGGAGAAGGGAAAAAACAACCCAAAACAAATTCAAACCCCATAACCTAAAAACAACCCTCCCCTTCACCTCACCACCACTAGAACGCCGAGTTCAGATTTCTGTAATTAGAATTGTTTACCAAACCTGTGTTGAGCAATGTCTGAGCACACAACATGTGTACACTTCACTGCAAGTTCACTGTAAAGTGTACAGTGTAAACCATTATTTTAAAATATTACAACTCATACTGTGTAACCACTTCTGCTGTTAGGGTAGAGCTTACCTGTAAATAAGCAGAAGAATTTTGAAAATCAAATTCATGACATGCTGTTACTTGAATGCTCTCTTAAAATAGGGTTTGAAATTAAAAATACTTTTCAAAATGACTAATTTTGACAGAATGACATCAAGAGCAGTTTGGGGACTGATTTAATATTCTAGCACACAGCTTCCATCAATAACACTTTTGGGATTGCATCTTTTCACATTGTGGGCATCATAATATTATAGTCAGTAATTTCTGAGATTCAAATTTGAGTCTAATCTGAAAATACTCTTTGAAAACCTTGAAGTATTCATATGGCTCAAGATAATGATTTGTCACACGTTTTCTACTTTAGTCTCTACTCTGGCAAAATCCCTTCAAGTGGAGCTGCTCAGAGTAAACATGCAGAAATAAAATAAATACCAGTAGTTTGCTTCTAGGTGAAGCATGAGCTCTGTTGCATGAACAGTCAAGGTTTAGAAAGTAAAATGCCATTTTTATTCTGTCAGCCATGGGGTGTTTTTCAGTGAGCATGGAAGCAGCACCCTTGGCGTCACTCAGCAGTGCAAAGATGAAATCTTGTCACCACCTGAAGTCAGCAGTTCCACTCTTGTGACCAGCAGAGTCAGAGGCTGCGTGCTGTACACCTTGTTCAAGCACATGTGACTGCTGAACTTTAGGTTGCCATGTCTGAATGGCACCAGTAACTTGGCAGACTTTAGGACACTAAGAATTTATTGTTGATCATGATCTGATTTCTAGAGTGGCCAGGTTTTCTTTCTTTTTCTTTTTTTTTTTTTTTTGACATTCGTGACATAAGAAAACCTTTATTTTTTTTTTAAATAATTTGAGAAGCAAAACATGAAATTAACTTGTCCAGCTAGTAGAGAACAGTCATTCACTAATACTAGTGTTATTTATGAGTTAGTCCAGTTTATTTATGCTGCTGTGGGAGACTTTGGACTTGTCTTCCCATTTGTAAATTACTAATACCTCAGTACTTCAGTGTTGTACTTAGACCTATCTATTGAATTTTCATTTAAAGCGCCTCAGTGCTCATGTTGAAGTCTAGACTGATACTAGCAGTGAATCTGATAGAAATGAATAATTTGAAGGAATCTGATATGGAAAAAGGTAACTATCACTTTCAGCACAGGTACTGACTATAAATGATGCTTTAGTGCATAACTGTGCTGGTTTGCTTAGCTTCTCAAATATTAAGTAGAAAACTAATGTCTTTTATTGCAAAATACCTAGTGCATTTTATATAAGTATATAACTTAATAGTTCTTAAAATATTGTCTATTTTTGGAGTAACTTGTAGCTCAGGAGTATCAGCATTTCATTTCAAAAATAATTATAAATTATCTATCTGCTAATGTAGTTAACATCCTTTTAAATCAGAGACAGTTGTGGAGTGGTAGACTGCTAAATAACCTTCCTTAAAGCTGTTGAGTAGAAAGATTGCAAACAGGAAGTTTATTCCCGAGCATTTCTTGCTTTTTTAAAAGAGTACATTTGAAAACCCTGCTTTATGTCTCGGTTCAATATGTTTCATTTGTTGTGAATTGAAAATTTATCATTGTCTGATTGAGTCAGACTGATTGAGTCACTTGCAAAGAAAATCTGCATCCAAAAATCTTTACTGCTACTTCAAGGTAATGTTCAGTTGGTGGAAAAATTCTGCAGTATGTTATTTAAAAATTTAAACTTGTATTAAACTCAGATATTTCCTTTGTTGGGTGAAGGTTTTTGAGTTTTCTCTCTTTTCAGAGGAGGTGAAGTGGTCACAAGTCCTCAAATAAATAATGCTAAAATTACAAAATTTTCATTGCTGACTTCAATGAGATTAGGCTTGTACCTGTGGCATGTGTGTCTGTGTACTGGCACAAATGTTTGATATCTACAACTACTCTTTATTTGTATTGTCAGATACAGCTTTATGGGTTGGATTTATTTATTGGATTCATACTTCGTGAATGTTACCGAAGTAGTGAGTAGCTGTTGAGTCCATTGCTTAGAAAAGTCCATTTGTGACACAATATTCTGAAATATTTCAGATTTATAATTCCATGGATTAATAATGTTTATAGTTTATTTTCATGTAATGCCTTTCTTCAGTTTGTCTTGTGCTGAAAGGTGTGTCAGCATAAAAGTCATTGTTTAAGGTTTTCTTTTTGTGGAGCAGTTTGTTTAACTTCGGGTGTGAGGAGCCTTTAAAGGATGTTCCTGTGGTTATGACAAACAGAACCGTTTTGTATGTAACCTTGTCTTGCACAAATGACTGGGTCACAAGAGAGTATAAGCTTATTTTCAAAAGTACAGCAAACAAGAACTGGGGATATTTGGTAACTGTTTTGTAATCTTTTTAGTTTCATAAGCCTTTCTTGACCGTCTTTAAGACTTGGTCACAAGCTTCTTTTAGTATTTTAGATGGATTTCAGAGTTTAATGAATCTCTTAATGCTCTCTTTGTTGTAATGAAAAGTGCTAGAAATGTTTAAAGTGTTAGTTTGATGTAAATGGTTTCTGGTAACTTAGGAAAACGCAGTTGTTTCACTTGTTTTTAGATTCACCCCTTAAAAGCTATGTTTAGCATAACATGCATTTAACATAAATGACTTGTACTCTTACATAACTTCTCTTATCAGGAAGGAATAGAATGAACTAGGTAGTTTCACTTGTTACTATTCATAGAAAAGCACTCAAAGGTCTGAACCCAAAATTCAGAACAGCAAGCCTGCATGTTGCCAGACAATGACACTTACCCATCCCAATAGCTGTATGGTTTTATACTCCCAGTTTAACTGGGGATTTGTTTTTTTTTTTTTTTTACTTTGTTAAGGTTGCAGTTCCACTCTTAATACTTTACTTTCATAACTGTACCAGAAAACTAATAAAATTGATGATGGCTTTTAGAAATGTTTGCATGTTCTAGAATATTTACATATGATGATTTTAGGAATATTTTAATCTCATTCCACAATTTTGTACCTTTGATGAACCAAAACACTGTCCAAAGTCTATATGGCAGAAAATACTGATGTTGAAATTGTCCAGTTTGACAGAACAAGTTTGGCTGATTTCCTGGGAAGTCTCTGAATGCTCTTTTGTCAGTAACAGAAATGAAAACTGCGTAACCAATTTACTTGATCTCTATACTGTGTGTTCATTTGTCTTTAGTGTCAAAAACTGTTAACACTTTTTTTCTCCCTCTCCCCCCACTCAGGGAGGCAACAATGCAGGGCATACAGTTGTTGTGGATGCTGTGGAATATGACTTTCATCTTCTGCCAAGTGGGATCATCAATCCAAAAGTCACTGCCTTCATTGGTAAGTGGGACATCTGAAAAACAGACAGGATTGTAGTTACAGACTTGTGACACATTAAAATAACAAAATATATCTGAGAACATACAGTATCAGGAGTCGTTTTCTTCAGTTTTTCATAGGCCTAGATTGTTGACTGTCTTCCTGATACTGCCCTTACTCATTTGTGAAGTTGGGATTACAGAATGGTTTTTTTGTCTTGGATAGTTCACCTTTGTTCTTATCTATCCTACCAATGTTAGCAGCTAGCTGCCCAGTGTGTCTTCATTTTCCCATTCTCTTTTATTTTCTCTACCATTTATATCTCTTATTCTCAGAATACCCCACTCGTATTTGATCTTTAGCCCTGTTAAGTACTTACCATTACTTTTTGAACCATAATTCTTCCCTCCCTTTTCTGTTGGATTGTGAAATGAATGCTTAACTCCAAAAGACTTCCACACTCTTGAGTTCTTTCCAAGAAGTCCTCTTAGGAGAGTACATGGGAAGGTTTAGGGCAGTGGCTGTACTAGGTGATACCAGGATCTGTGATCTGTTTGCTTTATGAAGAGGGGTTTAGGCTATCTAGTCTGTTGTCCCTAAAAAACTACTTTTACCCCAGTACCACTCTCCCTTGGAATCTTGTTTCCAATCCTACATGGTTGGTGCTTTTTTCTTTGCATTGCTTGGATGGCCAACCTACTTAATAATGTGGTGTAGCCCATAGAATTTCCTTCTAAAAATGAAGGTAAACATAAAACATATGTACACACCATTATAACTATGTTTGTGTTTGAGTGCTGTTTCACCAAACAAGTTGAGTCTCTGGTCACTAAAGGCAATGACTTAGCAACACTTCCATGTTGCTTCTTTGATACCCCGGTCAGGATTCTGTTGCCTTGCCTTTCCTGTCACTTCTTCCTGCATCTCATTGTTTTGCAGTCTTGCCTTTCAGTTTGGTATCTATGCCAAGAGCAAGTGATCACTGACAGTTTGCTAAAGAGCAGCTGAAGAGCCTCTGTCACGAGTTACTTGATTCATAAACAGTCCAGCTGGTAGTGACTGTATACTCTGTCAGCAGTAAATCTGTACTTGATGGGATTTGGTGGTTAATTGCCCCTTTTCAGCTGTTACATTGTGACTTGATGATGGGATAGTTATGGATCAACTTGTCCTGCCTAATACTTCTACAGAAATGGAGCCAGTGAGCATGGAAAGAGATTCTTGTTGATGATGGGAAGTTTGGGATGTTAACTGTTCCTAGTTTTGAGGGCTGAGGCAGATTATACTACTTCTATTCTCTTTTGATGTTACTGTACTCTGTTTCTTGAGGTTATCACTTGAAAACAGTAAAAAAAGGATGCCCATTTGCCTTGTGTTCTTGGGCAGACTTGGGTGAATAGGAAGGCCCCCATCCTTTAACAATACAGTAGTTGGGACAGAACTTTTTACAAATCCTCTTGTCTCTATCTTCTGTCTTTTGGTCTTGCCTGTTCTGAAGCTTTTTCTAGATTCTTTTAAGAAAGGGTAAGGGCAAAGTGATTGAGTATTAAAGTAGAGTATTCCTATTGTTTAGGACTGCATCATGAAGGTAATAGTGAAAAAATCTTAAAATACTTCGTGTAGAATGCTTTTATCTGTGTGAAATTAGGTGGTATGCAAATAGTTTTGGATGGCAGATCCCTTCTTCAGCTAGATGTTTGAATGTACTGAGTTTGGTATGGCCTTAAGATGGTTCAGTTTTGCTGTGAGAATGCTCCTTCCTAGGCACTCAGTGATGCTGGTTAATTGTATGAGCTAGCAGTCTTTTTCTGGGCAGTGTGACAGCTGTAGGAAGGTGAGCTTGCTTTTGATAGGGCTTTTTCCTCTGTTGTTTTTGCTGGTCTCTTAACAGTCCCACCTCTATGTACAAAATATTTTGTGTCTGTTTACACCAAAAAAGTGTCTGCAAGGATACTAGTGTTTATAATGTACCAAGCTTTTAAAAAGCAATAAGTTTATTAAAGTGAAGAACAAAGAGGGAAGTTAATTTTAGGTATGAGAAAGAGGAAGTTGGATTTCAGACTGTTCTACAATTCTGTTCCTGTTTGTACTGGTCTAAATTGAAAGTTGCATTTATTAGGAAGATTCAGTGCATGTAGGTAGAAATGCATGCTTTAGGAGCAAATCTGGCTTAGACAAATTCCTAAGAATCAAAATTGCAGTATGTTAAAGAACTTAAATAAAATACTTTGCACACAATATATGAAGTGTCTTTGAACTGTTTGAAATGTTTTTTTCCCTTGCTCAACATAATTAATTAAGTTTTATATAATGATTTTCTTCAGGAAATGGTGTTGTAATTCATTTGCCAGGACTCTTTGAAGAAGCTGAAAAAAACTTAAAGAAAGGAAAAGGTGAGAATTTGAAGATAGTACTTTTAAAATAGTTTGTGGCGCACTACTCAAATTATTTAGATGGAGGATACCTCTGTAGAGGTTACATACAATGTATTTTTCCACAACTCCTTTTAGCTGTTGCTTTCTGATGGTAGTCTTGCTGTAAGTGCCAGAGCCCTCATGGGAAGGCAGATAAAAGGAATCTCTGTACAGTTTCAGAATATAATCTAAATCAGAATTGTCTGCAGACATTTTTCTTTGCTTAAAAAAGTGAATTTAAGAAGTGAAATGGCTTTTTAAGCGTGTTAACCTGTTGAAAGTCATTTTACTTCTTAGAGTATTGGTGTACACTTTGACCATGTTAATGTAGAGGGGTGCTCTGGTAATCACTTCTTGATTCAGAACTCAGTTTTTGGATACTTCATGTTATGTCTATAGCTATGCTTGGCAGCAGGCTCCTAGAAATGGGAAAAAACAATGGTTTAGATTATTCAGAACCAAAAGAGCTACTAATTGTTTGCTAAAATTGAAGAGCTAGTAGCTTGAATTCTTCTTCAGAATAAGTCTGATTTTCTCAGCTTAATAGGTTGATGCCAAGTTTTAATTACTGAAATTACTTCTTTTTTCTCTGTAATGTGATTGCTCAGTCTTAAAATAGATTGACTGAGGTCTAAGCATGAAAAGTATTTATACTTTATACATCAGAAGACAAAAATGCTATACAAAACATAATTTAAACTATTTCATTTTGCCTTTAAAGGACTAGAAGGCTGGGAAAAGAGACTAATAATTTCTGACAGGGCTCATATTGGTAAGTTCCTGTTTGTGGTTTGTTTTTTTGGTGGAGTTTTTTTGTTTGGTTTTTTGTTTGTTTTTGGTTTTGTGCATTTTTGCTTTTTATGGACTTTTTGTGGCAGTAAAAGTGTGATAATTTTTAGCCATCTCCTTATATAGGTTCTTTTCTTTGGATTAGGTCTCCCTGGGTTGCTTTGATTTATTGAAGGTCCTAGAAAAAAATTCACTCGGAATCCTCCCAGGTTTATGTTCTAGTGATTTTATTTTTTAAATCCTATTCCATAAGCATCACCTAGGCAGGAAAGAGGTTCACTTTCCAAGTCAGATGAGAAGCACAGAGCAGTCAGAAAGCATTGAGAGTGACTTGACTCAGGATTCGTTCCGCTTTTGGTGTAAAGTGGCGCTGCTCACAGTAACGGTTCTGCTGGGAAAACAGGGGACCCAGTGTGACTTGAAGCTCATGATCTCCCTACCCCTCTCCTTGCCACTTGCTTCCTAGAGGAGTTTTTGTGGCAAGGACTCTCTAGGGATGAAGGGAATGGCTGCCCTCCTTGAGAGGAGCTCATCATTCTGCACTGAATCCAGCCTATGCTTGAGACAGCACTGCAGTTCAAAGCCTGAAGTGAAATAGTATTGAGTCCAATCCACCAGCACAGAGCTTCAGACAGTCTTCCTGTACCACTCCTACTGCATCTTTATGGCATAAATTCATCCTTTAGATTAGCTCTTTAGATATTATAACATTATTGCTGCCTCTGGTGTAATTTTCTGAAGATGCAAACTGTTTAGGACTTGACAAAGTAAAAGCTTGTAACACAGGGGAAAAACAGTTTTGCTTTTGGTTTCACTTTCTTTGGTTTTGCTTGTTTTGTTTTTTACACCAATCTGGAATAGCTTAGTGAGTGAACTTACTGACATTTATTTCAGAGTAAATATGTTTTTAGTTTGGAGTAACTAATGAGATTGAAATAGTTGAGTAATTGTTTTTAAGTTACCAGTATCTTTTCTGATAATTCTCTAGGTGAATTATTTGGAAATTGCTCAATTACTAGAAAAACTGTTCTGTGGTGATTATATTGCAATGGCAGTGCTGTGAATTTATCATAATTAAACAGATTGTGAATAAAAAGGACCAGTTGCTGTCACTCATAATCATTCAACGTCCTCACAGAAATGAGCTTTCATAATGCCTCTATTTAGAAAGTTTTGATGACAATTTGAAAGTCTGTTACCATGATAAAAATGTCTTCTCTAAAATGGATATTGATCTATGAATAGTCTCTAACAACAGATCAGCTAAAGGTAGGTTCACACTGCTGGGCATGATGTAATTCTTTAAAATGTGGGAATGCCTGGAAATAAACACAAAGCCAAATTGGTAAGGCAAACAGGAAAACCACTCTTTGTTCTGGAGAGACTAACATACTTATTACATGGCTCTTTCCTGTGCAGTGTAGATAGTTTTTAACTTTCAGGAAATAGTGCTTAAGAAAACCAGTTGAATTAATTCTGCTAGCCTATAAGCTGTGCACCAGCCCACCAATCTTTGTATTTGACATGAGTCTTGTAAGATTTTTGGGATGTGGGGGAGTGGGGGCGTGGATGTTTGCGTGTCTTTTGAGTTTTGTTGTTCTGTTTTGGTTTTTTGTTTCTTTTATGGTAGACAGAGTATTGATACAAGGGATACTCTGCATAATCTTTATAATTAATAACAATATAATGCTTAAAAACAATCGGGGCTTATGAAGTTGACTTCTGTTGATATAGCAGACATTGGTGGGGGCTTTTCTATTTTCAAATGTGTTTTAATTGATGTTGCCTAAAATTGTTTAAGAAATCTGTAAAATAGGTGAGAATGTTAACTTTCAGGTCTCACCTGAATTTTAGCAGTATGACTTTTTTTTTTTACTGTATCCTATTTCCAGGATTTTTTTTTAACTACATTTTTTCTTTGTTTATCCATACATTCTTTGGGGCCACTACAAAGCCAAAATGGCTTAGTTATTCTGTGGGACATACATACTCACTTTGCAAATATTCTACAAAATAAGCACTTTTTAAAAAGTCTCTGAAAAAACTTAGAAATCTTCCCTGTGAAAAATGCAAAAGGGAAGAAAAAACCCCTCTAGTTTTATTTGCCTTTCTTCAGGGTGTATATTTATTTTCCACATTGGTAAACAGAGTTGGTCTGAAGAAATCATTGCTGTTATAATTTGTTTCACACAAATTTTCAACTTAAGTTATTTTATTTTCTTAGTGTTTGATTTTCACCAAGCTGCTGATGGCATCCAAGAACAACAGAGGCAAGAACAAGCAGGAAAGAAGTAGGTAGTTTTATTTTGTCAAACATGGATGACTTTGTACAAACAGGACTTAATTAATTGAATCTCTGTTTTGCTTGCTCAGTGGGTTAAAAAAAAATATCCATGTGACTCTTGAATGTGGACTATGCAGGGATTATTTCTTACACTTTTATCTTCCAGTGAAAGATTATATGCTTAATTAAAGGGCTCTGTCTTTATAGTCTGCCTTATGAAAAGGTTTCTAGTTGTTAATTTGCTAGTTTCTGCTTCCAGTGTTTTGTTTACTGGAGGTATTTGTTTCTGTATAAATATATTTCTCTTTATGAATATTGAAAAACCCCTTTGGCAACTCCCAATAACTGAAAGCCAGAGGTACATGTAGATGTTCACATTGTCTTCTGCAGAATGCTACTCACTTTCTGAAGCTTTCAAAACTTTTAGAAACTATCTTGCTGTTTTTAACTTGTGCTTTCCTAGTAGCTGACTAGTTCTTGGGGCTGGGGAAAAAGCTGGCAGAATTAACAGTGACCTGTCTAAAGCTGGGAAGCACTGTAGTGCTATGGGCTTCTCAGATAACAGTAAACTTAGAAGACCTTCCAAAAAGAGAGATTACATGGATGAAAAGTAATTGAGACATACTCATCTGAAAAATGTTTGATCCATGATAATAAGCTTGAAGAGAGTGTCTGATTTGGGTGTATCTTCACAGAGATTGCCATAGAGGGATAATTTTTCAGTGATTTTTACAAGGAGTCATTTTTACACTTGTCTGAGCTGTACCAGCTCTCTTGTTACCTGCTGGTTTAGGATTTAAAAAGCAAACAGAACATATAGATAAATATGGAAGAATATTCTTATTTTAATGAGCCATTATTAGCGATTATCCCTGTGTATCAGCTGTTCTTCAATATTTATGGAGCACAAGCTAAAATTGCTGTATGACAATATTTGCAGTTAAAAACAGTCATTCAAATCAGTTACTTGAGAGAAGGCACCACTCTTTTGGTTATTGTAAAAGATTGTTAGGGAAAACCCAAATAATTTGCTTTTAAAAAACTCAGGAAAATATTTATGTTCAAAGCAAAATAACTAAAGTCACTATTGAAAATGCTGAATTTCTTCTTTCTGTGGAGTTCTTGATCTACAACATACAGTTTTCAAGCTTGTTAAAATTACCCTATTTCCTCCTAAATTTTAAGGCTAAATAACTGTAATGGGGAGAGTAATACTACAGGCTGGCTAAGAACAGGCTATCATGGATTATCAAAAGATGGTTTCTTGTTTGTTGGAGGCAAGGAATTGAAATAGTCTGCTAGCATGTCTTACTGCAGATTGACTACATGCCATGGTTGGTGTTTAAATTCTTTTGTGCCTAAGACTTTGAACTATTATCATTAAAATTACCATTCTAAATGGTAAATTTATTTGTTCTTTTAATTGAATGCTTTTGCCTGGTCAAATGTAGCTCAGAAACCTTCACCAGTAAGGCTCATCATGTAGCTTCCCTTGCAGAAAGGTTATAGAAAAGCTTAATACAATCTAGTCTAAAAATCTAATACGGTGGATTCTGCTTATACAGTTGTTTCAGCTTCCATAAGTACAGTCTTCTGACATTTTTTTTATTAATTGGTATGTCTTAATGAAACAAAATAAATGGAAACCAACCCTTCTCTGTGAAGTGTGTGAATTGGGGTGGATGCTGGAGGCTGGAGTCAGTTGTTTAAGCCACAGTGTCCTGGTCTGGTTAGAGGATACAGTGTGGTGCAAAGTTCATTACAATGTTTTTTTTTTTCTTGGACTGGAGGTAAACATCACTCCCTGAGATTACTTGGTATTGAGTCTAATTGGAAGAACTTAAGTTTTTTTCCAAGATATTTTTGAATCTAATCCAAACTGCTACGGAGTTATATACTTAGTATGAACTGTATTTCTGTTTGCTCACATATCAAGTGATACATAATTTTTGATAGGACCTGTGCCTCCTACTTTACCTGGAGGGCCTCTTGAACTGAGTTGTGGTATGGTGCCTTCAAGGCAGTTTGAAGAACTATGGGACACACTGCATATGCAGAATTTATAACTGAAGGAGAGTCTGTGTCTGATTGAGAGGGGTAAGAGCCCAAACCCTTTAAAACTAAGTGCACAATTAAGCTTAACAACATGTAGCACACTTCTGAAAATTTTGCAGACCTGTTCACTTCTCCTTAAAAAGTTACTTAATGTATTGAGCATGATGGGGAAGGTATTTGATAATCTGCTTGTGATGAGTACAGTTTGGCTCCATTTTGATAGCTACTTAGCATGACTGAAGTAGCTGTACTTCTCTCACAGTAAAGTCAGTGCAAGCAAATTTTATAGTATATTGTCAGGACTTAAGCTGGAAAAGGCTTTTCAGGGAGAGTGGGCAGGTAAGGGTAAGAAAAGGAATTCAGTTTTTCAGAATCAGCTACAGTGGAAAACCCATGTCTGAACTCAACATGGAGAGCATTTTGAGTGTCTCTGTCACTTTTGGATGTTTGGCAGTGTCTTCTGTTTTCCTGGCTCCAGCTGAGGTATTTAGAATGAAATGAAATATTTCTAATACACAAACATAAAATCCATACTCTTTGTGTCGTTGCTTTTTAGGAAGATACTTAGTTTCGGTTCATAATACTGAAGGATATTTTCTTGACATTTGGTTCCTTAAGTATAAATTTTAGAATTGTGTACAAATAAATATGTAAGCATTCACTAAAGTACAAAAAATTATTGGTTTAAAAACAGAAGTATGTAGAAGATTAACATATTTGCTTGTATAAACAGAGATATTCTGACACTAGATTGCATCCTAAAAATATCTTTTGTTTTAAATGCTTGAAGCAAGGTTACACGCTCACAATTAATGGCATTTCATTTTACGCTAAGGATGGAATAGCTTTAGAGAAAAAACACCTTTATATGAATAACTCTTTATTATTATCTTTTCAAAGTCTGGGAACTACCAAAAAAGGAATTGGTCCAGTATATTCTTCAAAGGCAGCTCGAAGTGGACTCAGAATGTGCGATCTTGTTTCTGATTTTGATGACTTTTCTGAGAGGTAATTACTGTACACAGTTGTAAGGATAGTTTTCAGTTTCTGGATAGTACCCTGTGTAAGCAATTATGTCTGGTTCCTGTTAATTTTCTTAGTTAAAAGTTATTTAAAATTAAAAAAATATGTATAATTTTATTAAATTATACAATCATGATTATTATAATAATTCATTGTTTGAAATGGTTAAATTACCAAATAACTGCAGGTACGTAACCAGTAAAAATCAAGGGTGGGTGGGAAGAAAACAAACAGAAATCTCAGTCAAGCATTTTTGCCTTTCAGGTTCAAAGTGTTAGCCAATCAGTACAAAGCAATATATCCTACTTTAAAAATAGATATTGAAGGGGAATTGGAAAAGCTGAAGGTAAGCCTGCTTCTGTCTTTCTGGTTATCTAATCACTGTGTGCAGTTACGGATATGTGTATCCCTTGGTGTGACTGGTGCTTGTGCTTGTGTGAGGAGTTAGACTGTGTCATGGGAAACCACGTGCATCAGTGCTGCAGAGTCTGCTGCTATCCTTAAGGACACTCTTGGCCCCTGTTTTATGTTTCAAAACTTACTTTCAAGGGAGATACTTGAATTTTAAGAAAAAGGGTTGTATGGGGTGATTTCTTCTTGACTTACTTCTACTCAAGCATACAGTCTAGGAGAAAAACCAGGATTGTAGCTGGGGGAAGTATGTTTCATTGTAAAGCAGAATGTTAAGCCCTTGTCTCAGAAAGTTAAGAATTGAAGTAAATAGTTTTTCTAAGTAATAGCTCGTAAAAAAAAATACTGTCTAGCAACACAGAAAAATGGAAATTGATAGCAGCAGAGCTAATGAAGCCTGATTGCCAGCGAACTAGTCGTATGGTTAATAATGAATTCTGATTTGATCTTTTCCCTGAGGTTGGGACAGTTGAGAGTTTCCTCTCTGGCATTAGGTTTTATTTGCACAGCATCCAAGTTATGTGAAAATCTTGGGAGGTGACTTACTGTTCTACCCAACCTTTTTATTCATGCTTCTTGTAGAAACCTCTGTGAGATTTTTTTTTAACCCTTAAAATGTCAACCAAATATGACACTGTTTAAAGCCACTGAGGTGTGTGGGGAACAGGGAGGGCACACACAATTACATGATAATTCTTTAAGAAAATCAGGCCAAAGAAACCATCCTTTCTCTACCTTTAATTTTTACAGCTCTGTAGTAGAGTATAAGGGAGTTCTTAGCACTTCTGTTTGTTTTACTTTAAGTAAAGCCAGTTGTACATATGTTGTTGTATTTGTATTAGTTTGTAGGTCTAGAAACCAGTTACAGTTGATTATTTCATAATGCTTTATAGTTTACTTAAAGCAATTCAGGATTATGGACTATCTGAAACTCCTTGTTAAGGTGGAAACACCACACATTTGTAGCTTGAAGAAAATTACTTGTCTTATGCTGATGCACTTGATTCCACTCCGAAAGGCAAAGTGTTACATTTCTCATGGAGTAAATTGTTGAATTGAGAACTTCCATGTGTTCCCATGGAGAAAGGCTGTGTACCAAGTGATAATCTGAACATTATTGGCTTCTTGCATCCAGCTACTCAATGGCATTCAGGCATTTGATGCTGAATTCCAATAAAAAACTTCACTTCTACTTAAAAATTATGACTCACAGTTGTGTGCGTTTGTTAGCTGCAGATGGCCAGAAGCTGAACTCCCTACATGTAGGTTTTGGGGGAGACATTTCGAACACTTGGAAATGAAAGACCGAATACAATACAGTGATAATACTCATGCTTTGAGTGTTTCTAAGGCTTTCAGAAGTTTGGATTTTTCTTTCCTCTTCATCCTTCCCCCTTTTTTCTTTCCTCTTAGGGAGAGTGTACATATCTGTTGTGTAAATCTGAATTTCACATTCTTCCTCCCTTTGTTCACAGTGTGGCATATTTAACATTTCTTTGTTTGCTTTTCTTCTTCAAAAGGAGTATGAGCATTTTTATGAGGGAACAATAGCAATTCTACTCTGGCTGCCTTTATCATAATGAAATTATACTATACAATAGTCTTTTGTGTTATTCAGGGCTACATGGAAAAAGTAAAACCAATGGTAAGGGATGGTGTTTATTTCATGTATGAGGCTTTACATGGACCACCAAAGAAGATCTTAGTTGAAGGTGCAAATGCAGCACTGCTGGACATAGATTTTGGTAGGTATGGTCTTTTTGAGACACATGTTGATATACACTTGCATTGTAAAAAAGGAACATTAAATATAAACTCTCCTGTGATAAGCTGTTCTCATGGCAGAAGTTGTTTTTGTTTTGGAAGAACAGCACTCTCTATGACTAGGAAATAATACAGGGGTGGGTGAATGGGTTGTTAATTAAATGATTTCAAAAAGCTGTAGATTCTCCCAAGAGTAATAATTTGAATGGCATTAAAGATCAAGTAGCTCCTCTTAGAGTGTAGCTATTGCTTCAGCATCTCTAAGTTGTAAATTAAATCACTCACTGTTTTTTACATCTGTGGAAATCACTTGAGAATAAAAATGGAGAGCTTTGAGAGGCAAAGCATATATGCAAAATACTTCTTGACTTTTGAAAAATCAGCTTGCTTTTTCAAGAGGGTCTTTAGATAACACTCAGTTTTCCATTGTTTCACATTGTTGGGAAAAGTGTTGGTAATCTGGATTGCTAATTGAGGAAAGACTGAAAAGGTTACCCCAATCTATTTGATATTAAAAATTATGCAGTTTTTCTTAAAACACTGTAAGTTTGCTAATAAATTAGAAGATTCTAGGTAGTAGAAGCAGCTTTTCTTTAATGGGAGGATTGTTTGTTTATTACGTTGTAACGACAGATAATCTGCCACTCTGTGAGCCTGTGTGATTGGCTCCTGCATTTTGTCACATTTTTCTTCAATCTTGCTGGCCTTGTAACAGCATCATTTTTATTGTTAGGAAGATGCTAACACCTGAAATGGAAGCCTATAAAGACTGCTGTAAAACAATTATGAAACTGGCATGCACTCAGCTTTCAACCAATATGAGTTGTGGTATTGGGCATTTTCAAACATACTCAGTCTGAAAGCCTCTTATTTTAAGAGTAAGATGTGTCTTAGGTTAGTCTCTGTAAGTACAAGCACCAAACTCTCATAATTGAATATTGGAAGACACATCCTTTTTTACAAGACAAAAAAAGAGGAAAGAAGTCTTCAGATATACTTTTCACAGGGAAATCTTTGATGTAAAACTGAGATATTTGCAAAAAAGTCTATGAAGGGGGTTGTTTTCTTGTAAATGGTGAGTATTTTGGATTTCATGTAAATAGAAGGTGCTGGCAGTCTTTTACATATCAGGTATATCTATAATACATACAGAGTTGTTCAGATTAGTTTGATTTTTTTTCCTGCCTCTGCTGTGAGACCCAAACACACGAGAAAATCTGCTCTCCATAGGTAGATACCATCAGTGGATTGGGCACTTGTGTTAACAATAGACAAGCCCTAGTCAAAAGGTTTGGCACTGCCAGTTTGATTATTAATCATTCTGAATGAGGCTGTTGTCTGTGCTTTGTTGCATAGAAATCTTAATATTGAAGTGAGTTTTGTGAATGTGTGTCTATTGGCTGTGAGGATAGTAAATCCCCAGGCTTGCAGTCCATCCCACTTTCCTGCAGCCTGTAATGAAGCTTATGTATGCATTTGTCTGGGAATGGGGGGGCAGGTTTGGGGATGTGTGGTCTTCTGTGTTTTTAAGCACAGAGTAATGACAAAGCAATGTAAATATATCAGACTGGGAGGTGAAAGCGAGTAACAACTGTTTCTTGACTCTGGTTTTGACATCCACTGGCTATATTCACCTGTCAGTACTAAAGAAAGTTTTACTACTGCGTTCTAAGATTAAAAACTGATTAATGCTTGCAAACTGCTGTTACGTATCACCTGTAAGCCTGAATCTGTCTGGAGTGATTTGAGATACCTGAAGCTAATCTGTGAAATCTCACTGATCAGTCTCTGAAGGATTTTTGACTTTGTACAGATGTCTATATTGCTGAAAGAACTGTATCGCTTTTAGTTCCTTTTGTCTTGGTTGTTCCTCTCTTACCTATCGCTGATTCATATCAAAAAACATGCAAAAAAGTCTGACACAACAGGTAGAAGTATCTTGCTTATGTGCAGTTATAGTGAGGCTGAAGTATTTGTTCACAGTTCAGCTGGGGCAGTATGGCACGCTCTGCTTCATTTGCCATACTTAATAAAAAAAAGGTATAAACCTAAGGATTTTGAAATATTCAAGTCTCTTCTTTGCAGTCCAATGACAGCTGAATATTTAACTAGAGACAGACTGGTACTACTAGACTGTATTCCAGTCGTCTTCTTTTTTTAATGATCTTTTTTCATTTGATTATGCAAACAAAGTTGTTCTTTCCAGAACTCTGCATTTCATTGCAATTTCTTATCCTTATAATGTGCTGATTGGCTTGTAGAGTTTGTATTTTATTTTTCCTCCAAAAATTAAAAATAGTAAATCTCCATTCTCTAAACTTTTAATACTGTTTTCTGAAGAGTCTCCCTTCCAATTTTTGCATTGTTCAATTAGTGAGTTTATGTAGTGTAAGAA
The DNA here is from genome assembly GCF_028769735.1 of Zonotrichia leucophrys gambelii. Classification (NCBI taxonomy): domain Eukaryota; kingdom Metazoa; phylum Chordata; class Aves; order Passeriformes; family Passerellidae; genus Zonotrichia; species Zonotrichia leucophrys. The sequence continues at coordinate 73,898,956 of NC_088172.1, forward strand.
AGCAAGGCATGTTTTTCTGGTGTCTTACTCCAGTTTTTTACCTACTGCCATCATTCAGAATTGTTATGTAGTACATTTTTACCAGTTGAAGTAGTAAGATTTCTACCTTTTCAAATGAAGGTGGATCAGACAATGTACATACAAAACTAAGAACTTACTTAATGTGTTCTTGACTGTAAAATACATTTATTGTGTGTTTTGATTTTGAATGTTGTAAAATCTAGGTAAGTGCAGTGCAAGTACTGTCTCTCACCAGGTTAGACTTTTTTGAAAAAACTGCTTAAACCCAGTGTTTTAATAATTTCCTAAACCAAATGTTTTGGTTTTTAATAGGCACATATCCTTTTGTGACTTCATCAAACTGCACAGTTGGAGGTGTGTGCACAGGACTGGGCATGCCGCCGCAGAACGTCGGGGAAGTGTACGGGGTGGTGAAAGCCTACACAACCAGGGTTGGAATTGGTGCCTTTCCTACAGAACAGGATAATGTGAGTATTGCAGCCTCAGGTGTGACCTGATGGGTGAAATATCTTGGTGTGTCTTGTCTGAATTTTATTAAGTCAGTGTTAGCAATGGATAAGTGCCGGTATGTAAGTGACAATGTGTTTGCATGTCTCAATCTTCTGATTCTAGACTGAGCTTAAAGGACTTCAACTTTCTTAGATATTGCTGTGGAATAGAAGGTTAGAGCAGGAACAAATTTTGCAAAGTTTGCCTAAAAATTGTTCTCTTGAATTAGAAAGAACATTTTGTATTGCTGTCTTCATCCAAGTGGACAGCATTGTGAAAAACTGGGGAAAGGACTTTAAAGGTAATTTACAATGTAAATTGTAATTTGCGTATTGTAAAATGTTAAGTAAAGACCTGCATCATGTGTTGCAAATCAAAGAAACCCACATGCTGATATGTCTTACTCTTTGTTAGGAAATTGGAGAATTGCTGCAACAGAGAGGCAAAGAGTTTGGTGTTACCACTGGTAGGAAGAGAAGATGTGGCTGGCTGGACCTTGTCTCACTCCGATATGTCTATATGATTAATGGATTTACTGCGTGAGTTGTTTGCAGACTTTGCTGGCAGCTTGACAGAAAAAAATCATGAAATGCTGTAGATAACTGTAAATTGTGCATATTCTAGTTAGTAACATTTGCACTGTTAATATTGCTGTGTTGATTGTTTTGATATTTTGATAAATTAGCTGTTCCTCGTTTTTCCTATCATGAAGTATTTTTACGTTTGATATTTTTATAGATGTAGATTTTTCTGTCCTTTCTTTATGGAGATTTCTTCTGTTAGTTTGTCTTCAAAATAACATAGATGGGAAACCATCAGTATCTCTAGTAGTATGTGTAAGTATTAAAAATACAGATATGTCTTTGGGATGTTAATCAAAATGAAAGATGGGTGCCTGAAACAAATTGGTATAAAATTTCTAGCAGATCAAATAGTGTAAATACATATTTTATTTAAATACTTCTGTTTTTCTTGTTTTTTGTGGGTTTTGTTTTAAATAAGTTGTAGCCAGGTATTTGTAGAGACAGTGTTAAATTATTTTTTGTCTTCACTGTAGGACAGGAACATTTGGAGAGGACAGGAGCAGACACCAACAGGCATTATGCAATGAAATGGTCATCTTAAATGGCTATACCTTAGATGGTTTGGTATCTTGGCAGCACCCTCACCAATTAAAATTGTAACACTTAAAGCCATAGACAAATGCATTCAATTGGAGAAGGCCTGTTCTTTGATTTTTTGGGCATCTTCATGTAGTACTAGATTGAAGGATCCAAGAAAAACTGTGTTTATCCTTTTTTGTTGCCGTTGTCTTGTTTCAGAGATTGTTTTTGGTTTGGGGTGGCTTTTTTAAGTCAGACCAGCTAACAGATTAGTCCCATATGAGATATTTTCTTAAAGAAATAAAAGTAGTTGCAGGAGTCAATTTTGTTTGATTTTTTTTAACAATGTGATAAGATTCAAGGGTTTTTGAACTTGTTTAACCAGAGTAATGTTTCTTTATAGATTGGCACTTACCAAATTGGACATCTTGGATGTATTTCCAGAAATCAAAGTTGGTGTTGCATACAAACTAGATGGTGACAGCATACCTCATTTTCCTGGTAAGACTGCTTATTTAAAAATTTTAGATTTTGGTGAAATGTAATGTGGTTCTTTTGAATGCATTTGGCTTCTACTTGTAAAACTTACAAGAGCAATATCTTACTTCAGCATCAAGCTATTAAAGTCTTCCAGATGCACCAGACATATCTTTTACCATACCAGTGCCTGCCCCTAAAAGATACCTGTACCAAATACTGAATTTTGTCTACTAGAAAGATTCAAACAGCTGTACTACTTGTTCTTTTTATTTTATACAGCCTGCATCACCTTCAAGCTAAATTGGAAGTTTGTTACATACTCTAAACTGTTATCTTGTTCCACTACTGTATTGATGCCCATTGTTAGCAGGCCAGCTCTTCATTTAAGCATGCAATGAACCCCATAAGAGAATTGGTTCTGTTGAAAAGCCAAGTTTTTCTTTCCTTCTGTTACGTTTCTGACAGTTCACTTCCCTTTAATGATTCATGGAATAGCCAAAAACCTACAAAAGCTACATAGTGTAAAAGAGGGACAAGGGGTGGGGCAAGAAACTGGCAATTAGTTTAGGTGAAAGCAAGACTATTTTCTAATGCATGACCAATGTACATTAGCGTAGCATAATAGAAGCTGTAGTTCCTTACTTGAAGAGTGTACCTACATTTTAAAATATTCAAATATCACAAGCCAGTGTTTTTGTAGATAATGTGTCATGTTCAGTTTGTGATAGTTAGGCATACTGCAGAAAAAAAGGAAGAACATATAACAGTACTAAAGATTGGGCTTTTTGATTTTCATTATGTGCACATATATGCCTGTTTTCATTCTAATTGGTACTTGAGCGTTAGAGGCTGGTCACAGGTTACAATTTTTCATGGGATATCATCATCATCAGAGAACTTCTTGTGGGTGAGGAGATCAACTATAATAATTGGATACAACTCACAGCAGGATTTATGTAGTACAAAGATGTAATTATGTGTAAAGGAATAAATGATGATGTGCCCCTAGTCCTTGAAAAGAGCACATATCTGTTAAGAGTAATTCATTAGGAATTAAACAAATTCTTTTGTTTCTCCGTGTGCTTGTGGGAGTTTTCTAACTGATTTGCTGTCCAGAATCTTCAAACAAAAGTGCCACTTCCAGTCTGAATGCATGCTGAATGACTTTGATTCAGGAAATGTAGTACTCGTCTTGCATTAAACCAGGGAATGCTTTTCCCCTTTTAAGACTCAGATATTACCTGATTGGTACTCATATCAAAACATTAGGGACATTTGTGTTTACCTGAAATGGCCTTTGAACCATAATGGAGGTTGCATGTTTGAATTGGGAACTACTCAGTAAATGCTTTTGCTGTAGCCTGTCGTGCTCAAGCCAAGAAAATCTTTTTCTGGCAGTCCATCCTTAAAGATGACATAAGCAGGTGGCCATGTTGTACAGTACTAAGATGTCAGTAATTTGTGGGGTTTTTTTCATTCATTGTCTGTCTCAGGGCTAGAATCTTTTTAGATACAACTCTTGAGGGAGCAGACTTAGTTCCCTGTATACCCCTAGGTAACAGCTGACCTTTGGTCATAGGAGCACAATATGGCTCTCATGCCTGTATGAACTTTACTGTATGAACAATTAAGAATTCTGGTAGAACTTTAGTAGAAGCTGTTGACATGCTGTCTTCCTTAAAGCGTCAGGAAGGAGTTTGAGCTGAGCTTCTGGTAAGCGGGAAGATGCTGTCTCTCACAGTGCCTCTATGTTCCACACTTCTCCTTGCTATACTCCTCAACATTTGGCAGCATTTTCAGCACACATGCTGCAGTTAACCCCTGCCCCTGGCATAAAAAACAAAAGGTAACTTTATTCCCACTTTGTGTTTTGCAGACCATTAGACTGTTTCTGATGTCTGCATTTCTGCATGCTGTGTGCTTGTATAACTTTTTTTTTTTTTTTCAAACTTGCCACTGACATTGAAATTTAATTTAGAAGAAAACTAGTCTGGGAAGCTCTCACTGGCAGACTTTTTCTTTCTCTCTCCCCTTCCTACCCTCCCACTGTCTTGGAGATGTTCATGATTTACCCTTCTTGTGAAATGACTGTCTCTAAATTAAAATCACACACAGTACTCACCATCTCAGGAAAAGCATGCCGTGTTTCATATTTTGTTCCTTTTTCCACCTGGATTGGAGAATCGTACAAGTCTCACTCAGAGTTTTTTTAACTTAGCTTTCTGTGTGCATTTCATAATTGCCTCTTAAGCAAGAACCTAAAATGTCTTGTGAATTTATGGCTGCCTTCAGTTGGTGTTACTAAGGCTGTAGTCTTTTGCTGGCCAGTGGTAGGAGTTTATGGAAGACAGAATTTCCTTCTAGCTTTGAGCCAGTCAGTTAAAAAAGAATGTGAGAACTATTGTCTGGTTCTCTAATGCCTCCTGTCCGAGTTCAGACATCAGTTGATTTCAGGACAGAGGGACATAACTTCTAGCTTAGGAGGTTTGAAAACACAGATGCTTAGGAAAATTGGTAGATTACTTTGGACAAGCTTTACTTTCATGCTTGGTTTTTTGTTTTTTTGGGGTTTTTTTTTGTTTGTTTGTTTGTTTGGTTTTGGGTTTTTTTTTCTCTTACACTTTTTCCCTGGCCATTTGCTGTAGGTTAAAGAGCTGGCACACTACACACTATTCTGGATATACCTTTGGTCTGATCTACATGACTGTTTTCATGTTCAGTTTCTGGAAATTGCTGGAGGATCTTCCTCTTACAAAGGTTCCAAGGTTCCAAATCCGAGACATTTTTTCTGAGTTGGAAGTAGCGTCACACAGCACTCTTCAAATTATGATATCATTGTATTTGCTCTGTCTATTGTATAGTTAAGTAGTTAAGGAATATTCTGGAAACCCTAAAACCCACTGAGGGGAAAGCTCAGTGAAAAGCTGAGAGAAATCTAGATGGTGACTAGATCTGGTACTACACTGAGCTCAGTTTGTGGCTTGTCTTTACCACACATCATCTTGATCACACCTGCTGGGACAAAATTAAAGTGTGATTTGAAACATCAAGTGATGCATTTCCTTCTTTTTCTTCTCTCTTAGGGGGAGGTAAGGAATGCAGGCTAATGGAAGATTGTAGTCAATATTAGACTGTTCAATACCAAATGCTTTCAGCTATCTCCCTCTGACCTCAGCAAAGAGGCTTCAAAGGCCTGTGGACATCCAAGATGAGGTGTTCATTCACTCTGCCTCTTCAGAAAGAGGGAGGCTAGGAACTATCTGCACTGCCTGGAGATCACTTTGTGGTTGTGCACTTTGAGTGCCTCTGTTCTGTTGTACAGATACCTGCACAGCAGACAACACCTCAATTGTTACTTCTGACAGTAAAGTGCTTATCCTTGGCTTCTGCTACCAGACATCTTTAATGTGCCTGTCTGTTCTCATTGCCATGAGTATTGGTTCAGGATTTCTTTAACCTGGGAACACCTGTGTCCAAAACTTTGCACAATTCTCTGCCATTATAGATTTTAAAGACAGCAGAGCAGTCTTCTTTCAGCCTTTCTCAAAATGCCTAGTCCATTAAGGCTGTCCTTACAGCACTGCTGCTGTTGAACTGTTGTTTGCATCAGGACAAATCGTTCAGTGTGCTGAGCTTGAGTTTGTTGGCTGCACACATGCTGGAGGGGGATTAGCATGTGGTTTTGTATTTGCACCTCCACTGTACCTCTTGCACCTCAAACCCTTTCCCAGGCTGACTAGCTGTCCTGGCAGGAGTGACTTGAACTGAGACACAGAGCCTACATAAATTAATTACTATGCCCTCTTCCTCAAGAAGGCAAGAAGGAATGCCTGACTCCTCCCATTTTTAAATCAATATATTTTGATCATTTTCAGGCTTAAGCCCTTTGTTTTGCTGTCCTGTGTCATTCCAAGACTTAATGTTCAGATAATTACTGGAGTGATTCAGTTCCAGAACAGTATGCTTAGCATGTTTTTCAGAACTAAAAATCATCACAGGATTCATAGTTAAAGGACAACATTGCAGCAAGTTACTAAATGAAGGACAAAATACTGCTTCTCTTCTGAGAAGTAGTGGGAACAGTTACTGTTCATACATTCTGTGGGACTCCACACTGGTTGATAAATTCATTGCAGGTATGGGGCAAAGGGTCTGTGGGTATCTGAGGTCTGTTAATTCTTAACTACATCTTACGACTGTTTAGTAAAAGGTACACTCCCATGCCATTTTAAAATATGTTTTAGCTGCTTGATACTTACAAGCTGGTTTCACAATTCCCTTATGAAGAGGGATCTGGTTCTCAGTATTTGTTCAGGGAAAAAAAAGAACATTTTGGGGAATTATTTCCCTGAAAAGTTGTTTTCTGAACTGAAAAGATTGTGGTTTCAGCAAAATATATGCATGTGACTGAGCACTGGAATTCCTTAAAGTCTTGAGTCCTGATATTTACTGGACTTTTTTCCCTTATGCTTATATTAACAAAATCCCCAACACTTTAGTGGCTTCAGTGCTTGTATTATTACCTTATGAGCAAACCTCTTTGTGTAAGAGGTAACACCTCATTAGTGTCTCATGGTGGAGAATATCCATGGACATAAAATTTTTGTGTCTGCTTCTCAGCCAGCCACGAAGTCTTAAACAAAGTAGAGGTTCAGTATAAGACACTCCCAGGATGGGTCACAGACATATCAAATGCCAGGACGTTTGATGATCTGCCTGTGAATGCACAAAACTACGTTCGTTTTATAGAAACGGAGTTGGGTGTTCCTGGTGAGTAGAACAGATTTTCTTCTTCTTGTCTGGGTTATTCCTCCTCCATGAAACCTGTTTGGTATTTTGTATTAATGAAGACTCAAAATACTGAAAACTAGGTTCTAACTGCTTATTGTGATGTACCTGGTGCCACTGGTGATTATGGTATTACTACTTTTTATTTAGTTGTTGAACTCACAATTTTCAGAAGTTTTAATATACATTCCTTCTCTGGGTTACACTGTAGTTGTTGTTCAGTTAAGTTTTTTTTTCATAACTTGTTCAAGTGTCTTGTAGACTGATGATAATTGGGGTTTAGTTTTGCTATGATCATTAAGTCAGTGGTACTATGGATTATTAATTAGTATGATGAATTATATATGAAAGTATATATATATATGTATAAATATATATGAGTATGTATGAGAGTATATATTGAGAATTCAGTTATATATGAGAGTGTATATATATGTTCCTGACCTGCTAAATTTCTCCATGCTCCCTAATAAAGGTGATCCTGTGGTTTCATCCAAAGCTGGGAGTTAGGAGATATGCAAATTTTTACTTATCTGATAGTTTGTAACTATCCTTTATCTTATAATCTGTGAAAATGATTAATTTATTATGACAGTTTCAAGAATACCTGCTTTTTGAAGTTGTCAGTGTATTCTTTGAGAACAACAGACAAAGTTATCATTTCTTAGTGTGTGAATAGTATATGCTGTGTTTTTCTTCAAAATGTGGTGCTTAAGAAGATGAGTTTGTATCTTAAGATACACTCTTGCCTTGTATTACTTACAACAGAAGTTTGCTTTTTCTCTCCTGCAGTTAAATGGATTGGAGTAGGGAAATCCAGGGAATCAATGATCCAGCTGTTTTAAAGATTTCAGATGCATGGAAGAAAGCACACTCCTCAAAAGACTGCTCATTCTTAAATGCATTAGTAGCCCGCAAAGCAAAGATGTTGGAAAGATAGATTTTTGCATGGGAAGAAATGCTAGAGTTGATACCCCCAGATCAATTGCTACTCCTGAAAGAGACTCTTAACACGAATCTGTATCAATTCCTGTTCAACTGCAGTTACCAGGACACTTCTCATTGTTGTTCAAGGTGCCATCAGATTTTTTTTCTTTACCTACTATTTACTTCATAATGTAATTCCTGTTTGCAAGTCTAAGGTAGCATTGCTTTCATGACTGTTTGTCTTTGTTATCCTCTCTCTGCTTTTGGCGGTGTTACTTCCCTGAAATTTTAGACAGTAAAAATAATGCAGTTTTGCACAAATAGTTTTACATCCTCATTATTTGTATTCCTAAAGCTGTTGTATTCTTAATGACTGGTCTTGTGAGTGATTAAAGAGGGGGAGTCTGATTTTATAATGCTATAAATGCTGTCTAAATTATTGTGTGATCTCTTTTTTAAAAGAAGATGTGATGCCAAGTTGTTATGAATGTCCAGGTTTTTTTAGCTGTATAACACAGGAAACTTGCTCTTTGTAACTCACAGAGGATACTCAAGTGTTTACCAGGAAGTGTGCCCAGAAAGTTAGAAAACTGATATTGTAAAAAAGTTCATTTGAAATTATTAAAGAACCATTCTGATTTTGAGTTAAATGTTTTATAATGTTACTCTTTCTTTTGCTGGCATTTTAAACTCTGTGCTTCTCCACTTCCAAGGCGCATATCTTAAACTCTTCTCCTAATTATATGAGGTTATATTTATATTTTGTGAGAAGTCTAACATTTTGATGCCCTTTTAAATTCCTTTCTTCAGAGTCAATTGAAGATCCATCTCTGGAGGATTGCCAAAGTGCAGACACTTCTGTATTTATAAGTTGAAGATGCTGTAGAAATAACATTTAATGTATTCCATGTATTTGCTTTGGGTGTGGGGTAAATAACAAGTGTTCACCTCAAGACATCTGACATATTTTGGATGGGAAATGTGGAAATGTTCCAGAAGTATTTAAATTTATAACCATTATTATCTATTCCAAAGAATCTGATTTCTTTTTGCAACAACCCAGTAATATATTTTCCCTTTGCAGATTACTGAGAATGTCTGTTTTTACACACTGTGCTGTGGTTTTCATGTGCTTCTTTTTAACTTCAAATAAAATTTACTTTGTTTCCTAACCCCAAGTTTGTATCAGGGTGGGGCAGCAGTTTTAGATTTAGTTTAGTAGATTTTGGCTGCATATAAGAATATGTGACTGAATATAAGGAAATTCTAATGCAAAATAAAAGATACGAGGCCTTTTTGTTTGTCTTGAGTTACCACATGTTACCTGAAATGGAATAATTTGTCGGACTGTGCTGCTGCTGAGGTGGTTAGCACAATTTTTATATTCTAAATTGACACAATATAAAATTGCTTGTTGTAAGAGGAGAGACAGGAGGTTTGAAGGATAAAACTACTGGTTTTTAAGGAGCGTTTTTTGTTGAATTTCTTGCATATGACAGAGCAGTTACTGAGGTCTGTATTTTACTTGCATAATGTGAGGAAAGAGTTGGATATCACAGAATGCTGGAAAATAGGCAAATACAGTGAGAAACCTTTGTATCAGCATTGCATGTAAAGATCATTCTCGTCAGCATTAAAAAGCAAGCTGATCTTGCTTTTAATTTTTTTTTTTTCCTGGAGAAGATGAAGCTCTAGTTTTGCTGTCAGTCTTGCAGTCCAGGAGAGAGCCATACCATCCCTTCGTAGCTAAAGGACATCTTGACTTGAAAATGTTTTCCTAGTTCCCAGATGGAGAGAAGGAGGGCTAGAACTGTGAAACGTAAATTCCAGTGTTTATTTAGAAGGAAAAAAAGTTACTCTTTTCTAGGCAATAGAGGGAATTGATGTTGCAATGTGAACAATAGGTAATAATTACTAAGTATTCTTGTTCCCTTATAGCTGTAGGAGGCACCAAGGTGATTTGTGCTGTCAGTGAAGCTACCAGCCAAAGACTGTGGGCCTAGCTGGTTCAAGAAGCGAATAAATAAATAAATGAGGGCATGTTTCCTGCTACAGTCAGTGAATAAATAAAACACATCCATGGAGCTGTGTTTCACTTATGCCAAGCAGAGACCTTCAAGGTTTCAGTTTTTTCACTGTTGTAACCCCACTGTACAAACTACCATTGCTTTTCAGTGGAGGAATTCATATTCCCAGATGCAGCAGTATTTCTGAGCAATACAGCAGTAGTCAAAAATGATGCAAAGTATTTGTGCAGTATTTTGAAAGAAACAAAACAGAATTGCCTTGGATGCAATATTGATTTTTATTCTTTTGCATCTTTTAAATTCAGCTGAAGATTTTTCTTTGAGTCTTCCATTCAAGGGCAGGCCTGGAAAGCTGAGAACATTCTCCTACCAATACTTGTCCAGGATCTATGTGGTCTAGGATCTGTTGGTGTGTATTTACTCCCATGACCTGGAACAAAGAATTTCTCAGTTTCAGGTGGTTAAACTTGGCATCTGTAAAGTATTTTATGTTGTCCCTGCATGCTAGTTTTGCCTAAGTTTTTCTGGTTGAATTCTTAGACTGGTGCACACTTTCCTTGTGTCAAAGAATGGTTACACCCTACCAAATTTTCCCCTCCTCCAGTGCTACCTTTTCTCCCCGTTATTTCACTTGTACAGATGGAGAAATAGATGGGATGTTATCACCAAACTGAGTGTGGTGGGAACAAATACTGTAAATTACAGGGATTTTTTTCAAACTTCATGTTCTCAAGAAGGAAGAAGAGAACAGCAGCCTAATACTTTACTTTCAGCTCTGTGTCCAGTAGGGGCAAAGGTAAATGGCTTTGAAGACATACATATTTTTTAGCTCTAGATAAAATTCTGTGTTCTGCCTCCCCACTGTTTCATTAGTCAAGAAAGGAATCGAACTCATTCTCAAAGGAATTGCCCCACTTATTGGCAAAAGGCTTTTTGTTGTCTGTCACAGGCTAGTAGTAAGCTGTGGTAAAAAGAAAAACCTTCATACTTTGACAGCATCTATTTCTGGGGCTCTTTCTCTGTGCTTTCTCTCTGAAGGCTCTTCATTCGCTGCCATGTAAGGGGAGAGGATGGCAGCATAGGATGGTAGTTGAAATTGATTCTCCTCCAAGTGTCCCCTCCTGCTAATGGGATGTTTACAGGAGGCACAGATACCTGTTAGACCAGACAAGGCTGATGACAGACAAGGTATTTTGATCTCACTCTGTTCTTGCTGCCACTGAAATATTTATGAGGCTCAATCTCCCAGGCTTGTGCTGTACTGCAGCATTAATAGCCCTTATGTCCCTACAGATTAGTGAGCCTCCTTTACTAACTAAATAAGGGAAAGTGAGGGATACTTCTGCTGCTTAGCCTTTCCATTTGTGTTCCACATGTAATTGGATTTTGACATGCAGCTAACGGACAAAAGCCTCAGATGAAGGGGCAGATGTGATGTTGATGTCATGGTGCTTTCGTCTACCATCACCCTGGAAATCTGCTTTCTGATAAAAGATGATAGCTCCTTTTGCTGTCACAGCCAGCTCTCTTACTGAAACATAATCAAAGGTGTGACTGGTTTAGAAAAAGTAAAGGGCAAAATAGCTGGGAAGGAAAGACAATGCAATCAGGTGAGTTTTTTTCTCCTGCCCATACTGTTAGTAGTGTCTGAAACAGTGAAACTTAAAAAACCTGGTGGTACAGTAATCAACACACTTACTTTTGGTGTTTGGCAGCTTTACACACTGAAGGTAAGGTATAGACTGCCATGCATGCCTGTGTACACACAGAGGATGTATTATTGACTTAAAATTTTACACCATTTTTTGTTGATCAGAGTGTAACAACTCATTTGATGTGACATTTTTAAAATACCTTGCAATATACACATTCAAATATCTTCTATTCAGCTTCAGACAGAAAACACTGTGTTAAATCCCAGCGTCCTTCCCTGCCACTTTGGAACCACTAGTCAACAATGTCAAAGCAATTTTCTTATACTCCACTAGATTTTTTCACTGATTAATCTATTTGTGCGTGCATCCAGGTACTTTTTAGCTGTTTTGATGAATACTGCTGAAATTATCAATAGTGTATTTGAGTACCTATTCTTAGATAACAATTGCCCAAGTACAGATGGTTTTCCTTGTCTTGTTCCCTGGTTGACAGTTATTGTCTGGTGGTTACAGAAGGTCTGGTTCTTACAGAAGGAACTGGGGTACCTGAGTGTTGGTAGTTGGCTCTTTTTTCCAAAACATGAAATGGCTATTCACTTTTTTTCCCTGCATGCAACTTAGGACTAGCTTGTTAATAGTGAAGCACGCCTCCCTAGTTCATCTTCTGTGTCACTCTGACAGGAAAACCAGCATGGATCACTCAGTTGTATTGAGAAAAGAGCAAGTCAATTGTTGCTTTGAATGAAGCGTGATTGTACCAGTCACTGGTGATCTTTTCCTGAGAGCCGAGTTGTCAGAGTCAGGATGGAAGAGCTTTTCAGCCTTGTAGTTTACTACAGAGCCAGTTGCAGTTTACCAAAAGGTCTGGGCAAAAAGCATAAATCATTCTCTAATCTCATGCTGACATATGGTATGTAAATACCATGATCCACCCAAAGGGTGGCCAGAATTATAAATGTACTCTCTAATCTCCTGCTGAAATGAGCACTCAGTATAATGCAGCTGTAATCTAATAGATATTAACAGCCTGAGAATGTACAGTAAGACCTTAATAATTCAGTATTGTTCAATTGGCTCCATCTGACTTGTAATTAGCCTGATAAGGGTTGTGCCTTCTGCAGTCAAGCAACTGACTGCATTATCAGTTCAGTATCAAAAGAATTTTCAAAGCCTTGGCTACCCAATATAAATGGCCTACAACATTTTATTTCTTTTTTTCTCATCAAACAATTAGAAGTCAATGTGCAATACAACAAATTTTCATAGGGGAGAAGAAAAATCCTGATTTTTTTACAGCAATTTCCATTCTGGATTCTCAAATATATGATAAATTCAGGCCATTCACCACTCCTGGTACAGCCAAAAACTTTTGAATGTAGCTTTGGTTTCCTCTGCCTGGGTTCTCCTGTTCCTTTTGTAGATCAAAGTAATAAAAAACAAACTAGAAGTTGTTGCAATGTTGACCACAATAGGCATAAAAGGGGGAAGGCTTATTCCATGGGTCTCATGGGTTTACTTTGATGCACAAACTCACCCTGGAGCTCCTCTGGATGCATGTGACTTGTGGAGCCATCCTAGCTGCCCGTGACAGAAACCAGATATCCTTTCCAGGATGAACAGCTGAGCTGATGAAACAAGCAAATAGAGGATAGCGAAGTGAAGGTACAAACAGCCGACTAGAGAGCAAGAAGCCCACTCAAGCTGTGGTGAAAGGTGATTTTTTTTTTTTTTTTAACAACAGTCATGGAAAAGAAATATTTTTGTCCCAGTACAGAATTTAAAAATGAATAAGGGGACGACATTGATAACAAGGCAAAATCTTGCCTCTGTTGAAGAAAATGTGAGTTTATGCAGATTAATGCATTTTTTTCATATAAGAAATCAAAGCTGGGCAGACTTTTTTGTTTTTTTTCCTCAAAAGAATACTGCTCTGAAGTACTAAGAATCTTCATTGGATTTTTTTAATGCAGCTGACAGCCTGATCTGTGCACATACTGTGTGCTCTGTGGTTTAGGAGGCTGGTGGTAAGACTGGGGCAGAATCTGCTAAACTCCCTTAGCTTTCGCAGAGTGTAACATGCCAGATTCCTACAAGCATTGGTGTAAAATATTTGGATGTTTTGTTTGTTTGTGCTTTTGTTCAGGAGGTGCTGCTGAGTCTAAAATAATTAGCTTATGTGGCTTGAATGTATTAATCTCCATTTTGATAGCAAAATTCACCATGGGATAGCATGCCTATTAGGAATCCCCCAGGAAGTAAAGAAGCAGTGTCTGCATGTAATAGTAAAGGTTCTACAAAAGGTTAAATTTTGCAGAGCTATGGGAGTTTCTAGAATGAGTTGGACAGTATTAGTGGCAGGTCTCCTGCAATAGAAACTACTGCAGGAACTAGTTGACTTACTTAAAGAGTGTTTTATTTCAGGACAAAAATGTGCTGTTCTGTGATTCAAGGCAAAATTTCTTCACAGACTGATTCATTATATCATGGTCTGATATGGTCTGCTTGTTTGTCACAATTAAGTAATAATTTATTCTACCTCCTGAGGAGTGAAATTTGGCTGCTGTGTGTAAAACACTGACTCACCAGTATTTGGAAAACAAAGTAGATGTTTTCTGTGTTTTGTTGCCCGTCAAAGTCAGTGAATTATGTTTTGGCTATTCCATGGCAGCTACTTCACTGGAGTGTGAATTAATATTGCAGCTCCAGGAGTTTGATGTTAAAATCGGTTCTCACCAGAGATCTTAAGTAGGAGTATTGTTTTGAATAGTATCATGACACAACCATCTTAGAAACTCCTTGAACATATCCACAGTTCATTTTTTTTTTCTGAAACTAAGACCACTGCATCTTCCACTTAGTTGCAGAGCACGATGTAAAAACTCCTTATCCAATCCAGTCTACAAAAGAATGTATTTTCATGCTTTAGATAATTTCAGTCAATCTTGGAAAATGTAGCTATACAACATACAAAAGTGACAACTCCAACACTCACACACAATATGAGCTGTTGAGAATCACTGTTATATTTACCAACATTTCCATATCCCTGTCAGCCAGTTCTGCACAACTGTTGTCCTCATCATAGTCAGCAGCACCAACAGAGATTCCTCTCCTCTCCCCAGCTCGTCCCCGGGGGTGATTCTTCTCCAGTTTTACCCTGGCGTGGCTTCAGCGGGAAGCATTCCTCATCCCTCATCTTTGGGAAGAGGGGGAGGTTGCATCTTCCTTCCTCCAGCTGGAGTCATGTATTCAGGTTGCCAGCCCAGCTACCTGAGAGGATGCCAGTAGTGACTGTGTCTACTATAGAATCTACAAGGTTTCTTCCAAACTTTGGGTTGCTTGCCTGTCTCCTCGTGTGCAATTCAAGGGCTCAGAATTTATCTTCCACCCTGGATATGCATCCAGAAATAGTTTTAAGATTGGCCATTAGAATGCTTGGGATACATCTTTCTCATGTAACTTTGCACATAGAACTTTAGTTACAAGTCTCAGGAGCTTTTCAAAGCTGCTGTATTAAAAATCCTCATCATGCTGTGAGCAAGAGTGGCTCCAATGTTAACAGACAGCCCCACTGGAAGAGAGGAACCTAAGGCAGAAGTTAAATACTTTGTGTAGGGACATGCAGGGAGCATGTGCACTCAAGGGGAAGCAGTCGGTCCAAATGCTACAGCCACACAATTAAAATTGCAGGACCATCTGTAATCTATTTGCTGTGCTAAATAACAATAAACCACTAAAAAATGGCCCAGTCTTGGTTTTGAACTTTAAAGAACTTAACATGCTGAATAGGAATTCTTTTTCCAGGATGAAGTCTCTACTGCTTTTGAGAACCAGGGAAGGCCACACCAGTAAAGTTTTTTCAGTAGGTGGTATTTCTGCTTACACACTGGGCAAAGACTGGGGCTGCAGCTTACCAGGTAAGGTGAGCCTACCTTTCCTGGTCCACGCAGTGAGGTTACAGGCTTAGAAAAATTATGCAGTGAAGATCAGGAAAGGCAAATCTTGCAGGTACAAACATGGATGCTGTCAGCTTGGGTTCCCTTTGCCTTGCTGAGCTGCTGGGAGCAAGACCCTCTGCCTGACTAGGCCTGGCTTTGTGATAGCTCCTCTTTTCCTTACTGCTTTTTGAGGGGCAGGGGGAGCAGCCTCACAGGTGTCAGCCTTGTGAGTGCATTTTGGGGTGCTGTTTGAGCCAGGTTACTACAACGCTGCACTTTACTGTATTCACAACAAAGTGGACTGGTGTCTTGGGGGACTAAGAGCTGGACAGGGGAGAGGATCTGTCAGCAAACCACTTGGAAACTTGTGCCCCTGCACACCTGAGCCACCATCCTGAGTGCTGCTGCACTTTGCTAAATTAGACTGTAGTACCTGCTGGTCCTCAGGTTGCATTCTCCTCAAGTTACTCCTAGATCTGAGTGTAGGAACACCTCCTAACTGATGAAGTTTAAAGAAAGGCAGAGGGTGAGAAAATAAAAAAAGATCTGACATGGGAGACAGCCCAGGGTTGGGTCTTAAAGGGTAAATATTTTTCTGATGTCTTACTGGACATACTCTGCAGGGCATCTTACTAGCTGTAGACAGAAAGTAAAGCTTTCTTTAACCTTTCTGGAATTAGAAGCATAGGTGTAATTTGAGTCTGGATTTTTTTATGCACCCTTCTGTCATACGAGCTATGACCTACATCTCAGCACTGGAATAAGGAGACCTCAGGAAACACAAGATGGGACAGGGAAGAAGAAAAAAGGAAAAGCAAAGTGTCTTTGCTTTCTCCTGAGACACAGAGTCCTGGAGGCAGAGAGACCATGAGGTTCTGGGATAGGAGGAGGATTTCTGCCTTTAGTGACAGAGACCTAACCTCTTACCCTGAGACATCATAGGCCTCTATGTTAATCTGCTCCAGTGTTTCACCCTTGGAAGGTTTCTCCTACCAGCCATTTAGATCTCTCCTCAGCAAGTTTAGGCTTTGCTGTTCTCTGGGCTGTTCGCTATGGATAGGGAGGACAGGTTATTGCCTTTTTTCCCTGCAGCACTCTTTTGAGTACTTGCTATGTCCCAGTTTTTTCCTCAGCCTAATCAATTCTCTGAGGCTCTGCTTGGAGGTCACTTTTAGAGATGTCCAAGGCAGCATGTTTGGTTTATTTTTTTCTGTCCCTGGGGAGTTGGGATCTGAAAATGGTCACAGTTTGTTCACTGATGTTTGCATGTGAGTGTAAGGTATGGATGACATCAAGTATCTTGTATCAGGAAATCTAATTATGGATTGTGGTATGATGTTTTCCAGCTTTTCAATGTCATAGCTTTGCTGATTCATATTCTAGTCCATTTTGCATTTGCTTTATTGATTTTTTTTTTTTTTTGCTTACACATAGAAACTTGCCCACAGCTGTAGTGCATTGAGGCCTGTTTTTCTCAGACCATTTCTCTAAATTTGTTAAAACCATTTGGAACTCTTACCCTGTTTTCTAATGTACTTTTAGCTCCTTTCAGCTTTGCATCACCTGCACATTTACTAAGGACGCTCTTTTTACCATTGCTGACTTCACTGATGAAAAATGTGAATTGTATGAAAACAGGACCCATTAATTGCTTGTCTGAAGGTGAATCACTTTCTAGGTGTGATTTGTTTGTTTGTTGCCTGACCAACTCTGCACCTACTCCAAAGCAGTTTCATCTAATCACATTCCTTTGTTGGCTTATGAAAACATCCTACAAGTCTGAATATGTCACCATTTAAGCTGATACCAACAGCTTTGCCAATGCTGTCAAAAAAATATCCCAATCTTTGCTTTGTGGCTGCTGAGCCTTGTGCCAAACCAGTTTGCTTTGCTTATCTAAAGGTGGTGCTTGCTGCTTCCCATGAGGGGGAAGGTTGGGCTTGCCTGTTGGATGAAGAATTGGGAGGCAAATAGGCAAATAAACAATATTTTCATTAATTTCTAGCCAATGATAGCTAATTACTAAGTCTAGGATGATCTTAGATAATTGGTCCTAGTTAGATTATTTTTTCCTTTTTGTGTGCAAGCACTCTGAACATACTTGTTCAGTCAACCACACTTCATTAATTAATATGGATGACAGCTCTGTGTACTGAATCACTAAACAGAAATTCCAAAAGGGACATACATCTCATGGGCACCAGGCAGCCTCCAGAGCAGGAAGGAAAGGGCTCTCTTCACATTGACTCCGGGCTCTGGCCATTCCTGCGGGAGCACAGTTCAGCTCTCATCCAGAAACAGGTGATGATGGGCAGATTCAGCCGTGGCATTTAGCAACCCTTCTGTCCTCCTGATATCTCCTTTCAGACAAAATCATACCAACGTGGTAATCCTGGTGCAGGTGGAGTCTTGTCCCTGCAAGAGCAGCGTGCCAGCTGTGGGGCGGCACAGTGTGTGAGACCAGGGACAGAGGGCTGGCTCTGGACTTGGCGAGGTAGGAGAACAATTCGCAAATTCAGCACAGTCAGTAAGGAAGGAAAATAGACACAGTAAATAAAGAAATAGGCAGAGGGGTTTTTTGTAGTCACTCTTGGGGGCAGAGTTGGAATTTAGAAGGTTGTGACAGTACTCGTAGTGACAGCCGTGGTCTGTGCCCAGCAGGAGGTGAGCGGGAGATTCCAGGAATCCAACTCATTTCCATTATCTTGTTCTTTCTTAAATAAAGAAAAAGAAAGGATTGAGAAAATTTGCCCAACCTGCCAACTTACCCGCCCTGCCCCTGAAGTTTCCCAGCACGGCGCTTGCCCTGGATGTCAGGCCCAGCATTTCCCTCCCCGCTGCCCCACGCAGGGGCAGTTCGCGGGCGGCTGCAGTCCCGGCAGAGCTGGGCCCCGCTGGCACCGGGGCCGGCGGACAAAGGGAGCCGCATCTGAGCCCCGCCGAGCCTGCGTCTGCCGGAAGAAACCTAACAATTCTTATTTACCAAATTGACAAAATCCTATCATTGCAATTAAGGGGATATGTAATTAACTGTGTCTTAATTACAGCAGCTGCCACTTCATCTGAATGCAGCAATTTGCGGAGAAACCGGGGGAGATGCTTTAAATTCGTGTGTGTAAACAGCGGGAGCGCAAACAGAGCGGCGTGCGCGGCTCCCGGGGCCGCGGTGCCTGTCGCGGGGCACGGGCGAAGGCCGAGGCTCCCCGGCTGCCGGCCCGCCTGGGCCTGGCGGCCTCTGGAAATCCCTCGGGGGGCAGAGAGCTCCAGGCAGTCCTGCCGCAGACCCGGGCTTGCACCTCGAGCTGCAGGGCTGGGCCCGGCACCGCAAACCCTCCGGAAGGCTTTGAGGAAGGCTTTGAAGAGCCTCTCCTGACTCCGGGCCTCTGTGGGAGCAGCAGCCCCCGGTGCCTGTGCTGGGTGAGTTTCTCTTGGTCTCTCTCGCCGTGCACCTTCCTGGCTTCATCGCTGTGGGCCGGCCCGAGCCCCTCTGCCAGCCTGTGCCCCCTCTGTCCCCTCGGGCTGCTCAGCCGGGCTGACCCCATCCAGTTCCCGCAGGCCTGAGTGATGTTTTCAAGGCCTCTGCAGCCTTTGCTCTGCAGCCTCCCGTGGCTTACATGGGTCAGTTCCTGGGAGCTGCTGGGGACTTCCCAGTGTGGCAGAGTTCTCCCTGCTGAGGTACCCAGAAGGTCAGGGTGTTTGTGGGCTCACTTGGGTCTCACAAAGCACTTGGGTTTTGCCACGTTTCCAGCCCACCTCAGTGGTTGCCAACTCCTGCTTCCTGCCTGTAACCAGAGCTTGGTGACTGGCTGTGCTGCTTAGGGTGGGGAGCTGTGACAGAGTGGATGTGGTTTTGGACGTGGTTTTCCATATGTGGAGATGCAGCATGGATTTCCCTGCACTTCCCAGGAAAGAGCCACAGGTGCTCAGGAGGTCGGAAGAGGGTGGTGCCCTGCTGGGATTGCTTCCCAGCTCTGCTCCCCAGATGTGACTGCTCCTGGGGATCAGGAGGAGAGGCCATGGTATCCCTCCATGCCTCAGTTTACTCCTGTCAGCACAGAGCACCTGTGTCTCAGGTATGGCTCACAAATACTGACCTAAGCCCTGAAGCATTAATTGCTGAGCTGGAGCTTGAAAAGAGCCTTCCTTGCACACCCCCTCTGCCACTGCTAATAAACAGATTGATGTGACAAAGGCTGAGGGCTGCGCCTGCTCAAGTTGGCAGACATCACTGGAGCTTCATAACTCAGCTGCATTGATTTGTCCTGTATATTCCACATGTGAAACACAGCTTCTCTCTGTGTGCTGTCAAGACAGCACAGGAAGGACATCCTGCTTGGTGCTAGCAACATCCCTCTGCTTTCCTGAGTGAAACCTAAACTCTTTCCTTAGTGTTTCAGTAATGGGCATCATCACAGAGACTGGATTATTAATACATGCATCAAGAATTTGAAAACACGGGATGACATCCTGTCACTGTTTAAATGAAGGCACAGCCTCCATGGCTGCTGCTGGTGTAACCAGGATTTCACTGGCTGGTGCTACTCAGCTGTCACAAACTCTCTTCACATCGCTCTGGGGGCCTCTGCGTTGCAGTCAATGGCACTTGGAGAAAAACACAGTTAAACTTGTTAAAACTTGTCCATGTTAATCTCTTAAAAAGCCCTCAGTCATTTTAGATTTCCATGCTGAATCAGACTTCATGGAAACCTACTAATGTTTCTCTTTCTGTCTTCTATGGGGTGGAGCACGCACACGGTGTTTTTGATACCAGTTACATTTGCATGGATACGCCACCTTTGTTTCATCAACCTTCATGTTTTGCTGCCCACCTTTGGAAAGGTAAAAGGATATTCTCACTCAGTTATTTCCTTGGGACTTGTCTGTGGTTGTGACTTGGGTACAGCCTTGGCAGGAGAACTTAAAAAAACAGGAGAAAACAAAGCAACCTTTCAATTTTTTTTTTAACAAAGGTGGAGTGCCCAGGCAGGAGTGATGTAATTTGCACAGCTGTAGACAACTTCAGCTTTCACTGATGTATTTTGTGGGCTCCAGTATGGGTGCCAGCAGTCTGGCTTTTGGTAGCAGGATTTGGAAATGTCACCCAAAGGTTCCATTGTCATCCAAGTGACCTTAGCAATGATCACAAAAATAATGCAGAAAACCAGACACCAGAAAAATATCTTTTCTCCATGTTCCCTGTTTGAAAGGTGCATGGTTTCATCCCACCCTGCTAACACTACCACCTTCATTAGATGCATAAAAACTGTCAGCACAGGCACCTACTGAAGGCTTCTCTCGAGCTTGCCAGAGGCTGAGTGAATTATGTTCACTCTCCCATGTGTAAACCTGGAGAGACAAACTTGTGGCTGGTCACACTTAGGCACTTCATATTCGAGCACCAGTCACGCAGTTGAAAATCCTTTTTTTTAACATCAAGGTGTTTGTCAACAGTGAACGTCCCACACCCAGGAAGTGGCAACACTGGATCTGTGAAAGCCCTCTCTATTCCTGTCCCTGTTGTGTCAGTAGCTGAAATCCCTGGATTAGAGGGACTTGCTGGTTTTTGCTACTGCACCTGCCCCAACCCACACCATCTCTGCTCCCCAAAGGCTGGTCCCTCTCTGCAGGAGGCAGGCAGGGGCTGCTGGCTCTATCAAACCACAGAGTGTGAACAAAGGACTGTGAGGAACTGGAATGAGATCACCAAATCCATTTGATTTATTTGGGATTTGAGCCTAGGTCTTCTGGGTGAAAGTGAATGCATTAACCCACTGTGGGAGTTAATTCCTTGCCTAGTCATTATTCAGGCATCATTAAGGTATGCATTGTGCTGGAGGTCAAATCAGATTACTCTAAAGAATTTGGAATGGGAAAAATGCTGGTTTTTTTTCATCAGCCTAAGTGTTTGGTTATCTCAGTGTTTAGCAATTTATATTGTGCCTGTCACTGTGGCATGTCACTCTATAAACAGAGGGATGCTCCAAATCTCTTATTATTTTAATGGCATTAATGTTCTTCATCTGGGAAAAAAAAAATAATTTCCCTCTGGAAGATAACAAAGTGGTTTAACATAAACAGTGGCTCTGGGAAAACTGCTCTCCGAGGCTCACTCAGGCAGAACGTCCCAGAGCTGTGCAGTGGGACAGTCCCCCAGGCACACCTGGAGATGCTCCAGCTCCCCACTATTGCAGGAAGGGCGAAGGAGGGTGCCAGCCTGGCTCTGAGCCTCCCAGAGAGGAAGAGGAGCACACTGTGTGGCTCACAGCTCTCGTGCTCAAGCGTGGCTTTGGTGCAGAGCTCTCCTCGGGAGGTGTGAGGTGGGTGCCTCGCTCAGATCACACACTCTGGCACCGGGGAGGAGAAGCAGCACCCGGGCTGGAGCAGGAGTGCTCTTTTCTTGGCTATTCCTAAAGATACAGCTTGGATCTTTGATGCAGATATGCAATCCAGACATATGCTGCCCTTAGCCCAGAATGGAAAGATGCTGGGAGAGTAGCTCCATCAGTGAGGCAGGAGCAAAGGAAGGGTGCAAGAAGTCAGCTCCCAGCCCAGAGAAACCTGTCTGGCTTTCTGGCTGTGGCAGCAAGGGGAAAGGACCCAGGAACTGGGAGCAACTTGAAAACCAGGTTGAACTAGTCTGTTACTGTAAAATAAGATGATGGTCCCCTGGGACACACAGTGGCTGGGAAGGAAGTCTAAACATTGAGACTATTTTAGTGCTGAGAGACACAGGTCATAGTCTCGGTGTCTGGCACACTCCTGTGAGGAGGAGAGGAAGGATGAGAGCACCAGCTGGCTGTATTGGGGATGGCAGGCAAAGGATTCTTCTAAGGCTGAAAGAGGCTTCCATAAATTTGTATCTGCAGGGCTTTTATTTAACCTTGTTTCGTGTGGAAACAAGGCCAAGACAATAATCCTGCTAGCTCCCTCCAGAGGAATCCCAAACTTTCTGTCCATTTTGAGGAAGGTGATGTTCTCAAAGATGTTCAGTCCCTGCAGTTTGGTTCCTTTGTTGAATGGGTACCTGAGAAGAAAACAGACACCCAGACCTGCAGGACCTCAGGAGAAGCATTAGCAGGTGCCATGAAGGAAAGGAGATTTACAAGCCCTGAAGCAGCAGATATATGCCTTCTGCAGCACAGAATGGAGAAATTGCTAAAGGGAGCACATTAAACACAAGGTAACCCAGGAGCAGGACATGCAGTTGCAGATCCAACCTGCAGAATTTCATCTGCCCAGCAGCATTTATTTGTAACTAGTTTCAAACTGAATCTGAAATGCCCTTGAGTTTCTCCATCCAGTGACTGAAACATGTTTGTGTACTTTGAAATTGAGAGGATGGAGTTTAGGGGCCATGAGGACATGTCCTGAACTGCACTGAATGGCAGTGCCCAGTCAGCATGGGAGAGCAGGATGCAAAGGGGTGCAAACCTGAAAGTGGGGCTGAAAATCCTCTCCAGGCGCTTCCAGTCCTGCTGGCTATGAATCAGATACAGAGGTGAAACAGCGCATACCCAAAATGTCCAAAATATCTTGTTTCCTGGCCAGTAGCACTGGGAGAAGAGTTCATTAAATTCCAGATGAGGATTCAAGCCATGCAATTCGTGTTTCAACCTAGCATGAAGGCTTGTTCATTAAAGGAGGGATACAAATTGCTGCCTTTGTTTCTAAATATCCTGGTGCAGGCCTTGACTTTGCCCTGCAGCAAGAGGTCCTGGAAGCACAGAGTAAGATCAGCTTGCTAAGGAGGAAATTACTTGGTGCATGGAGTCCCAGTGGTGAAAAGCACTTTGTGCTGTGTCAGGGATGGTCCTTCTCTAGCATGCTTTTGGATTTCACCCAAGGCAGATCTGTGCCCTCATTGGGAACAAGATCCATCTACCATCTGTGTATTTCTGTACATTGAAACATGGGGGACAGTTTTAGTGTCAGCCATTCAGGTAGTGGGGCAACCTGGAAAAATGCCCCTATGGCTGCTTTTACCTTCTCCCCCATATATGAGGAACCTGGACCAGTTCCTCATTGCCTACACCTTTACTGACCTAGTGGCCTTATACCTCCAGCACAACACTTGCAGGACAATGGCTGGAGTCTCCAGACCTAGCAACTTCTTCCTTGTGGCATGTGATGGTATCTGGCCTTCCTTAGGTACTGGGACAGGAGGCTTGTGAGCCAAGGCCCCTCTTTGGGGCAGGACCCCGACACACAAATTCCTGCTGATCAGCACAGCTTTGTTCTTGCAGTAGCAAGGATTCATTTTACAAGATGAACTGGGATGACTGCACTGCTACATTGCTGGGCCTGCCTGCTCCAGTCTGGCAGCTTGGCAGGGGCCTGGATTTGGCAATAGTCAGCCTGTAGTGACTGCGGGAGGGTGGGAATGGGAGACAATGCCCCATCCTTCCATAGGGATGAGGCTGCCTGGGAGGGACCTAAATACACTTGATAGTGACTGGGTGGAGAAGTGGGTATGTGAAAGCAGAAGCCTGCTGGCAGTGTGTCCTGAACCACTGGACTGTTTTTTTTTCAGTGTTAAAGAAACGTTACAAAATCATTGCACTGGGGATGGGTAATGTAACCCTTGAGGGAGCCCATTTAACACCTTTTTGGATGACTGTGATGTTTACCTCTAATTCTGCAGTGGTAGCAGTATCCTCTGATATCTTTTAAAAGACAACTGGGGCAGAAGTGATGCTTATGCTGTGAAATAGGTCAAACGTGATGCGACACCTTATCTGTTTAGCTGCAAACCCCACCATTGCTCCTCAGCCTCTGTATTGATCATCTGGTGGGTTTAAAATGCTGCTGAAACCTCTGCCTGTCGCCTCATATCACTGCATCAAGGAGCAGGCACGGCCCTGTGTCCTTTCAGCTCAAAGGATCTAATTATTGTATCTCATTTCTGTAACCCAGGGAAAGAGAGAGGGCCATCTTAATGCACAGATGGCCTGCGATTTACGTCAGGAGCCCTGGGATTAGGGACTGTCCCAGCAGAGAAAGCTCACTGGCCTTTATTTTATTGAACTGTCTGCAAATGATGTGGACTCAGAATCCCGGCCACCTGTGGCCACTAAACATCCAGTGGTGTTTTTTACAGGACTAACAACCACATCCTGAGCACATTCAAGGTGGGAGGGGGGTGTGTGTGTGCTGGGTGGAAATACACTCCAGCTTCCTAAATCCTATTTCCTCACTACATTGCAAGAAACAGGCATTATCTCCCCCCCTGAATTTTCCAATAATGTTATTAAACTGTAGGAAATCAACCCATTTCTTCATGTTGTCCCAGAGCTGGGAATTTTTCCACAGTGAATTCAGAAGATCCAAATGTGTCATTCTGCTTTTGTGAAGTGCCTGGGAACAGCGCTTACCACCTTGAGAAGAAATCTTTAGTTCTGCAGGCATTTTAATGAGGTTGTAAAATGTCCTAAGTGTATGCTAAAGACCAAAAGATTAGCTAAAAAAAAATTAATGCACTTCTAGGTTTCACCTTAAATAATTTGATTCATATGAGAGACTAACACATCCATGTAGGAGCTGAGCTGCTGGGGGAGGAGGCTTGGTTCTGACAGCAGCAATGATGCAGCCCTGTCATGAGTAGGTGCTTTGTGGTACAGGGTGGAAATGGCTGGAAGAGATACCACACTCAGGCATGTTCTTCCCCTAATTGCCTGACTTTTATCAAGGAATAGACAAAACGAGCACTTAAAATTAGACTCTGAGAGCTCTTGCTTAAATGAAGAGACTGTCAATATTTGCAGAGCAATGCTTCGGCTCACCCAGACGGTATCTGAGTGCGTGGCACTTGAATGGCTGAATGCATGGAGCACTCTCTTCCCTTTCTCTATTTAATGAAACAACAAAACAGGGAGAGCCTGATTTTGCTTTTCAGGTTCATTGTGTTCATGATTTTTCCAGATTCTCACCAACTAGGTCTTAACTTCTGAGAAGCTACTTCAAACAGCAGACTCAACACAATGGTGCACACAGGACTAATACTATATGAAACACAAAACAAAAGGGGGGAAAAAGGACTCTTCCCCCCCCCCCCCAAATGCTGTAGGTTTCTGCTTCTCTAATCTCCTGTTTTCTCTGGATTGTCAGATGAAATACTCAGAGCAGACATTGACTGGTTCTGGAAGCAGAGCGGGAGAGCATTGCCTGAAGGCTGAATTGAATTGTAACACAGCGTGATCTTGCCAGGATGGCTAGGTAAAGCATCCCACACAACACCCTCATTTCTTGAACTTTTATCACTAAGAAATCATCATTTTGAAGCTGATGGGCATTTACATCCCAGGTGGCTGGCATCTCTTTGTGAATTTTTTATTTTACTTTGCTAGAATAGCAAAGGTATCTCTTTGTGAATTTTTTATTTTACTTTGCTAGAATATCAAGAGCCTGGTCTGGAGCAATTTCATGCTTCTCAGGTAGGGCCAGACTCTGTAGGATCTGATTGTTACAAGCTCAAAGCATCCACAATGAAGGCTTCTGCCCTCTCATCTTTGTGTGCTGAAAGCATTTCTCATCCATCCCTGACCTCTGATCTTCTTGTATCTCTGGCTTTTGCAGGCAGTCAGTTGTCCTCCCTTGCAGAACTTTCCCTGTCTCTGTCTCCCAGTGACATGGGGCTGATTCCCACAGCAGGGGACAGAAAGTCTTGTGTGTCTGCTTCCCTGCCCCAGTGCATCTGTCACCCTGCAGGGGCATTGCTGGGTCCCTGTGCTGGGGAGCAGCATGGGTGCTGTTCATGCAACAGCATTGCCCACCTCTTCCATCTAGACCTACATTTAATAAATGTCTTGTAAGCCTCTGAGTACTTTATAAAAAGAAGGCTGAATGTTTTTATCTTCCCTCTACAGCTCAGGTGCTTGCTAAAAGCCCCATCACATGAGGACCCAATTTTCAGTTTTCCTGAACTGATGTCCTGGCTATGGCACTATGATGCAGTCACCAGTTAGACCCCCATTTCCTCCACAGCAGGTCCCTGAAAGTGAGAAGATGTTCTCCATCCTGGGAGTACACGCTGACCTATCCCTGAGGTCAGGGCATACAATTCCAACCCTGATTTCCTGGAACAAACCATCCATATAAGCAGAAGTATCTGATAAATTTGGTCTGGCACAGGCTGTTCATTGCAAATCTTAATGCAAATAAGAAAAATGTCAGTGCTAAAAGAAAAAGAGTATTTAGGAAAAAAATCTTGCGCTGTTTTGTGGCATTTGTGCATAAAATAATGAGGCCAAATATATCACCATTGGATTTGAGCCAGATAAGTTCATAACGTCTAATCCAGCTGGTGGATCATGACTCCCTTCATTATTTAAAGCAATGCTGTGGGAAAAGACACACAGTAAAGCTAACAAGATGGTGCTTGAGCTGCCATATTCCTGGCAGCCGGACAAATGCAGCGTGCGTTTTCTCACACCAGCAGGGAGAGGAGAGGAAAACGTGGAGCTAACAAGGAGCCCAGCATTCCCTCACGACGCAGGCTGTGCCTCACCCACTGCTGTCTCCCGGCAGGCTGCCTCTGTTCATCTCCAGTGTTGGCATTTCCCTGCTCCTCCCTGACCATGCTGAGGTGCTGTGCTGCCCAGGCAGAGTGGTCCATGCAGCCCTCCAGCCTGTCCCCCCAATACCAGGAGATAGGTGCCAAGCATCTACCTTGCAATGCTTCCCCTGTGCCCACTGCTTGGCAGCTCAGGGATGGAGCCACGCTTGGTAACTTTGCATGGGTTGGCCCTTCAGTGACTTATTTTTTTTCCTCCTAATTCACCCAGTCTCCCATGCAAACTTTCTGGGTCATGTGTTGGTGTGGAGATCATGTCTTGGTTGCATTCTCTGGTCTGCAGTACCCTCAGCCATCTCCTCTCCTGGATTCCATGCCCCTCCTGCACTCGTCTCCTTGCCTGACCCTATCCTCCCAGACTGGCAGTTTTTGGCACTGCTGATTTGGGAATGGTCCATAGGCTCCACCACAGGCCTGTCCCTGCACGTGGTCCCTCTGCTTGTCCCCTGCTGATCCTGAGGGGCCACCCTGCAGGAGCTGGTGGGCATTGCCTCAGGGTGGCTGACAGGTCCCTGTCCCCAGAGAGCCTCCAGCAAGTGTCAGCCCCAGGAGGTGTCTGGCTGCCTTGTGTTTAGGATGATGCTTTTCAGGCCATGAGCACACTGGGACCAGCACAGCTTCCTCAGCAGGGAGGACACAAGGGCTGCGCATAACTAAGGATGCACTTGGCACAGAGGCAGCCACGTGTGTGTGTGTCTGCATCATTCTGTATAACTGTGGGAAGATTGATTGGGGTGCAATGGCATTGACATGCACAATTCTGCTTCTCCTCCTCCATACTTGGGTCTTTCAGTTCTTCTTTGCCTGTTTTAGAGGCAGCTTTCTTGTGGAAAAAAAATAAAAGGACACCTTTGCTTCATTGCTTATGATATATGGTTATGAGGGCAAAGCATTTTTTATTTTTCTGGATAAATTTTAAAACAGTGTCCCAGTCACAACATTTGTTTTCCTTTTGAGGTTCATTTTCCAGGAACATTGATTATTGTCTTGGAAAGCTCACTGGGCACCTCAGAGAGCATGGCACTTGTCACTGTGGTCCTTAAGTGATGCATCAACAGGACTGCCATGTATCTCTAGCATCTCCCAAATATATGAGAATATGCAGATATAAACAAAAGCTCGAGGCACAATGAAAAGTACAAAAATATGATTAAGGAACTTGCCTGCAAATCAATTTTCACCTGATTTTTTTCCTCTTCTGTCTCAATCTGACAAGCTCCTCTGTCATCCATTCAGGCTTCCAAGAAAAAAAGCAGGGCAAGGCAGACATTACCTTGTATGCTGGAAAACCAGACCCCTCTTTGTATTGTAGATGATTTTCCCAGTTCTCTTTCACATAAAAAAGGAATACAACATTGTTATGTGTTTGTACATCAGCATCTGAGTCCTGGTAGACTCAAACAAGAGGAGACACAGAGCAGGAATCAGAAATAGCTTTATTGTAGTGCTGGCTGTTTCAGCAGAGGAAGGACAAAAGAGGTAGAATAGCTCATAAACACCCAGAAATAGGTGTGGTGATTTCACAGTGCACTCAACACCTGCTTGGGCACAACTTCCTTGGAGGGCAGACATTGACTGCTTGCGGGCTGAGCTCAGGAGGCAATCATTTTGGGCAAAGAGAGTTTGGGCAAAGGGAACAGGGGCTGGGTCTGGGCTGTGGGAGAATGGAAGGGGCAGAGACACTGAGTGGCAGAGCCCAGAGGCTCAGGATGCTGAACAGCTGCCTGTGCACCAGCTCTGGCACTGCATTGCTGCTGGTTCTGCAGCTCTGCTGGATGTTTTGTGGAACCAGCTGGGGACTCTTGCCAGGCTGCTGCTTTCCTCAGGTTCCCAAATCTCAAGATGCACACACCTTGACGTCCCTCAAGACAACCACCAAACCCACTTGCTGCTTGTTCAGGAGCCATCCATGGATGTGTGGGTGCCCAAACACTGCTGCTGATCCTTGTACAAGGCAGGGAAACCTCCACAAAGAGCACCTGCACATTTGCCCCCCAGGTCTTGTTTAAAAGCCCTTTCCCAGAAAAAGGGTGAGCACAGCAAATGCCTGCTTGCTGAGCCAAGAAGCAGCCCCTCTCTGGGTGACACCCTCCCTTGCAGATGTCTGTGAGTGCCACTTCCCTCTCTGCTCCCAACCAGCATGAAAAACTGCCTCTGTCTTTCCTCATTACCTTGTCCTCCCTCCATCTCCTCATTTCTAGAGTGAAGAAATGCAATGCCTTTACCATTCCTGACAAGTGGTGGCTGCTCGCTGCTGAAGGCTCCATGGGAAGTGGTATCAGTTGTATCAGTGGTGTCAGCGGTATCATGCCAAGGCTGGCTGTGGCTGAGGTTTTGGAAAAGTGAGGTGCTTGTGCCTGCATGGTGGGTGATGAATGTGCCAGAGAGAGAGAATGGGATGGTCCCTACAGCATCACCTCTGCAATTCGTGTGCACAGTTTTACAAATGCAACGTTTCTATTCTTTAAGGCCACTTTTGGGTTTTCCTTGAAGGAAACCCATCAGGTTTTGCTCTTCTGCTGCTTTGCACATAGCCCTGTGGGCATGGGATGAGGCCAGGGAGGGGGATGCAGCAGGGAGCAGGGGCAGGGGCAGGCAAAGGGCCAGGGAAGCCCATGAGCACACATGAGATGTTATTGAACTGCAGAGGGAAAAAGCCAAGAGGCCTCCAAAGCTGCCCCCATACAAAAGTATATTTTATATTATGTACAATATTTATTTATAATATATATTTATTTGTACATACACATACAAAAGTATGTTTTGTAGCTTTTGGACACGAGCTGAATGTTAAAAAGTTTTGCAAAGTAACAGCAGCTGCCCAAACACCAACTCTCCGGCTGCCCCTGCAGAGAAAAGCACGGTCCGACACAAGCTCGGGAATCCCTGCGCCCTCCACGCCCCGGGAAAGAGCCGGGTGCGGGCTCTCCTTGCCCGAGGGGGGCTCTGGGAGAAAATAAGAGAACTCCTGGGCTCCCGATTGCCGGACCAGATCCCTCTGGAGCGCTGGGTGCTGCCGGGACATCCCCGGGGGACTGACACGGGCACCCAGCCACGCTTTTTGTTCGGTTTTATTTGTCCTTTCCCGTCCGAGGCCAGGGACCAGCTCGAGGGGGGACCCCGCAGCCCATCGCAGGGACGCGAGGGCTCTCCCCGCTCTCGGGGCCGGGCGGGGGTCGCAGCGCGGCGCGGGCGGAGCGGGCGCGGCCGCCAGGGGTCCCTCGCCGCTCACGGTTGCGGCGGCGGCGGCGGGACCGCGGCGGGCGGGAGCGGGCGGGGGCCGAGGGACGGCAGCCCCGGGGCCCCGCCGCCGCCTTCCCCGCCGCCCCCGGGGCAGAGGCTCCGCTCCGCCGCCCCGGGCAGCGCCCGCAGCCGCCGCGCCGAGGGCTCCGCTCGGAGCCTCCGCCGGAGCGGGGCAGCGGGCGTCGGGCGTCGGGAGCGGGGGTGAACGGGGCTCCCAAAGCAAGTCAGCACCCCGGGCATTAGCGAGTCTTCGTATTTTTATTTCTTGTTGTTTCCCGCCGTGTCGTGCCGGTGGTTCCGCCGGCGCGCCGTGCCGAGAGGGCACAGAACGGCGGCGGCGGTCCCGGGACGCGGGGCTGCCCCGGCTCCCGGCGGGCCCGGCCGCGCTCGGCCTTTGTTAGCGCCGAGCACGCCCTGCCCGCGCTGCCAGGGACTCGCAGCTCCCAAGGGAAAAAGAATTAAAGCCGTGGCCGGATCAAAAGGGGACTTCGCTGGGCGATTTTAGGGCTGCGACGAGACCAAACTATAAAACCCGACTGAGAACTGAACCACAATCGAAAGTGCTGGAGGTGGAATTTTTTTTTTCCTTCCCGCAGAGACTCTGGGTTTTGTTTCAGAAACTTCATAGGCGTAGGAGCTGGCTGCAAAGGTTGAACCAGATCTATTCCAAGTTTTATCTGCCTCACAAAAGTCATTTTGGCAGCCAAGGAACCGACAAGACCTGAATCCAAAACCAAGCAGAAGTTCCCTGTTAGAAACTTTAGAGCAGGAAAATGTCTAGCACTTCAAAACAATGTAGGCTTTCATGTGAAGCTCTTTGCAAACTTACAAAACAGTAAGAAGTTCTTGGATAAAACTCTGTTTATTTGCGCTGCGCACCAACAGCAAGTCCAGGTTCCTGTCCCCAAGGTGAAGGGCCTGCAAGAGCGTGCAAAAATTGGCTCTAAATGCATGGTTGTGTATGGCTCCAGCACAAAAAAGCTGTGACAAGCAACTGAATGAAGTAAATGCTTTTCCTACCAGAGTAGTGCAGCGAGTGCATCTGAGGCCATTCCTCTTCTCCTTCCTAGTTTGACATTTTCCTGGCCTCGTATGCTAATGGAAACCGTCCTAAACTAGCAGGTATCACCTGCCCCTGCAGGGAAGCAGCATCTCCCTCTCATAGTACTTGCCACAAGTGAAAATTTCTGGAAACAAGTGAGAAAGCTGAGTTAAAAGGCTTTATCTTGCACATGTAACACTGCTGCAGAATGCGACACAGACCGTGGAGAATCTGAGCCTGTTACAAAACTGCCATTCAGCACAGAGGCAAGTTTCTTGAGCATCTCAGTGTGTCCCCACATTGCCCTTCTGAGGTCCTCAACATGAGGTCTTCCTCCTGCCGAAGACCTCACAGATGGGGCAGCAATTGCTGCGGGAATAAACTGCAGCCAAGGAAAGTGGAATTAGGCATCGTGCAGCCAGGGCTCGTGTGTCACTGTTTCCCCTTGAAAAATTCACTCATTTTACTTGTGATTTGAATTGCAGCTGCAGTCTGAATTGCAGGACCCTCTGCGCTGTGCCATGCACAACTGCATAATTACAGGACGGCATGTTCTCCTCTTGATTGCGATCTGAGCAGGGTGCTTCCTCCCACCCCGCCAAAATGGCCCCCAGCCAGCGCCCATCAGCCTGCTGGGGGAGGGAAACCCGCTCTGCTGGGAGTGCAGGGCACACTTCGCAGGGAGACGAGCAGGAAGAAGCGCTCCCAGGTTGTGGAAAACGGGAGGGTATCACAGACAGCTGCAGAACCAAAAAGGCAGCTGGGTAATGCTGCAGAGCACAGGAGAGGAAGGGGTTGGCTCTGTGTTGACTGCTTGCAGCCTCCCAGACCGAGGGTGTGTGGGCGCCATCAGCAAGAAGACTCTGGCTGTGTTGGGACATCAGGACTTTGGGGGGGTGACACCTGGAAGCTATTAGGCTTCATACAAACAGGTCTCCAAGCTGCTCCAGGAAAACTGATCACTAAAAACAACATTAACCTTCAGCACACATACTCCATGACTGTCTCGACATGGCGGCTTTTAGAAGAACACTCTTGATCTTAACATCTTTTACCTGGGAATCAAAATATCCTAACACATGACCTCGTGGTGTATGGGATAGCAGGGGTTTTGTGCAAGCAGGGATCCCCCAGCTCTGTGTCTGAGCAAGTCACATTCCAGTGTTTTTTCTAATGATGCATTTACCTTCTTATGTGTGCCGGGTAAAGTGCACTGAGACATTTTAATCAGCATTGTCAGGAGATGTTTCTTGTCTTGGCTTCAGAAGCCTTGTCTGCATCCTGTTTCACTGTCCAACTCTTCCTGTCTAATAGTTGTTATGCTACAGAATTTAGATTTGAAAGCAGGAAAACTGCATGGACAGATGACCCCAAAACTTTCTGGAAGCATGTTCAAGGCAGACACGTAACTTCTTTAATTACTTTTTATATTTAAGTGCTTTCCTCCTCTGCTTTATTTCTGGGTTCACGTCAACAGAGCTTTCCTCTTTATCTACTTCAAACATGATGTCTCCTACCAGGGCTGCTATTTAATTATTTTCCTGTAATACGCATCTGGAAGCATTGAAGATTTTTCCCTCTGTATTACAGTGCACGTGATTTGTTTTCTTCCTATGCAGCTGGATCATGTTTTTTTATAGATGAAGATTTACTAAAGTGAGAATCTTTTCTCCAATTAAATACTCTCAGTTTAAGAAATCATTCTCATTTTACGTGGAAAGGGTGTGTCTTGAAGCCTATCCAGGCAATACGAGGTAATTGATCTTTCCTCCTTTGTGAGGTGTTTTTTTCTTCTCAAGTTGTTTATGTTTTATCAGGGAGAGAGCCCTGTGCAGTCAAAAGGTTATTCATAAATAATGAGCACACAGAAGTCTTTCCCTCAGCTGAAGGGAAAATGGAGAGAGAGCAAACCCACAGCTCCTCCTGAGGCCAGGTGTCACCATCAACATCTGCCCCAAAGTACCGGCACTCACGATGGATTTGCCCTTTCCAGGAAAGGTGCTCCTGGCCGTGGCAACTTCAGACACACGTGGGGTGATGCTCTGTCCACTGCAAAAGGCAGAGCTCAGTTTTAAGGCAAGAAATCCCTTTAGTACAGTCATCTGGGGAGATGTCACAAATTTCTGGGTGCTGGAGCCACTCTTTATAATTTGAAGATTTTCTTTGAGACCTCTGCCTGGACAGCATGTGCTGTAGAGGAAATGTCAACTCAATCATTCTTCAGTGAGGTGTTGTTGCATTTTTTTTTTCCTAAAGATACATTTAAAGGGCAACTCATTTGCATAAGATTTTCATATCCTTG
The DNA here is from genome assembly GCF_028769735.1 of Zonotrichia leucophrys gambelii. NCBI lineage: Eukaryota > Metazoa > Chordata > Aves > Passeriformes > Passerellidae > Zonotrichia > Zonotrichia leucophrys. The sequence continues at coordinate 73,932,540 of NC_088172.1, forward strand.
GTCTTAAAAAGGCTTAAGAAGCCAGGACTGTGATCTGAAATCTAATATTCTTACCTTTTGCAGTGGCAGAGGACAGGGGGAGTTGTCATTAAAAAATGATTTTGTTCTCTTTGTAAAGGAGCATCATATAAACTGTGAAAGATATGGTTAAAATAGTAAATAGTGTTACAGTTTTGGATTTTTATTGCTTTACCCCAGGCATTTACTGTGGGTTCTCTATGTGAAATGTGATGGAATTATTGTGAAGATGCATTGTTTAAATATTAAACATTAATGTTCTTCTTTTGATGGTGAAGCCAGTATTAAACCTGTTAATTTTTCATTAAAGCACCTAAAGCCAAATTTGTTTAAGCTCTCAGTTTGCTGTCATCTTCATAATAGAGAACACCAAGTAGAAGACACACAGATGTGAAAATAAATAGGAGTGAAATGTGGGAGCCAGCTCCAGGCTTCCTCACAAGGTGAAGGGGAGCTGGAGGGGAAGAGAGAAGCAGCAGGATGAGAAGGAAGAAGAAAAGCAGCTCAGGGAAGAGAGGATGAGGGAGGAAAACATAAGAATCTACAGAGCAAGAGCAAAAAGGTTTGTAAGTATGAAACACAGGGCACGGGAAAGGGCTGATCCATGGGAAGCAGCTCCCACTTGGCAAAGGGCATCAGGGGGTGCAGGGCTGGGGACAGGTCAGTGCTGGGGATGGCACGTGCCGCTGTGGGATGGGGCCTTTCTGAGCCCCAGCCAGCGCCCTCACAGCATTCCCAGCAGGAACTGGAGGCAGGGATCCTTCACGGCCGAGTTTGGCCCCAGGTGCTTTATTTGATCTCGGTGTGACGCGAGAAGTGTGAGCCAGCTCCTGCTCACCATTCCCAACATCAAGGGCTGCACCTGTAAAATTGCATCCAGATGGGAGCATGTGCCATCACTGTTGTTTTGTGATCGCCAGCAAGAAAAATAACTTGCAGGAGGTGTTTGTGTGCGATCCTTTTGAGCATAAATGATTTTAAGCTGTGGTTGGCGGGTATGGTAGTGGCTGGGCAGGGAGATGGAGTAGGAAGCGCTGGATGAGGCTGCATTTGCCAAGCAAGGAGAAGGATTTTACAGTAATTGAGATGTGAAATGCTGAGAGTCTTGACAAGAGTTTTAGCTGTACAGATGGGTAAGGAAGGCCATATCTCAGAGATGTTATGCAGAAAGAATCTGCAAGCAGCAGAGAGAGAGTTTGGATGTGAGCCCGGGGGAGGCACCCACAGGAGTCGCTGCCCAGGTGACTCTGGAGAGGCAGTGAGGGATGGAAGCATGAATGGAGGGAGACATGGAGGGGTGGGTGGGTGTCTGGGGGAAGGGATGGGGCTGTGCAGAGCTCTCAGGATCAGGGATCCATCTGCAAAAGGGTGAGGCAAAAGATGGGAAGCTGTGTTTTACCCTTGCTGTGTGCAAGCTGATTTCTGCTTGTCCACATAAAGATGAGACTTCAGATTTTCATCTGGGTAGGAGACAAGTCTCCAGCAATGCACTAGAAGTAGCAGAAAAAATATATTCATGGCTAACAAAGAACTAACACCTTCCCTTTCATCCAGCTATAAAGACCAAAAAGAAATATAATAATACTTAATATAAGCTATTTTATTAGAAATAATAGGGGAAGAAGGCCCATATTTAACTTTGGTTATTAGAATTTTTTTTTAAATACCACTTTTCTGTTGTTTTAACCAATCCAATTAACCCTGTTAGAAAAGTCCCGTCCTATTTAATGAGGATAATATTGACAAGGACTTACAGACATGCTATAGAATTACTGCAAAATCTGAGGTGCCCTGATACAAGAGAGGCCTAAACTGAGCTGCTGGCACACGAGCACTGAAGGAAGCAGGGAGATCAGGGATGCTGAGGCCATGGGATATGGTCCAGCCAACTCACAGGGCAGCAAGCAGCACAAGCAGTTCTGTATTCCATTGGATTGTGTATAGCAGCCCAAAAACTTTCATCACTGCTGCTGGTCATATTTTTCACCTGAATTATTTAAGCTCTTTTCTGCAAGGGCAGTCTCTGTGATTTCCTCTCCTTCACTCTGTCCTTCTCTTCCTCCTTGTTTTTCTTCCCTCTCTGCCTTACGTGACCAGCTCATTTGCAACGTTTCTGCTGCAATCCTGCCGAGATTCATTTTCACTTTTTTATTGAAAAATCAAAATCTTTGGAATTAAAAGCTCCCAATATTGAATTTTCAATACAGGTGAAAATTATGCTCTGCATGACAATGAGGAGAAGGATGTGCTGAGCTGGGAACACAATGACGTAGGAACCAGTGAGTTCATGTCTGACCCACACGAGACAACTGGGGCAAGTATTTAAAGAAAAGCAAGAAAGCAAAAGGCATTTGGGAAGTGCAGCAGTGAACATGGGGGAAGGAACTTTTCCATTCAGGGCAGGGGTGGTAGGAGGAGAAATTTTCCTGCCTTTCGATTGCAAAGCAAAAGCAGGAGCAGGATGCAGAATTTTTGGGTGGTGGATGAGTTTGTGGAAAAGCATTGGAGACTTGAGGATTCCCAGCAGGGGAGAAGCAGGTTCTTAAGTGCTGCTCTGGCTGCTTCCACCTGTCCATTCCAGGGACCTCGTGCCTGCAAATGCTTGGCTGTGCCCCAGGGTGGGGTGGGCGATGGGATGGGGGGTCATGGCAGGGACGGGTGAACCCCTCTCCTGCAGCAAATGCAGTGAGGAAGCTGAGGGTGTTTTCTTTGTGAAATCTTCCACTGAACTGATGCAGATCAGCAGCAACATCACCAGCTTCACTGGCACCCAGCATCCCTTTAATTGCCATCCAGCCTGGCTCCGAGAGGGGTTAAGCAAGGCCATGGTGACACTGCCAGTACACGCTGTGACTGCTTGCCTGGCTCGCACCAAGTTATCCACATCTTGCACTTTCCTGCAGTATCCTCCTTTCTCTGCTAGGCCCTTTGTAGTTGCCTGGGCCTGTGCCCAAGTGAGAGGTGCACATTCAGAGAGTGACCACCCTGGGAGAGACATGCCAAGAGAGAAGCCTTGTGCATGCCAGGTGGTGGTCAGAGACCCTCAATACAGTCACAAAAATCTTTTCCATCAAATGTCTAAGAGCACACTACTGCTTAAGCACTGCTTCATTTCCTCTATGTCTTTGAAGATGAGGAAAATCACGTAGGTCTCAGTTTCCAGTGAATGTGAGACTTCAAAATTAATTCAGAGCAATGGTCTGCTTCTCCCATGCTGCCTGCCCAGAGCCCTGAGCCTACAGCTGGCCCTTGCAAAGTCAGGGGAAGTTTTGCTGCTGGCATTGACTGTCTTGGGAATAAAGCAGGGCAAGGCAGGGAAAACAAAACACATGGTGAATCCCTGGAGTGCCTGAGCCATGCAAAGTGTTGGGTAGCTGCACCAGGGCCATATTATCTCTATGGGAAACCCTTGCTGACCTGGAAGGAGCCACCAGGAATGTTCCACGACACAGCCCCAGGCCCTGGAGCGAGCAGCCAGCACCACCTGGTCCCATTGGGCTCGGCACCCTCGGGTCACAGTAGCTGTGAGTCCTGCCCCGTGCAAGGAGACAACAGGAGGAAATCAATTTGGATGCAAAGCACTGTTATAAATATTCACTGTTGCTCCCTCCCTCCCACCGACCCCGTCTCCCCTCCAGCTGGCCCCAGGGAAAGAAACTGGCAGCAGCAGTGATAAGTGCTGCAGATGGATGGTGTGTCCTGGGCACAGCTGGACAGATCTGGCACCCAGTGTCAGTCTGGTGCCTGCCAGCTGCCCAGCAGCCCCCAGATCTTTGTGGCGGAGGGATTAAAGTGGAGAGGAGTCTCCCTCCTCACTTGGAGCAGCCTTGTTGGGGGAGTTGGTGCAAGGCAGCAAACCTTTCCCACCAGGATCCTCAGAGCCAGATTGCTCTGCCAGGGAGGGCAAGGAGAGTCCAAGGGCTGGACATGGTGGCTGCTGCCTTGCAGAGCAGGTGAGTGCTGGCAGCCCCACAGGCACTGCTGAGCTGGTGTGGCCACAGCTGACCATGACTGAGCCTCTGCAGGTCCTCTCCTGGAATGCCTGTGGTGGAGGTGGGCAGTCTGGACCCTGGAAGAGACCATCTCCTAAGTCAGATGAGGTGGCCCTGCTGCTCCCAGAGGAATCCTGCACTGGATGCCATCCTGAGAGATGGAGAAATGAATAATGGAAATAAAAGCTGGCAGTTGGTTAGGTACCAGATGATCATGACCTCATTTTTTTTGGTGCAAAAAGAAAAGTTAAAACCCAGTACTAATTAGGGACATTTGGTGCTTACATTGATAGAGATTATGGGCTGAATAGCCTGGCAGAGAAAACAAGAAATATGTTAATTGTTGTTGCTGAAAGATATTTTCTTAAATGTGCAAATCCCTAAACTCAAAGGATTGAGAGGTTATGCCCAACCCAATTAAAAAGGAACAAAACTGAAGTTATGTGTACATATTTCTAAAGAAATATGTTTGTGAGGGTTATGTGTGAAGTGTGCCTACATATGAATGTCTGCACACACACATAAATGAAGATGGGGACCAACTAATAAGGAGCAAGATGCTGTGGAGTCTTCCCTGGACACTGGATGTCAGCACGAGTGACCTTCAGGAATGGCCAACAAGAGAGATGGGTTGCATGGTTTCCTTCCCGCTTTAATCAGTCCCACACTGAACATGATGTGTCTGGGGATGTCGGTGTTTGTATACATGGACTTACATACATCAGCAGAAGAATGGGAAGTGGGTTGCAATGAATGTTGCCAAGAGGCAAGGAACAGCACAGAATTGGTAAAATAAAAAATAATGGATCAAAATGATACAAAGTTATAGTTAAAGACAATTAATGTGGGGGTTTTTTAAGCATATTAGTAGCACAGGCAATCTGAGTAACACTGTATCACTCAACAGGAATTATAAACTGTCAGTCAAACATTGTACAAAAAGGGCTTTGCAACCAGTAAATATTCCTTTTGTGCATTTGGGAATGAACATACGCGATATTTGCATCCCAAGAAGATGACCATGATGAGGATGTCTGATTTTCCAGCTCCATGTTGGCTCCATCTCTGCAGGGCTCCAGGGTGCTGCAGAGTTCCACAGGGTGATGAGGGCTTTGGCCAAAGACCTCCCTGGCAGCTGCTGCTGTGATCACACAGTCTCCAGGCCTGTTCACTGCAATGGCTTTCCACAAACGTGCACTCCCCATCCTGCTTCGTGTGTTTTGTCAGGCCAGGCTTGCAGAGTCCTGCTGGAGTCTGTGCTTTGGAGGGCTGTCCATCCTGCTCCCCTCTGCATCTTGCCTGGACAGAACCCACCAGAGCTTCCACAATGGGACAGATTTCCCCAGGCCAGCTGACCCAAAAGATGGTGAGGCTGCCCTCACCAACCTGGAGCTGGACATCATTTAGAGGCTGCCCTTTGAGAGCTGTTTTTACCATGAGTCATTGTATTTATTCATGGGACTCACAGTGCAGGGTTTTTCTCTGAAGTGCAACTTTTACAATAAAGAGTTACAACAGAGATTTCAATAGCTCCTGCTACAGACTCAACTTTAACCAACATCTGGGAGAATCTCTCAAGATGATTATTATCTGTTTTCTGCTTAAGACGATGCTCAATTGGCTTCCACTGACTCAGCAAGCAAAGGCATATTTTTCTGGACTGGTCTAATTTGAAATTTTCTTGGTTACTCGTTCTCTTTTTAAAGATGCTGTTGAAGATTTTTGATTTCTCATAAACCATTAATGGAAATTCTAAGGGAACTTTTAAGTTTAGTTAGCTGGCTTCTAACCATTAGATGAAATTAACTTGCTTTATCTGTGAACCCCCTGCACCTTCTGCAGGATGGCCATGCTCTCTTGACATCCTGCATACTGGATGATGGATAAAGGATCCAGCCTTTCAGCCTGGATACACAGGAAGATTCTGAGTCAAGCGCTTACACATTGTCTGTCCATCACTCTGCCCAGCCTGTGCTGTTCATTGTTATCCATTCCCATCACACCACCTCCTGCACTTGAGAAAGTTTGGAGATGTTTGGTACCTGATAGCCTGCAATTAAGGGTTCTGCCAGGCTGTGTAGTGATAGTGCTTTGCCCTTCCTGAAGGATGCAGACTGCCTTCCTTCAAAAGGACTGTGTGACTCATTCAAATAGCTTTTGTTTGTTTTTCTTTATGAAGCAAGTTCTTTTTAATTGCTAAGCCTTCCTTTCTGTCCCACTGCAAGCTGGACTAAGGCAAGTTACTACAGAGTTTAGCCTCAGAGGTGCTGTTCTGTTTAGTTCATAGATTTACTGCTGATTATCAAAGTGAAATAAGACAATAAAGCATCATTTTCTTGCCTTGCCTGGCCTCCCCAGAAAGCACAGGACAGACATGGGTAGTCCAGGAATACTGATTCCCACAGTAAATGCAGCCTGGGGACATTAGGCTGAGATCTCTGAAGTGACTGGGCAGAAACATGTGGGAAGGCTTTCCCAGTGCCATGGTAAGAGCAGCAAGGCTGGGGGGAGGCCCTGCAGGGGTGTTTGGGGCAGGGGTTCCCCCGCTGTCCTTGGCACCCCGTGGAGGGGAGCCCTCTCTGCTCTGTCTGGGGACAGGGTGAAAGTCAGCACGCTGCACCAGCACCTTGGCAGGCATTGAGGTGAATCTTGGGCCACATGTACAGGGTGCAGCATGGCTTCATTGCAGCACAGCTTCCCATTTTAGCAGGATACTTTGCCCTGAAAAAGCTGATCTGCTTGGCCTGGAATCTGGTCAGTAGAAAAGGCAATGCAAGCTCTCTATGGGGAGCTACCGTGGTGCCATAGTGGTATTTTTGGTGCTGAATATGCTAAAAGGCCAGCCTGACTTACCAGCTTCAAACACACATCTGCCCCTTTGAAGTGAGACTTGACAGATAAGCTGCTAAACTGACCTGGAGGCCTATGACTGGCAGCCAGCTTCTTTAGGCTATACAAGTCCAGTCTACTTTCATACAAGTTAGATTCTTCCACATCCTTTTCTTGAAGTGGGAAGTGTGGAGTTTCTCCCATGGGTTTTGGGACACCTCTTTGTGGTTCCTTCTCAGGGATTGAGAGAAAGAGGAAGAAGTACTCCACAAAGAGAAGTGTGGTGAGATACATCAACCTCAACTTAATGTTTCTCTTGCTAGATTTAATATAATTGCTTTAATTGCACTATACCATTTATGTTATACCACACTTGCCTAGCTTTTATTCTGTGTAGTAAATAATTCTAATTAAGATCTTCTATCTGTTCATTTGTCTTAATAAATGGCTCATCTTTTATAAATATATCTGATTTGCCACCATTAAAACTTGTTGGGAAAAGTTATAGAGTTTAAACTATTGACAGTCTCAGGCTAAAATCAGATCTAGCTGTCCCTAAGCTCCTCTCTCTGAGAAGGAGTTTAGAAAGCAAGGAGGTCCTCTTGGCTCCTTGTGATTCAGCAGCAGGGCTTCTTTAATTAAACTTTGTCTGAAGCTGCCACTTCACCTGTGACACCCATGGACTGTCTAAAACATTGGGACACATGCTAACAGGCAGGCCCATGGAGCATGGGTGTGACTTCTGTGGGGGCTCCTCCCCAGCTCCTGAAGCTGCTGTGATGTAGCCCAGATGTGGGTTGTCCCCACGCAGGGTTGGAGCTACCACAGCCCTGTGGCACCCATGGCAGGCCCTTTGCCTCCCTGTCTGGGGTGCCAGAAAGCCCGTGCTTTCCCACTCCATAGGCAAGACCCTGTTGTCCTTGCACAAAGCACAGGGCTCAGACCACTTTGCAGGAATAAGCAGAGGGCTCGGCAGGAGGGCCCAGTGCCTTGGACCCTGTTTTGCTCTTGAATGAGTTGGGGATGCAGTGGTGGGTTGTTGCATCCCTTCCCTCAGGAATTTCCTTGGGATGGCAGCCAAGGTGCGGGGACAGCATTTAGAACTTAGTTACTGCATTTACAAAATTCACACTTTGCTAAATGCAGTTCAATGCCAGTGTAGAATGGGGTTAAAAATGAAAACCTACACAATTACAGCAATTGCACAACCATGGTATTGGAGCCGCCATGGCTATGAAGGCTGAGCCCCAGGGAGGGCTGGCCTCAGCTGTGGCCTGCAGGCTGCAGGGTGCTCCCTCTGTGGGTGCCTGGGGGCTGTGGCCTCCCCTCACTCCTGCTCCTGCCCTGAATGAGAGATTTCATGGGCCCTGAGTGCTTCTGCTGAAGGGAAGGGACAACTGCTTCTTGTGCTTGAGCCAGGTGCAGGTGATGAAGGGGAGAGGGGTCCAAGTGCTGTGGGGCTACCTGGTAGTTCCGAGCTTCTAACCTGCTCTTGTTGGGAATGCTGGGATGACACCCTCACTGGCTGCATCCACTTTGTCACTGTCCACGGCTGGGCACACGTGTGTCTCCCATGAGCTCTCACCATGTAGGCAGGCTATTAGGGGAGAAACTGCAAACTATAAGGATGGCATGAAAACTTAGGCTCCACTGGGCCATCCTTGCTTTCCCTGGTGAGAGTGAGCACTGAGCTGCCCAGCTCTGGAGCCAGGGGCAAGTGGATTTCCTGCTTATTTGTAATGTCACTGCTATGTTGATAGTGGCAATTTGTTAGGGTTAATAAATAGGGCTTCTTCATGAAGCTTGCTGGGAAAGGGTTCTCTGCCCTCTCCCTCCCCGGCTCTGAGGGGTGTCCCTGCTGGATCTGGGAGAGGCAGATACTGGGGGATTAGCGCGCGCTGCAAGGGCTGCAGCCGGAGGGAAGGCTTGGCACCGCCGCCTGGATGAGAGCTCGCAACAATGGCGAGCTGCAGCCTGCCAAATCTCAACACAGCAGGCAAGGCTAGGCTCAGCTCTAGCTAAACGGGAGCCGTGTAGGACCCTCCATTTTGGAAGAGCGCTAGCAAGGTCTGGCACTTGGAATTCTTGGCATCCACAAGTGTCTTCGCTCTTTCTTATCCCCTCCTGTTCCCAGTAGATTTTGCATCCTTTACAATGGATAAATTATACATGCAGAGTTTACTCTCCTACCCGAGCTTCGAGAATACCCCAGTGCCAGCCAAGGGAGCTGGTGCATGGGGGAATAGCCAGGAATGTTTAAAATAGTCTGGCCATGTGACTTTGGGGATTGGAAAAGGAAAAAAAAAAAAAGAAAGAAAGAAAAAAAATCCTTTCCCCTAACACTTTAAATGCAAACCAACTTTTTTTTTTTCACGGGAGAGAGTCATGAACTGGTGATCTGTGCGCCAGTCACGAGCCAGCAGCTCTGGTTTCCCTCCTGGATGCAGAAGCGGCTGTCTGGGCCCTGGGGCGAGGCGCTCGGAGCCAGAGCCTGCACGGTGGGTGGCTGGATCCAACCTGGGCCGAGGTGGAGGCGGCTGCCATAGGGAGAGCGGGAAGGTGGCAGAGCCTTCCTGTCCCTCCCACTTTGGCTGGCGCTGAATGATTAAAACTAAGGGCGGGTGTACCTGCACTTGTACATACAGCTTGTTCTGTGTCAGCTCTTTGTCGGGAGAAAAACCAGCTGTGGAAAGGGACACTCAGGAGATATGGATCCCAGTTTGGACATGGAGCCATCTGGGAAAAGTGGGGTGCTCAGCCCCACATATGCCTCCCTGTTCAGCTGCCCACGCACACCCTGTTCTTCTGTCCCTGCGTCTCCCTGGCTGTGGTGGCACCCACTGCATCCATCTCCCTGTGTGTGGTCACAGGAACACCCCTGTACCCCCAGGGATAGTGACAGGGACAGTGTTCCCCAATATTTCGGCACTACCTCATGCCCAGGGTCGACTGCTGCTGCTCACCCCACTGCTGGGGGGCAGAGGGGCAGCAGCATTAATGAAGATTTTAATGATGGCTACTGGCTTGTACTACAGGCATCTGAGTCTCATTTGAATTCAGGCAACTTTAAGCTCTCTTGGCAGTATAAAAGGGCCTGAAAGTGGATTCCAGTCACATGTGCATTTGCTTTTAGACTCCAGTGCAGTGCCAGCGTGATGTAAAGGGGCCTCCATGAGCCGGAGAATCAGGCCCTGCATATTTTACACTCTTTTATAGCTTACTGTGACTCTGCTTATCTCTAACAGTTAAAAAACGAGTGCCAATGGTCTACACGCTGGATACGTATCATGCAAAACCAAATATAGCACGGCTCAAGAACACTCTTTGCATAATGTACATATGTATTTCATTTATTTTTGTAAAAATTCTGCTTAAGCATATGGAAGGGAAGGAGTGATAACACTGCCTAGAGGCAGATATAATGTGGTCAGGCAATGTGCAAGCTTCCTCACACAGCTCGAGGAATGTGCCTGAGTTTGAAGTTGTTACATGAGTCCTGGACAATTCCTTAGCGGCGAGAAGCAAGTAGGTCATACAGATGACTTTGTGACAGGGGTCTTCATTCACATCAGATGGCAGAGATCCTCCAAATGCACTTCACCTGGGGCTTATGTTTTCTAACCCAGAACTATGGATGTGCAAGACTCTGGCTGAAAATAACCATGTAGATCCATATTTAGGAGCCTGCATGCATGAATTTTTCTTCAAACTTTTGGCTTGCCACATCAACGCTGTCCTACCAGTAATTCTACAAACCCTCTGGCTTATATTGCATAGCACAACCACAAATGCCAGTTGCAAAAATTTAAAAAAAGAAAAGGTAAGCCATCAAGAGAAAAAAGAAATTCACCATATTTAATAAAATTTAAAGCTCCTTGTCCTTCCCTGGCAGGGACAGCCAGACAGGACTGACCCCAGTGTCAGGCCTGAGCGATGCTGGGCTCCTGCCAGTGCTCCAAACAGAAACTCTGCTTTGTTCATCCTAAAGGGCGCCTCTCTTCATGCTGCTTTTTCCTACTTTCCTTGTATGAAGACAAAATTACATTTTTAAAAATCAGAGTGGCTTCTGCTACAGATTGGGGTAAACCGCATGTCAGCTTTAACTTGGGCATTCATCATCTCTCAGCCACAGTGGGAGTCACTGGGGCCTGTTTGACACTGCATCACACGCACCAGCTCCTGGTATGTGAGGCCAAGCCAACCCTGAGCCTTCTGGGGCCCTTGGCCAAACCTGGTGGCCTTGCTGTGCTGAGGGGATCTCCCAGTCCTGCTGCAGCTCCCAGTAAGCAGGAAAGCTGGGAGCACTGAACTGGCCAGCATCTCACTTCCCCTTAATAGTCTCTCCTGGATTTACCCCTGACTTTTACAGGTGCAAATGAGAGGCAAATGAAATACTTTATCACTAGCTGATGTTTGCAGATCCAGCAGCGTGTGAGGTACTTGGAAGCTGCCATGCAGAAGGCAGCTGCCTGTACTGGGGTACCCAAAATTTAAAGGCTGATCTTCCAAAGAGCTTGCACCTTGGAAGGGAAAGATTCTCAGTCATAAGCTTGATTTCATGTTTAAGTTCATTTTGTTCAGGAAAACACCAAAGCATGTATTTATCTGTAAGTGGATAATTTAGTGTAATTCTGGATAATTTAGTGTAGCTCATCGAAAAGGGGTGCTTTGCTGAACAGGGGCTGTGAGAACACACTTAAGCTACACTGAAGTCAATGGGCTTCACTTCTGAGTATCATGACCTAGTGTCTGAAGCATTGGGATCAAGATCTAAAGGGCTTGATGGAGAAGGGACAGATGAAGAAATAGAGATTACAGTGACACCAATGTGGTTACTCATGGACACAAGCACAGTACATGCATTTTACCAATGGATTTATGTAGATTTTGGCTAACAGGCTTTGTTTTAGCAATTGGGGGATCCGTGGCCACGGTGTTTTCTTACTGGCTTGCAAACACTTTCTGCTGAGAGGCTGTTTTGCAGAAGAAATTATACTGGTCTGAGAGAGACAAGATTGGAGCAGAGGTGTTTTAACAGGACAAAGAGGTATCAGGGTATGGACATAACAGAGGCAGTAACATCCAAGAAGATACCTTTTTCTGTGTCATGCTCTGCCTTTCTACCCTGAGCCAAAGCTTAATCTAATTTTTTTAACTGGTATAAAGTGGTTTGCTTAATATAGTCTTATGCAGCTGTAACTGAGAATAAAATTAGATCTCGCCATGCTAATTGGGGCCCTGACCCAGAGGAGCAGTTAAACATACCCTTAGTGTGAAGCAGAAGAGCCACTCCACCTGAGTCAGTAAGGCTATGCCTAAGCTTGAGGTTAAGCATCGTTTCAAGTATTTGGAGCACACAGTTCACAAGAGTTGGTTTCCAACCTCCTCCCATTTCTGCCTGGATACCTCAAAGGTCCAAACATTTTCATCTTAAAATAGCGAGTGTTTCACAGGGAACTATTATCATTTTCCTACCTTCCTTGGAGGAAAATTGCCCTCCAAATTAAGGGGTGAATTTCATTTTAGGAGAACTGCAAGACTAGAGACAAAGGCATCTCTCCTTTACTGACCTTCATTTTGCTAGCAGTGGAGTTCCTGGTTGCTCCTTCAGTGGAGGAATTAGAAGGAGGTGTTTGTAGGAAAATCTGTGGTTCACTGGCTTGCAGACTGTAGAAGACAGGAGGACTAGGTCTTAATTTAAACTATTAATTGGAAGGAAGCAATAAAACATAAAAGATTTACTTGCCTACAAACCTCTGAAATGTCTTCTATTTTTAGAATTCTCTGCAAATGCTTTTCATGCAAATGTACACTCCCGTATACATACGTATGTATATCTCTGTTATGTAAATCAACTCTTGATTTCTTATTCACTGTGTTAAGGAGCTTCAAAAAGGCTTTGGCATTTCTTTTACTGTGATGTGATTTTTATTTTTAAAGAAATAGTTAAAGTTTAAAGAAACCTGCATACCATAAAGGTACTTTTAAAGCAGCCTGACTCTGATAGTTGTATTCAAGCTAAATATGATCTGGTTGTGCCAGTCCCCTGAAGTACTTTCCTAAATACTGTCAAACTTTTAACTGCTTGCTTAAAGCTGATGCTGAAGTATCTGGCTGAACTGAGCCTTATCCATTGATCCAGGTTGTTTGCTCAGCACCTGGAGAGCCAGGGACTTGAGGTGGGACAAAGTACAAGGAGATGGCTTAACCTCCCTGGCCTGCCAAAAAACCACATATCAGGCCCATGGAGCCATGGGAAGCCTTTACCTGCAATGCAGGGTCCCACTGAGTCTTGGGTCCTCCACCCACGTGTCCAGCGATGGCACTGGGCAGGCAGCTCTGGGTGTGTGTCTATTGGAATAAAACTTCTATTCTTTAAGTCATCATGAGTCTCCATCCTGCTGGCAGTGAGTCAGGAGATGACTACCATGGACCTCCTCAGTGCCACACCACCTTTTATAAAGTCATCAAAATCCAGAGGGAAGCCAAGAATTCCTGAGGCTGGATTGCATCGCAGTGTGCCCAGTAAGTAAAGATGTACATTACATGTATGCCTAAAATGGAAACACGAGCTGGTGCTTGCTTCAAAGGCAGCAGCCAGCAGATTCTCTCTGGAGCCCAAATGCTCATCCCAGCAGACAGCTCTACTGGCTGAGAACAAAGGTGAGGAGAGGCAGGCCCCAGCCTGCAGGTGCTGCAGAGCAGCAGCCAGATCTGCTGCAGGATATCTGCAAATAAAGTGGTTGTATCCCACCACATCTGTAAGATGATTAAAAGATTCTGCAATCAGAAAATATCTTGGCAAATATTTTTTTTTCCCTGTAAGTAGAAGGATGTTTCCTAGTAGCATCTTCTGCCTGTGCCCGCTGTCAGCTGCTTTGCGTGACTTCCCTTTTCACTTTAAGCTGTCTGTACCGAACACCAAAGGAAATGATGTGGGATTATTTTACACCCAAGTTGTATATCCCATAAAAAAGGGAGCACCCTGCTGTGGCAGGCAATGGCTTCCATACAGTGGCAATGCATAGAAAACAGACACCGACTTTGAAAAGTAAAACACTCCAGGGAGTCACTGCTCTCCCTGAGGAAATAACGTTTACAGTGCACCAGCTCCATTTGTTCCAGGGATGTTTCTAACCTGTTGTCTGGGTTTTAATGCAGTTCAGGCCGTCACATCACACCAAGTTATGAGATGTTCTTTAGTGAATAAGAACAATGGGCTCAAAGGATTGGGTTTTTTTGGTTGTAAATATTGTTTACTGATGAAGATTAATGAAGGAAGAGCCAGTGCAGAGCAATCAGGTAATGGAGGCAAAGCAGTGATGTCCCTTTGTCACCAATTACCCCTCTAGGGCAGGAGGACCAACTGCCCCTCAGTCTTGATTTCCACTGTGGTCTCAGTGCTGAGCTCCAGCCAGAGAGGTGAGACTGAGCAATTTCCATATTGCCTGCATTCCCTGAATATTCATTCCTCTTGCTCAAAAAGGAAAAGAAAAAAAATAAAGGAAAGAAGAAAGCAAGCCTCACATTTTCTGTGGCATCTCAAGCTGGGGGGAAAGGCCAAGATAAATGGATACTTTCAAGGTCATTAGCTTGTGGAGCTCACAGTTTGTATTGCCCTGCCAGAGCCTGGCTTGGAGAGGTTATAAATGCTTTTCGTCTGGAGCAGGGAGCTCATTGTTGGAGTTTGGATCCTCTGCTTGGCTGACAGTGAAAAATCCAAACTCTGGTGGAGCAGGGCCCCCCTGTCTGCCCAGGAGGTCTTTTGTCTATTCATCTATAGCAGAACACTCAGGGAATTAGATGTGAGTTTGAAGATACTGCAATGCCTCACCGCTATGGTTGCCACCACCAAAAATGTCGCTGGGCAGCTGACCTTCCTGGCAGCCCACCAAGAGAGGAACAAGGTCAAGTGCTGTTTGCTCTCCAAGAAAATTACATCGAAATGATGGCCAGTCTGCTCCAGCCTCACCAGCCAGCAGCCCCATGGTCTGTGGAGAAGAGACAGGGGAAGGGCCAGAGTCAGATAACAAGGGTGTGGGGCAAAGCACCATCTGCTGATTGCCTGTTTTGGGGGTACTCTGAGCCAAGGCAGTGATGTGCCTTTTGCAGCTGCAGCAAGCACAGCACTGCAGCAGCTGAGCCCACCTGCTGACATGCAGGTGTCTTCTCCTCGCTGCTGCTCCCAGGCCTGCCCAGAGTCATGGCTTTTGTTTGTCTGAGTGAATAACCCCTGCACCTGGCTCCCTTCTGTACTGCTCAGGGCCCCTGCGAGGTTTGGAGGGGCAGGGGCACAGCCACAGTGGCCATGAAACCCAGCCTCTGAGGGGGAACTGCTGTCATCCTGCCTGGCCATCTACATCCTTCCTGCCTTTTCCCATAGCTTTGCCCCCCAGCAGGAACCTGGTGCGGGGAGGGTGTGTGCAAGGGCAGATATCCTTCAATCCCACTGCCCTGCCTTGAAGGCTGCTGCATTATGCTATGTAATACTGGACTGCTTCCTTCAAAATCAGGTTTCTCCATTCTCCCAGGCATGGACTGGGTTTGCTCCATGGATCAAGCTTCCCCCAGCATCTCAGTCCCCGCAGCTTCCAGGGGACTCATAAATGGTGCAGATAAATTGTTGCTTGGGGTCAATGCCACCGACTGAAATGGCTAGAAAATTCCAGCTATTTGGTGCACAGTCAGGCCAGATGTTTTATAGCCTCTGGTGGAATATCAGTAGAAGTATTTCACAGTGCTAAAGGTCAAACATGGACTCTAAAATAAGCGGAGCCAGCATTTTTGATGGCTCTCCAATTAGAGGAATATTTATTGGCAGATAATATCTGCAGAACAAAAACTTCGCACTCAGAAACAAGAGAAGAGTTTTAGCAGTGGCCTCTGAAAGCCATCAGGCCTCCCAGACCTCATGTTGGCACAGGGATCTACAAGGATTTTGTTATCTTCTTCCAGGCCATGAAAGCCCCTGATACATGGAGTCAAGCCCTCTGCCTCGGCTGTGCACTGCTGAGGAGGCTCCCTTGGTGGCTAACCACAGGGATTTCTGTTCATCACTTCCAGGTCTTGACACTGAAGCAATGTTTGGCATCTCCATTGCTTCTCTTCCCTTGCCCCACCAAGCCCACAGGTCTGGCTTGCCTGCTACCTACACTGGTTGAGGAGCAGTGGGAGACATTTTTCCAAGCCCTTTCTTCTCGCGGCCTCCAAAAAAACTGCCTCAGCACAGAACAACTAAGATTTTTTCCTACTTAGCTGCAGCAGGATCTGCAGGACAGATGGACTGAGCTGAGATTTAAGTGCCAGGTGCAAGTCCATTTTCCTACTGAATTTGTGCCCAAGATAATATCCAGTGGAAGTTTTAGTTTATATAAAGATCCATCCCCAAGCATATATAAACTAGAATCTGAAATAATACTATTTGAAAGTAGGCAGGGCATGAATTAGCAGTGCTCTTTCAAAGATATTTCTGAAATGGCACACAGAAATACTGAGAGCAGATGTCAGATTGCTTTTGGAGGACAAAAATGGGTCAGACCTTATAGCAGAGTTTCTAACCACTGCGTAGTCTCTGTTGTCCTATATTTCTCAGGATGAGAGTGAGGAACACTAATGCTCCTGCTCCAGGTGTCCCAAACCGCTGGAACTGAGGCAGTGCTGGTATGTGTGAGAGGAAGGTCTGCCTTTCTGCCAGTCATCTTCAGAAAAATAAACTCTCTCCACATCTGAATCAGGCAAAAGCAGAATGGTCAGCCTAAATGTTGCTGTCCTAAGAATGAGAGTTTGGGGAGCAGACAGATCCCAGGAAGCATGGGATGAAGCCCAAGCAGCTGCAAGTGCTCTGGTTGTGGCGTTACCCTGCGGCCAGGGGCTGGAAGGAAAGGAGGAAGACTCATGAGACCTGTTCAGCACTGGGCATGGAGCACAGACCTGGCAGCTGGGGCAGGAGCCGTGCTGGGGCTGGAAACCAGGGACCAAGTGGCAGGTGTGCCTGCAGCCTGGGCAGGGCTGACCTTGGCTGAGGTGGAACGGATGGATAGCCATGAGGCACTGGCAGGACCTCCCTGACAGACAGACCAGCCTGAAACATGAGGCCTCTGGATGGGAGCCAAATCATTTGCCTTCACCTTGTCAGTGTCCTGGGATGACCTGGACACTGAACCACTTCAGGCTGACTTAGTGTCTGGAGAGCCTGTAGCTCCTGGGACAAACAGCTTACCATCGCCTTCACCTGTTTGGTTTTGTGAGCAGAAAGGCAGCAAACTTTTATGTGGTTTTGTTTTTTTAAAAGGTTTGCTGTTTTTTCAAGATGTGATTTCCTGTTATAGAAGGTCTTCCTGATGAATTGCCTTCAAGTCATCTGATGCTTGTTGGAAAGGGAGGCTTCCCTATGTAGCAGTGGTTAAAAGACAGAGTCATGTTCCCTGCGTACTGCCAAGGTCTGTATCGCTCTGTGCTGGCTGCCGGCAGCAGCAAGTTTGGCTGTAGCAGCAGGAGAGTTACAGGAGAGGGGAAAATGTAAGCACAGGTACATGTAATTATGTACCTGTGATTCCTGCTAGCAGGTGCCCAGGATAGCAGAAAGCAGGCAGTGCCACTTTAACTCTGCTGAAAACACCAGCAGAAGTCCCCCTGCCTCCCTACACAGCCCAGGCTTTGGCTTCAGTATTCCTGTCACAAAAGCAACTGGGACAGGAGGGCTGTGCTTCATTTCATGGCAGAAATCCCAGATCAGGTCTAAGAGAAAGGACACCCATTTCCCTGAGTGCCTGTAAAGCTGGGACAGGGCTGCGGGAATGGCCGGAGCTGGCAGGGCTCTGCCAGGCTCTGGGGTCACAGCCCCACGGCTCCCGGCAGCGTTGCAGACTAACAAGGACGAGCCTGAGGGACCAGCATCTCCAGAGCAACCAGGGGGACAATGGCAGGAACGCTCCCTGGCCCTCACCAAGTAGACTGTAAGTCAAAACAGGCTATCACACCCAAAATCATGTCACGGGATTTGTTAGTGCCAGGGGAAGGCTTACTGGGTTTCATCCTTTAGATATATGGACCTAAAATATCCTACCAGGATACCAGTCAGAAAAATGCCAAAAACCAGCCAAAATCTGACCAAGGCAGCCACTAATGCAAAGTAATTCAGCCATTCAAAACCATTTGTTTTTCACATCAGTCCTTGATTAATAGGCACTTAAGTTTTGTTTGTTTGTTTGTTTGTTTCTTCTGGGATTAGCTGTTTCGCTTTGAACGAACACAAGGCCCTCAAAAGATAAATGGAGGTGACATGCTGCAAATGTTCACCCAGCCCTTGCTTTTTTTTGAAAGGCTGAGATAACTTCTGACTCTCCCTCTGGGTTTCAGCCTGCCCAAGATGCGAAACAGGAACATGGTGGGTGCGCAAGGTGGCAACGGGTCGCAGCTGGGCTGGACTGCAGTGAGGGCATTGCCACACCTGGGCTGCAGTGAGGGCATTGCCATAGCTGGGCTTTGGAGACTCAGAATGGAGCAGGAGGAGATTTTGGGTTTTCCCCTTATCCTGAGACAACATCCCAGGGAGGTGACACCGGGTTCTGAGGGCTCTGGTGGAACAAAGGTTGGATGTTCTCCCCATCTCAGTGAGAGGAACAGAAATTAAACTTCATGAGCTTGAACAAAAGACTAATTTCTGTGAGGAGAGAGGGGAGGGACAGAGAGAGGAACTGCAGACAATTAGTACTCTACAGGCTCTCACAGAGTCATTAATGAGGGATAATATCCAATTAAGGAGGAGGATGGGAAATCTGGGGAATGCCTGTTTATATTCCTGTAAATTGCTCATGGCTCCTCCTTATTCCCCTCCCCAACTTTGATGATTGTCTAAACAGGAAAGAAATGTTCAAGTGAAATATAGTTCATGGAAATATTTGGAGCCCACAGGTAGGTGGCTTGCTGCCCAGATGTCCTGGGAGCGCGTCTCTGCTCACATGCTTCATCAGAGATGCACACATTGAAGTGTGTGCGAGAGGGAGCCTAAAAGGTTCTGGCAATGATTTAACTCAATTAAGTCTGTGGGAGGGTTCAGCTTCATATCATGAAGCAAACATAGGATGAGTAACTGATATAAAACTGAAAGGCACTTTACTTGTGTCTTTTGTCTTTAGGATGGCAGAAGAGGGATAATATTCCTCCACTGACAGGGTAAGGCTGGAGTTGGGCAGACTACTGTAAAGCACTACAGATTTTTTGTTGTTGTCAAAAAGGTCATCAACAGCAGAAATGCAGATTTCCTTCCAGCAGGAAGTATTTTTTTTAAAGCCCAGCTTTCTATCCATCTCAGCATTTCTTTAAATGGAACTGTTAGTACTGTTGATGTGACCTAAATCAGCAATGTCCTGCATAAGAAAGAGAAATAACTCACAGTCCTCAGTGCCTCAGAAACACTTGACTGGATTGACAGAGTGAGAGTCTGTTTCCAGAGAGTCTCCTATAAAAATAGCTGACAGTAGTTTTCACAAGTTTGAATTGTCTGGGTTTGGGGGGTTTTGTGGCGTCTTTGGGGGGTATGGGATTTTTCAATAATTTTATTTTTAAGGCAAACCCCCCCAAACATTAATTGTGCCAGCAGTGTTTTAGCACCTCCCTTAAAGGGATTCCCAAAGTAGTTTGGGGAGTAAAGCTTAATTTGTTTAAGTCTTTGCATGTGCTGAATAGGGTGAGAGCTGGAAGAACTCCTAAGACTTTTCCAGACCTTTAAAGCTTTTTGAAAACAAGTAAGTCGCTTGTCTGCTCAAGCTTTATGACTAAATTCTCTCCCCAAGGTTATTGCAAGGAACAGAGACCTTAACACGTCTGCATTTACAGATGGGTTCTGAACAGCATAAGCTTTGAAGAATGGGACATAGCTTGCTCTTGCTGTTGCTCCTTTTCTCCATAAATATATATTTACACACGATTATATATAAAATCCCTCTCAACCCCATTGTATGCAATCAGTGGCTATTGCATCAGCAAGTGTTACAGATCCCATTTTTCCCAGGGCAGGGAGGGCCCTTAGTGTGCACAAAGGCACAATGCAGGGAAGATTAATATCAGCTTCTGCTTTGCCATTCCAAGCCCCTGCTAACTGTAAATAATATTCTAGCAAAGATCTTGATGCATCATGATGTATTGTGTTGCAGTGATGATGCTGCTTGTTATGTCTTTAGCAGTGATTTATCATCCTCTGCAATGACACAAATCATGGATGGCTCATGACACTTCAGGATGTATGATCTCTTAGTGGTGGCAGTGATGAATCCTGTGCTTAGATCATAACATTTTGAAACCTGGGATGTGGAGCTGATCCTTTGCTTTTTACTTCTAGAAGCTACCTAAAGCAATGAAACCCTCTCTTTGTTAGCAATATGTCAAGTAATGCATCTCCCCTTTTCACAACATCTTGATGTGGTTAATTCTGGCTAAGGCTCCAAGGGTTATCAGACAACTCCAAATTACTCACTCTTTTTGCTTTTCCCCTACTACCTCCTAACCTTTAATGTCCTCCTCCTGCATTCTGGTCCCGGGGACATATTTTGAAATTCTGCTGCATGTATAATGAGTATAAAATGTTCCTCTAGGAGCTGGAGAAAGCTCAGATGTTTGGGTACAGTAGGCCCATTCCGACACAACAAGCCTACGCTCAAGCTGTGATCCCAACAGAGAAGAAAGCGTTTCAGGTCTGAGCTGCTCTCATCCAGTGAGCTACTGCCATATCAGCTCTGCTCCGAGGAAGTGGAAGTACTTGCTTTTATTTATTTTTATCCTGTGGCATCAAAACGCCCCTGGGTAACAGAGGACAGAGTGAGGAGGGGGAATGATGAAGGTTCTTACTCTTCACTGCTGGGTTCCTGCTCTGAGACAATGTGCATTTCTTTCAGGCAACATGTAGATTATTGTGAGAATACAGGTTTGCGGGTTGGTAAAATAGACATGAATGTCAAAGAAACAAAAAAAAAAACAAAAAAAAAAAAAAAAAAGGAAGAGAAGAAGGAAAAAAAAAAAAAAGAAAATTCCAAACAGATGACGGGAGGCCAAATGCTGCCCTTAGTGATGAGCACCTTAAGCACCTGACAAGCTGCTCTGGCTGTAGCAGAGGGGCCCTGCAGGCTGCTTTCACCTTGGACACAGCTGGAAACCTGGGGCCTGGGATCACTCCAGCAGCCAACACTCCCCGCTGGGCTCAGACTGAACTGAAGGGGCCCCTCCTGCCCTCGGCTCCTGTCGCTCTTCTCACCCCAGAAGCGACAAAGAAACCGGCACGCCACCCCAGGGAGAGCTTGGTCAGGCAGCTGGTCAGACAAAAAGCCGGGGCTGTAAGGCAGCGATGCTGTCCTGCAGTCAGAGAGGTGCTGGAGGCCCAAGCCCCCCGTTTCTGGAGGGGCTGACGGCTGCACAGTGGGGCTGTGTGCACTCCCGGCTCTCTGGTACCCGGGCAAGAGCTGGGGCATCTGCTGTGGGGGCTGCAGGAAACTCAGGCAGGGCGCCCTGTGGCCCTCGGCTTCACTCTCAAAGCCTGGAGGCTCCAAGATGGCTCGTCACCACTGGATGGAGCAAAAGAGGTGGGCGAAGACAGCCGAGGAAGCCTCCCGGGATGCTGGGCTGGCTGGCTGCCTGCCCTGGCCGCGGCCCCGGCTCGGCTTCCAGGGAAGCTGTTAATAACTCGGAGCCTGCTCTCCCCTCTGCTCGCGGGGCCGGGGCCCCCCGGGTGCCCCCCGCCGCTCGCTGCGCGGCCTGCTGGCTCGGCAGCCCCGCTCTGCCACAGCTGCTGCCGCCGGCCGCCAGCTCTCCAGGTGCTCCACCGGCTGGAGACACCCCTACGGCCAAGAAGGCCTCGGCGGAGGGACCAGCGCGGGCACCCGGCACGCTCGCCGTGCCCGAGCAGCAGACTGCCTCACGCAGGGCTGGAGAGCGGCTCCACAGCCGGCACCACGGCCCCGCAACTTCCCCCGGCCGCGGGAGCCGGGCACGGTGTGTTCCCTGAGCCCCGGGCACGGAGGTGTTCCCTGAGCCCCGGGCACGGTGTTGTTCCCTGAACCCCAGGCACGGTGCTGTTCCCTGAACCCCGGGCACGGTGCTGTTCCCTGAGCCCCGGGCACGACAGGTTCGTGCCGCGGTCGGGCACATGGAGGAGCGCAGAGGAGCTCGTCCTAAAGGCCACGTTCGACGGTAGCACCCGGAGAAAGATGATTCCCTATGGTTTCAGTGTAGTGCTGAAGTCTGGGGGGTGACTCCTGCTCTCCAGGTTGGAAGGGCAGGTGTTGCAGGCAGCAGCAGCACCCCGGGGAACCAAAGGTGAGGGAGTGGGAGCTGGGGACACCAGCCCAGAGCGAGGTCTGTGCAGAGGATTTCGGGGCTTCGCCACTCCATCTCTGCGGGACAAGAGCAACCTGATTGCTTCTTCAAAGCTGACACACCGTGTTGATATCAAATCTCAGAGAACTGATATTTTTTCCTTCCATCAAAGAAGTCGTAAGCCAGTCAATTATTGTAAGAACTCATTTCACAGGAGAACAGGGCCCTATTTAAGAAAGGAGCTGCTTTTTTTTTTTTTTTTTTTTTTTTTGGTAAAACTTAGCAAAACAAGAGCTGTAATTATCAGCCTGAGACAGCCAAGCATCATGGAAAATTTTACCTCAAATGGTGAATGTTCAGCCAAGTCGGAATATAACAAAGGAAGATTTTAGAATAGAAAATCTCGGGCAATGCTGCTTACAGTCTTCAGTACTCATTAGTGCCTGTGTTTTCTGTAATGCTGTAATTCATTCTATAATATCATACCACAATTATGATACTGCTTCAGTAGGCAGTGCTGTCCTCTAAGAAGAGAGTTGTACTCAGCATGAAGGAAATGTATCATAAGAGTTTTTAGGCCACATACACAGGTATAAAAACACACAGCAGCTTTTCAAACCAAAGCCTTCCTTATTACTAGTCTTAAATATTTATCTCGCTCCAGAAAAGGAAACATCTCCCAGTGGTGTGCAAAGGTGAGAGAAACCATTTGAGCTGCACCTTGTCATGGTAGCACATTTCTTCAGTTCCCAGTGTATAAACATGGATGGCAGTGAAATTTGTAACAGCTGGGATTCTACACATAAAATAAATTTAGCACATATAATGCTCTGTAAATATAAATATGTATTTGGAACTTAGATGCACCAAGAATAACCTTATATTGTTTAGTATGTAACACTTTACGATATATTTCTCACTATCTTGAATTCTTTGTTTACAATAATCATACTTCCATACCTCATATTTCACTGTGTTTTTAACTTAACCTGTTGAAAATGTGTAAGAAGGTTTGTGCATCTGTTGAATGTTTTTATTGAATGTGTTTTTTGAAAGTATGAATAATTGGATTTGATAAAGAATTAAAATTAGTTAGACTGAACCAAAACAGACAAGAATTAAAAAAAAAAATAAAAGTGATATGAATGAGGTAAAGAAAATGACACATCTTCCTAAGCTAAAACAATTACAATAAAAGGATTTCAATTAAAAATATTAATTAATAGTAAGGGATGTAAAAGATGGGAAGACAGAATGGGAGAGAAGCGAGCCAGTATCACAGCAGCCAGAACAGTTTTGTTAACGTGGAGGACTCATGTTTAATATCCAATATTTTCCCATGCCCAGAAAAGATGTGAAGCCACATCACAGCCCTGCTCAGACAACACCCTGATGTGGGAAATGTGAAACCCTACAGGTTTCATTGAAACTGAATCTCCTTGTCCTCAGTGACAGCTCTAACCACTGTGCTATTGAACGAAAGGCGATCCCTTGTCCTTGATTTTGTAGGAAGCCTCCTCTTTTTTTAACAGGTGCCTGAATCTTTTGACTATGCTAAACCAGCTAACAATGAAAATTATGGGACTAGTTTAACATGTTCTGATGCACTTCTTTCAGCTGAAAGTCTCTGGCAAAAATGACTTGAATTTGTAAATATGTTTGAGATGCCCTGAAACATAATTTGTGGAAGCACCTGCTATTTTCCAAAATATGATTTGATGATCACGATAAGAGTAATGATAACAGCTGTTATTGTTCAGGTAACTATGAGTATTTTTTATTTCTTCTTTTACATCACTTTTATACTGCTTCCTATTTCTTTACCTTCCTGCAGCATAATTTTTTACATATATTTTCTTATTTATTTTGTTTCCTCCTCTCCACTGGAATTTTTGATGGTGCCCTCATGGGCCTATATGTCCTCAGGTGCACAGGCACACAACTCATGACTTCTTTTTATATTGCCTGGGCCAAATCTCCTCCAGTTTTTCCTCAGGTGTGATGCCAATGAAATCAAGTTACATCAACAGACTTGTGCTACTAAAGAAAAAGCAGAGCCCTTATCACTTTGGTGCCTTGATATATCTTTTCTTTCATAATGTCTTTCTCAGCACATATCTTTATTTACAGTTTCCTTTATTATTTCTCTGCGCCTCATTTTACAATCCTGGCTTCTTTACATTCAGTAGCCATCATTGTGGTCTATCTGATCTAGACAGCTGTGCCGAGACAGGGGATTTTGGAATATTACTGTAAAAAACTGGAAGCTTTTTGCCACACTTGTATTCATTTTAGTGGTTATCACTGTAACAGTTAACAAAAGACACAAAGACATCCATACCCAAAACAGCATATGAAGATTTAATTTTTTTTTTAAATGGCACATACATTTAAATAGCTCCTACTTTTCCCATTTGGCAAGGCCATTGTTGTGGCTAATGTATGTATTTCTGAAAACAATGATACATTTCCAGTAGTATCTTCCACAATTTTTTTTCAATGAGCAATAAAGGAGGTTGAGGTGGGATGTGTTTTATCCCACCACATTATATCATTCCTCTTTTTCCTCTTTGTTGGATGGCAATCAGGAACCCTCATGCCAAGCTTGGGAAGCAACAGCATCTGGTTCCTTGGCAGATTCTGCAGGCGGTCTTGTTGCCAGCCTTTAAGCTGTGTCTGGGTCTGCTGCATGGTTTGGCTGCAGATGGGCTCTCTGGGTTGCCTTGTGCTTATGGGTGCCAGTTTTGGCTTACCTTTGATTCTGAGGACTTTACTCATTTTTATTCATTTGTGAATAAGGACCCATCCAAATGCTTCATGAAACCAATATCAGAGTGTACCAATATTTAAAATGAAAAGGGAAGGAGGCCGTTTCCCTTCCCCCTCCCCTCCCCAGGATGAAACATTATAATAGCATCTGCAAATGGATCTGGATCTATCAGTATTTCCATTATAAATCAGAGGCTTAGAGCTTAGCCATGAATATTCCTCCCAGAATGAAATGCAATGCGGCCACTTGTATCAAAACAACACTGAACGTTTTTTCAGACCATCTAGGCATTCCCACACTCACTTCCCCTTCTTTCCAGAGGGATAATTTTGAAGACACAACAGTCTTATATCAAGCATATGCCAAAAAACCTCTGTATGGACAAAAATACCCTGTATGGAAAAAACCCCGACTTCTTGTTGTTTCTGGGTGCTGAGGTTCAATGTTGTTTTGGAGCCACGTACAAGAACAGTAGCTAGGCCTGAAAGAAAAGCCTTGAAATCAGACTTGGTGGAAACTGAGGGAGCTTTGTCTGTGAACACAGCCCTCCTGCCTCGCTGACCCACAGATCCCCAAAGCCTGGGAGGGTGCAGTAGGAAAGTGATGCATCTGCCTCCTGTATTTGCTATCAGCACCTGCCGTGACCCTGTCTGGCCACCCTTTGGACTGGATTTGCGCACCCAAACACCCTCTTGGCAAGAGCTGCCTCTCCTGGAGAGTATGGGGGGATAGCAGGGTGTGGGGAGGCTGTGCTCCCTAATCGGAGGTGTAAGGCTGTTGTCAGGGGGGAGCCAAGTGCCTCTGCCCAGCTGGGGAGTGCAGATCCCGCTCAGCACAGATGGCCAGGGGGGCATGCCCAATTACCAAATAAATTAAGCCTTCAAAACATGATGTGACTCTTAGCATTTTGGAAGGAACCTTATTGGACCCCGGACTTCAGTGCCTGTACCTCCTCATGCAGAGCTGGACCTGCTGCTTTCAGTCATCTTGGGATGAGCGCATTTGGGGCAGCTTGATTCTCTCAGCAAGCCACAATTCCATGGAGCGAGGGGATATGCAGGGACCAGTATCCCACAGAAGTGGGTGGGATGGGGTTGGAGGGAGCAGGGGAGCTTGTTGGCACCCTATCAGAGTGTGCATACGGTGATACAGGTGACAGTGCCTGGGGAACAGAGCATTTCCCCGCATACAACGGGGCCCTTTCAGTGATGCCAGATACTGGGCAATGCTGGGTCACAGCTGTCCATGCTGATTCCCAACATGACCCTGTTTCCCTGCTGAGTGCTTCTAAGCAAGCTCTGAGCAGCCAGCCAGGCACTGGGGACAATGCACAGCAAAACCTCTCCTAATTACAACAGGATCCACAGGCAGAAGTTCCAGTACTGATAATGACAAAAGAAAATTAAAGTAAAAAAACCAGCAACACTTTTTCAAAAGGGTATTCCTATTTTTCTCTTTGCTATTCTCAATTTAAAGTGCACCAGTGCACAAAATTTTATGCCTATGAATATATGCTGAAGGAGTCATGTCAGTGACACATAGTGTTACACGAAATCCAGCTAAACGTAACACAAGATTCAAAGCAGCAGTGTTTCTGGTGTCCCTTGCTTCCATTTTTAAACCTGTCTTTTCTGTACTTAGGAAGAAGGATTCTTGCCTTTCCATGTTACTCTGCAGTCTACAGACAGTCTCTGCACATGATTTACAGCAGTCTTTCTTGTGAAGTCTCTTCCAAGACTCATCTTTTCACAATCCTTTGTAACAGTCTTATGTTCTTGCAGCCTTTCTTAAATGGATCAAGGCAGAATGTAAAAAAGTTAAATCACAACAAAATTGTTACAGATTCTCTTTTGCAGGTTATTTGAGGAAGGGAAGCGATTCACCTTTAAAATGAGTGATACTCCCAGTCTGGTGAAAGGCTTAAGCATCTGTGCAGTTCCAAATATGGGAGGAAGCTACCTGCATTTGATGAAATAACTTGCCTTTTAAATTAAAGTGCTTAATAAGTTTCAAATGTCAGGTCTCATTCTTACATGTAGGTCTTGCCCTTGTGTAAAGTTAATTTCTATTTTAGGCTGTTAAAAGCATAAATTACAGATCAAATAATAACCAAATAATCAGTTAGTCTCCTTAATGGGAACCTCTCCCCTCTTCTGCATGAGTAGTAATAGAATTCTTAAGGAAATCACCCACAAGCATTAAAAATACAAGCTAATATTATCTCCAAGACAGACTCCAACACAACCAAAGACAGAAGGTCCAAATAACAGAGCAGGTTAAGTGCTGAAAAACAGGACTGGTGAATATTTGCTTAAATGCTATTTGAATTCTCATTTCTTGTTGTGCTTTCTGGTTGTTTCCTTAAGGAAGTGAGCGTTGACTATTGTCGGAGTGGTTGGTTGCTCTTTGTAATGTTCTTATTGACATAAAACCCACAAATGTTTATGAGTTTGTGGTATTTCCTTGTTTACTGTTCTCTTTGACAAGTTTCACCTACCCAGAGAGCAACAGACAAGGTAGTGTGTGTTTTAGGTGATCAGCTCAATGAGGGGTGAGTAGCAAATAGGAGACTGTCAACCCAAACAGCTCATAAATAAGGCACAGCATGAAACTCATGAATCTAAACCATTGACAGCCAAAAGTAAAAATATACCAAAAACTTAATGAATATGCTCAATAGAGTTCCAGCTTGTCCATCAATCATACACCAACAAAAGTTCTACAACCATGGCAAATAATATTTCAACAATAGTATTACTATTGCTAGCTCTGCTGGGCCTTGCCTCTGTCTCACAGAGGGGGTCTGGCAGGCACGTCCTGCCCTGAGTTTAGAGCATATTAGAGATGCTCCACAGAGATGTGTGTCCACAGCCACCTTTCCCATCTCAGCTCTTTGCTATATAAGCAAACAAGTAGAGGATTCAGTTATTGCTGCTGGTGGCTTGCTGTGGATCCAGGCACAGCAGTTGAGCAAGGCATCTTTATTGCTGTCTCACTGTCCAGTTTCTAGTGGGCCAAAGAGCACAGTACAAAAGCTGTCATCCCACTTGGCTCTCATTGCTTTCATTTTTGGCACCAGTAGCTGAGGCCAAGGGCTGAATGAGCACAGGGGATGAATCCTGCTTTGAAAGCTTGCAGATCAGCACTGAGCCATGTTGGAAGAGCAACGTGAGATGCCTGCACACTTCTTTCTTGCATGTTCCTATTCTCTAGCTAACAAAGGAAATTGTGATCCTGTAGGGCTAAGAGGACTCCTCTAACATTCTGGCATTCTTGCTAATGGTGTGAGAAAGTGGCCAGGTATAAAAAATACACTCCAGGAACAGGAACTTCTGGAGATAATTGGTCTATCCCCTTGATTTCTTGTCCACAGACAGTTTTTTGTTTGGGAAGATTTGCAGAAAACCCATGTCAGGTATTTTATTCTTTCTTTAGTTTGGCTTGCAAGCCATGCTTCGCCATGCTTTGAAGACATCTATAGAGCATTTAAGCCCCTCCTTACATTTATAGCCTATCTTATTCATTTCCCTTCTGTAGCATTTCACCTGCAAACTTAAGGCTCTTGCCATTTGACAAGAAACATCCTCAACTCCTCACTGGGCAGAACGGATGCACACATGAGCAGCAGCTGCTCCTTTATGTGCCTGGAACAAGCAGAGCTTGGAAAGTGGGGAGAGCCGTGTAGCGCAGCCCGATGTATGCAGAACAGGGTATGTGCTGCACAGCAAGCCAGCCATGTACACGCTGGCCCTGCAAAATGGCAGAAGCCCTGCGTGCCTTCTACGCCTGCCCACTTCACTCTGCCCTCCAGCTAGGGCAAGGCAGCCCAGCATGTCAGGGCTCTGCTGTGCCCCTGGCCGTCCTGCCTGAGGAAGGGAGGGAGGGAGGCAGGGGACAAATCCTCTGCTCTGGCCCCGGTTCCTGAAGCAGAGGAGCCACCAGCCAAGAGCACAAGTAAAACAATTGAAGTAAATCTTAAGGTTTCACTAGTTTGTTTGGGTTTTTTGTTGTTTTCTTTTCCCCTTTTCTACTGTGTAAGCTGTCTCTTGTTTTTGTTTTTCACAGGTTTGGCAAGCATTTTGCTTTTGCAGCTCAAGCTTTGCCCAGTCACAGAACTGCATATAGGCTTTGCTTAGCTTTTGTCTTGCATATTAAACAAGAATTAGGAAATAAAAGAGATATTATTAGGGTTTGGACTTTCTGATTTTGGAGTCAATAGGAGCTTTGTTCTGCACTTCTGGCAGAGGAGAAGGGAGGGCAGACTGCCTCCTGTTAACATTGTAACCCAGGGAGTTTGCTCTTGAACCCCAAACCAGGTATGTGCCGCCCATCTGACCTCTTCCACAACCCTGCTTTCAGTCCCTGGCAAGAAAAACCTTTCTGTTAGGTCCTCAGAAGCAGGATAAGGTCCAGGATGTTTAAATCCTCAATACTTTCTGTTATTCCTGACAATACCCAATTCATTGGTCCAAGATTTGAATACACATCTTCCTCGCACCATTTCACAAAAGGCTTGGACCCCAAGAATAGAAGAAACCACTGCAATACAACAAGGACATATAAATATGAATGTCAAACTGCCCCGTCAATGAAATGCTTTAAAATGCAGGGAGTGCCATGGTGCAGTGGGCCACAGAAACACAATGAAATGATAATGAGGACAAACGGAGATGAAGACCACCCACCAGTAGTTTTATGACTGTGACTTGGAACGACAGTTCTCAGCGGGGCCATTGCCACTGGACGCCATTGTCATTTTTAGCACATGCTAAAGTAGCAATTGTGCACGGACGTTTCAACTGTTGCCTCTGACAAACAGCAGCCAGACTATTTATGAACAACCCCCAACCCCATTCTTGTGCGTTTGGCTGTGTCTGTAGGTAGGAGAGAGTGGAAGGCTGCTACTTTGTTCTGACAGGTTTTCCCATAGTCACTGTCTGCTACTCCTTGCATATGCTTAATTTTCTGAGGATTTATGCTGGCCCCTTCCTAGACAGCTCTCCAGCATTAATCTTCCTTACCCAAGCTCCTACCCCACTTACACTGTAGTCTCCTTCATGCTGTATTGTGTTTGCCCTCCTTTCCTAGAGAAAAAAACAACATTCAGAATTAGGGTATCAGAGCAAACTTTTCTAGGGCT
This sequence comes from Zonotrichia leucophrys gambelii, assembly GCF_028769735.1. Taxonomy (NCBI): domain Eukaryota; kingdom Metazoa; phylum Chordata; class Aves; order Passeriformes; family Passerellidae; genus Zonotrichia; species Zonotrichia leucophrys. Next base: position 73,962,595 of record NC_088172.1, read on the forward strand.
TGGTTGTGCACATAAGACAAAACTTGGGTTTTGGAGGAATGAAGAAGACAAGGGAAAGACAAGGCATGAGTCTGTTCCTGATATGTTTGTTCACCCTGCCAGGGAGGTGCATGTGCTGGATCAGAGCACCTCCCAGGTGTCCTGGCGTAGGTTTCTGCCTCTCTATCCCCAAATGCTGCCACTCATTTTCTTGGCAACTCTCACCAACACCTCATCTCCAGCGCAGGGCACAGGGGGTGCAAACAGGGTGCAGGAGAATTTTCTCCCACCCAACTTCCATGCCAGAAACTGTTTGGCTCAAGATTTAGGTAAGCAACAAGTCTTCAAAACAATGATCCAAATGCAAATCTTTTCTGTTTTGTAACTCTGCTAGAAAAATACCAAATCGCATTCAAGAAATGCAGCCTTTTAGGTTTGTTCACTGTTTCATAAATAGCTGTAGATTACACAGCATTCTACCAGCTTGCCTTCAAATTTTATTGTATTAAGAAACTCATCCGAAAAGCATTTGATACCTAATATATTCTTAATCCGTCACTCTTCAGATCCTGTCATAAAATGTGTAACTGAGAGAAGCTGTTCACATTACCACCATATCAGGTCATCACTCCCAAAGCGTTCATTATGGGATGTTGTTGAAAGGCGACATCTTCACAGCCAAGATATGCCCAATTTATCCATTAGGCATTCCTTCAGTAGTCATTTAAAGTGAGCATGATTGGGTTTTTTAACTGTCTGTGCTTTACCAAGAAGACAGCTATAGCATGGCTCAGAAAATAAGCACTCATGTTATTCTCGATGGGCTGTGCAGAAAAAAATGTTTAATTTGCATGCGCATGATGGTAGAGGAAGCTGACTCAGAACAAGCTGTGGGTGCTTCTGGATGGTCAGAGTTAAGGGACTATAGGAGCAGTGAGAGGTCTCCAGCATGGAACGGGGAACACTGTGTGTGTGGGTGTTGTTCTCTGTGTTGTATAACCCCTAAAAATGGGGAGTCATGTATTCATCCCTCAAGGAAGGGATGAAAAGAAAAGGAGATAGAGAGGAAGGAGGGGAAGAGTGATCCACAGCATACAGAAATACATAACTGGATGTGCAAGAAGACAAGGCACAGCATCCCCAGCTTATTAACCATTGTGGGAAGCATTGCATATTCAGGTCTGCTTTTATCTTACCAAAGCTTTGGGAGGAGGCCTGAGACACCTCACTGAGACACACCTTAGGTAACCCACGAAGGCAATGGACAGATGGACTGGAGGGCAGAAATTTCATAAGACAGTTCAGTAAGCCTCAGATAAGAGAGTTTCCTGGAGCTATCTATCACTTTCTGTACAGCTTGAAAAGTGGGGTCCATCACTGTCACAAAAGCACAGATATGGAGCAGACAGCCAACTTCCCTGCCTCAGAAAGCTTCCTATAAAAATCTCCACAAGATGGAATCACAAAATACATAGTAGAAGCTGAGTGGGGCAAGAGCTCCTGGATCATATCATACGCAGGTGGTGACCCTGGCTCTGCAGGAGGGGTGTGCTCTGACTCTTTGACTCCTCTGCACAGGTCCTGTGCTGGGTCAACAGCTCAGGACTGACAGCAGAGCTCTTGAGCCAGAGAAGTGTCTGTGTAATCCAGACTTCTGCTTCAGTAAGAGAGAAGTAAGAGTAAGTAAGTAACAGAAGTAAGAGAGCCAGAAAGGCCTGCACCATGGAGTTATAAAGACTGACTGCATGCCCAATCCAATCCCATCTCTTTATGGAGCAGAGGGGTTCCTGGTCAGCATATTTATCTTCTGTCTGGGCACCTCATTCTTATCTCAGCTTTCCAATGCACAAGGTAGGATGGTAGTGCCCAGTGATTCTCTGCCATGAATGAAATTCTAGTTTATAGATACTGGGTAAGAAACTCAGCCTTTCAGTGCAACATAACTATCCAGCTATAAAGCCACTGGATCTACAATAACTGCTAGAGTGATTGAGAATAGTACAGGAAACTGGAATTTTCCCTTGAATTCACTCCTTGTATTATCACATGACTTCTCTAAAATTTTAGTTTGTGAGTACTTTGCAGTGGCAATCTGGTGCAGGTAAATAGCAGTCATCTTTCACACCTCATGGGACGTTTGCTGTTGTGTAGCAACAAGGGTCACCTTACAGAGAGTTCAGCAGGATAGGCTTGGCAATAGCACTGGCACTCTTTGCCAGGCATGAATCCTCAGACTGATGTTTCCAGACCTCAGAGCCTCTGCTTCCTTTTCAGCCTGGTTAGTTAAAAGCTTGTTTATGGTGCTAGCCTAAGTGGGATCTCAGAAACTCTCAAACATGCATCAAGACACTTACCAAGACCTGGTAGTGTGGGCTGTCAGGTTTCATAATTTGACAGATTTCCCAACTGAGGCACATGTTGGTGAAGTGGCATATCCAACATTGAGCAGGAAAATTTCTGGTGGAACTGAGAAAGGAAGTCAGCTTGAAGTTCTCTGCCATAACCCTCACTCCTTCCTCTTCATCCCTTCTCCCTGAATCCCCATTCTTAATGCCTCAACACAGAGATTAAATAGGCCTTATGACAAAGAGGACACTTAGTTGGACAACACTATGTTTTAAATTCAGCATAGCTGTGAGAACAGGCAACAAGAAATGGGATTACAAACAGTCAAGCAAGTTCACACATGTTAGTTATGTCCAAAGAGAGTTGCTCTCCTTTGTTGCAGTGTGCTTCACTCATCTGTGCAGCTGTGCATCTGGCCTTTTGTTTCTCTACCTATTCTCATAGGTGACTCTTGTAATGAGGAATGACAGAGATGGGGACCTGACAGGCAGAAACCTCCCAGACTGGGTGAAGCATGGGACTCACATGAATAAAGCACTTGAAGCAAAGGAATCTGGAAAAGATATTCAAGTATATACAAAACCATAATACTACAAGTAACACTACCATTATGTCAGTTTTGCTTTCCAGCAGACCTCTGTATGCACCCAGCCTCACAATGGACTCTCTAGCAAATCTCTCCTGTTTATTCTGTCTGTGTTCAGATACAGTGGTGGAGACTAACAATTGCTCTGTTGAAGCACCTGATCACAAGTGTATAGCTGGTCCCTCCTCTGGACTGTGCTGAGCTTCCCCAAGTCCAGCCCAGCTTATTCACGGTGCCAAACACAGACCAAGTCACCGACAGCAGCATTTTTCAAACTCTGCCTCTGATTTTTAAATGGTGGGTTTGGTACTTTGTAGGGGAGATTGATTCCTGGCTGCCAAGAAATGTTTATTCTTGTGTTCTTGCCTAATCATTGTCACAGATGATTCAGCAAGAGCAGAACTGCCACTCTGCCTGAAAAAAAAAAATCTGCTGGGCCTTGTTCTTGATATTTTGGAGTAGAAATGAACAAAAATACATAAAAAGCCATCATTGTGTTCCCAGAGGGTAATTTTTTGCATTTTGAGGAAGGAATATTGGGCTAAAATTAGAGAAACTGCACAGGTAGAAACATTATTAACATAATTAATGGCTTATGTAAACAAGGAAGAATGTTTTCTGGGAGATGTTTTGCTGTCTGCAAAAACCCAGAGACCTAATATTGTTTAGCCAATTTTCCCCTGCCATGAGGAGGTCAACAGTCACGTACCCTCTGTGTTGGACACTGTCAAGCCTTGTTTACTGCCATTAGAAGGTCCCAGGAGAAAGCTGGTGAGTTTTTAGCAGTTTGTGGCAGAAGAGAGAGCTACAGCTGCAGAGCAGTTGTTGTCATAACACCTATTCATCATTATCCCTCCCATCATGAATCACCTACTGATAACCAACCCCTCTTTGTTTACATTTATCACATCTAGAAAGCCTGTGCTTGCTACCAGGAGCCACATCTCTACCTGGGAAAACTGGCAGCTTTTGTGCCAGTATTTCTCCCCCAAACCCAGAAAATTCTCGAAATCTCCCTGCTGAGAGAACAGGGACAGCTTTTCAAATGTTTTGTTCACTTCCACTTAAAATTCAACCGGAGTATCTAAATTAGGAATGCTGCTACATTCCAGCTCAGAGAGCTGCAGTGCTCTGTTACAAAGAGGGGCTCCATCTCCTCCTCGTCATCCAGAACCCTGTCTTTCTGGATCGGCTGCTCCATTTGCCTAGGTGGAAAGCTCGGTAGGGGGCCCATGTTGTACCCTTCCTTCTGTGTCTGGTACAGCATGGAGCACCATGTCAGCGATGCACTAATACACAAGAATAATCAGCTCATCAAATCAGCTTCATTAGTTGGAGCTCGAGAGCACAGCTCTGCTGCCCAGCCCTGCAGACACGCAGCCTGCCTCACCACTCCATCTGCTGCAGCCGAGCAGGAGGGGTCTGCCCATTCGGCTGTTCACGCACAAGTGCAAAAGCCCGGGACACTGGGGGGACTCCGAGCATGTGCCATGTTCCTGCCTGACACATGTCACCAGGGGACCACTGCTCCTCCCCTGTCTCTCATATGGAGACCAAATCCAGCTCCAGAGTGCCAGCAATGAAGCCGCTAGAGCGAGGTTTTAGGCCACTAATGATTTTCCTGGGCTTTGGGGGGAGGGGAGCGGAGTCTGGTCCAAGAGGTCTGCCTCACATCCTTATCACAACGCGGCCTCCTGGAGGCCACCGCACGCTGCTGGTGGGTGGCTGAGCACTGGGGACGCTCTCTGTGTGACAGGAGAGGTGAGAGGTGGCAGTGCAGAGGCTGCTGGAAGGTGGCTCATCTCCACAGCAGGCTCAGGGCTCTGCGGTCCCTGTATGTCGCTAAGAGGAGCAGAGCATCAGCAGGTCACGAGTTTCACAGATTTGTTCACTGCTTGGAATTTCTGAGTGAGAGTATTTATGGATAGCTCTGGAGTTATTTTTATGGGAATGGCTCTGTAACTAAGCACTTCAGAAAAAAAATCAGGCCACCATGTAGATGAAAAGGCAGGTGAAGGGGGCTTCACTTGAGTGTATCCAGCTTGGAAAAGGATGGGTGTCAGCCCTTTGCAGGGACTTGCTATGAAAACCCCTAGGACTGGTTGTCTTCACAAAAGCTCTTCCTCAAACAATGATGAATAATAAACACATGTGTAAATGTCTCGGTCTTTGGAATTGCCAAGGGTCTGTGCAGAAGTATCTGTTGCTTACACTGAAGTTCTCTCTCTCTCTGTGTATTTTTAGCATGGATGGAGATACAGTCTCAGAAAATGTAATGACATGTGACATGCAGGATTCATATGTATCTAGGCAGTATGGGAATGTACCATGTAGGAGGAGATGTAACATACTGCTTGGCTTCTAATACCCATTACTTAAGCACAATAAGGCGCCTTATGGAAGCAGATAAGGGGGCTCCCCATGGAGCCTAAGCATTAGAAGACATATGTTTATCCCATACCTGTGTTCTCTCTTTGCTGTATGTCATTACATTTAAGTTACTTCATGCAATATTGGCTGACGGTTTTTACTAGCTTGTCAGAAATGCTCTGGGCGTTCACCTTTAGAAGATGATCAGTTTTCACAAGAAAACAGCTATCAGCTCAATTCCACCTCTCCCATGTCACTAAAAAATATCTGCTAATGAGTCCAGCCTGATACCAATGCAATCCTATGGCAAATCATCTAAAGTTCAAGAGAATTTCTCCACTGATTTTAGGAGAAATTCTCCTAAAGTAAAAGGCATTGTTCTGTCCTGGAGTTACCTCTGTAACTTTAACAAGATGAGACAGTGAAGTTTTGCCTTTTAAGTGGTTCTAACAAAATGGGTTTTTTACCAAAAAATAGCATGTTTAAGGAAGCATTAAATGTCCACAGAATCTCTGCCACTGAGAGGAAGTGTCTCAAACAGAAAGGATCAGCCTCTTGCCTCCCTTGTTTTCACATTGCAACCTAGTTTTAACAGGAGCTGTATCCTGCAAATAGATACAGAAAAGGACTGCTGAAGGATCTTAATATCATAGTTCAAGCAGAACTGCCTATTTTCCTAACTAAGGTTTGAATTGCATTGTAAAGATAGACACTGGAACGGTTGACAGCTTTAACAAGAAAACTGTGACTGCAATCCTAGTGCAAACCATACATCTTGTGAGATCAAGTGGAATGCTCTGTACAGATGCCAAAAGGAGCTGAATGTTTAAAGCCTGGGGTTTTTTTATTAGTAGTTAATGGTGTATATTTAGCACTGAAAAGATCATTTGACAGCACATCAGTCTTGCCAGATACATGAGTAAAAGGAAACTCAAAAACCCCACATTTGTGTGGGGTCTTTTTGGTCTGAAATTTTAGGAGGAAACAACCTGCCGACTGCGAACTCTGCTGAACTAGATGGAGAGACTGCCATTGATTTCCATGGACTTTAGATCAACCAGAAGGAGGGAAAGCAAAATGCATGCTAGGATGTTTCCTTGGTTATTTGCCTGTCCTTTTAAATGCTATATGTGACATTTTAAAGTTCAGGTGTTAAAAAAGGAATGATAGCTTCATGAAGGGTTTGTCAGTGAACTGCAGAGTTTAGAAGGCTGTTAAAAATATGAATATAAATGTCTCTGTGCATATACACTACAGGGACAGAATTTAATTTAGCTGGAGCTGGTGGTACCTGACACTTTCTGCTATGAGAGCCTGTTTTCAGTTTTCTATAACTTTGCCAAGTTTTAACCATTCAGTGTCTACCTCACACTGAATATTTTGCATCTCTTGATTCCACCAGCAAGGTGATGAAAAGCTACCCAGTACTGCAGAATGGAGAAGGCAATCAGGGGATCTGGCCACAAGGGAGAGAGAGTAAGTGACAGCAGGAGAAGCGTGCACATGGACAAAGGAGGGGACAAAGTGAAATGGAAGGTAAATCAGATGGGGGCAGCCAGACATAAGAGAGAGTGATGGGATGGGGTTAAGGGCTAAGCCAGCAGGAGAGGCAGCCTGGGAGAGAAACACAGGAAAGGTTGAGGAATAAAAGACCCCCAAAGCAATCTGAGCAGTAAATCCTTGAATCATGCATTCATCTTCTTTAGGTTTTTGGGTTTTTTTTCTTTTTCCCCCAGGCTAAAGAAAATGATTTATGCAGCACCAAGCATAAGGGGGCCCCATTCTCCACTGGCTGGTAAGCATTGCTGTGAGGAACACAACGGCAACAACAGCAAAAGCAAAAGCAGGAGAAGCCTGTTGTCATTTCAACAGCCCTGAGAATGACTCACTGGTCAGACTGCTCCCAAGAAGAAGAGTTGCTTATTGCAACTGTTTGCTTTCTTTTCCTGTCGAGATTGCAGTTTTATATTCATTTTCCAAGCACTAGGAAGAGGCTACAGGACTACAGAAGTAGGCAGAAAAGCTGAGAATGAGAGGGCAAGGGCAGGGAGTTATGAACAAAGGCACACAGTGAGGAGGGAGACAAAGCACAGATGAGGAATGAGAGCAAGTGAGGAGGTGCAGAGAGGGGAAGAACCACCAGATGGGGGACAAAAAGCCACATAAAACCTCTCAGCATTTCTAACTCTTCCCTAATGTATGTGTATGATCCTTGTGCAAACACCTCCTCCCAGAGGTGCTTGATCTTCTGGGCACAGGGATGGATGCAGAGTTAGTAGGCAGGACAGCTGGAGAAGTAGATGATTAGACACTGGTTGTCAAAAGCTGTTCTCTGGTACACCACATCAGTAGAAATGCTTGAAGAAAGTCCTAGCTCCTGTGTTCTCTCTCACTGCTTGGTTTAAAGCTTGATGTCCAGAAAGGCAGCACAGATTTCCTTGTCCTCTGACCCTGGGACCAGAAGCCAGCCCCACCTGAGGCATGATTAAAGCTCCCCTTGTTCCCATGTTCCACTGGCACATTGCACATCATTTCTGTGGAGTTGTTTACACAAGGTCCTGCTAACATGCACTCTCAATCTTGAGCAGCCTGTGCCTCTGTGTGTCCCTGATCCACGGATTAATGGTAAGATTATGCTTGTGGTAGCTGCCAGGTTGCACTGCTGCCGGGAGACAGCGTGTCAGCAGGGAGGTGTCCCTCTTGCTCCAACTGCATGCACTCATTGCAGGCATTTCTGTAAGGGAGGTTATTTTGGAAGTGCAAGCAATCACATGATTCCAGAACAAATGTCTCCAGGAGATGTTGCTCTTCCCACATCTCTTCCAAAGGGGAAAAAAAAAGGAAAAGGTAGAGGGAGACTTCCAGCCAGTCCCACTAGCTTTTGCAGGTGAATTCTCTTAACAAATGAAGTCTTCTCACAGCATCAATTTTGCACACAGGTTACACCAGGTTTTTGGGCATGCCCCTGTTCATAGCTGCCTGGCAAGGAATTTGGGAAAAAAAGAGATACATGTGAAAATGCTACCCTGTACCTGCTACTAAATGGGTTATTTGGAGTTTTGACTATTCAGTTTCTGTGATGGATGTCATCCAGTCTTAATGGCATTGCCTCTGTGCATGCCACAGTATAGAAAAAAAAATGTTTTGTTCTATTTTTTCCTGTTTCACACATATTCCCTAAACATTTGATGGGTCTTGGAGTGTGAGGGTTTTTCAAAGGGCTGCAGAAGCCCTTCTGAGGCTAATTTATCCATGTGAATATTTACTTCCTATAAATGTCCCCATCCCCCCGATGGATGCAATCATCTGTGGCAGTCAGGCTGCTTTGCAGGACAGGACTCTAAGTGATGACTGAGAGGAGAGGAAAGGAGAACACAAGGATGCAGGAGTGGAGTGGGACAAGGGAGCCAAGCCAAGCCAAGCAGGGTGACTGCTGTTTAAACACCCCCCAGCAGTGAAGAGGTTATGGCTTCTCCTGTTGTCTCACTCTTCCTTTCACACACAGTCTGGTGACTACCACCACCAGAATCACCTTGGGAAGTAAATAAGGTCCAAAACACCAGCAGAGGGAATCAGTAGTTTTTATTCACTAAAATATGCGCTGCTTAAAAGAAGAAAAAAAAAAAAAGAAAAAAAAAGCTGTAGTCACACAGCTGTAGTCTGGTCTCCCACGTTTCAGCTGTTCCCTCTGTCCACAGGCAGAAGTAATGCGTCACTTTCTGAATTGTTTCTTTAAAGAAAAAACAACAACCCAAATCAGTTAATCAACAGCAGCAGTGCTGCCGACTGGGATCGGTGGGCTCTGCTCCAGCCGGGAGGCGCAGCATGGCCCCTAGGGACGGCCGCAGGTAGGAGCCGCGAAGCTCAGGCTGTTTGGAGCCGCGGAGGGAGGGTCTGTCCTGCCCAGCCGGCTCCCGGCGCTGGGCTGCCCGGCTGGGTGCGGGAGAGGCTCCGAGCCCGGCAGGTTGGAGCAGGCTGCGCAGCCCCGGCGCCACAGCCCGGCCACGGACGGGGCAGGAAAATGCTGCGTTCCCCGGCAAGACGCACAGGATTTCCTGCAGCGGGTCAAGAAAACATACCTTCCCATTGTCCCCGCCATGTCACGGGGAGTCCTTGTGCTCCGCTGGGGACAATGTCAACTCCTACCCTGGCAACCAAGGAAAACAAGGACGGTTGTTTGGCATTTTACGCGAAGCTGCCGCCCTCCTCCCTCAGCAGCCAGGCCTGGCACGGGCAGGGACGGCCGCCCTCATGGCCACTAATGAGCCGCCCTCCCTGGCCGTTGGTTGGCCCCGGAGGTGGAAAATCTGTGGCAGCCCCAGGGAAAAAAAAAATCCCAAGTTAAGACAAACAACTGTTTGTGGGGGAGGCGGCGAGGAGCGGGCGCCATCCAGCCCTTCCGAGCGCGGTGCTGGTTCCTGCCCTCGGCCAGAGCTGGGCTGGGCAGCCAGCGAGAGCCTGGGCACTGTTTGGGCCGGGGCCGTGCCCAGCTGTGCCCGAAGCGGTGTCCAGTCGGGAAGGGCTGTCCCAGAGGCACAGGGCTGGAGCAGGAGGCCGTGTCCCACCTTGCAGCGTGCCCGGGGTGGCCTCAGCGCCCGCTCCTCTGCCAGCCCCGGTAAACTGCAGGGTGAGCTTCCTACTGCCCTGCCCTGGTGCTCAGTGCATTCACTGTTACTCCTTTTGCCTCCTCTGAAAATCACTTTATCGTTCAAATATCAGCCACGTGGAGGAAACGGCAGTCTTACGTTCATACAAAGCCCAGGACTCAGTCTCTTCATGGGCGCTGGATGCACAGACACACGACGTGCCATGCTGGGTGCCCGGGCAGCACCCGTGCCCCAGGCACTCCGAGTCCAGGCCCGTCACTGCAGCCTGGCTCCTGACCGCCTCACGGCCCCGAGAACACAGGTCAGGGAAGGCTCAACTTTGATACTGCTGGGCTGGCACAGTTCCAGGGTTAAAGGCACTATTTGCTTCCTATAATGCTTTCGTGAACCTGCATTTGCTTTTGTCGTACCACCAAGCCAGCAAGTGCAGGATGAGACAGAGCGCCCTGGAAGGCAGTGGCAAGGATTATGAGAGACTGAGCATTTTATAGGAACTTAAAGGAAAGAAATTACTACTCTGACACTTCAAAATAAGGTAATCTTAAAGTACACAAGGAAAATGTGTAAATCAGCTTAGTGTTAACAGCAACATGAATACACACAACCCAGTATGTAGGACTTTACCTCTGTGTTCAAGACGGTATTTCAGTTTCTAGCAAAATACAGATTTTCCCTCTCTTTTCAAAAAGTCAGTCTGTCCTATGTTTCAGTGACCCCTAGAATTAGTTGTTTGACTAATACTAGTTATTTGCTTGGGTAAGGATTATTAATAAACTCCAGCATAACGGAAAGGTGAAAATACTTAAAATAAAGCCCTAGAGATAGAAGCACATATAAACCAGGCTCCTAGGCTTCAGAAGTGCCCCTGCCACTAAGCCAGGTGCACACCCAAAGTGCCATGGAATAGAGCTGTGTCCAGAGCCAGTGTTACTGTGTGGCAAGATCCACAGTGGGTATCACATCGAAGGCTGCCTGTTTCAAAGAAGCTGAAAAAGACATATGTAAAGAGATTTTACTGTTAGAGTGAAAAACCCCCCAACAGCTGAAAAGTGTTTGTCCAGGAAGGGGGAACATGTGTCTTTAAATTTATCATAGATAAATGGGCAGAGGGAATAGCAGCCAAGATTTTCTTGTCTGAAAGGCTGAAGCTAATACTGTCATCTGTGGTTAAGACCCATTTGTCAAACAGACTATGCTGAGAATAAGGAAAATCAAGTCTGCCTTCCTTTTTTAATTTGATTTAATTAGCCATAATTCCCCTTACTGAAATAAAGGCATTTTCAATTGCGGGACACATTTCTGTGTCTTTACTTCTACTAACACAAATACATAGCTCTGCATGCAGGGAAAGCAAAAGCCAGACAAATGTTCTGCAAAAACAAGATGCTCCACTACACTCACCTCCTTCCTTGGGAGAGGAGGACAGAACAAACAACACGTGGCAGATGTTAGCCACACAGTTCAGTGCCCTACTGGGAGGCATGCAAATACTATCGTGATACACAGGCTGGAAGAAGCTACATAGGAGAAAACAGGGCACTTGTTGTATGTATGTCAGATTTGCCCCTCCATAGCTAGGAGGAGGCATGCACTCATAGCACGGCACAGAGTACATAATGCAATTATAATTGGGTGCAATATGTTCACAGCGCTTAAAAAAACGCTGTCTTAAAAAACTGAGTGCCACGTTCAGATGGCTTAAATTCCCCAAGAGCCCCTGTGCCTACTGCTTCCTACTGGCTGCTTCTGGTCCTTCAGCGGTGCCCAGCCAAGAGGAAACTTCAGGGCACAGATGGAGTTCAGGCTAGACAGTCCATAACCTTCACTGGATCCCGCTGGCATCCTGTGGTGCGAAACCTGCATCCCAGAATTACTTGGAGCACTTGTCCTCCCGAACCCGATGAGCACACTTGCTTAAAATAGGCACTTGCAAAGGTGTGGCGGGGCCAGCCTTAGGGCTCGCAGAATTGCTGAGGGGGACTGTGAGCCTCAGAATATCCTTGCAATTCATCTGTAATGTTAAACTTTAAATAACTGTCTTCCTCTTTCATTCCTTTCTACCTCGGCTAAGAAATGCGACACGCACTGTGTAAAGGGACTGTCACCAGCTGTTAATAAGAAAGCAGCTTTAGCTTCTCTCCGCTTCTCTTGTTCACACGTAGACAGTGTTGGAAATCAGTGAAAACGGGTGTAGCCCCTCTGCTACCGCCACCACCACCTCCCACAAAGAGAGCAAGTGAGAAAGGGAAGAGGAAAGGTTGAAGAAACGGGCTGACCTACTTAGGTACTGCGAAGGACGAGCATGCAGGCTCTGAGTGCTGGGATGGCTGCGCGCGTTTGTTCTGGGCACCTACTGTTACCCTGGCATTCCTCCAAACAAATGGCTTTACACCCAATTCCAAAACAGCTCCTTCCTCCTCCTCTTCAAAATATGCCCTCCCCACCGTGCATGCTCTCCCTGTGATCCTTGCTGCCTTGGTTTTAAAACGGCCGCTTCCCTGAGCAGGCAGCCAGCCCCTGTCTTCTCACCCACCTGTTAATACCTGGCCTCCTGTTTGTCACATGGCAGCTCTGGGCTCTGGACCAGGAATCCCCCCTTGCTCCTGTGCCGCAGCCACTGCTTCCGGCATGGGCCACCTGTCCCTCCTGTCTCAGCTGAGAAAGGACAGGACCTAACTGCAGGGTAGGTGGCTGTCAGTGAGCGGACCTGGCTTGCGAGGAGTGGTTTCCAGAAGCAGGAAGGAGAGAGGAGGCAGGTCTCCTTGCTCTCAGGAGCCCTGACTCAGACCCCTTCCCGTGTGTTGCATGCCGCCCCCTCTGCTCCGCTGGCTCTGAGCCCCTGAGTGGCATCACTCGAACCCTGCGAGTTAGCCAGCCTGAAAATTATACCCGCTGGGATCTGGCCAGTTTGCAAAGCCTAATATCAGTGATTGCAAGGTGGGATCAACACATTCGGGCAACACAAAGATTGCATTATAAACCCTTTTGGATTTAGATGGCAAATGATCCTTTTGCTCTTCAGACAGTATTTCTGGCAATTCAGAGCAGTCACAATTGCTCGTCAGAACAACCAAAAGTGCTTCCCTGGCAGCACGGCATATCTTACTGAGAGACTGGAAGAACCTTCTTTGGTTTCTATATAAAACACACTTATGACTCATATAGGACTCAGAAATTGTCTTAGTTAGAGATAAATGGGAAGATACACTGCAGATCTGGAGAATGGTGCTTGAGTCACAAAGCTAGAACCGTGATCAAAAGGCAAAATTCCCCAAAGTTTGGGGTCTTAGGGAGACAAAAAGGGGTTTGTTTGCATTTACACGCAAGCATTGCATTTGGCATTTCTTCTTTCTTTTTTTTCCTTCCCACTTCTCACTGAATGTGTTCTGGAGTATTAGAGGTCTCGCAATCCCTTTTGTCTACTCCTGCTAGCACCGTCTTTCTTCATTCCAGAAATGTCTCAGAAGCAATTAAAAGCAGTTCCACTCAGTTCCACAATGCCACATCAGCTTCAGTCCTTTACCAAAGACTATGTAATGACATTATAAAAACCACAGCAAAAGATCATTACTAGGGTGACAAAATCAGCACCGAGAAACTAGAAAAAACCACTACCAAGCTGGCTTGTGGAGGTGCAGTTTGGCCCCTCTGTACTTACACATGTTGCAGCAGTCTTCAATTACATGAGCATGATCCTGCACCGTTTGTCCCACAGAACCCCTGCCTCATCCAGCTCATGGAGCAGGCGGTGCTCAATTAACAAACAGCTGTTTATATTGGGTCTGTGCTCAGTACAAGACCCCGTGCCTTGTTCACTGAACACTGCTCAGACCCCAGTGAGATGGAGCAATTCACTTTCCTGAAGGCTCTGATGGCCTATGAAGACAGGCTGAGAGAGCTGGGTCTGCTCAGCCTGGAGATGAGCAGGTCTGGCAGACCTAATAGCATCCTTCCAGTACCTACAAGAAAGTTGGAGAGGAACATTTTACAAGGGCATGTAGTGATAGGACAGAGGTGAATGGCTTTGAACTGAAGGAGAGTAAGTTTAAATTAGATATTAGGAAGAAAATCTTTACTCTGAGGGTGATGAGGCACTGAAACAAATTGCCCAAAGAGGTTGTGGATGTCCCACCCTGGAAGTGTTAATGGCCAGGTTGGACAGGGCTTTGAGCAACGTGGTCCAGTGGAAGGTATCCCTGGACACTTGGAACTGAGGGATCTTTAAGGTCCTTTCCAACCCAGACCATTCTGTGATTTTAGTGTACTTACCAGTGTTGTGTCAGTGGGCTGTTGGGATTTTAGCTGACTAGAGAATTGGAAAAGTACAAGGCTGTGGCTAGTTCTAAGTCTTGCACTTGCAAGATAGCGTGTCCTTGGGCCTAGCTGGTCCTTGGACCTGTATGATAACAGGTAGTGAAGGAGACATGAGAAAAGAGAGATGTAACTCTTGAGGAATGGGGAAGAGCTGATGTTGTGGTGTGGCTAATGGACAGTGTAAATTACAAAATATTAATGAGCTTATTACTTGCTGTATAAGTGTCTGATGCTCTCTTCAATAAACAGAACTTGCTGATGACTCATATTGAGCCCCAAGTTTTCCCTGCACCCGACAAATAGCTCATCCCCAACAAATAGCTCATTCTGCAACATTTCAATAACCTTTCAATAACCTTTTGGAGACGAGAAGGTGGAATTTGTCCCATGTATAGATGGTGGATTATACAGGGGGATTAGAAGGTTCCAGTTCTTCAGGGTGACCCCTGTGGGTTCCTGGGCTTTCTGTGCTTCACACACAGGCTCCCACCTGCATGTGAAAGCTTGGTACTTCTACATAAAAGGCTGCAGTAGGCACTTTTATCATCTATTCACTGTGGAAAATTTGCTTTCAATGATTTGCCTTATATAATGTAGGATGTTCTGGAGCTTTCTGGGATTTCCTTCATATACAAATATTTGCCAAAAATTGTAGTGACAAAGAGATTCTCTCAGCAATTTTTTTACAACTCTTGCATGCTAGTTTCCAGAACAGCTGATTTTAAAATATTAAAATAGTCATTTAGTATACCCTTCAGTTATTTGTACATTGAAAAGACCTTTCATATCTTCATTTGGTACTGATATGTTGCTGTACTCTTTCCCAAGTAGAATGAAAATACTCATTGTTTCTGCATTATTAGCAAGGTTGGCATCTCCCCCTCTTCCCCAATAATGGGCTGATGCAAATTTCTTTTGCTTCCAGTATATTAAATAAAATGCTCTTGACCTCTGTCTGCTGTTTGCCCTGCTCTTTGAGTCTACTTTGGTTTTTTTTTTTTAAGTTTGTGAGGTTATACTGCTGCTTGTTTGGTCACTCTTGCCCTTCTATTTCCCCCCCAAGTTGTGAGTCCTCTCTGCCTTGCAAACAGAGTGAGTTGTCAGGCAAATCTGCCTTCTTTTTCTTAATTGTGAAAGCTTGACCACTTGACCATATAATGACCTCTGTATTCTTTACACACTCTTCTTGGTGTCTTTGCAAATTTTTACTCCTAGCTTTCCTCACGTTTCTTATCACCCTGAGGTATTAGCCCTTCTCAAATGTCAAGTACACGTACTACTGGAGATACTGTCTCTGGTGTAGTGAGTGCGTTCAGGTCATGAAAAACGTCCCTAAGGAACCACCAACTTCCAGTCCATCAATCTGCACACACCATAAGGAAATCCAAACTGGAATTCCCTCATGCTGGCTACCATGTCTCTCATATCAAGAAAACCTCATTGACAGTGTTCTCCTGAGAACACAGTCCTCCAAAATGGAATCCATTGGGATCCTCCATAACAATACAATTCTTTTCAGATGTTGTGAGAAAGTCACTAAGAAATGCCCTTTGCTGCTTGTTGGTTGGTCTGTACATTCCTCTTCATGCTTTGGCCTGTTTGGGCTTCTGCCCTCGAAATGATTTATGCCCCAGCCTCTCTGCTCCCTATTCATGCCTTCTAGGCTTTAAGTTTATTTAGCTCCTTACCTCACTAGATCCAGTCTCTCCCTGACAGCTTGCTCTGTGTTTTGTGGTCTACACCTTTTTTCTCATACTGGCCAACAGGCCTAGTTAAGCATTCCTGAGCATTCTGTCCAGTTCTGGTGCTCCTATCCAGCTCCACTTTGGCACTTTTAGTTCTTGTTCCCAGACCATCCTCTGTAATCACTTCACCAAATTTATCTTTCTTCCCTGACTGTGTTCTCCACTTCCACTAGTCTCATCATTTCCTAATACCCAGCCTTCCCTGTGCCTCAGCAACACAGGTGATCCCATTGTCTGTCCACAGTTTGTCTCCAGTGCTCGCTCTCTTCCTGCCCCTGGTTCCTGTTCCCAGCCTACCTGCACAGCTAATCCCAACCCTAGTTGTTCTTGCTCTCCTGGCTCTCTAGGTCAACAGATCCCTTGTTTCAGTTTTTCCATCCCTTTTGCCATCTTCATTCCAGTTGCTGTCTTCTCTGCATTTGAAGCCTCCTACTTAAACAAAACTTACTAGGAGTGTCACTGAGGCAGTAAGTTAACTGAGCAGAAAGTGCTCAAGGTTTTGTCATTTGCAGTCCCAATTCCCCAGTTAACTGCATCAGAGACCTTGGCAGAGCCTCTGCCCACCCCTCTGGAAGCCAGTCAGGTGGTAACCTGGTGAATACCCATCCACCTACAAGAAGCTGGACATATTTGCCAGTCCACCAGCTTAAGCTGTTATAGGGATGAAGTTCTGTACATTACAGATATGTCCCCCCTTCTCAGTGCTGGCTCTAACTCAGCCTAGAAGAGTTATTAGAGGAGAAAACTGGCTCCTGCTCCTGTACCACTGGCCTCAGATATGCTCTGCTATTTCATGGAGAAGCACATGTTCAGCCTCTATTGTCTCTTGGAGATAATGGTGAGATGGAACATGCACCATGACAGTGGCATTCTTGGGGTCTTTATCTGTTTGACATTTAGAGAGTATCTGCTGAGCAGCTATGAAGTGAGATTTTTGGTTTTCTCTCAAAAGCATGTGTTGGCCAAATTAGGTGGATTTTTCAGAAATGTGATACAAGGCATATCCTGAAGTCAAGGCCAAACCCCTGCCAGATTTCAAGCCCCGCTTCAAAGCATGGGAATGATGCAATGGTTCCAAGAAAAAGTTGCCAGAACATTTAAATTTGGGCAAAACAACATATTTTCCCAAACCTTGTTCTTGGAAAAGCCAAAGCTGACGGATCAGAAATTTTCCCAAAAAAATAAATCAATCAACCTGAACAGTATGGCAAATTTAACTTCAAATCATTAATGTTTGGCACAGCTGTAAGATGCCAAACCCATGATTTTGTAATGCAAAGATGTGAGCAGTTTTTATAATAAAAAGCAGGCCAAAATCACTTGCAATCATTATTATCCCCTCTTTAATTTTTAGTACGCTTCTGTCTTCCCCTGTTGTTTACAAGTTAAAGCAGATTTTCATGCATCCTGAAAGATATTTTAAGGTCAACACTTCACATTAAAATATGAAAAAAAAAAATTAGAAACTGTGCTTTTGCTTTCAAAAACAAAAATCAAAATTACAAAACAAAAAATAGGACTGGGAGTTTGCTGCTCTTTTATTCCCCAAACACACCTCACAAATCTCAGATTTCTTAGCTGTGCAATCAATAAGTGAGGTGTAGAAAATCACTAAATATTTTTCATCCTGTTCTGAGTAAACACACAAAAAGTGACTTATTTTCATGGAAATGCATGGGTATGTCTCTTTGGCTCAAAAATTATTTGCTGCATCCACACCAGCTAAAATTGTAAACATTTGAATATGAAAAAGTGCTATGGAAACCAGTTTTGTGGGGACAACTGAGGTGATACTTCAAATTTTAGCAACTGGACACCTCACTCAATGTAGATGTCCAGTTACTAAAATTTGAAGTATCACCAATGACAGCATTACAACTGTGTGGCAGTATCTTTCCTTTCATGATACACTGTGTTATTGCTTGGTGCCTTGCTGCAGATATTGTTTAGCCAAAACTTCATTTACTTGAAACTGCCTTCTTCTGCCTTTTCTTTTTCTGCCTTTCTCTTTTTCTTTTTCAGAGAACTGAATTTTAATTTCTGATTTACCAGCTTCGGTTTTTCTGCTCTTGTGTCAGTGACCTTGTTTCCTCAGTACAAAGTGTGGATTCAGATGTCTTTTAGGAGTTGTCTCCTCTGGTTTCCCCAAGACAGCAGAACTTCTTATTTCCCTTCACAAGACCTCTGAGTTCCGTTTATTAATGGAACTTACTAAATCCATTATTAAATGGTTTTATAAGCAACATGAAATAATGTAGAAGTCATCTGTGGAAAATTGCAAAGTGTGGAAACGATGTCATCATATATTAGCAATGCTCAAAAATAAAATAAATAGCTCCACAGGGCTTTTCCAATATTTGTGGAGTGGCACACCTCCAAAGCACACTCAGAGAGGACAGGGTGCTTTTGGAAAGCTTATTTGCATGCACCCAGGCATGCAAGTGCACACAAACACACACACACATGGACTGCAGGCACAAAGCTATTCTATTTTGCTGGCTGGGAACAAGTCAAGTGTTGGAGGACACTAGTCAGTGTTGCCTGCTGCCAGGCTGAATAGGGTTTGTCTGTTTTTCTGTTCTGGGGGTGCAGCACAACTGGGAAGAGCAGTCCTGCCCTGCCCCTCCCCAGCAGGGCAAGAATGGGCAGGACCGGCATCCCCCGTGGAGGACAATGCACAGGAAGGTGCCAGCAGTGCACTGGGCGTTGTGCTGGCCTCCAGGAGGGGAGAGTGGCAGCTGGCATGAACTCATGCCCCAGGCCAAAACTGGTTGGGGAGAACTTTAATCAAAGGATAATATTCACAAAAATTCAGAAAGCTGGGTATAATATCTAGCAGAGGCGTCTCCGCATTTCGAGGCACAGTGCTTACTGATGACAATCTCCATACATAAATCTCTGTGCCCTGCTTGCCTCTCATTAAGCATATTAGACCTTCATGAGGAAGGTTGCTGTTGTAGCCAGCTTAGTTACTCATTTTCTCTCTGTCCCCCTTAGCACAAGTAATGAGCATGCTGAGGCTCTAAAAACAGATAGACAAAAGATGATAGCACTTCCTGAGATTCATATGACACATAAATATTTAGCATTTGATTTATGCTGCGTTGATGCTATTCATCAATTGCCTTATTAAGACCTAGAAACTTTGAGAGAACTTTGTAGATGGGAGAAAGGAAAGTCATCCCTCTGATGCTAGAAATATGGAAGAGTCAGAGGTCTACATGTTGTGGGAAGAGAGAACTGCTCTGTTGTGTCTGATCACTGTGGAAACTGCTGCTCTGCTTTGGGTTCACAGCCTGAGGGAGCAGCAAGGATCTGCTCCTTTCAATAGGCAGATAGAGCTGTATTAAACCCCTCCACATAAAACTGGGTAGAACAGGAGTTGCGCTTCGTTTTCCTCCCCCGTCCCCAATTTAGAGACAACAGAGCTGTGAGGACATTGATGTGCCAGGGAAGGCAAGGGTGAGCTCAGTTGTGCATCATTTGCCAAATGCGTGAGAGTGTGTGTGTGCATGGGGCTGAGTCAGGGCCAGGGCATCTTCTGCCAGGTCCTGGGGGAGCAGAAGAGAGAGACCAGCAAGACTGCAGCCCCTGAAACTTTGTGCTGCTTTTGTAGTCAGTAGCCACTGCACCAGTCATCTCTGCATATTTTAAAAATGACAGGCAGTTTGGGCATCTGCTTACATCAATATTCTGTAAATACAAGGATAAATTGGTAGCCCAAAACAGTGAGAAAGCTTTGCATAGGTTCTGTTTTGAATGCTATTTATTACACAGCATGATATACACAGCACTCTTATTCATGTCAGTGGGAGTTTTATGCAAACATGGAAAGCAGAATGTGGCTCAAAATTGTAACTTGATTTGCTGTAGACAGGCCTTTCTGCATGCAAAGCTGTGAAGGCAAGTTCTCCTCTTCACACAAAAAAGGTGCAAACCCAGTGCAATACAGAGTCTGTGGTAAAGTGCAGAAAGGTCCTGCTGCCTGGTGTGGTTTTACACCAAGTCTTCCATCACCAGGAAGAAAAAGGGAAGGGAGCAATCCTGGGAAATATGCATAGATAAAATGTTTCCCTACAGCATTTGGTTATATTCAAATTTACAACTGATTGTTTTTAACAAATAAGTGTACTTGTAGAGATGGGACATTATTATGAGGAGCTGGTAAAGTCTCTGTAGAGAACAGTGTACTTATATTGCTGGAAAAAAAAGGCAAATTTCTATCATCCTAGCATAATCTAACCTTAAATGACTGGCCTTAATAATCATAGGTTTATGAATATATAGATTTATTCTTTTGATAGGTATTTTGCTTTATTTTTAGAAAATGTGTTGAGAAGACCTGTCTTCCTGACAGCAGGAAGGTTTAAAAAGTAAAGATTTTTTTTTCCCCTGATACTTATCTAAGTTTTTCTTGCCCTAAGAATTAGAAGTGTTCTTATTTATAGTGGCCTTAGCACTCTGACTTTTGGGTGGTACTGTAGTGACATTGAAATTTTAAATTTCAGGGAGGTGTATACCTTAAGTATGCCTTAAAGTCACCAAATTTTATTGCATATTGAAACAAGTGGCCACAGGGTTTGTGTAATTTGGAGTTCACAGATGAAGAAACGCCGCCCATGGGAAAATCCAGATGCTTTGACAATAGAGCATTATTACTGTGTAGCATTACAGCACTGATAAAGATCTGCCACTGAAGGCTTGGACATATTTATCACCCAGAACTCCTTCTGTGATTGTTACTGCCACAAATAAACTCCTGCAGAGCACATAAGCTTTTCACAGAACAGACTTTTTCCCCCTTATTTTTTTGCTTAGAATAAAGATGATCTCCCTTCACAAGCAAGATTTACCCAAGACCATTTTGAAGAAAATGTAGCGAAAGGAATCCCTAAAAAATTGTATTTCAAAAGCTTAATTAACACACTTAGGCTGTAAATGCAGATATGTACTACAAGGAAAAAAATAGTCTCCTATGTTGAGTCTATTTCATATTCAGTTTGGAAATTCTAAACTAAGACAAAGTTTTTAAGATATTTCAAAATATACTTGAAAGATTTGGTCTTAGAGCTCTGGGAACCTTAATTCTGACCACTACTTATGGCAGAGTCTCTATGTATCACTATAGAGAACAGCGTACCCTGCACATCTACTGCTGAGGACATTGCCTAGTCAAGGTGTCACAGCACATTATGACTGAGAAAACCCTTCTAAGCACAGCAAACTGCCTGCTAGAGTTGCTAAAATTCCATGTGTTTCAAACACAGGCCACTGGCTGGACAGCAGCTTTGCAGGAAAGAACCTGGGGCACCTGATGGATTCCCAGTTCAACAGTAGCAGGTGCCTGTGGCAGAGATGGATGGCAATATCCTGGGCTGCACTGGGAGGAGCACTGCCCTGAGGCTGGGGGAAATGATCCTTCTTCTCCTCAGCGCTGGTGAGACCACAGCTGGAGTTGTGTGTCCAGGTCTGTGCTCCCCAGTGTAATAGAAAGGTGGAGTTACCAAAGATGATGTAGCCAAGGGCCATAAGGATCATTAAGGGTCTAGAGAAAAGGCTGAAAAGCTGTGACAGTTCAGTTCAGTCCAGAGAAGAGAAAGCTCAGAGGAAGTTCTTATCAATATATACAAATATGTCATGGGAGGATGTAAAGAAGATGGAGCCAGGCTATTTCCAGTGGTGTCTAGTTACAAGACCATGAGCAACGGGCACAAACTGGAACACAGGAGGTTTTGTCTGAACATCAGGAAACACTTTACTGTGCAGTTGACTGAGCACAGGTTCCCCAGAGAGGTGGTAGAATCTCCATCCTTGGAGATACTGAAAAGCCAACTGGACATGATCCGGGGAAATTAGCTCTAGATGATCCTGCTGGAAAAGGGGGATTGGACAAGGTGATCTCCAGAGGTCCTTTCAACCTCACCCATATGGTGATTCTGTGATAGTACTAAACATGTTAAGCGGGAAATCTAGCCTACTGACTAGAGGTGTCTTTTCCACATGTTCCTTCCTCAGGTCTGTCCAGAAACATCTGGGCAGCCAAAAGCAACTTGTCTGTCAAGTGTGCTACCTTGCAACCAAAGCATGGCACTGGTTTTAACCTTTAAATAAGTACTGACCAAGCAGTCTAGCATCTGTAAACTTCCAAAGCAATTGAAAAGATTTTGGGCTTTCATACTGTGAAGAGTGAATGTGCAGGCTACAAGGACACCTATCGTAACACCCTTGATGGAATCAGCTTTGATCACAGAGATGTCTTTTATTATAGTAGAATATAGGGGGAAAGTTAGTGTGTGTAGGCTCATCCATTTTTAAAAATGTCTACCGCTTGCTTTTTTAAAACCTTTACTTTCCATTTCAGAATCTCGACTTGAAAAAAAGTCCTAATTTAAAATGTCAGGATGTGGTTTTTTTCTGTATTTGATTTGGTTTTGCTAATTCGTCTTCATTTTCTGACCAGAAATAACTAATTTAACTAGTACTGCTATTTATTTTAGTAACTGATTTAGAACTGGTACAACCTGGTGGGGCTGCTTGTGCCAACGGCATGACGGCTACGTCTGCAGCAGAAAACCTGGCATCATTGCTTGTCCTGAGGAGTGTGGAATCCAGTTTGGAAATCATAGCTTTTCTAACCCCCACCCACAAATCCAGCCTCGTGCACGTATTAAATCCTGTCTGTTTGAGATATGACCTGGATGTGTGCCAGTCCTGTCCCTGCAGCACCACGTGTACCAGCAGTTCTGACCTGCAGAAGAATTTGCTGGGGAAGCATTGAGTGGCTGCTGAGAAAAGAGAAATGGAGAAACCAGGATGGGACGAGCATCCCAAGGATGGGGAAAAGGGGTCATGAGTGGAGCACTGTGAAGAGGGGAAGCTCCCTCTGTGCACCAGCCAAGATTTCACCTTTGCGTGCATGTGTCCTGTAAGTGATATTTGGTGCACGTAGCATTCCTCATTCAAATCCCTCCCTGAGGCAAGTCATTGCCAAAAAGACCGCCCCCCCCACCCCCCAGGAGACTTCAGTCCTTCCTCACATCATATATTAGCACCTCAGATCTCCTGCATTACTGCTCAGACTAAATGTGCATTTAAAAAGAAAGGAAAAAAAAACCCCACACATTGCAATCTTCCTGTGAAAAAGAATTACAAACATGAGGATAACACCCCAGTCCTGGCTGTTGGGAAACAGTCTCTGTTTGGGGGGGTTTGCTAACTCGTCCTCTCCGTGGTGGCCGAGCCACCTCAGTGCACAGGCAGTGTAGCGTGTGGAGCCCACGGAGGAGCACGTCCCTTCTCCTGGGGTCGTCACTGCCATAAACATCTCGTTAAATAACTGCAGCAGTGGAGGTACATGGAGTGCTTGGTGACCCTTATAATTTCTCATTTCCTCCCTCAGATGAAGTGGTCGGCAAGTTGTGCTTCTGGTGGTAGTCTGAAAAATGTAGGAGCTCTTGGATGATCTCTGCAAGATGTGCTTTCACTTATCCATGTGCATCTCTTTGTTTCTGAATTTAAAATGTGTACATCTGAGTGAAGAAAACTAGGTTTCTATGCAGACTGCCTCTTTTCCAGCTCAGAAGTAAAAGATGTCAAAATATGCTTTTTGAACAAACCTGCTTAGAGGCAGAAGGCTTTCTCTATTGATCAGAAAAGCTCAGAGTGACCAAACTGAAGTGAAAATCCCAGAATGGTGTGGAGGAGGGTATCATTATTTTTTGCAGATGGCATGTCTGGGCAGCATTTGGCTTTGGTTCCTGCACTAATGCAGCATGTTCTTGCTGCTGGTAAATCCAGTCTACTAGAGATGTGAGTGCTGCAAGACATTCCTAAAGGCTTCCCAAGACCATTCCACCCCTGCCTCACTTGTCACCTTCAGTCCCTTTCGCCATCTTCAAATCTGCAAGTGTCAAAGTTCATAGAAAATGCCAAAGGGGGAATTGAAGAAAATCTGAAAGCTTTTCTGTGGGAATGCTGAGCAGGAATCCCAGAAGTGTACAAAAGAGTTTTTAGTCTGAGCACCCTGAGCACCCGTGTCACTTAGGCATTACTGAAAGTTTTATCTGCACCTTTCCTGATCAAGGGATGGTCCCTGGCAATGCAGTTGTGAGCTGAATTTTCTTTCTTTTTTTTCTTTTTTTTTTTGAGATATTTGTATGCCTTCCTCTCTTGAGGATTCCCCACTGCAAACATCTAGCAGAGTGCGTAGCCCAGGACATGTGAGCAGAAAGAACTCTGCATATTTTGTAGTTTTGTTGAGTGGCAGTGCAACCCGGGTGATGTAAGAGCGCCTCTGATTTCCAACTCTGGTACTTCTTTCTTGGAGAAACCACTAACCTTCTCAGATCCATGGTTTTTTTGTCTGCACACTGACAATGGCGATGTGTACTTGCTGTCCTCTGTAAAGGGACCCCAGCAGAGTTGGGGAAAGTTCCAAAATCAGCAAACTTTTTCATCATCTTGGAGCTGCACAAAGAGGAGCAGAGAGTTTGTGGGTGCTGAAAAGGCTCAGTATGTCTGTCACAGCTTGCTTTTCTCCCCAGATAGCAGCTATAGAGTACTGGAAGCTCAAATGACTCAGAAGGGGAAGGGGAACCTGTGAAGTCAATGCTACCAAACCCAGCAACTAAGTGGTGAGGGAGAGACTTCCTCACTTTTGTGTCTGTGAGTAGGACAAAACATTCCTGGTGCCAGCCTGGAGCCAAGTAACCCACAGCAAGCTGTTCTGGGGGCAGTGCCAGCGACGAATGAGCTGAAGTACTGCAGCCAGGTAAACAGCCACGCACGCTTCTCCACAGACCCAGACTGCTCATTTGGTTGCTGTCTAGACGGCACTGCCCCAGCACCTCCTACCCTCTGCCTCCCTGCCCTTCTTGCTTGTGGGCTTCCCCATTGCACGGGACTGCAGTGCTGCTCACTCCTTGCCTGCTGCCCATGTAGGCAGCCAGGATTTGTTTGCCCCTGAGGACACCAGCTCAAACATCAGCTGGAGGGAGGAACTCGACATGAGGAGAGAAAATGAGCACTTTCTCCAGACACCCCTTAAAGATGGTTTCAGCAATTTTTATGTGCCGCCTGGTGAAATGCAAGTTAGCTGTTAGGTTGGCAAGGGAAACTTTTATGGACTGTTCGCGCCCTTTGGGCACGACCCTGGCCCCGTGTCTAAGCTCTCTCACACATGTGGGAAGCAGAAGTGCTATAGCAGGCAGCACAGTCACACACGCTGAAGTGAGATGAGAACCAGACTCGCCTGTTTAGTAGCCTCTAAATGCCGCTGTATCCAAATGAACCCTTTCATTGGATGGGTGTGCAGAGCAAATCTGGGGGGCAAACACATGAGATTGACTCGTAAGGCAGAGGTCGAACCATCATGGGAAAGATATGTATTGGTGTAGGCATCAGGCACCCCAGTTGTCCACTGGCAATGTTCTCTGGAAAATGTGAACCCTAAAATTACAGGTCAGCGTCTTCTGGAAGGGACTGCCTTCCCTGCCCACCCCCCCGCCCCCCAGCTCAGCAGTTTCCATTTCATTTTTTGAATTATTAAAAGATCAAATGTTGGAATGCTGGATAGCCTGAATTCATTTGTCAGATCACGAAGTACTCATAACATTTCTCAGCCTTAATAACACATCTGCTCTTAAAATGTGGTCTCTTGATAATAGCTGGCTGAAAGTGTCTGAATTTAGGGATTATTTGAGACAACAGATTTCCTTCTATTTGGAATTGAATGAGGCATCTGCTCCCTCACCGTCAGCTTTGTGGGATATTCTCAAGGCAATCATAAAAGGGCAGATCATTTTGTACATTATGAGAAGGAAAAAAGACCTCTGTTGGCAATTAAGAGACTTGGAAGGGTGAATTAGAGACCCACAAAGGTACCACTTCATGTCTAAAAATTCTAGCTACACCATCCATTCTCCCCTCTGTCTAGGGTGGGACACAGATTCATCTGATGAGTGGAGAGGGAGGGGGCAATTCTCCCAGCAAAGGCAATGTTGGCAAAAAGGAAAGAGAAAGAAAATTAATCAGGAAAGGATATGCACACTCCATCTTGGATAACTGACCCAACAACATATTAGAGAGATTAGGACTCAGGATGGAGAGCAAGGCATGGATCCCTTGGAGGATTAAAGGAAATTTTGCCAATATTTATGCCAGTTTGGTACATCGGAAAACCAGGACAAAAAAATGAATGCTTGCAAATTATTTAGCACATATTCATCATCAGAATCTTCTCCCACATATAAGCGGAAGATGATTAATAAAGAAGTAAAAACAAAAGCAACTGGAGCTGAGAGAAGGCACTGCTTTGCACTTTGCAGGTATATAATTCATTCCTGGATGTGACACATGACAGGCAGGGCCCAGATGATGCCATTTGCTAGGGTAGGGCAGGATGCATGCTCTGGGCCACCTGTCCTGGCCAGCACACAGGTGAAGGCAGACAAATAAATATATGCATAAACACACACAATTGCATACATGTAGATCTGCATGTATCCATATATGGCACATGTATATACTCACATGCGTGCACACATCTATACATATAGATATATAGATAAGTATATTTAGCTTTTTAGTCAAGTGACGCAAGCTGCTGCAGCTGGAAATAACACTGTCTGCTCATGAAAAGACAGGCGTGTACTTAGACTTATTTATGTGGTAGAAAATGTGTTTGAGGGATGTGAGCTGCCTCAAAGCCTTTGCCAGAGCAGAGGGGAGCAACCTGTGAGACACCTTGGATGCATTTGCATCTGGGAATAATTATTTACTGTAAGACTGATCCCACCATGAAATACCTGGAGGAGGATCTCCTGCTGCAGGATGGGATTCCGGCAGGTGGGAATGTGTGCCCCATGGCCTCACTGTGATGCACAGGAGTCCCCAGTGTGTGGTGGGGAAGACTTTTCTGGTTGGTAGGAGGTGAGCTGCTCTGTTTGACCTGAGATGGGCAGAGGAAGGCACCTGACACTGGATGCTGCCATGCAGGCATATTTATGAAAATATGTAGCCTGAGTTTGGGAAGGCCACTGAACCTTAAGGGTGTTGTTAATTATTTTGTGTTTCCTAATACCTGTCCAGAGCCCAATAACTGACTTTTGTGAAGGTCCTTTTCTGAAAATGATGGCCCTTCATTTTGAATGACTGAAACCATAGGGAAAAAGTCTAGGACTTCACAGCTCTTCAACTCTGCACCAGTGCCTTAGACATTGCAACTGCCTCTGTAAAATGGGATGAGGCAGAGGATGGATTGTGCTTTGCCACCTCAGAGAGTGTGTGGTACCTCGTCACAGTACAATGCACATAGGACCCTCCCCGAGAGGGAGCAGCAGTGGCTGAGCTTTCTGCCCTGGGCCAGTGGCATTGCTGTTGGATCAGTGCAGGTATTTGGCTCACACCTGACTCGGGGAGAAGGAGCAAATGCAAATGCTCTGCATAATACATAATATACCCACAGGTCAGTGAGCATCGCACACCGTGCTCTACGGCTGCGCTGCAGAGTGGGAGTCTGCTCCTGTTCCCAGCCCAGGAGACTTGCTCTTTAGCGAAAGCCGTGGGGGCTTACGCTGGGAAGGTCTGCGGTGCAATCCCCGGCCTTGGCAGCGCCGCCCCGAGCGCCCCGAGCTGCAGCGGGAGCCCGGCCAGGGCCGGCGGGGATGGATCCCGTGCGGGGCTCCCTCCGGCTGGGCGTTCGCGCTGATCCTCGGGCTGAGGGCAGCGTCTCAGCTGCCGGGCTTTCATTCGGGGATGCCTTGGTTTCAAAGGCAGCTTTTTAGCACTTTGATCGAGGCTCACATCAATTCTTCATGTTCTGTATTAGATATTGCAATTTATGTTACGAGAGGTGTTTGAAGTTTCTGATTTTCCCCTCGGCCACCTTTAAATCTAATTTCTAATACCTTAGCCACTCTAATGAAGTTCTCAGTAGTTTACATTGTTATTAAACCTCTGTTTGGGGAATATAGCTTTAATCCTCATTATATACCAAATATGGGTATCGAATATTCATTGTGTAATTGCAATTAAAAAATACAACCCCCAAAGGATCTTTTATATTAATTTAAATTATCCTGCACTTATATTATCGTGTGAAATAACCTATACTGCTGCAATGTCTTTATTGAAGACATTTCAATGTCTGTAGTTATACTTAGAACTCCCCCTTTTTTCAGTTAAATCCTGTTCTATGACACTGTAGTCATGTAGATGTAGACTTACAGCAGTATTATATTTGAACCTTTTTTTTTTCACACTCTTTGTATTTTAAAGAAACAGTTGAAATCACTAATTTTGCATTCAGTGTTAGCAAAAGTAGAGTAATTAATCCAGGCAGCTTTTTCATGCATTTGACAAAGCTTCATGTCACATGAGCTGTTTTCTCTTTATAAGCAGAGACAGATTCTTTACTCCTTGCAAGTATCAAGAAAGTCATCAAGATAAATCTCCAAATAACACATTGAAGGACTTTAAAATGCAAAATTTACCGTTTACAACTTAAATATGAAAAAAACCCAATTTATAATCTTTTGCATATAGATAGCATGGTTTGGGATACATTTGCAGTGGATTTCAATAAAGTAAACTGCTAGCAATTTACACGATTATTCTTTTAAACTAATGTTTGTAGATAATAATGCCATCTTATCTTTAATGTATCTCTCTTGATTCTTACAATGAACATCCTTTACAAGAAAAATAAAAGGGATTTTGATGTCGTTAGATGACAAATGCTATATTTACAGATGATGATCTCTGTGTTTGAAAGCTGTGTTAGCTGGCATCATCTCCAAGGTAGAGCCAAGCTTACTGCTGTGTAGCAGCTCAGTTACAAAGAAGGGACTCCAGCTGTGGCCTCTGGGAGTCACTACTTGGAGCAGACACTGCAAGACCCATCACTGGCTTGCAGTCTGCATAGATATGATTGAATATTTTTATTTAAACATTATGGAAGTAAGCCTAAAAGCTCACATTTCTGCCTGCCACCCAGCCCTTTTTTGTTTTTACAGCCATTGTAAGTATTAAATGGAGAAGCTCTCAGGCTAAAATAGAATTAGCATTAAAACAAATTCTGAAATCTGAGAAATTTGGTGGAAATCTGTATGTTTCTGATGCCCACCCTCACTTTTTTTTGAACTGACAAACCCAAATGGGAGGGCTAGGGGCAAGTTTCATACTTGCTTCCCTGTTTTAAGCACGATCCCCAAATGTAAGGGATGGGAAAGAGGACAGGAATGGGAAGATTTGACACAGTGGAGGAGCTGGTGCGTTCCTCACTCTTTCTGTGCAAGAACCTGCTGCCTGCAGTCCCTCGGGAGAGAAAGGTGTCCCAGCAGTGTCTCCAGAGAGCACGAGCACTCCGGATGCTTACATGGTGTGAGCTAATGGCTTTTGGAGGCTGAGCGCTCCTCTCAAGAGGATATAACAGGGGGCTCTTTGGAGTGGCAGCTGCTACCAAAACCATGGTGGGATTATTTGAACAACAGTGGGAGAGACTTTCTTCTGTTGCAGTTGAAGGAAGCAGGAGAAGGAAGGAAAGTTAAAAGGAGTTCTGACATGAAAGCCATGTCCATGGCTCCTTGTTCCCTATAAAGACTGATCTGGCAGCATTCCAGCTAAAAAGGCATTTCAAGCTTCTTGTGATCCTCTGGACTTTCTGGACATCATCTGTGTTAGAACTGGGCCCTCCCAGTCTTGTGGTTGAACCTGTCACAGCACATGGACAGCAGGGATTCCACTCCAATGCTTCATGTCCAGGAAGTCTTATTGCCCTTCCTGTTTTATGTCCTGTCTTTCTACTGTGTGCAGCCTGTGCATCACCTGTCCTTAATGCACAGCTGGATTCCCCGGCCACCCACATGGGAGCTGCAGCCAGGAGGCTCCTCCTTTTCCCGGAGTCTTGGTAAGCAAAGCCAGGTGGTGCAGGGGAGTGAAACCCAGCTGTTGCAGGTAGGGCCAGGGCTATCAAGCTCCCCACCTATGAGGTGATTCTCATCAAGATTACCAGGTAGGAAAGACATCAGTGCTGGATGCTCTTGGCCCATTCCATTGCTGCCAGAAGATTGGAGCAGCTTGCAGGTACAAGTAGCCCCTCTAATTGAGGAAGGGGAGCAGGCTGTTGGCCTCTCTACTCTTCATGTGGATCAAGAGTGTAAGTGCAATGGGATGAGTCAAAGCTCTTGATAAGAGAAGACTTCACCTTGCCCATGCCTCCCTGTCCTTCCACAGCCCTGACTGAAGATGGAACCACAGTGGTTTTGGTGCCAATGACCCCACATGACTGGCAATTTAATGTTGAGGTTGTCCTTGGGTGTCCTCTTGGGAAGGCTCTTTCCAGGCTGGTTTCTGTGGGCTCCCTGTCTGCAGGAGTTACTTCATGGAGGTTAGGCAGAGCTAGGTTTATGGCAACAGCTCTAGGGAGCATTTTTCCAGGGAGCTCAGGGGTATGGGAATGTTTTTTAATTGCCAAATTTGGCATCACTTCCTCAGAGGCTGGGTCTCAGCCTTTAAGTAATGAGCACTACAGGTTCACTGTCCAAAATTGTACCCACATTTCTTTTACCTGCAGTTATCTTATCTCCATCCCCATCACTGATTCCATGCATAGGCAAGCATTGTTAGTACTGTAAGAATTAATCACATACTGTTTGAAAAAAAAAAATTGACATTTGCATTTCAAAACTCTTACCAATTCTAAACATTTATTCTACAAAACTTGGAAAGATTGTAGTTCTGTTTCAAATTATTCCAGCACCGTGGGCATTGCCACAGAATGTAAAATTACAGAACATATGAGACTGAAACCTGACACCCGTTCTTCCCTGTTGTGAAGTGTCGTTGATGAAAAATACACAAGTTTGAAGAAAAAAAATTATGTAGGAGCATGACCTATTCCCAAAGCAGCTAGCCAAATTCACTCATGTTTCAGAGACAGCTGCATATGTAAATAGAGTAGGGGACACTTCTTCAAATACAATCAAATTCGTTTAAAATAGTAAGAAAATATGAAATATCTCCTACAGAATAATCTCCTGATGCTACTGCAAAGAAGTTCAAAGTGTTAGCAGAGAAAAGAAAGGACATGATACTGTTTGAAAGTGTACCTTTTCTGTAATCAAAACAACACAGAATTTAGTGAAATTAGTCCTTATTGCTATTAAAATTCTTTTTCCTTTAAACATTTTTCAACCAGACATTTTTAAGTTTTCTACGCAAAGGGATGACTTTTGCATGAAATGAATAATCTACTCAGACATTTTAGTCCTTTAAAATGATCTAGAAAAAATGGTGAGACATAGGTTGAAAGGAGCATTTATAGGGAGGTGACATGAGTGAAACTGGAATTGAATGTAAGTACAATTGTATGAACTATGAGTATAAATATTAATATTCACTACATGTAATTAAAAGATCCCCCTCATCTGTGTATTTGCACATATATGCATGTATATTTTGCTGCACACGCACAGACACACAGACACACAGACACACAGACACGAACACACACACACACACACACACACACACATGCTGATGTATCTATGCAACGCTTTCATTTGAAGACTCCAAAACGCTTCAGCAAGTTGAGTATTGTGCTTAGCTGCTCTCCTGTTACAGATGGGGATGTTAAAGTGCAGGGAGGTTACATGTGCAAAGCACATTGCTTTCTTGGATGTAATAACCAGTAAATGAGTTCCCAGCTAGCAGAGGAACTGCCTCTGTCACCTTCAGCAAGCCACCTGTTGCTTTTGAATGGAGAATTAGCCATTTTGGTTCAACATTTCATCTTCCCATTCCAGCTGCTAGTTTTCACTCTACCTGAAGCAAGCAAAAACCACAAAGAAGTTCTGACATGTTTCAAACAGAGTAGCCCGTTCTTTAAAAAACAAGCCTAACCTCCCATAGTACACACCGTTAATTTCCCAGATCTGGGCCTGCTTCTCTCCCATGCAGCATTTAATTCCTTTCTTAATCTCTTCTTTATCCATAAGTAAGTAGGAGTGTTATTTGAGTAAGGAATGAGCAAGAGCTGTAGGCTTTAGCCTTTGAGTTACAGAGATGAAATAGTTTACACTCACAATATGTTGTATTATTTGAAACAGGCAGATAATATTTTTCAGTGAAAATTAAATTTAAAACATATGTCGACGATCATCCACATCTTTCACAAAACATTGCATGTTCCTGAAGGTCCCTATTTCACAAAGGTTGGACAATTTTAACTTGATTCCCTGAACTGTTCATTAGCTCTTCTTTTTCTGATTCGTTTTGCCTCTTGCTCTCTTTTATCAAATCACCTGGAGAGGTAAAAAGGAACTGTCCGACGTAGATGGCCAGTTCTGGAGCACACATGTATCAAGAAGCCCTCCAAAATCCCAGGGCTGCAGAGGTGGCATCCCCTCCCACCCCAGCTTTTATACTGATCTGCTCAGTGGTCCACCAAGGAGTCCAATTTTAAGACATAAGTTTGAACATTCTTTGCCAGCAGTGTCTGGGAAACAGCAATAAAGGAAAATCTCTCCACTACCCATATGGGCTGCCTTTGCTGTAGAACATGAAACCCTGGCAGACCCCCCCATCTCCTTACTCCTTCCTCTTTCACACCAAAAATGCTCTTGGAGGAATTTAATTTTAACAGTTTCTTCATCACATTGTAAAGCAAGCATTGCTACGGGTTTCTGTGCTGGATGATCTACTGCTCACAGCAGCCCAGCTTCACTTCCCTCCCATTTGGGGAGGCTGGGGCAGAGCAGAGGTGCACACTCAGGTCTGTGGTGGACCTCAAGGTCTGCTGAGGACCAAACTAAAGTCTCAGTTCCCCTGAGCCTGACCCCTATGAATCTTGACCCTGTTCCACTCTCAGGTGTTTGCTTCTAGGGGCTTCAACCTGGGCTGCTAACCCCATTGCCTCCTGTTAACCCCAGTTCTCCACCACTTTTTATTCACTGCTGCCCATTCTTGCTTTCCAGGCTCCTTCTCCCGGTCAGCCCTCCTTCCTTCTGGCTCCCAGCCCACCTGTCTTGAGCCATGTCCACATCTGAGATGAACATGGTTGGGGCCTTGGAAATAAAGAACAGCTAGAGGGGCCTGCCTTATGGGTAAGTGGGAAAAAATCTTCCAAGGGCTGGGTGGTAGTGGGGTCAGGGGGAACTGAAAAGAGGAATGAATGTCACCTCAAATCTGGTGGCAATCAGAAGGACCTCGATACTAGAGGTACTAGAGTCAAAGTGTGGCAAGATAATGGTTTTAATTATGCTGACTCTCAGTATTTAAGGTGGTGGATCTGCAACAAATGCTGTATTAACTCCAAATATATTTGTAAAACACTTTGGTTTCATCCCCTTTATAATAGTTACACTGGGATTTTGCTGAATAGTATGCTCCTCAGTATTGCCTGATTCAGAGCCAGATTTATAAAGACATTTAGGTGCTCCTTCCCACTGATTAAGGAAGTAAAAAGCCTAAATTGGTTTAAAAATCTACCCTTGAGAGCTGCCATGTGTGTCTGGGCACCCGGAGCACTTTAAGATTTATGGCATATAAAGACCCAGTGAAGATCAGAGAAATTCTTTGCCAAACACAAATGGCAATGAGACTGCCTTTAATTTTCTTCTCTAAAGATCAGTTTCAGAGAAGAGTATAGTGAGTCTGGGTTTGGGGGCCAGTTCTGCAAACTGGGTCTGATGCTGCTGCCATGAGACTAACTGTTGTCCTCAGCAGAAGCCAGACCAGATCTAAACAACTTACTCAGTGACACATGGCAGTGACTTACCTGACACAGATCTCCTCTGGTTTCCGTGGGCTCAGGGGAGAAGGGAAACCTCATGCCCACAGAGCAGCAGAGAGCTGGATTGCAGCTGGGCTGCAGGCACTGTGTGCCAATCAGTGTGCTCACCAGCACTTGTTCAGCTCTTGGCTCCAGCTGGAAACTTGGGCTTCTCCTGCCTAGATGGTACTGCCAGGCTCTCTGAGGTACACCCATTTATCTATATCAAATGGGAAGGTGGAAACAAAAGATGCTTCAAGATACCTGAGTGATTCTTTCTGTTTGATCTGATTAAACATATTAGAATATGTTACAAGCAAAAAATGGCTTTTTCAAACACATTCAATTTCTTTCAGTCCATTGGGCTTACAAGAATAAATAAACCCTCTCTTATTGCTTCATAATATCAATAATACCCCTGAAATCATTCTGCACTTAATGAGCAATTTAAGAGCATTAAATGCTGTGAACAATCAATTTGCTGGGTATTATTGTGCTTCTGTTTATAAATGTCTAATTATATAGGTCAGACTTGCTCGTAGCCCATTACCTTTGGTAGCCAGTTGCAGACTTCTGACTCAGCACAGTGAAAAACAATTCCTTTATAAACGTCTCCCAGAAACAACAGCAAGACCAGAGTACCCATACAACTCTCTAGTTTTTGCTTTGCCATCAGCATGTGGCCCCCATTCGTGTCCCCACCGCGCTGTCCCTGTGCATGGCAGCCCCTCCACAGGCAGGTAATGAGGGAGGCAGAGCTGTGCTGGAGAGGGGAGCACCACACGCCTTGGCAAAGGTTTCCCATAAAGATCTGTCCTCTAGCTGCGGATGCAAACTCAAGCTGGTCGTGCACACAACTCCAGCATGCCGAGCCCACTACCCCTCGGCACAGCCAAATGTTTCAGCAGCTGCCCTTTTGTCCTGTTTCTTAAATAAACAAAGAACAGATACAAATTAATGACCTAAATTTATGGCAAAACACACTGCCTTCCCAGAGCAAATAGCCTTAAAAGAACAGATGTTAAAATAGCATTTTGTACTCAGAGAGAGAAAACGGCTACCGTGCAAATGGAAAAGCTCAGGATGTGTAGAAAAGAGAAGCTAAAGCATCTAATTGTGCCACGCCGCCTCCCGCTACACCACAAATCCTGTAACCTTCTGATGGTGCCTTGCACAGAATAATTATCCTCCCTGGGGCATTCCCCATCCCTTCTTGCCTTTTCTTACAATCCCAGTAAACTTTCTCCTTTTATTCCTTTATATTCCTTTTGGAGATGAAAAGAGCAAAATGATCATTTTGCCAGCACATTAAACAGTGACTGGCAATCCGGTGCTGTAATCCTCAATGTAATTTAGCCCGGAAGAATTGTGCTCCAGCAACGCACCGTCTCAACAAACCATTCCTTTGAATTACCTCTTTGTTTTACCCCAAAGGGTGCATTCATCATGCAGGAGAGATTATTTCTCACTAATTTTTTTGCTGAGACTTATCTTGCCAGCGCCTATATTTAAGCATTGTTAATGATATCCATGCACCAAAAAAAAAAAGTAATTAAGATGGATAGAGAGCTTTGCAGAGCGAGTTGTTATTTTGTTATTTATTTATTTATTATTTTTGCACAAAAGCAGGGGGAGACACAATCATGCACAGGAGGTGAACGTGCCTTTCGGGCAGCGAGCAGTCTCTGCCATCCAGTGCCGGCAAAGGCAGGAACAAGCGGCACCGGGTCATGGCGAGAGGAATTAGAAGGCATCTCTGTTTTCCTGCCCAGTAAGTGCATTCTGTTTATACTACACCACATTGTATTTCTAGTCTTACTCAACATTTTAATATACATTTTCTTGTCAGGCGTCTTGGCAATCGGGTACACGACTTGCAAGATGGACTGAGAATTCCACAGGTGGACTGATTAGTGGGTGGCATTTCTGAGCTCCAGCAAGCTGTTAGCATTATGTCTGTTTGCTTTAGGTACAGATGTGAAATGATTTGACAGTCAATCTCAAAGTGTGTGTGAGTACTTGGGCTTTTTTATGCCTTTTTTTTTTTTTTTTCCCTTCTTGGTATGTCAAACTCTTCTTATAATACAATCCTCATCCGTCTGGTTGTCCATTGAAAAAGCATCTCCCCCGTACCCCCCTCCTGTAGCCAATCTGGATGAGTCATGCATTATTCAGGAGATATAATTTGTAAGTGTCAGAAGTGGCTTTGGTTTTTTTTCCTGTTCGCTCATTTGAGGACCACAGCTGTCGCGACCAGGAGTCCTTGCCGGGCACGAGGGTTATCCCACCGCAAAGGCGAATTGTTTCCTTCGGGTAACTTGTCCGAATGCAAGTTCCCTTAACAAAGCCGTAGTCGTAAGCAAATGGTGTTTGACAAGTGGAATTTTCTGTTGACTTGCTCATTTCATTTCCTTCTTTTGGCAGAAACATTTGGAACTTGATTTTCTTGCAGTTACTATGAGCCCAGAATAATAACTCCTAAATCAACACTGAGGAGGTGGAAAGGTACAACAACACAAACACTCAGTAACAGTCAGGACAGCGACATGGAAATATGAGTTGACATGCAGAATAACCACAAGTGGTGCATAATTTATTGATTGCACCTTGTCATGGGAATGATGAGCTCTCAGCTAGAGGAATTATATTTTATATATTTCACAACTTTGGGGAAAAATATAAATATTATATATACAAACTGCATATACACTAACTAATGGATAGAGCAAGATTCCTATTTCCAGTTAGTGAAAAAATTATGTGCATCACAAGGCAATGTTTTCTGGAGCTGGGTAAGCCCAGGAGAGGAGGTGCAGGAGGGTGGTGAAGGGGGATACAGTTCTGTAGCATCACTACTTGGGTGTTCAGGTGGACATGGTAAGGTTAGATCTACTCCACTTCAGTCTTAAAATTCCCCTAATGCTGGAAACCTCCTGTATTGTATTGGAAACATATAGTATAAAATTGCTTTATATTTCAATACAGTATTTCAGTTGTGCAGTATTATATACATGAACTTGTAAGAAAAGTGCAGCATGAATCTTGTGTGTGGAGACCAGCAAACTACCCTGGAAAAGCAGGGTGAAAGGTCTGAGAAGTGTCCATTTCTCATCAACTTTCAAGCTTTCAACCAGGCGGGTACTCGAGCCTCCCTGGCTAGGTACAACCCAGCAGCTCCTTTCTCCTCTCCACATTCTATTTGTTTTCAGCACCAGGAGAGCTGCTTTGCTCCCAGGCTGGGGCTGCCCCCCTTTCAAAGCTGTTGCTGTTTCCTCCTTGTTTTACTCCCTGGGTAAGCAGGGCACCAACT
Source organism: Zonotrichia leucophrys gambelii (assembly GCF_028769735.1). Taxonomy (NCBI): domain Eukaryota; kingdom Metazoa; phylum Chordata; class Aves; order Passeriformes; family Passerellidae; genus Zonotrichia; species Zonotrichia leucophrys. The sequence continues at coordinate 73,999,622 of NC_088172.1, forward strand.
GAAGCAGACTGTTCCCTGTCTCTGGCAATCACACAGCCAGAAGAGGAGGCACAGACACAGCACTGTTTGCTGAAGGACGGTGGCTCAGGCTCAGGGTGGCAGTCCACAGGCACACACATGAGGACCAGCGGCTGCTCCACCAGCAGTACTGACTCGACTGAATGGTTGAAACGCACAAATAAATGAGAAATCCAAGCGTTCACCCCACATAGTTTTCTTCCAACAGGTTAACCAACTGAAAAATCAGCTTCCACTACTTAAAATAAATTGATTTTTCCTCTTTCTACATTGGAAAAAACTGTAAGTGCTTTGATTTCTGCTGATTACCTACTACAGCACTTGAGTTACAACCCTGGAGTCAAAGCTTTCTCCAAGTAGAAAAGCTGTTTCTCCAAGTGCTTCTTTTACAGTGCTATGAAGAAACATGTCAGAGGAGGCATGGCAATGCACTCCAAATGAGAAGCAGGGGCTCAGCTCAGTACTTGCTGGTATCAGCAACAGATTTGTCTATATCACCTTCTGCAGCTACGAAAGTTGCTGCCGTGCATTTGCCATTTAAGTTGTGAGCTGGTTTCGTGCTGCTTAAGGAACAGCTTAAGCTGGAATAAAAGCAGCTTCATGGGAAGAAAGCAGTAACAAAGCCTTGGGTACCACAAAATCACAGCAGAAAGGTATTCCTCAGTGCAGCTAAAATGAAAGAGCCTTCAGCAGAAAGCTGGTGGTCCTGCTCTAGAGAACAGCAGCTGCTGCCTGGGTGACATGCACCTTGGTTTCAATGTGTTCAGGGTCCGCACAGACTGTGACACACATTTTGCTTTATTTTCTCCCTTCAGACCCAGAAATGTTTATCACCCTGCTCCAGACAATACATATCTCACAATTTCCCATGATTTACAATTAAATCTTGTCTCGCAAGTGGAAATAATTTCTGAACTGTTTATAATGCGAATGTGATAGAGACCTATGACTAAATATCTCGTTTATTATTTTGCATTAGTCCTCTGACTTTTTATGAGGTCTCTCTATGTTAAAAATAGAGAGCGCTTCTGTTAAACACATATTTTGGGTGACCTTCTCAGAATAAGAAATTACCAGGCTGAATGCACCCAGATGTGAATCACAATGAGTATGTGGAGGGCTGCAGGAATAAGCAAAGGCCAGTGTGCAGATGCGGCCGAGGGCTGCAGGGAGGGAAGCAGGGTGGGAGGACACAGCTCCCCCCGCTGCGCTCCGCGGCCGCTCCACAGGCACCCGACGAGCAGCCAGCAGCAGCTGACTCACCTCGGCGGCTGCCAGGGGTCTCTCTGGCAGAGATAAATTCCCTGTGAATTTAACCGGGTCTGCCTTCCTTAAAGCAGAATTATTGAGTTGCTGGCTAGGGAGGTGCATCGAGTGGGTCCCCAGGAAGGCAGGTAGAAGGCAGCAGGGCTTTGTTAAATGCCCAGGCTTCACCCCGCTGAGCCCGTGGCGTCCCTGGCGTGTGGCTGGAGCCCAGCTCCCTCTGCTCAGCACAGTTGTCTCTTGCTGTGCTGCTTATTCACACATCCCAGCTCGCTCCGTCTAGCTGCCTGGGTACCGATGCCAGGGAAGCTGAAACACCACAGGCTCTGCAAGCCCACCCAGACCATAGGCTCCAAAGTGCATACTGCTGCCTCTTCCTCTGAAATTAATATCTCAACTCGCTAAATTAAAGCAAGCAGGGTTTCACCCAGGCATGTTGTGATCACACCTCCAACTTGCAATATAGATTTACCATGTAAACTGCTAAGCAAGGTACAGTGCTCTCCCAGCAGGAGAAGACAATGTCTGCCTGCAAGCAAGAGGGTGGGAGAGCCAGAGTGCAGAGCCCTTCTCCAAACAGCTCCAGGGCACCTGGCTGCACCAGCGCAGGAGACCTGGTACACAGACAGGGGCTACATGAGGAAAGAGGTTTCTCACTTGGAGAGCACTAAAGTCAGAGGCACAGAACATGTCTTATAAAGAAGGCAGAAGCCACCACAGCTGAACAAGGTGAGGCACACAGAGGTTGACCACAGAGCAGGCCACTGCCAGGGCTGAGTCCTGACTTGCAAGCCCACTGCTGCAGAGGAGAGTGCCCCAGTATGTCCCAGCAAGTGGAGTATTTTAGGAATGTTGCGCATCTGTGCAGAGCTCAGCGTTTGCAGGTGGGTCATTTCTTCTGCCCAGCCCCTTGCTGCGCCTCTGCTGAGCGCTCTTCAGCGCAGCTTTGTCTGCACCCAACGCACTGCTGAGGCTGTTGGGTTTTTATTCTTTGCTTTTAAATCAGTAGACTTGTTACCATCTTTTAAAAGTGTGAATAGCTGCAACAGAAGCCATCAATTAGCACAAGCAAACAGGGCCAAAGTCCTTCCTTCCTCCTCCCCCACAGCATATTGTGAGGAGAGCTGTGCTCTTCTACTTGGGAGGCTGCTGGAGAGGCTCTGAAGTTGAGCGGTCCCAGTGCCGCCTTTGCATCTGCTCTAGGACGGACAGTACGCTCCGTGCGAGGGAGGCAGGATGGGCTTTCGGCACTGGCACCACGACAACGGGAGCGAGACCAGCTCAACAGCAGCAGCAAAGGAAGGCAATTTTTTTCCTCTTTCTGTTCCAGGGAGCCTTCCAGGGCTGAGAGAGGTTGCCAGAGGTTGCCTGGGTTTTTTAGTGCCATTCCCCCTTCCCAGTGTTCAAGAAGCTACGGGGGGAAGCCCCTCCAGCAGCTTTGCTTAATTACTCTGATCTATGGAGAGGCTAGAAAAGCCTCTCTGCTGAATAGTTTGCAAACTGGACCGTGCGTGCCAGAAGATTTCTGTTGATTAGATGATGCAGAGTATTAATTAGAATATAGATTATATGCAGGGGCTTTACCATAAGTTTTCTGCCATTTGGTCTGGGCATGTACATTTCTTGCCACATTGCTTTTTCTCCCAGAAAAGCAGTCTCATGGAGCGAGCCTGGCTCCTAACATGGCTCCCATCCAGAAAGGAGGATGCTGATTGCATGGTTGTGAGTGAGAGTGCTATTCCTTACCAGCCTGGTGAAGGATGCAAAGAATTACTGTAACATTGACCAAACCCCGCAGAGATGCATAGCTTGTGGGTGAGCCCCACCTCTCCTGCCCGGCCCCTCAGCCGGTGCCACTGTGCCACAGTCACACGGGTCCCCAGCCAAACCAGACATGGGAAGCGCAGTCAAGTAGCCACTGATCTGAGTGCCAGCTTATGCTTGGCACGGGCTGCCCCCAGTCCCTTCTCGAGCCACACCAAATGCGACCTCCAGGGCAGGAGGGGTATTCCAGCCACTGATTACTTTGTGTTTGCTGGGGCCTGGGATTCACTTATCCAGTTCTCTTGGGCCACATTTAGAGTGGCTCTTTCCAAGTGCAGAGGGACATCTGGGATGCAGTTACTGCTGAAAAAAAAAGTAGTAATTTTTCAGAAAACAGGGCAGATCAATGGCCTGTCTCACCTGCTGCTTGTGCTGACAGCCACAGGTCCTTGAGAGCAAGGTACAAGAATTCCATTTGGGGCATTTTTGGGAAATATGTGGCTCACAGGGGACATTTTTTCCCTGTTGGAAAAGCTTTAGTTGGCTTACTTACTAAAGCATGATTTATAGCTTATTATCTATATAAATACATATTTTTTCTAGATTCTGTAACCTTTATATGCTCTTCCAAGAACAGGGACCTTGTGGCACAGTGGTATATTACCTGTGCTTGGTAAAAATTTTCTAGTGCTTATGTGTCAGTAAGTAGAAATTACAGACTCACAGAGAGTGGACAGAAGCAATGGCTTATCTCTGCTGTGCTATTCACTGTCTTATATACCTCTAATGTGCCCTCTTCCTTATCCTATTTCTAAATTAAACAGTTATTCTGTTTTTTACATCTCTCATTATATATAGAGGTCTTTCCATATGTCTAACATTTGTTTGAGTCTCAATACATCAGACCATGTAACATGCTGATTCACAGAAATCTCACATTCTGTAATGACCCAGTCTTTGAAATCTGCCTGCATTTTAAAAAATCTGGATCAGATTTTGACTTATCAAATTTTATCTGACCACCTCTTAATCAGAGATTGGTAGGATTGCTTTCAAGTAAGATGTGACCTCGAGCTTTCTCATTTGATTCAAACTCAAGTTTATTAAAACCAGCAACTCTGTTCAGTTCTTTAAAAGGAAGATAAACACTGACGTGTTTGCAACTTGGAAATGTCTTGCCATTTCCCTTGATCACAGCTCACTTAAAAGCAGGCAAACTGGCCACTGCCCCTTGCAAAATACCACCTTCATATCCAAGAGCTGCTTTGCCTTCAAATGTTTCCAAAGATGCTTCAGCCTCACAGACCTCACACTTCTGCAGTGCAAAGTAGTTGCCTTGCGGTGTTAGAAGCGCTCTTGGTGGCCCCTCTCTGGGTGGTGTGGGACATGTTGAGGTTGGCAGCTGTGTGTCCCTGCTGCTACTGGGTCCCCTAACTCCAGTGTAGCTGTAAGTAAGGCATTTCTGGTCCCATGCACAAACACGGCTCTCTGGAAAACTGGCCGTACAAAATGGCATCTGGCCGGCTTGGTGTTTGCAACTGGAGATACTCAAAGCCATCTGGATCTGGTTCTGCACAGACTGCTCTAGGGAGCCCTGCTTGAGCAGGGGGTTGGACCAGCTGAATTCCAGAGGCCCCTTCCAACTTCAACCCTCCTGTGATCTCTAACACTATGGTAGCACATCAGGTTCCCCTCCTTGGCTGGTCACAGCAACTTAACCTTAACCAAGCAGCACTGTAGAGCGATGGGTGCTGCAGAGCCAGTGTACTCTGCAGTACAGGTTCCTGCAGGGAGGAGAGCTGTGGCCTGGGTCCTGCTGTGGCCTCAGGCCCTGCCCCTGCTGGCCACCTCTGGCTGCTCAGGATTTCCTGCAGGTCAGCACGTCTGGGCCAGAAACAACACATCTGTCACATCCTCAGCTGAAAATCAGCTCTTGCTGAACCTGACGCATTTCAGAGTTGCACACAGGTGAACTGCTCTGAGTGTAGCTTTGCCTGTATGCACACATAATGCAGTGCCATGGTCAGACACTGATCACACTGGGGCCACAGAGGCATTTCAGTGACACATTCCCGCTCATGATACTGAGTTTCCCCATCTCATTCAGGGTGTTGGAGTTGTAGAGGGCACTGACTCACAGGCCACTCCCATCTTTTTCATCCTACAATTCATTGCAAAATGTTACATCTAACTACCTTTGCTTGTAACATCAACTGTGAGGGGTAGTTCCTTCTCTGCACTGAGTTCTCTGCACATTCATCATCCTCTGTTGGTTCCCTGTGACCCCAGTGTTCAGATCTGCATATGACCAAAACTATCCAAACCTAGGAGGTTTTCTATGTGCTAGTCTTCCAGCTACTCTACAGTACAACCTGCCTTGACTTCCATGCTGCTTTGATGTAAAATGTGCCTTGGAACATTCCATCCTTGATACCCTCTACCTGTTGGCTCTTTTTACATTTCACACATTTATGGATTTATTTGCTTGCCTTGGCCCAACATCCTACTCATATCAATTATTTCAGTCTTCCCCACACAGCAGTTTTCCAGCCCCATCATAGAAACATAGTTGCTCTTTTAGAAAAAAAATTCTCCATTAACTAAGTTGCTTTCACTTTTACTGGCTGCAGCGTGCCACAGTCACTGATTAAGTTCATCTTCATGTTCAGCAAACAGATTTGTATGGTATTGAAAGGTTTTGATCTCTTTCCTGGGGGGCTGATCATTGAGCTCTAACACAAAGCTCTGGTTCAGCACCATCCCTTTACTGTTTTTCAACAGAGCTAGGACTAGAGACAGGATGGTTCAGTGCTTGGGACACCGAGAGGCAACGCAAGGGACTGTGCTGCAATCTCTTTCCTGGCACCGGCTTCCCACAAGGCTTGGAATGATCACTTGATCTCTTTGGCTCTGAGTGCCCCAGCGAGGGCTCGCCAGAGAAGTTCCACCCCCAAACACAGTCACAGCCCACTGCAGCAGGCAGTAGCTTTTCCTCGGACATCCTTAAAAAGCACCCTGCTTCCCGAGTGTAGTGATCTAACCCAAGGCAGGAATGTTATATCCCTCTAAATGCAGCCCCCATTAGGCTGCGATCAGCAGAGGTACTGTGACAAGGGACACAAACTATTTCAAACCTTTCCCACTGCTGTGGCTTGCCAGGTTTGCACAGAGAAGTTTTGCTGGTGTAGCCTGGGCCAATGCATCTCCGAACCTTATGGACGGGGGACAATAGGCAATCCAGGCCTCACAGACTATTTAAGAATAAACTCCAGACTGTGAGCTGCTCAGACATCTTGGTTGTCGACTGCATATAGGTGCCATCCTAAAACTGTGAAACTGAATACCCTTAATTTAAAAATTCATGCCCAGATCTGTGCTTTGCCCTTCATCCTTGCATTTACAGAAGGCTAAATTGAGATCCCAGATTTTACATCCAAACGCCGAAATGTTCACAATTCAGGCTCCTGCGAAGGCTTACAGACAAGCACATTTTAGAACTGCATCGTGTAAACTGTTTATGTGCTGAAAGAAAGCCAGGGATTTTGCTAATGACAAAGAAATTGTTCTCTCCTCTGATAGCTGAAAGAATTCCTCTAATGACAATAAACCCCCTCTTTTGCAAATTTGCTTTGGGTAGATGGCAAGATTAAAGAACAAGCAGCCCAGCTATGATTTTTCAGATTGCATAAGTACCTTAAAAAGATGTTCATTATCTAAAGTGACGCCTCTTCCCTAATTGCAATGCCACTATTATGTGAGATTAATTTTTTTTTTTCCCAAGCCCTCGTAGACAGTAAAACCACGTTTTAGCCTCAGGAGTGAGCCTTGCTTGGAGAGGTAGTGCTTGCTAACGGAGATGGGGGCAGGTGTGGGTCCCCCCCGACGGCTGCCTGTGCTGTGCTGCGAGGACCGCTCTGCTCCTGTCCTCACCTCACCCCGTCACATCCAATCTGCTGCCCCAAATCACAAATGGGAATAAAAAGAAGTGCAAAACCCTCGACTGGGAGGCGGTTGCAGAAAAAGCTGAGGCTGACACTGAAAACCAACATCTCCGACAACTTGCACACACCAAGAAATATTTGTTTGTTTGCTTCGACTCCCGCTCCTCCTGCTCATTCAGCCCCTGGTACGGTGCCAGGGCCTGGCCGCATGTCCCATCCCGGTGGGATCGGGCACCCCGCCGGAGGGGAGCAGCAGCGGCTCCTGCCGTGGGTCTCGGGCTGGGAAAAGCGGGAGCTTTGCGGTCCCCGTGAGGAGCTCGGCGCAAGGGAGGCTGGCAGCATCCCTGCCCAGCCGCCGCGGGAGGCAGGGCAGCCGCCTGCCTGCGCCGAGGCTTTTCTTCCTGTACGGAGAAAGGTGGAGACAAAGCGTCTTTCATGCCCGGCTGCACCAGGCGGAATTGTTGCCGGGGCCGAAAGGGCACCACCAAATCGCGGCGAGCAGGGTGCCCGCAGCGCCCCGGGGCTGCTCCCGTCTCCGCGGGGCAAATACACGGCACAGGCGGAGTTTGCACCGAGCCCCCGACAGCGTCTGTGCCTGCCCTCACCCAGGCTCCCGGCTGCCACCACCACCAGCAAATCGGCGCTTTGGTGCCCCACAACTCACCCACATTTGCAAGTGTCCCTCAGCGCACAAAAGGGGCTCTGGAAAGGGACGGTAACCCCCTGCTATCGGCTTTCAGAGAATCGGTGTTATTGGGGCAGGAATTTATTAAGGTTTCTGTTTCTCTTTGAAATACCTAAGTATAACATATGCATCCATATGTACACTTGAAATTGCTGGGAACTCTGTAAACCTTGTCATTTTAATCCTGTTAGATGGTTTATATTTAATTGGTTGCTAGTGAGAGATGAAAATTTCACAGATCTCCTAAAGGAATGAATATTGTTAATCAGCTCATTTAGCAAGGGAGAAGGATACATGTCCTCTCTCTAAACCAGCATTTCACAGCACTGCACGGGTTCCAGTTACTGCAGGAGTCAGCTACCCCTCAAAAAAAAAAAGTTGAAAATTAATCCAAAGCTAAATCAGTGACATGATTGTATTCCCATTACATTCCACTTAAATGCATATGTTTACAATATCCTTTAATAATAATAATTATTAAACATAGTAAAATACTTCCAAACTTGGCTCATGGCATCGTTGTACTTCTAGTGGAAAAAAAATTATCTGAAGCCCTGTCAATATGCCACTTCCTCCTCCCCCATCTTTTAACAGAAGCAGCCTCCAGTGAAATAATCCAAGCTGTGTTCAAGAAGTTGGCAAGTGGGTCCAATTAAATGTGGTTTTAGTGTATTCTGGCATTTGCATATCTAGTTTGCCAAGAAGTAATGTTTTAGAAAAAAAAAAAAAACACACCACAAAAAAACCACACAAAAAACCCCAGCGTTGGTCCAGACAGAGAGTGGATGATGTGATGCATCAATGAACTTTGTCCCATGAATCACAGTGGTTTAAATGAATAAATAAATAAATAATTTTGGTCTCATCTATTGCCCCTTTTTGGCTAACAGGCTTTACAATAATCTGAATGTCCTGTAAAAGAAAACACACAGAGGGAATATTAGAAAATTAATTCAGCAGAAGAAAAACCAGCTTTAATATTTAGTGAGTCATTAAAAAACTTAAATCACAATGACCTTTATTTAACGGAAATATTTAATGCCTTAGCGGAGCCGTTCTGCAGATAAACAGTGATTAAATAAAGCAGTCCATCAAAACAGCGCCTGTTCCCCAGGACGCAGAGCTGAGAAGTCAATCGTTGTTCGCGAGAGCGATCGCTCACCGCTGCTGCGAGCGGCGCCTCGTTTGTTGTGGCTCCCTGTCCTCCCGTCGGGAGCACCACTGCAGGCACCTCCTGGCACCCCAGCCCCTCTGTTCCCTCTGCCCGTGGGTGCTGTGCAGACCCCCGGGCGTGGGAGCTCCCACTGCCCCCAGGCCGCACCTCTGCCATCACTGTGCGGTGCCAGTGAGAGGCCACAGGTGCAATCGCTCACCTTATTCATTGCTACAGCCCAGAGAAAAACCCCAGCAAAGGAAAGATATTTGGAAAACAAAAAAAACCCGCCCCAAACCCCTCGCAAACCCTAATTCTCCACAAGACTAAGCGTAAAATGATGTTTAATGTATACTGGCCATTCCTTTCACTCATTTATTCCATAGCCAGGACAACCTCACTACAAAGCAAGGAGAGTTAATTAATAAAACGAGGCAGCGTGGGGTTATATGGAATCTTTAAAGCCTTTATCAGTTTGCCAGTCCATTAGCGGGGCTGCATTCTCCGCAAACTCCCTGCTCCAATATGTGCAGCAGAGCAGTTAATTTCTTTTGGACTCAGTCTATGGCACCAAGCTGCTTTTTTTTTTTTCCATCTTTATCCAAACAAACTATTAAATAATCAACAAATAAGAATATTTAACCCAAAATAATGAGAGGAATGATCGCTCGCCTAAAAACTATAAATTAAAGCTATCCAGTCACAAAAGAAAGTTGAGTCATCCATTAAGCAACAAAGGAGAAGGAAAAAATAGATCTCACTCGGATGTTTTTGTGGCATTGGTTGGCTTGCAAATGTGCCCAAGCCGAGGCCCCAGGAGGATGGACGGCTGGAGACTGAAATTGCTCCGAGACCATCATCAGGCAAGAGTTTCCAAAATATTAGAGTAGTATGACCCAAAAACCAAGTAAACAATAAGATGAAGGCCTCTGTGTCCCTCACTCTGACTGAAGTGTAGGGTAGGACCTGTCGTTTGGGGCTGGCTGTGGATGGGGAGCCCTCATCCAGGAGCAGCGCACGGCCTGGAGAAACGCACTGTGCAGTGAGATATGGCAAAGCCCAGCTGCACCGAGGGGTCAGGCCACCCTGCACTGGTGCCACAGCATCCTCACCCTTCACCAAAAGGCTGGGGAGGGGGTGATGAAGGGACCTCCCTGCATTGCTGCCACACCATGGAGCCAGGAGTGCATTCCTCTCCTTCCCCATGAGGAGAGCAACAGAGCCAGGAACCTGCCAGCTGCCTGTCATTGCTGACCTCGTTGCCCTGTGTGGCTGCTGCAAGCTCAGGCAGCAGCACTTTCCAAGGGACTGCGATGGAAAGCAAACCCCAATTTTAGGAGCAAACTCCCCTCCCTGTTCCCTCCTTCTCCTCACCACCCCCCACCAGTCGTGCACAAGAGCTGTGGTTAAAAATGGGGGGGGGCATTTTGCAGTGATTTCCAACCCCCCAGCTGTATTTCTCAGAGTAGTTTTCTTGTGGATGCTGTGCTAACAAGATGCTTGACAGGCACCAGGCTGCGCGCTCACAGCCACGCTGCCGACTGCCGAAATTCACAGCCCGCTTCCACACGGCACAACGGGAGAAAGCCTCCTTCGCGGCATGTGCCCGGGATGGCAAAACGGTCTCCCAGGGAAAGTGAGGCTGGGGAGGTGGAAAGGAAAGGGGGCAGTTGCAGGAGTATGCACATAACCTGGAAAAATCCTACAGCTGAAGTCATTAGCCCTTCCTTATTTTTCTAAATAAATTGCTTAGACAGAAACCAGGGGTTGCAGCAAGTGCCCACTGAAGACCAGCAAGTACCTCAGAAGGATCTGTGATGGAACAAACACTTCCATAATTAACTTAATTTCTGCCCAGAACCCAGGGATGAACTTCTATTTAACCATACTCCTCCGGTGTTCTCCAGAGGACTTGAAAATTGTTTTCTCTTAGCAACAAATAACTCTGGGAGAACGCGTTCAAATCGGATCCGCCGACAGCAGAAAGGCGCTGAGCCAAGCCTAACATCAGGCATCAAACATGGTGCACAAAGGGGCTGGAGAGGTAGCACAGAAGATGTGATGAAAATGCTCTGAAATATCAAACCTTGCATCCAGCCTCAGGAAAAACATGACTTTCACTGATGACTTTCATTCTCTCTTTTTTTTTTTCCTTTTAATCCTTCTTCAATACGTTCAGTGGCTTTGAATTAGCCACATCATTTTACCAAGCAACACTGGCCACAGACTTCCCACTCCCAATGCCTCATTCAGTAGGAGAGCACGAGAAAGCCAGGGATCTCTGCTCCAGGGATGGGGTCTTGCACTGCCCCAACAATGAGACTTCAAGTGTGGGCTTCAAAACCATGATTCTGACATCTGTAAAGTTATGAGGAGGAGATTTGCCTTTCTTTGTTCAAAGTTAGAAAAAAAAGGAAGAAGCCTTTGAGATGAATTAAAAATGTTTCATCCTCCAGGACTGCATCAGGAGTGAGGCTCCCAACCTTGCCGTGGTATATTGCTTCCTTCCTAAGAGCCAGAACAAAAAAAAAAGGAAAAAACCCCTCATAATGCTTTTGTCCTTAATAAGAATCAAAGTAGTGTAGAAAATGGACTTTATACCTCCCATTCCCATAGCCTGATTAATGTGCTCTGTCTTTCAACATGTGCTTTCTCTTAAACCTCATTTTTCTGTAATTTCCTTCATTCTTTTAACAATGTGCTTATCCCCCTTCTAAAAAAAAAGAAAAAGCCATTCTTTACAGATGTTGCCTCTCTTCTCACCACAGTCCAAAGCACAGGCTCATCCTCCTTCTTCTAAATGAAAGGAGATGAGGTTGTTTCGAAAGGTGAGTATCAAAATTAAATTTTAGCAATACATGGTAAACGGATGTTTTTGTAAATAATTTTTTCCTGCCCGAGACATATTCCTACTCTGTTCTGGAAGTAACAATAGCTACCCAAAGTAGCTGAGTATTTCCAAAAGTGAAATTTTGCCTGCCATTAATGCAGGCAGTTTGGGGCTGAAAGGATCTGGCTCAGCTATGAACAACTGTAGGACCTATCAAAGGCTCTTGATAAAAAAAATCCTAAAACACTAAATGGTCGTGCTTTCATGTGGGGGAGCCCTGAATCTGAAGAGCACCAACCTAAAATAGAAGGCTAACATTAGGACGAGTGCTAGTCATCTACTCACTGTCTTGAAGGTGACTCATATGTAGCTCACAGTCAGGTAGGTCCCAAATCTTAACACCTCTGCTCCCCCTCAGGCTCACATTCCATGAAGAAGGGTTGGGAGACCAGACCCTCACATCTGTCACACTTCTTTTTAAATAGCATTGCAGTACTGCACCCAGGTATCCAGCTCCAGACCATCCAGCAGCATTCCTAATTCAGAGTACAAGCCTTTAAAATCAGATTGTACCCTCAAGTACTTCTGGGAATTGCACATCCACAGGCCCAGGGCAGGCAGGGAGCGCTCCCATCTCCATTCTCTGCTGAGAAAGCGTGAGCACAGTTGCTTTAATGCCTTGCTTGAATCCACGTTATCCAGCGTCTTCCCAGAAGCAACGCTTCAGGCATTTTCGATCCCTCTGGCAGAAGCGTGCCCACAAACCTGCTGGTGTTTGGGATGAAGGTGCTGTTTGCCACAAGCTGCTGACCCCTGGCCATCCTGCTGGTGGGAGCAGGGAATGGTCTGGCTCAGCCCCACCAATGACCCCAGTGTCTGCCTCATGCCCTCGCCCCGACACCGCAGCTCAGGCTGCAAGGTGAGCGCGGCTCTGCTGCACTTGCTCTGCTCAGCAGGAATCCCACCTTTGCTTCCACGCTGCAAACTTCATGTTATAGATTAGAGGGAATAAGGGAGCACATTAAAATTAGCAGTCTTAAGGAAAAAAAAAAAGAAAAAGAAAAAAGCTTGATCTAGTCCCATTTTTAACTACTGGCTACGGGCATGAAAGGTTTCTTCACTAAGATTTTAAAATGCATGGGTTTCTTGATCCAAATTTAGCCTAAGAATAACAAATTTCCTGAGTGAAATAATGCTATATACCATTTGTTTCCTCGCTTTTTATTTAAAGTTTTGTTTTTGCGAGACTTTTCCAATCATTAACGAAAAGTAAAAAAAATTATGTTTGTCACAATAAATTGGGCAAAACACAACTTCAGGTTCATCTTGAGCTTCAGGAGTTTTTCCTTTTAAGTATTTAGTAGCAGTCTTGAGAAAACCTTGGAAGTATGTTGCAATGAGTTATCCAACACTTACAGAGGTATGCTGGTCTCTCTGTCAACAGGGAGCCCAGTGTTCCTGTGTTCATTAAATAATATCCTCATAATTAATACAGAGATTAACAACTCTTCAGTTCTCCACAAATTAAGAATTGCCTAGTTAGTCTCAGCCTGTTAAACCACAGATTTTTCTTAAAAGTCACTCAGTCATTTGAAAATAACGAAATACTGGTATTTATAGTGTTTTCAAGCTGTCATGTATTTAATCCTGAAAATCATCTATGAACAGAAATCATATTTTGGATATATGGTGCCAGTCAAACTACTTTAAAAAAGAGAGAACAAGCTACAGAAAATTAAGACCTGGTAGCTATAGCCTATGAAGACAGAATATGTTTCATTAAGACTTTAACTATTTTTTATCTTGGTATGAATTTCCAAAATTATCTCAACATGAATCCTCACTAAGTGTGAATACATGGCAAATGTAGTTGAAAATAAATTATATCTTGTATGATAAACCTCTATCAGTTTCAAGGAGTTTTATTTATAGATAAAGTACATTTTTAAAATGGCAAAAAAAAAATTTGTAAAATGTATATTGGGAACACATCCAAAAGTTTAAAAAAAGGAGCTTTAATGCTAAAATTGAAGACTATTTGACAAAAGCACATAAAAGCATCGAGACTAGCTTTTATTTTCTTAATAGATATAAATAAGACTTAACAAAACTGTATTTTGGGAAGGTTGTGAAAGAAATATTTAAATCTCTATCTAGATTTACATCCAGATACAGTGTATACCATGCCGTGGAGCTGTTTTGAGACAGTTAAGCCTTTTAATATACCTCCTGTAGTACTGAGGCAGTAACATATTGCTTTACCAGCTAAATCCTTTCGGAAGTCATGATGTGCATGTAACTTGCTCTTTAAATATTTTACTAATTTAAAGCTGGGTTTCATGCACTGGGTTGTTATGGCTGGGGATGTGCTGTCTAAATCCCTATCTGGCATGTTCTGGACGTGGCATAAAAAAATCCTTCTTGGTGCTCAGATTAGCACTGATAACTGCAGGAATCACAAGCAAGGTTGCACAAGACCCCGTTGTGGTGGCTGCTACGTGTGAGCACTAAACACGTCTTCTAGAGATCTTTAAGGAATTACTCAGGCTATGATTTTGATGCACACCTAGATAAAAATTAGCAAGATATTTTTAACTACTTCCACACATGTTCATATCCAGTATGCATTTTAAAGCACAACAGTGAGTTTAAGAACAGTGCACATTAAAATGTCCTAAAAAATATTCACCAGCTGTATTTTGCATTCAAACATTTACTTGTTTCCTGCAGTCCCTGAAGTACCCAGTCACACATTACTTTCAGTTCTGAGGCTATACTGCATACCTTCCTTCTCCTTTGCAGCCCCAAGCAAAACCTTGCTAAAGCCAGGCTGCAATGTCTCAAAAAGAAAAGAAAATTTGGCCCCCTGGTAACAGCTGCGGTACAGGAGAGGCATGAAGTCTGTCCCAGTGAGGGACAGTTTTACACAGGATTGAGGACTTGTGTCCCCCTGCCACAAATGGTTGATGTTAAGGAGTTATCAAGAATGAAAACTGGGTCCATTATGCATGAAGAGGCTGGTGTATTAGTGGAACAACTGTGTTCTAAGGAAAACAAGCCTGAAAGTAAGAAACTGAATTAAAGCAAAATGAACCTGAGGATAATAAGCAGACAACTTAAACGAGTTCAGTTGGCGAGAAAAATTGACTAACCCAAGAAGGTCAATGTAAGAGAAATACTCCAGCTGAAACATTGATTATTTTTGAAAACAAGATATGTATTTGTTTTTGGGTTTTTTTTCCCAAACATCTCTGTTACTGGAGACCTCTGCAGCCTTTGCCGTGCCTGCCAGAGTTCAGCCTGTGGCACCTTTGGCTTTCCCGCTGCCTGGCTGTGCAGAAGGCTCACCCCTCTCCTGCTCCGGCAGCGCCGCGTAAGCTGCCGATTATTTGCACCAAGAGCATTTCGCTTTGACAATTGATTGAAAGTAACACTTCCTTTTTAGCCTACGAGAACAAAATGCATAACCTTTCCAAAAAGGACCATTTCTCTTTGGTAAGACCCATTTACAGGTTTAGCTGGATTTTATCATGCTAGCAGGAGCTGCTGACTGTAGATTTCAAGGAGCAGGACTCTTCTGTTTGTCCACATTTGCCAGCAAAAGGGAACCTTTCCATCTTCAGTTCAAAAACACTCATACAAATAAAAGATCGGCTCCTCTCTTACCATCTAGAAAAATTTTTTTACTACCAAAATCACTACATTTAATGACATTATTAAAATCTGAATGAAGAGTTACAAAATTTTCACAGGACTCCTGAAGTAGAATATTTCTGAAGAGCCAAAAGATTTATGCATTGTTTTTTCCTCCCTTTAAAAATATAAAAAAATCTGTTAAAATTCACATTTACTGTGCCAGTAAGAAAACCTTAATATGCTTTGGTTAGATATCTTTAATAAAAGCCCATACTCTGGATTTTTTCAGTTCGGAAATCACATGGACAAAGAGTATTAATAATGTATAAATTTGAAATCTTGCCACAGAGAATTATATGACATTTTATTACCAGTTTTCTAAATTTAGGCTATTTTTTGCAGGATTGAAATGTATTTTACCTTCATTCTGAAGGAATTTGGATTGCTTCAAAGTGAGGGGAGGGAGCAGGTAGAAATTTTATCCCCTTCCAAGTTTGCCTCAGCTACAAATTGCTGCAGCTTCGCTGATCATAAAACAGTGGGGTCAGAGTTTCATTTTTGAGTAGGCTAGCAAAATGTATTTTCGAAGTTTTTTATGCTTATTAGGAATCAATAAAAAAGTTAGAGCAATTGATTATTGCAGATTCAGCCGGGGGAGGCAGGAGGCATTCAGTCCACTGCCAAATCACTTGCTCTACTGTCTGCAGAAGGAAAGCAGAGTTACGCTGTCGCAGGGAGAGAGAATAGCAGTGCCCTGCCCGAGCAGGTGAGCCAGCACAGGGCAAAAGGGAATCTGTAGCTTTGCAAATTAATTTTAAAATTTTACTGAGGCTTCCAACAAGGCAATGCAAGTGTTGAGGGAGTATACTGGCTTCATTTAGGGTCAACAGAAGTACATGCGATTGTTTGGCGCTCATTTTTACCCTAAGGCAGGACAGCAGGAAAAACAATGAGGAGCCCTTCCCTTTCTTGGCCAGAAAGTTTTGTTTTAAACTCCTACCAAGTTTTTCAAATTGCACCTAATACAAACAGATCTCAGTAAGTCGATGGTCTGCTCTGCTGTGCCTGGTTCAAAAGTCTCTGTCCCACCAAACCCCTAAGCTTCAGTTTGGAGCAAACACGCATAACTAAAAGAATATTAAGCTGTTATTGGCAGTGATTAAAAAAAATAGCCAAATTATGTATTTAGCATTTTTCCTGTGAGTCAGGCTAGAAGTACTCACAGTTAAAAAGTGATGACTATCAATGGTCAGAGAAAGTTGTCTGAACCCGTGAAGTTTAGAGCGTAGCTCCCATTCCCGCGCCTTGCCTTCAACCATCATGGCAACACGAACGGTGAGGATTTTGTAACCACAATATCCTCAAGCCAAATAAAATGCTTATTCATGCTTCATGATCTAGGGACTCTATTAAAAAAAAGAAGAGGAAAGAAGGAAAATGCTACAGCTGTTTAGGTCAGTCAGTACATTAAACGCTGTGGCGAGAAGCAGCACACGGGAGTACGTTTCATCTTTTCATTGAAGAAACACTTGGATGGTCACAAGTGTGTGCTACACACGTACAAACCATCTCTAGATAAACCAAAGTATAAAGAATATTTTCAATTACTTTGTCACTAACAGCTAAGTTATGTTTTCTGTTCCCTTCTGAAGAAAGACTCCTTCTAAGTCTAGTTTTATTTGGGAATCTACAATCCTTGAAAATCTTAATGTTGGAGAACAAATGGTGAATCTGCCTGGAGCCACAGCCAAAGCTCATCAGCTGCACAGATTTCAGCACTGCAATATTAGTAGTCTTTCAGTCTTGACGATACTTAAACCCATCTTAACTACACATAATATTCTACCTTCTGAAAGCCTACAGAAAAGGTCTGCTGCTAGAAAACAGAGATGCTGCAATGAGCTAATTGACAGAAGAAAATATTTTCAAAATATTTCTTAATAACACAAAAAACTCACACCACAAACACAGCAAAGGGTGACTGTAAATTGTTATAAAGAATAAAACAGTGAAAAAGATCATTTTGGCTACATGCAAATTACCGCCGATGTAGGAAGAGAAGCAGAATGGCTTAGGCACCGAGATTCACTTGGTCACTGCACAACTTGAGTTGTACCTAGGCAGATGAGAAGTGTAATGAAATGTTTAAATTAAGGTTATTTTTCCCCCATCAAATTGGCCCTGCTGTCTCTGTTCCAGCCTTCTAATTTAGCTCCACTTTTGTATTCCCATTGGGCTCCAAAGCGCTGGTCTCATTCCTAGGATAGAGCAGCTTAAAACAAGAATTCTGGGTATATCCTGCAACAAGCATCTAAACCAGGTCTTTTTAAAAGGTTTAGCTAAGCTTATACTTTTTTTATTTTTAGAGTAACATTTAGTCTGTAAGAGAAATACCCAAAAGATTTAGGATTATTTCAATTTTCCTCTGTAGTCCAGACAGCTTTGATGCGTTACCAGTAGTTTGGACATTCTGACTGCCTACTGTAGCACTGACAGCCAGTCAGCACCCGGCCAATGCTTCAGATTAAGTTGTTGCCTTCTGCTCTGCTGTTCTCACAGAGACTGATATATCAAGAGAGTGAGCCCAAGAGAGCTCCTCGGAGTGAAATTAAGCCTACAAAGGGAATTGTGTGCCTGCACAGATATTTGCATGGCAGTAAAATTTCTGGAATTCAATAGATTGCTTCTGCAAAAGTCTTTGGGGAAGTAAAAAATAATAATTATTAAAAAATACCTCTACAGAATGATCAAGAGCTGCACACAGAGAAATGCTTTCAAAACACAAGCATTTAATTTTTTTAAATGTTAAGTGAGATGTAAATATGCATGGTAGCAACAAAGTGCCCAAAAGCATACTGAAAACATATTCCATACACAGTTAGCAATAGAAGTCTGTACAAAAGTAATAAAGTTACACAATATAAAAAATACTCCATAACTATAATTTAAAAGAGGGAAAAAAGACAAGGGAATTGATTTCTCAGTTCATATAATTTATTGCAGTTAGCACACAGTTTAAAAATTCACCAACACACCAATAGTACAAAACTAAACAGCATTATAAGTTATTCCCTCCTCAGGAAAATAAAACATACTATGATTGTCAAAGCTAGATGTCAGTCTAAGTTTTAGAACAAAAGAAGAATGTGAAACTAAGGAAAGGAAAAAAGCAATCACTCACGAGGACCACAAAAAAATCCAAGAGAAAGTCCATTTTCCTCAGACACTGATTGTCTTTTCTAACTTAAGAAAAGAATGTAGTTTTAAACCTAGAAACTATTCAAGTAACTAAAGATAACGCTCCAAGGCCATTTTCACAGCTTTTTTTTTGTTTTAAATGCCATTACAGCCAAATTAACACACATTTGACCAAATATTTCCAAAACAGTCCAGCAATACACAATGGAGTTTTCCATTCAGTATCTTAAGCACAAAAATAGGCTATGTTTACAGTAGTTAAGGCGATCAAATTTTAAACAAAAGCAGAGAAAAAAAAAAAGGAAAAAAAAAGGAAAAAACAGCAAACGTTTTCCATGCTACTCCCATAGACCTTATTTGTAAGTGCAAGACAGGAAAACAAACACTGTGCAAAATGCTTTTGACCTGCGTGTTGGTCATTAAAACCACACGTCAGGCTGCAGTCTCTGCTGCTTGGATACGCATAGTCCTTCCCCGGCCCCCCCGGCCCCCCCTGTCACTCAGGCCTGCCCAGGCCTTTCAGCCCGGGGCTTTTTCTGCTTTTTTTTTTCAGTCCACAGCCTCTTTTCAACGGGGGGGAAAAAAAAAAGAACGACCTATTGTGGTGGAGTGGTGCAGCAGGAATCCTACAAATGCTCATCTGGGGAAATGGACGCACCTCAGTTGGAGCTGGCGTGGGGTCTGTGCAATTAGAAGGGGTCTGGGGTTAGTAAATGCACACCGCACATGCAAATCTCGAAGCCTGGTTGTAAACATTCAATTTTTTTCTCCTTGTTAACGTAGCTAAATCGGCAACTCGTAGCTTAAGTTCTTCTCAACTTAAAGACAGTGGGAAAGTAAATTTAAATTAGATAAAATAAAAACAGTGCATTTCTCGTCTTTATAACACTGGCATTTTCAACGGTGTCAGGTTTTTTTCCTAAGGAAATTAAATAATTTTCAACTCACTCGTTAAAGTTATACAATGCAAACAAAGACAAAAATATACTGAAAATCATGCATTTCTGTAGCGTTAATATTTACTTTTCAAGACTCAACTAAGAGCATCAACACAACCTGCCAAGTTCTTTGATACCTCCCCCCGGCCCATGTAATCAATTACAGTATACAATAACAGTAATTCACATTTTTTAAACACACAGTTCATCACTGCTGAAGCTGCAATATCCTTTTTCATCCCAAGCAAACCTTCACGTAAGACAGAGTCCCAGTGATCCCAGTGTACTCTCAGGGTTTTTGTTTTATGTTTTTGTGTTGGTTTTTTTTGTGGTTTTTTTTTTCCAGTGGGAACTGTCAGAAATCCAGAAGTTGCCATAATAAGTTTTAAGTCAACCGCTTGTTTAAAAATAGATAATCCAGCATTTCAGAAATTTTCCATTTGGGTCTAAAAGCATTCAGGTTTCCAACAGCTAGAAAGGACTCATGCAATTATAGAAATGTAAAGGAACTGACAAAATTGGGAGAGGATTTCTACATTCAGATTTTAAAGAGGGGAAAAAGATCAAGAGTTTAAAAGAACGCAGTGTTTTGGGGAGAATAAAGCCACGTCCTAATTTTTTGAATTGGAGATTCCTTAGAAGTAAAGTATCCGCTGGCTTCTATTCCAAAAAGGGGGGAAAATACGCTCCGCAATTAGTTACTTTGTCGGATTACCTCTACAATTCATTTTACTGGAGTGCTAAATTAGTGAAATATTCATGCTGCCTTAAAGTGCAAAAACAAGCTAATAGCCAAACTTTCAGTTCAAGGAAACAAGATTGCTTTTAGACTGTACCACAACTATATAGATTTATATATATATTATTTATATATATAAAAATTTTATTTCCAAAGTTCTTGTGAGCTATCTTCTAAGGTCCAGTCTCTGACAGTAGGTAAGCTCAGTGCTTCGCTTTTGACAGACAATGAGTTCACCAACTCACAGTGAAACTTCCGAATGTGTCTGTAAAGGTCTCCGGACTGTGTGAACCTGCGTTCACACCACTTACAAGCATGAGGCTTCTCCCGCGTGTGAACCACTGCGTGGCGGCTCAGGTTGTGGGAGTACTGGAAGCTCTTCCCACACTGGGTGCAAGTGTAGGGCTTTTCACCTGAATGAGTCCTCTCATGACGTTTCAAGGTGTACATGCAAGAAAAAGTCTTACCACACAATGAGCAGGTCGGGACATTGACATCGGTAGCAGGCTTGCTGCGGATCCCGTCCTGCTCTCGAAAGTGCGTGCTTAAATGAATTTGCAGGATGTGGGGGCTAGGAAAGACCTTGTTGCAGAGAGGACACATGAAAATTTGGCCAGCAGGGCTAAGTATGTTTGACACGTAAGGGAGCAAGCTGCTGTCCATGTTTCCTTCCACCTGGACTCTCTCATTCTCTGGAGTTATCATTTCGTCATCGCTTGCCTTGTCCTCTCTATCTAGCTCCCTCAAGACCGAATCTTCCCTCATTGGAGCCAGGTGGGCCGGCTCGTACTGTACCCTGTTATTAGTGCTCACACTTTCTTTCACAGTGCTATGTTCCATATCATAGTCATTAGTGCCAACATCACTCTCATCACAGGAAGCCTCTTTTTCCACCTTCACCTGAACCAGGCTGTTTCTAAGCATGTCCTGCGAAGAGAAATAAGAACTGTTCAAATTTTCAACTCCTGAAAGGCTGGACTTGACAGACAGGTCCAGCACGCAGTCAACATCTGCTGAATCCCTCACGGAGGTGACAGACCTCTGGGACAAAGACTCTGTTGAGCTGCAGGGGCTGGCTACTGTTTTTCCAGCTGCTGCTGTGTGCGTCTCTGCCTCTCCGCCAGTCTGGGGAATGCCTGCTGAGTCTGAGGGCAATCTCATCCACATGTTCCCAGGCTCAGCCGCCAAGTCCCTTTTGCTAGGCAGGATGTTCAATTTTTCATCTTCTCCGTCATCTTCATCGCTGGGCAAGTCTCCTGGCATGTGGCTGCTGCCGTCGGAGAGGCTCTCCACTTTGTCTGAACAACTTGAGGCGTCTTCCTCCTTTTTTGTACTGTCTGCCTCCGTGGTTGCTTTCTCTTTCAGCTTCTTTTTGCAGACTTTGACAATGTCATACATGTGGAGATAACTGGCAGCTGCTAGCACGTCTTCAATGGGCAAGTCTTTGAACTGGAGCTTTCCTTCGTACATGAATTCAAGCAGGAGAGCGAAAGCTGGGGCTGTAACAATGTCGCTGTTCAGATGAACAATGTCCCTTTTGTCCAGCTGGTCCTTGTAAAAGAGGTGGAAATACATGCTGCATGAAGCCAGTACAGCTCTGTGCGCTCGGAACTGGGCATCTCCTACCAGAACAGTGCAATCACAAAGAAAACCCTGATGTCTCTGCTCACTCAGACACTGTAGCAAATGTCTACTGTGGTCAGGAAACTCCATACTGTCTTCATAACCTATAAGCAACAAAATTTTTAAAAATTAAATGTAGGTCAGAATCACAGAACTTATAAATCCAAGTAATTCCACTCTAAAAACCCGGTGTTTGTATTGCCGAAATTCTGGTACTGACACCACGCAAAGATTATTTTACACAAATGTACGATGGCAACTCTTTCCCCGACTGACCACTACAGTTATGATTTCCTTTCTCTGATAAATAAGCCGGTCTAGTCAGCACATAGGTACATCTGCAATTTTTTTGAAGTATCACTGCTCTTCATAAAATCTGTTCAACAGTTTGGTTTTTTTTTTTTAGAGAACTTCCTCCAGATTGAGTCCCTAGGAGGGCAAACCCCCCTCCCTCCAAAAAAAAAAAAAAAATTTTTTTTTAAACATTAAGTTTGAGAGATCATGGAAGCAGCAGAAAAAATGTACCAGATCATCTATGTTCTTTTTAAAGTCAAATTGTAGTAAGAGGAGAGGTTCTCACATGAAGAAATATTAAATACCCTAAGTCTAACATTCATAAAAGACAAAAAATATTTACATGTATCAATTTATATCAACAGCAAAAATGGACATTTTTACAAATTTAGTTAATGTGGCTTTCTTCTTGTAGTAAGTACAGTTTTTTTAAGGTTTTAAACCTTTTCCACACTGTACAATAGAACATGAACATTTTTTGCCAACATGCAGAATATACAAAAGAAAGCTAACAACCAAAACGCCAACGAGCACCACTTCCCCAGTGCAGAAGGACAGAAATTTCCCTCCCCTCCCACACCAGGCAGAGTTTGCAGTACTGAGCTTTAAAAAAAAAAAAAAAGTCATTCAACCATTCAACGTGAGCATGTGTCCACGTTTAGAAAGAGTATCCCAAGTACTGTTCTTACCCAAGTGATTTTTATTTGCCTTCCTTGATGATAAAGACAAAATAAACTTAAAAAAGAAGTAAAGAAGCCAAAAATCAAATTGAAAGTAAAATCTTTTAAAAACCTATGTTAATCTATTCTTCTGTGATTGATAGCAATGGTCTCCCAAACCATCTGAGCAGATCGTGACTCTCCAGGCTGGCAGATATTATTGAAAAACCTTCATCCCTTGCAAAGCAAGATGTACTAAAACTTACAACACAACCCCTACTATATTCTGTAAAATACCATTGCTAGAGTAAAGCATGAAGATTTACAATACAATCACTTTAAGTGCCCCACAGCCAACATCAATCCTAATCCTTAAGAGGGCTAAAAATAAAGATTGGAGGGCAGCTCACAAGGTAGCTGTGATCAAATTAGGAGGCTGAAAGGACAGAGAGGGACGAAGAAGGAAGCTTATAAACATCTGATCCAGCTGACTGTGGCCATATGGCAGCTGCTGCCCAGATAAAGAGATTAAGAATAGAGGAGTGCGATTACAGCTGTCTGGCCAATTCAGGCAGCTCAAATCTACAAGTTCTAAATTAGTCGCAAATACAAAAACTCCTCCAAATAATTATTGTTACACTAAATAAAAGATTTCAAATGCTACATGCAAGGAAGAAAAGAGGAAACCAGTCAAGCCATTCTCCCGGGTACAAAAGTTTTTAAACACATAACTGATTTCTATCTTTCAGAAGCACTACAGCTGTATGCTACTACATTTCTGAGCTACTGGATATTTAACCATGTAACGAAAGACTTCCCTACAAACACATTTTAGCCAGGAAGGTCCTTTTGTAAAAACACACACTCTTGCATATTTCATTAAAACCCCTGTAAAGTAATTTAAAAGATGCAAGACAAGAACATAAAGCAAAACTCTCTTTAGGCTTGCCACTAAATCCATTGCAGTTTTGGTCTCAGAAATTCAGGATGAACTTGCTCTCTCCTTCTTCCAAACCAAGACATTCCCACAATATGCATTAAAGTTAATGCTAACAATGTGCCCAAGAACTGATACTCTCCAACTGTAGTCCAAGCCTTTTGACTAAGTCCACTTATCCATTTAATACTCAATTTCATATATTACCTCTAAACTTGGTTAGAAAAGTAATGTGATTTTTTTTTCTAAAATTCAATAAACAACACACCAAAACAGAAATATGCTGTATCTAATCTATTGCTACTCCTACCTTTAGTACACATAAACCTGATTAAGTCCTTTCCTCTGAGTCTTGCTGGCTCCAGGTCTGTTAGATCGGTGGAAAAAAAGCAGACTAGGAGAGACAGATGCAAAGTGGAGATGATGTTAGAGAGGAATGAGATACCTTCTCCACACACAGATCTGCACACACTAACTCCCTGTCTGTGTGTTAGAATAAAAGGCTGAGGGATGGCAGGCTGTCAGCTGCTCTGACATCATGTTCAGATGGAAATGCTACCTCCAGCTGTGCTCCTTTTAATGCCATATGCTACTCCTCTACACTCCTGCCACCAGCTTTTTCTTAGGAGAACTTTTCTCTTCTGTTAGTATAAACAAAATACTTCAAAGTCTCTTTTTTTCAAACTTTCTAACAGGGAGGAAAAAAAAAAAAAGAAAATCCTAAACATATGGGGCTTTACTGTATGTGCAGCATAGCAACACTTCTGCCTTAACTTGGAGGTCCGCTTTACGTGCTGACAGAGCACCCCAGCCACGGGGTTACCCCAGAAAGCCACACCGGCTCGGGGTTTTACTGAGCCCAGGGGTTCATTTAAAAGCAGAAATTAACCGGACCTATTTACCACCTCACTGCTCCCCGCTCCGCCGCCGGTTCTTTCAGTTCCAGCGTTTAAGGCAGCGCAAGTGACACCGAGCACCAACTCCGGCTCCTTTCGAGCCGCCGAGCGGCTCCCCTGGCCGGGGCACTGCTGCGAGCGCTCGGCTCGGCTCGGCTCCCGCACGGCGCTTTCCCCGGGGCCGGGGCTGCCCGGCTCTGTGACCGCGGCGGCGCCAGGACGCGGGTCCCTGGCCCCGCGGGCTCCGAGCGGCCCCCCCGCCCAAGCGGGAGCCCCGAGCCGCGCCGGCCCCCCCAATGACACTCACGCGTGTACCCGGCGGGGCGGGTCACCTGCCCGCCGCCGGGCGGGGACAGCCCGCCGCCCCCCGGGACGGGACGGGACGGGCGGGGAGGCGGCGGCGGCACGCAGCAAGTTCCCGGCGGGCCCGGCCCCGCCAGCCCCGCCGGGCGGCGGCAACTTTTGGCCGGGGCCGTGTGTGTCCCCCCCCCGGCCCGACACTCCCGTCCGGGGCCCCGGTCCCGCGGGCAGCGCCGCCCCCGCCAGCGGCCGGGCCGTGGCCGGGCGCGCCGGCAGCCGCCCCGCGGGGAAGGAAGCAGCTGCCCGGCGCGCAGGAAAAGCCGCCCCCGGGTCACGGCGGCAACAAAAGAAAAGTAACCGGGAGCGTCGCCGGGGCGGCCGGTCCCACCGCCCGGGGAGCGCTGCCCCCGCCCCTCCGCCCACCCCCGGCCGGACCCGCCGCCAACTCCGCCCGCCCCGCGGGGCCGCAGCGGCCCCGGCCCCGGCGCGGCGGGTGTGTGGGGATGGGGGCAGCGGGACTCACACTGCGCGGCGGCCCGAAGTCCCCGCGCTCCCGCCGCCGCCCGCCGGCTCCTCTTCGCTCACTTGCCGCTCCGGGATCGCGCCTCGCCCCCCGCCCGCCCCCCGCGCCCGCTGGCCGCCGCCCCCCCCGGGCTCCCCCCTGCCGGCGGCTGAGGAGCGAGCGGGGCAGCCGGCGGAGCGAAGCGGGCCCCGCGCTCAGCGGCTCCCCATGGCACCGGCGGGGCGCGGGGGCGGGCGGGGGCCGGGGGCGGGCGGGGGCGCGGGGCGCTCGCGCGGCGGCGGCGGCGGCACAGCCGGGCCCGGCTGCGGCAGACAGATGTTCGCCCCCTCCCTCCCCGCTCCCCACTTCGGACTCCGCTCCCTGACTGACAGCGCGGCCCGCCCGCGCCGCCGCCGCCGCCAACCGCCGCGGCGCCCCGCCGCTGACTGACGGGCCGCGGCGGCCGCCGATTGGAGCGGGGCGGCCCGGGAAGGCCGGCGGCGCCGCCAATCGCGGAGCGCGGACGGGCACGGGGGGCGTGACCCGGCGGGGAGCCGAGGCGGAAGGGGGCGGGGTCGCGCGGGCCTGGGGCGGGGCGAGCGGCGCGGGGCGGGGCCGGCGGGGCGGGGCGGCGGCGGCGGCGCAGTGCATGCCGGGACGGTGGCAGGTGCGGGCGGCCCGGGCGGGAGCGGAGCTGCGTCCTGTGCCCGGTGTGCTCCCGATTCCTGGGTGCTCCCGGGTTCTCCTGTGCTCCCGCTTCCTCCACTGCCCCCGGACCTCGAGTGCTCCCGCAGCCCCGGCCGGCCGGCTGGGCGCTGCTGGGCTGCCGCGGGGCCGGGCGGAGTGCCATAAAGTGCTGAGACCATGCAGCCGTCAGGGCAGGAGCATTGCTGGTGTATTGTGGATGGTTATGTATGTGTGCTAGTTGTGTATGGTCCGTATTGCAGTGTCACCTCAAGACCCAAGAGGCGTCATCTGCCCCTACTAAGAACACGCAGTCGGCTAAGATAAGGAAACTTGTTGCCAAAATTCACCCAGGGATCCGTATCTAAGAGAAATTCAAGTTGCTGATGCTCGGTAACTTTGCAGAAGTTGAATGCAGGAACATCTGGATTAGCATAAATCACAAGGATGCTAATGGGTGCTGCTGCGAGATGTACAAAAATAGAGTAGCTTTGCCCTGCCACATTTATGATTGGATAATTAGAAATAAGCACCAGTGGGTAATTAGGTGATTCATATCATACCATTGTGGAAAACTCCTAAAGCAAAATCTCAGGGGTGTGCCCAGTTTGGCTGGGGCACTTTAGATGCAAGAATAAATATTTATGTTTGCAATTCTGTGGTTTGTGTCCTAGCCTCTCTCCTTGATTGGCACCAGCCAGCTGCGAATTCACAGCAAGAGCGCAGGTGCTTTGCCTTCTCTCTTCCCAGGAGCTCTGCCCTGAGCACCCACCTCAGGCGCTGCATTGCCGTGGGTGCTGGCTGTGCTTCCCGCCCTGGCAGATTGAGGTCAGCGGCTTTGGAGAATACCACGGATGATGGCGGGTTAGGGTAGGGCACTGGAGGCCAGGGTGGAAGGGCTAAGGTCTTCCTTAGCAAGGGACTAATCCAGGGAGATTAGGGTATTTCCCCATCTCCCCTTCGGCGTCAGGTAAAGAGGTAATATAGGGAAGTATTTTAAAGAGAACAAGGATCACCAACAGAGAATTGGAGTTTAAAGAGAAAACTCAGTTGAGTATTAATAACCAAAATGGATTGAGTGGCTGTAAAAACTGAAAACCATGTCCTTCTATTCAGCGATATGAAACTGTTACAAAGAAACAGACTGAATTCTGGCTGTGCCTAATTGCTCTGACAGCGCTGCTATGTATATAACACAGCAGCTAGCATCTAGGTGGCCATATGCTGCAAGCATTACATACATACATGAAAATATAAAATATATATATGTACAAAAGAAAACACTTTTCACTCCATCCTTCAGTGAACTAATTGCTCACACTAGGTGTGGAATTTTTAAATTATTAACTTTCAGTCTCTCTTAGACGCTGATACAATGCCATCATTAAGAGTTTGGGTATTTTTTCCATTGGCAGGCACCCTGTTCCATATTTCATTATAGCTGGAACTTGATAGGATTTTGTCCTTGTCTTCAGGATACGGCAGCTAAGATGCTGACTCTTCATGTTTCCTGATTGTTTCCTCAGTGCTAATAATCACTTCATCTGAGAAAAATCAGTACTGTATTCCCTGCTGCCTGTCATTTCTTGAACATCATCCCTATAGCTACTAAACTGCTTTTTCTCTTGATTGCAAAAATAAGTGTTGAAAATACTTTAACAGGAAATACTTCGGAGAATGGTTCTAAAGTTTAGCTTGTTTAGGTTTTTATAATGTTAAATATACAAATAACTTATGCAGTTATATATATTTGAACTGTCAGTGACTGTGCCTGAGATGATTACATTAACTGTGTTGTCCTAGATCTCTACACTTCGTGCTGCCTCTTGCTTCCTCAAGTAAGCCATCTCACCAGCTGCTCCGGGTTGGTTAGTAAGACCTCAGTTTGTGAATATTTACTTATGCAAGTACAGCTTTACCGAGGGAGGCAATTTAGGCATTTTTGTAACACAAAACTCTTT
The DNA here is from genome assembly GCF_028769735.1 of Zonotrichia leucophrys gambelii. Classification (NCBI taxonomy): domain Eukaryota; kingdom Metazoa; phylum Chordata; class Aves; order Passeriformes; family Passerellidae; genus Zonotrichia; species Zonotrichia leucophrys. Next base: position 74,027,643 of record NC_088172.1, read on the forward strand.
GGAAAATGAGTCTGCCTAATGTGAAAAAAATTAAAGAATTTATTTGCTAAAGAGGACATTTAGCAAATGGACTTTCTCAGATCCTTACAGACTTATACAGGACATGAAATTTTAAAATAAATGTTAAATAAAATTTAATTGAATTTGTTTGTACTTTCTGTTAATTTATTATTTCCTCCTCATATACAAGAACTTGCCTCTTTACGTTTTAAGATGTACTGAGAAAAAATTTACTGTCCCTCATCTAGTATTTACAATGCTGACTCCTAATTAAATCAGGTTGCACTCTCTTTTCCATTCTGTCATTTGGTTATATGACCTCCAGTAAATTGCTTTGTCTGTTTTGTGTAGATTGGTTCACCCTGGGGCTACAGGTTATTTCTTACTACAGTTATAGTTAAGAGAGTGATCTGCAATTACCATTTATACAGCTGTTATAATAAACCACTTATTTTACTGTTTCTAAATAGAAGATGGAGAGAAACAGAGAAAAAGTGAGCGTAGGTAGCACTTTAAGATTAAAAATCTTTTTTGGCAGTGAGTAAGGCTTTATTGATTTAAACCTGGAACTGTTGACATTTGTCTGGGATTTTTTTAATGTGAAAGGAACTCTAATTTTTTTAAAAGTACTTAGAGAGGTTTAAAGTCTTGCCATTATGATAAATATAGAAACAAGATGATAGAGAGTGAATTAAGGGAAAAAACCTTCTGAGGGAAAACTCACGAATACCCAATAGTCCAGTTGATCTTCTATTAGAAAAAATAATATAAGACATGAATTCCGTTGGAAGGGATGGTGAAGCCTTGTTGTAAAGGGACATAAACATCTGGCAGTACACCTGGTCTCTACACACATTTATAAATCACCTCAGGCATCCCAAGGTACTGTAAAGAACACACACAAGAAAATTGAACTATGAACATTCATAAGCCAAGGAAAATAAAAATTATCTCAACATAGCATGGAAAGAAATGAGTCTCATTTACTTCACAAGCACAGTTTGGAAAGACATGATGCAATTTTGCACTTCTTGCACCTTTTCACTTGCTGACTTTCATTTATATCCTCCAGGCAACAAGGAGGCCTGAAGGCCTTTGGCTCATAACCAAGGCTGACGCTGCAGCGCGGAGCTACAGGAGCGCCTGCAGCTTGGGCAGAGCCTCCCGGCTTCTGCCTCTGATCTGAGAACATCGGGCTTTCCTGGCCTCTCTTCTAACACAGTTTGTGTGCCGAATCTCCCGATATTGTTTGTTGCTGCTCAAGGTTCATTAATACACAGTGAGCTGCTTTGCAGATGCCAGCTTTGCCTGCTGGCCTTAGAGGTGTTGGGCACATTTGTTTCCAGAGCTTGAATGGAGCTGTGTGCTCTTGGGAACTCTTCTTGAGGTCAGTCCAGCAGAAGAGCCCGAGCTGGCAAGGGTCAAAGTGCCTGTGTGACATTTGGGTCCAGAGCAATAGATATAGATGCTAACACAACACAGTTATACTGTGGAACCAGATGGAAATCTGGTCCTTAATACTTTCTTATACCTACTGCAAAGCAGTTTTCTACATTTTCTTCAAATTGTAGAGTAGTGCTGTTCTTATTACTGTACATTCCATTAATTTTGTTTTCGATGGCAAAAAAGAAATTTACAATGGAAACAGCTTATCTGCCTCCGAATAGCCCAGGTTTATGCCCTACAGGTAATTTCAAAATGAATACTGTCACCCTTATGCATTGCTACTGTTTTCATTCATAGGACAATAAAAAGTGGGTACCCTCTTGGTAAATTAAAATTTTACCAGAAAGTTTTGATGAATAGAACTGGAGATAAAGCAGAAAAAAAAATAGCTAAATATCTACAATATTTCACTTCTCTGTATCCCAGAGAAGTGAAAATTAGAATTTATGATCATGGCACTCTTAAGATTTTTGGGGTTTTTTTTTGTTGCCTTTTTTTTTTTTTCAACTGTAGTGTAACAATTGATGGCAGTCTGGTTTTCAGAAAAATTAAAAATTAAGTAGTTTTTGAGGCTTCCATCACACTTGAGGTTCAGCTGATGTCACCGTGGAACAGAGTTTTCTCTCTGGGGAACCAGTGCTGAGGAAGTGCCAAGATAATATAATACAGCATTTGCATGAATTGGCTAAATGTGCACGTTATTGTGCCAGAGGCTGACTGGATCAGTAATTCTTATCTGCCTAACTATGCTGGATAAGCATCAGGATGTACTCATCTAAGAGCTTTTCTTACCATGTGGGCCAAAACCTCTTCTCTCATCTCAAATGCTCTCACATGCAGGAGAAGGAGTGCCCTACACTGAGATTTATCACCAAGGTGGCTTCTAACATTCACACTACAAGCTGAGGACAGACTCACTGATAAACTTTCTTTATGTCCAGATGTCTTTTCCTGGAGCATATGTTTGTCTAATTTTAAGCAACAGCTTCTGCTTCACATGGGGATTATCAACAAGGGCAAGGATTTCTTCATGATGTCCCAAAACAATTTCAAGGCTCTGTGTAAAAATTTGATCACAAAAGACAGAATTGGTCTTGTGGGTGGAGACATGAACTGGAATTCAGTTGGATTTGTTTGTTGACTGTTAATGGTATGGACACCATCATTGGAAGCAGAACTGAAATGTTTTCTCTCTAAAAGCCTCTTCTTTTGGATACAAAGGCTTCAAATTTCCAGTGTAGGAACACCTAGCTGCTGGAGTCCAGTCTCTCACAACCACAGCCAACCACAAACAGATGCTTAGTTCAGAACAGAACTACACCAGAAGCTGCTGCGTGCTTGTGAGAACATGTAGGTATTATCCCAAAGATACATAACAAACACAAAACCTCAAGTTAAAACAGAAGAAAGACACAAGTCATGATACCCCCAAAAGGAAGAGGATGGGAGTGGTGGTTTATTTGTGCTCTGAGCCCCTGCAGTGGCAGAGATGTACTGGGTGGGACTGCTTAGAAGGCATCCAGATGTCTTCCTTTCATAGAACCTCCTGTGGTTCCTGCTGAGGTCGTGTGGGTGTGACTGGTTATTGTAGTTGGAGTTATTCTGAGAAAGTTGTATGGTGTGAAGCCATTTCAGCTAGCGTGGTGGCTCACACCAATTCTGTAGACTGCCTTGTTCAGAAGTTAATAACTATAATGGCACCTTAGTTTTACAAAACCATTGGTTTAATTTATATCTCTTTACATGCTGAGTGTAGGTGTGTGCTTCTGTGTATATTTGTGGGGTGCCCCTTCTACAAGGACATGCTGTAGAAACAAAACAAGTAATAGCCGCTATACTATTGTTCCACTATATTTAAATCAGACCTGAAAAATACAATGTTTAGCCAAAACTCTGTTAAATTTTCTGATGCTTTTTCTGTAATTTCTTTCCTATCATTACAGATTACAAAGACATTTATGCCTAAACAGAAGCTGTCTTCTTCCAATCAGCCTGCTCTTTCTGCTCAGTTCATTCACTAAATCATTTAATCACCCAAGGCCATATGTTACCATCTTGTGTAAAACGGGTGGAAGAGGAAAAAAAAATATGCAAAAATCTCTGCACAAGAGTGGGTGTCAGCATCCAGCATAGCTCCCACTAGGAAGCACAAAATATAAAATGTTATCACCAGTGAATGTGCCTATGAAAATAAACGGAGACAGACAAAAGAAAGAGACAAGCCATTGCAAAGGTGAAAAAGACAAGCTCTGAATATCAACTCTGGGTGGAAAAGTTATGGACTAAATGTTGCATGTTAGTCCATGTACTCTTATTCTCAATATCCTGCCATTAATATAATGCTCTGCTGTATTAACCTGAAAGCACATTAACTCATGCTTACAGTCCCGTTTTCTCATAGCATGAGTAAGACCCTGTCCCTGACCTAGTTCCATCTTCTTCTCTCTCTCTCTCTCTCTGTGTGTGTACTGGTGCACATTTTGTCCCAGGTATTTTTGTGTGGAGTCTTGTGCTTTTACCGCTTGGCTTCAGCTGCTGTTCATTGTCACAATTACTTTGCATGGCTTTCTCTCGGCACACTTGCTGGGTGACAGACCCTCAGGAAACACATGACTCCAAGCACGTTGTGGGGTATGTGCTCCTGTCAGGGAAAGAGGAGGCTTGAAAGAAATTAGAGGTGGCAAATCTTTTATTCTAAAAGCAAGGGAACTTTTGTTTCATGAAACAACCAGTTTCTTCATATCTAGAAGAAGCTGTTATGTTTTTCTTTGCCTTTGAGCTTGTGATAGCTGCAGTTGGAGTTGGGAGAGCAGCTGATCAAAAAGCCACTCCACTTGTAAAGACTCACAGGACAGGGGCATAACACTACAGACTTCAAAAGAAACCCCTTCTCTGAAACTGCACATACCAGTTTATCCTAAGACTATGAAAGCAAAAAAGATTATATTTTCATTTGCATGGTTTGCTGGTTTTTATTTGGCAGCTACAATAACAACAGGCTACAGCGAGCCCATAAAACAAAGTGAGAACAGCAGCTCATTTTTGTGGCAGAATGTAATGGCTATGGCTAAAGGGCTTGCATAATTTATCTTAAACCCTTATGCCTTTATTTATTGACTTTTAAATGAAAATTAAACTCTTAGAGCCATAAGGAGGTTTCTGCTATCTGAAACGGGATTTCGCTGATGATATTTTTATCCGACCCTACCAGCTGAAAGCTCCCATCAGGAAGTGCTTTGCTGGGAAGCCCCATGGCTGGGCAGAGCTGGGTCTCCCCTCGCCAGCCTGCTCTTGGTGTAGCAGCAAGGCCTTTGGAAACCGAGGGTGGAGGGCCGGGCTGGCCATACCTGGGAGTCTGAACCAAGAGGTGGCACCCGTAAGTTGTGCTTCCATGATGGGAGGATGGTCACTGAGGTGACTGGCAAGACAGTATTTACCATCTTGACACAGTGAAAAAGTGAAGAAAACCTGAGATATCTGATTTCCTCAAAGGCATCTTGTGGTAATGTCAGGTATGATGCCTTTCCTAATACACAAGAAGACAAAAAGATTCAGCTAACCATACTGTTCGGGCAGACAAAGGATTTTTATTTCCCAGAAGCTTTTAGAAGGTTATTTTGTTTGTTTCTCAGATTTTTCTGTGATGTATCATTTCCCCCTCTTCTTTATTCTCCTGAAGATAGAGCAGACTCAGGAAGTGAATTGCTGCTTAGGGAAGTGTCCTGCCTCCAAGCTCACTTATATAGTAGGACATATGGCATAAGTTATATTTGGACAGATGTGAACAAGTAGTCAGTAGATTTGATAAGATTCTTTATTTAAACTAACTTGCACAGTGTCACTGTTCTACCGTCTTTCTCTCATTCTTCAATCTGATCTTTTGCTGGTTTCAAGAATTTTAAATATACATTACAGCCAACTAGTCTGTAAGACTTTAAATGCATTTAAGAGCATTCAGTCATGACAATAATGTCAGATTTTCTCCCCACTATGATTGGCAAATATCTGCTTTTCATGATAAAGCAGTCACAGATGATACATTGTATAAGCTGCGAGCTCCAAGTGATTAATCAGACAGCCAAACTCAATGCAAATGATTCTCGTTGATTTGTTTAATTTGGCCACTGATGCTCCTGTTTCACTGGTGTGGAGTTGAGGCACAAAGTAGTTCTGTACCTCCCAAGGGTAATATAGAAATAAAATCTAAAAAAATTAGGACTGAATGAATTTCAAGAGGTCATGTAGTTCATCTCCCTGCCTGGATTGCTGTCAGAATCGTCTGTATCTGTATCTGGGCTGCTTATGGCTAATGCTGGTCCATCCTGTTTTTAGAAATCTCCAGTGAAGGAGACTCCACCATCCACTCAGGAAAAATCATAATATTTTCCCTTGTTATGTTATTCTAAGAAGCTTCTTACTTCCACCCAACCCAGAGTGGTCATGCAGAAGAGTTTATTTCCTTTGCCCATTAATAGCTCATGTGCTGGAGGCCAGCCATGGTACCTTGTCCAGCCTTGTCTTCTGTAGTTTTAGCAGCCCTACATGTTCCTTGTAGGTCATGTTTCTCACATTGTATTCAGTATTTTTCAGCTTCTAGTTGGTCTACATCCTTCGTGGCCATGTCCTAGCTATGGATCCTGCATTTACACAATTTATTATTCCTCCCAAAGTAGATGCTTTCATCCTAATTGCCATGCACCCAGCTCTTTTGGTCCATTTTCCAGTATGTCGGGACCATTTTGAACGCTTCTTTCCTCCAGTGTGCTTGCAGCTCATTCCAAGATGGTTCATCTGCAAATTTAAGAGTTGTATTTTTAAGCTGTTTATCTGTATCATTAATGAAAAAAATGAATTGTATCAAATCTAGGTCAGCTATCTAGAGAACCAGACTCAATACAGCCCTTCAGTTTGGCAGTGAATTTTTGGTAATGATCCATTGTCTGTGGCTTTTCAGCCACTCTTGCCACCACTGATTGGTTCTGGCTTGAGCATGTTCCCTGGTTTAGTATCAAGTGCACCAAGCAGGGCCAGGCAAACAGCCTGGCTGAGGGCAGGAGGCAGTGCTGATTACCTCCCCTTCTGTCCAGACCTCTTAACCAGTTCCAGAGAGGAGCTGGTTTTGTTTAACATGCTTCATTCATGATTAATCAGTGTGAGCCGACACTCATCTCCTTGTGGTCTTCTAGGTGGTTTTAATATGTTTAATTATTAAGTTTGATAATTGGCCTATAATTCTCTTTTCATCCTCTTTTAAGAACAAAACACCCCACTTGCCTTCCATAAGTTGTCAAAAATGGCTCCTACTGATCAGGATATTACTTCAACCAGCCCTTTGCCATCAAGAGGATGAAGGATAAGTACAATACAAACTAGGAAATTATGAGCACCTTATCAATGACTTAATAGAAACTCTTTGGTGGTGCAAAGGAAGGGTTGCAGTGCAGCCTTTTATCCCAGCACATCACTTTCTCAACCAGCCTGAGCAGAGCCCACTCCCTCACGTTAGCTCCTAAACCTCAGCTCTGCAAAATTAAACTTTCCTGGTGTGTTATAACTCTCAAAAGATAGCGTGGGTGGGTGAAAGATGCATTCCTCAAGGCTTGAAAATAGATGTAAGTGGATATTTGGCATAAAGCTAACAAAAAGAAAAACCAGGGAAATGTATTAATTGCTACAAAAGTGGGGTTTAACTGCCAGTGGTGGTTTAGCCCACGGGTCGATCACTTGACCTGATGCTCACCTTTTAGGTACAGGCATGTGCTGCATAAGCATATGTGCCATTTTAATTTCCAACCCTACTTTTTAATGGTTAAAAGCTAATTAAAACATACAGTGGCATTTTGAATCAATATAGCGTATGGACTGCTGCAAATTCTCTCATCAGGCGTGTTGCCCTCAGGAAGCAACATTAACTTCAACAGCAAAATAGGGCTGTGAGCTCATTAATCATCACGCTCACAGACAGTCTGGGAGGCAGTGGCAGCAGCTCTGCATCTTTCTGGTGGTGAAGATTGGATACAATGGTTAGACATGCGAAGTGTTGCACAAACATTAACTATTACAGCCAACTGTCTTTGAAATTGGCATTTATCCCCTCAGCTTTTCAGATTAAAAAGCAGAAATGAGACCATGAGGTGGATTTTTTTTTTCAGGCAGTGGATAAGAGTCAGGCTGCTATAAGAACTCAGCAACCTGGTGTCCTAACTCTGAAGTCCTCTTATTTGCCTGTAACAAAAAAAAACCAAAAAACCACCCAAAGCAACATGCTCCTCCATAGCCCCATAGAAATATATAGGTAAAAAAAAATGTAACATAAAGGAGGGAAGTGGAAAGATAGTTGAGAAGAAAGAAAAGGAAAATGGAGTCAGAGGTAAACCTAAGATTAGAAGAAATTAGGCAGTAAAGGGGAGGAAATTGGTTTATGTGAATAAATGTAGTCTTCAGTGCCTGTGAGAAGCTTTGAGACAACCTTCAGAGCTCTCTGCTTTCGTGCAAGATGCTCACTGAAACTGAAAACATTTGTCCTAACAGCCCCTGTGCCCCTGCTCTCCAGTCACATCAGCATTGGTGAATGAGGTGGGGCTCACAAGAACACAGCAGAAAAGGGTTCTCACAGACTCCTCTGTCCTAATCTTGCTGGACAGTTTTAGTGGATGCCCTCTGAAGCAAAGGCTCACAGACCCTTCTGTGCTAAAACCTCTTAAGCTGTGGCAGGTTTGTCCTTCTTGCAACCACTTCTGTGTAGGTTCTGGTGAGCAACTTTGGAGACATACAGGTAACACTGGTAGTGTGACCCTGCAAAATGACTTGTACCTGGTTTTCCTGGGATGTGTTGAAGACCAGAAAGGGAACCTGAATGTCAGCTTTTAGCTTTGTATAGAATTGCGTCACACGAGTTCCAGCACAGACTTTTATTGGGACTTTGTGCTTGGAAGCATTCGAATTTTTCTTTCCATAGAGCCTTTTTTAATATTTAGGGCTTTTTGCTGGGTGTGTACTCTGTAAAAGAAGTTAGTCCCCTCCTGAGTCAGTATGGATTGAGGATGGACAGTCAAGCTGGGGACATAGCAGTGCTCTATTTTCCTCTTGCACGCCCTCCCTGTGGTCCATCAGACGCCTCTCCTGCCCTTTTGGGGAGGAGGAGAGCTCTTTGTGCTGGCTCCCGCTGCGTGAGCTGGCCTGGGCATGTCACTTCTTCTGGGGGCACCACGGTGTGACTGGGGACCCATCTTCATAAAATCTGGAGACAGCATGCAGAAACATTAGTGATTGACGAGGACTGAAAAAGTGCCAGGGAAGAGAGAAGCTTCCAAATAAAGCGAAGTGCTAAAGGAGTGCAGGCTGCACATGTCTGACACTGCTGCTGCCTCATGGGGCAGGGGCGTTCCCTCTGGTCATGCAGGAGGAAATATCTGCACAGTCCACAGCCCAGCAGAGCCTCTGGTGAGTACCAGCTGCTGGCATCACATGCACCGTGCCCTCCTTCATCTCTGCCCCGCACAGATCCATCGCTGCCGCTTCCCTGCACCCCGGAGTTTATTTTTGTGCCAGGCAGCAAGTTTCATACCTCCTACTTTCACCTCTACTGCCACAGAGCTTCTCAGAGCCCCTGAGAGGTTTCTCCTTTTTTAAGGTGCTAGGGGCCTCACTTTTGTGGTCCTTTTTCTTTTTAAGCAATTTTTAATCGGACCATGGAAGAAAAATCTTGGGGGAGAGGTAGGTGCAGAGCTAGGAAAGGGAGCTGGCATGGTGAATCAAAGGCTCCTTTCCTCAGACTGTCTCAACAGGTTATTGGCTTCTGTTGGGGGCTCAGATATGGCCTGAGGGCAGCTGCTCAAAGAGCTCTGTCCTGCCATGAGGAGGCTTCAACATTAACCCTAAATTAAATTGAGCCAGTGTTCACAGGACCATCCAGGCAAGAGAAGAAAATAAGATAGGGTAACATAAGAGGGCACAGGAGAAGGATTTTGCTCTGTAATGGCAAATTACCCACTCAAAAATAACATTAAAAAGAGAGGAAAAAATTAACGAATAAAGTCTGCACATTATTTTAAATCACAGAAGTGTCAAAAATGGTAATGCCTATATCAAGGCTGCCCTAATGTAGCTTTAATTTGCATGCCATTGGCATTGATTTGATGTGAATATTTACTCTCCTATTCAATTAAGAAAATCCATAACTGCCACCATATTTTAATGTTAATGTATTTTTACACAGCTCTGTGTTTACCTTATTTTCTCTTCTATAACATTAACACTTTTTTTTGTTAAAAATGTGTGAAAGATTAATTTGTAGAATGACGGGATATGTGGGTGTGTAGCACAGGCCAGATGGAAGGGGTGTAACATGACAGTTTTCTTCTGTGGCTTCGTTTTGTTTTTATTGTTGTAAGCGAGCAAAGTATAACTAAAATTATCATTTCTTCTCTGGGCAAAAAGAGCTAAGTGGTAAGTTCCTCTTCTATTCCCCATGGCTCTCAGTGCTCCCCTGCAGCTGTAACCCTGTTCAGAATAGCTGACAGGTTGATAAATATTTGTCTAAAACTTCATCTTATGTATTTGAAAATCACTGTGATTTAAAGAAGGGAATTTGTACCCCGGCTCCATAACTCCACATCTATGGAATAGATCTGGATTCAGATTTATTCATAAACAAGAGCAATTTTGTGAGACTTATTAGTTTTCTCTTGGCTGGTAAGGGTGAAAACAGCCACCCTTAATGCTGAAAAAGAAAGAAAAAGAAAAAAAATCTATCCAAGACAAACCCTTTTTAATCTATAAAGCTATCCATTCAAGAAAGCTATTTAATTGTTGAAAGAGGGCTGTTCCAAGGCCAAATTCTAATTTACACATAAGTATTGTAGGAGTTTGGTATAGTAAATGTCCTTATTGAAGAATAAAGCAATTAGCACAGTAACTTGCTGTCATCTGGCACGTAAAGGCATTCCAAGAAAAAGTTAAGTGTTGAGGAAAGGAGAGAAATTCAGGACAGCATGTGGGAGAGGAATATGGAGGCTCCTTTTTATGCCACTCAGGAGAAAAGGAGGGGAGAGAAAACCCACTGCAGACTTAATCTGTTCCCTTACCTCATCATAAATTGACCCAAGTTTCTTCCCTTCTTTTGAGGGAAGGGGGGGAAAATGTAGCCATATCTAAGGTCTTTCTTAGAGGTCAAAATCCTGAAACCCTGTTACCATAAGCAAGACGTGTACGTTTTGCATCCTCATCCAGAAATGCTTATTCTGCCCTGTAAATTTGCCCGTGAACACACATGTTCTTCATGACCTTTTTTGATACTCCAGTCCTCTGTGTCACTGCTACCCAGTCTCTCATAAATGGGAAATCATCCCCTTAAAATGGTCATTCCTTTTTTTCCCCTCAATATATCCACACAAATCTCTTGGCTCTGCTTTAGTGTCTTGCAAGTGCACCTGATGAAACATCTGTGATCCTTAGACAGGTACCCAGCACTTTCTTCTAAGAGACACACCCCACCAGAAATGCTGCTGTGCTTGCACTTCAGGAGACCCTTTTTCTTCTCATTTCAACCACTTTTGGCATAGGTACACTTATATGTGTACCAGCAAAAGTCCTTATTTTCCTCCAGTTCTCTTGACTGATAAAAAGAAAGGTTTGCTCAGGTTTCAGACAAACAAGTTGTTTTGGTTTAGCAATCATCCCAGGCTTCAATCCAGAGAAGGAATTTCTGAGAAGTCAAAAGTAGTAGAAGTGTAGTATTGTAGTTCATTTAATTTAGCAAAAAATTAATTTATTTCTCAACTGTTTAAGTAATGAAATAGAGCTATATTCAATTCTCCCAAACCTCTTATTGCAGATGGAGGATTACTCCATTTTGAGTGCTTTGTCCACTCTGAGTTGCTGGATCTTTGATAGGTGATTTAATAAATAAAGATAACAAGGGGCTTGCCAATTTTTCTGTGAAAATACTGCTTTCTGTTAGTGCCATAACACTGGTCTGGGCTTGCTGAATCAAGTGTGCCTTTTCTTTTTTCTCTTACCCATATATATTTTCAAACAGTAGCAGGTTTATGCCCTAAATTTAATGGACTGATAGCAGTTTTCTACTTTTCTCTTCAGTATTTCCTCCAAAATTAAGCTTTCCAAGCCTGTTGGCAGTTGTAACTTCTCTGGTTTACGAGCTCTTTGCTGTTTAGCCTCAGTTACGTACACAGAATTACAGGAACTTACTGCAGAGCCACCCGCAGTTTATCTGGTCTGTTCTGGGCTTGGTGTCACTGGGATGTTTTGCTCCTATGTCACAATTTGAAGTCATATTTGACACTGAGGAAGTGATGCAACTGCAAGAAACGGGTGCTCTCAGGCAAATGTGGGAGCAGGCTGTGGTTGTTGGCATTGCACATGGCCCTTTTACACAACACCAGTTCAAAACTGGGTTTGTAGGGGTGCACAGGCTTTTGGGTGCTGTTTTTGCAGCTCCTCCCCAGAGCTAAGGGGCGAAGAGCAAGGGCATCTAGTGCTGTAGTCACCAGACTCCCAATAAGCAGGTAAGGTTCACCCAAATGCAGTTTATACGGCTGCTGATGCTAGCCCTGTGTGTCGTGAGCCCAATCCATTCACATCAGTGAGAAATGATCATCCCAGCATCACAGAATAGTTTGGCCTGGAATGGACCCTAAAATCACCCAGTTCCAGTCACTCTGCCATGGGCAGGGACAGCTCCTACTGGAGCAGGTTCCTCAGAGCCCATCCAACCTGGCATTGAAGATTTCCACTTAGGATGGAAGGGATGGGCTTAGTGAATGTCAGCAGAGAGGGGCAAGTGAAGCCTCATTTGGAGACAGGGAGAACACCAGAAAATGAGAGAAGGTGCCAACCCACTGTGCTTACACTTCCTCTCCCAAGGCCCCTTTCTGCTTTGGGCGCCTGTCAGGAGCTGGTCAGTGTTACTTAAATCCACCCAGCAAGGAGCAGTAGCAAGAATGACTATCAGAAAGCAAAGGCTGCCTGTTTCCTGATAACTTTGTGCATCCCAGCTCTGAAGGAGGTGCTGGAGCTGCTTCCTCTGTGCCCACTGGCTTCCACCCACTCCTGAGGATACAGCAGGTGTTGGATGAGGAGATAACCAAGTGGGAACAAACCACATCAGCAGGCAGGAAGGTATGTTTGCCTGGGGAGACCTTTAGCAATTAAAACTAGGTAAAACAAGCAAAACTCATGACAAGCAAAAGCTTCCTCAGCCCAGGGGGTTTGACATTTTCCCTGTGTCCAGGCAGGGAGCCAAGCTGCCCCACAGACGTGCTTCCCGCATCTTCCCAGGCACTTTCACTTCACCTTTCCTCTCCATCCCTTTGAGGAACAAGAAAAGCTGGAGTTGAGTCCCTGTTTAACAAAGCCATCTATGCCATGCAATGCAGTAGATGCTCTGCAGGTACACCTTATTCTTTCACTCGGCTGTTTTGGAGGAATAATTCTTCTCCCCTTTAATCACACCCACTCTTTTTGAGATACTATGGCTTGGTTCCTGCTTAAAGGGGATTGAAACCTGGGTGGTGGGCCATGGGTTTAAAAACTAGCCCTGTCTGCACTACTTGTGCCAGTCATTGACTGCATAATTTTCTGACTTCATATGGATAAGTAGGTTTTAGTTATTGACTGCTAATATTTACAAAAGGGATCTTCTTTTTCCTTCTTAAAAATTCCCAAAAAACCCCACATTTCATTGTCAAAAACTCATTGCTGGGTTGGGTGTTTTTTTTTAGTTTGTTTTTGCTTTTGGAGGTTTTTTGTTGGTGGTTTTTTTTTTGGTTTTTTTTTTTTTGGTTTTTTTTGAGATAAAGAGAAGAACCCGAAGTGAGAAATCTGTTTTCAAAGCTGTTAAGACAGTCACAGTGAGGCTTTGAGGATGAACAGGTACAGGGGGGATTCAGAAGAAAAAGAATGCATTTCATCACTGTAGAAATATAAACAAACTCTGCGAAAAACCAGAGTACTGGAGGAAAGCAAGCAGACTATCATGCTGCATAACCTTATCCACTGCCATCTTCATACCTGATGCACAGGATTTAAATCAGTACTGACTATATTGGTTACACAGCACATTTTCAAGAACTGATTTATTGGGTGGGGGTTTTTTTTCCCCTCATTTTTGTTTTGTCTGTTTACCACAGCTGCCACAGGGCTGTCTGTGCTCCGTTGATGCAGCTGAGGATGCAGAGTGATGGCTGAATGCTGCTCTAAGTCCTGAGTATCATGGAAATGGGCATGTCCTGATCAACCACAGCCTCACCTGGGCCACTCTCAGAGGTGGAGCCTCCTGCAGCCCCTGAGTACAGCAGTGCCCAGCAGCCCAAGTGGGACATTTACCATTTTCTCTCTTTGCCAACCCTCCTCAGACACTGGCACTGTCCTGGGCTTAGGCACCTGGCTCCAGGACAGGTGGGGACATCTTTCATGGGCAGCTCTTAGTGGAGAGGCTGGACTGTGGCCCAGAGCCAGGACAAAATTCTTGATTTTAGTACTTTGTGTGGATTTGTGTGGTCGTTTTTCATTATTAGATTGTATTTTCTTGCTTACAAAAATGATTTTCAGCCTTTTTTCCACTGATTGGTCTTATTTTTTCTCCAGTCATCATAAAATGCTAGAAATACCATGATGCAGAGATTTCTTGTGTGTCAGTCCTTACTAGCAGCCAGCTTTACAAGAAGTCACATTCTTTTTCCAAGTGCAAAAGTCAAATTGACCGATTTTAGCAAGAGGCTGAAAAAGCATTGAGCATATCTCTAAAAATTATTCCTTGCCCCAACCCAATGAACAAGCATTTCTCAAGGCTGAGCAATAGTGTCATGCATTCAAGATATTCTCTGCCAAATATTTTGTTTTTCTGATGATGGACAAAGACCTCTGGGAACTGACCACAGCCAGAACTTTCCCACTTCACCCAGAACACGGGACTACTAATAATTTCAGGGAAAGGAATGAACAAAGAGACTCTACTGAAATCAGCTCTAAAGAAACACAGAATTTACCTCTGTTCCTTTATTTTAAAAATATTAGATGCTGGAACATTGCTGTTTCTTTCTTCAAGACCTTACTCAGTCAGGATGGTGAGTGCACCCTCACCCCATCACCTGCCAGCCCTCACTGGGGTGAGAGCAAGACCTAGACCAGCCACCTCACTTGTGGACAAACAATGATTGCTGTCCTGCTGGACAGAGCTCATGTGGAATGTGATACCTTGTTGAGATGCTCCATAGAAGTTGACAGTCTCAGGCAGCATCCTCTGTGTTCAGGCTGATTTTGTGGGAGTGGTGAGATGAGCTGCAGGGAATGACCTGGAAGGTACTCTGCCTCAGTTGTTGTGCAAAGAGGAAGGGCAGGCTGGAAAGCATTAAGTCTGCATTATCTGCCACCAGCTCACCAGCAAGCCTGTGTGTTCTTCAGAGACAGGGGTGTTTCCCTATAGGAACCTCAAGAAGAATGATCCAGTCATGGCTAGGGCTCAGATGTGGTCTAGGCTCTGCCCTCAGCAGACACCCTGTAGCATCCCTGACCTTGGTAAAGGAGGCTCCAGTTACCAGACCTGTGCTCTTCAGAGCTGCTTGGGAGGTTCTCAGATCAGACAGCAATCAGCTCCGCAGAAAAGCTTATAAATATATTTAATTTATGAACATTTACTGTACGCTGCACACTGAAATCTGCCAACACTAATCCAAAAGAATTACACATTTTAGACCTGAACATAACATACTGTATGCAGTAACTCACATCAGAGCAACCCATATGCTACTGTTAATGTGCCAACTGACACATGTTAAGCCACAAACATAAGAAAGGATTGGATTTCCACCGCATTTTTTGTATTTCAGTTATTTCTCGGGTCCATTATTTTTATTCACCATTATCTTCTCTCCTCTCTCCAGACAGACTGCTCTCCCTAACACATCTTCCAGTGCCCTACCAGATTTCCTGCTAGGTAGAGGCTGCCCCAGAGACAAAGGGACTAACACAAGCACATAGGCTGGGAAGCACAGAAATAGCACCCCCTGCAATAATCTAGGTCACTTAATAGCCTACTTTCAGGGTTCTCAGTGAACCCTGTACCCACTCCTGCTAGGCAAAGAGAAACCCTGAGAAGAAGTGGGTGGATGAGTAGACAGCCAGCCATCCCAAGTGTCAGATCTGACTCCTCGGGAGAGATGCGTCGAGGATGCTCTGACAGAATGTGTCTGAGCTGGAGGCAAATGTTTCCCTATTGCATTCATGACACAAGAGCTCTGCCACCTTGCAATATGTGCCCGCTGTTGCACCTTGATGGTAATAACTGGATTTTTCCAGGGAGTCAGTGAAAGCACCCCAGTGCTGTTACAATAATTAGGTCTCAAGATTGCTTGAGCTAGGATAATCCTCCAGAAATCGGTAAGTTTTGCATAAGGCAAGCCAGGAGCAGCTGTGGGAGTCTTGGAGCATAAATGTGCCCCATGTAGTAGGGAAGACTCTGCTTCTCACCTTCCAGGTTTGTCAAGGTGTGACACCAGCAATCAGAACGCATGACAAAGGACCAAACTGCCAGCAGCTTCAGTTCTCCTCCCCAGAGAGCCAAACCCAGAGATTTGCATGGGGTTAGTACCAAAAATTGTGTGAAGGATGCAATTTCATTATGTAAGCAGAAGGGTTTAAAATAGGAAAACCAAAAAGAAGACAAGAGCACATGTCATCATGCAGATTTAAACCACAAACTTTCAGTTACCTTATCAGATAAATACTACTTAGGGAAGCAACTAATGTATTTTATGTAGGGCAGCTACTGAAGAGGATCTGACAGAGAATTAAGTGATAGATTCCTCAAATATTTGGCAATGCATCAATAACGTACTGGAGAAATCAGACTCCTGAGTATCTTCTTGATTAAAGGAAAGCAGCTGCTGGAATCTCAGAACTTGAAAAAGTGGCTAAATATGACATGTGAGAAACCAGAATTTATCTCCCTGCTAGAGCTGACCTAGTGTGAATTGTGAAATGAAGGAAAGAATAGCTGGCCTGCGTTTAAGGTGGGAGGTGAGACCACACAATAAAAATGTCTTCCAGTGCATGGGTAGAGAGACCATGATGCACATAACCCCAGCCTTTACATCAACAAATTCCTATGGATTATTTGCATCCTCTTCCTTTCTTTCTCTCTCTGTCCTTTCGGCCTGTGTGGGAAATGCTGTGTAACTCACAGCGGCATGTGCTGCGAAAGCTAATAATACCCTGGAGATGATGGAAATAGCATCCTTGAGGTAAGAGCTTGCACTTTAATTTCAGCACAGAGAAATCTTATGGGATTCCCTTATTCAGAGTTATATACCTCACTCTTTTCTAGAAACTTCAAAGTCTTTTATGTTAAAGAACCCTTTCATCATGTCCTCAGACTGGCTTAATTAAATTTAGGAGACTACTGTATTTTTATAAAATAAGCAGAAAAGTGCCTGCCATTTAAGCAGAGTCCTATATATAATTTTATTTTTAATATAACTCCAACTTCTTACATGTCAAAAATACATATAAGACTTGCATGTGATTGCAGGACCTAAACCCAAGGAGATTAGGCATGTTGATAGCCCTGCTCAGGAAAGTCTGCAGGATCCAGGCATTTAAGGCAGTTCTAAATATAAGACAGAGGGCTGTCCATTAATACTAATTTTAATTCGATAAAAATATCTCCCCAAACTCTCGAATCAGTAAAGAGGGAGGTACTCTCCTTAAGCCTCTTCATTAGACCCGTTGTCCACCCGACCTGTAGCCCTGCCCAACTTGGGGTCCAGGACAGGACATCCCATCTTGCCATTTCCATAAGGGAAATAAAGCAGAAAATATCTGCTGAGAAATGTAGATCTTGCAGAAGTATTTGGAATAGGCTGCATGAGTCCTCTCCACAGGATGTTCAACACAATGCCTGGTTTTTATGCCTAAAGTACGTGTCTGGGGAGGTGGGACAGGAGTCACCGCACAGAGTACATATTTGAAGTTCAGCAGTGTAAGTTCAGTGGCTGACAGAGGGTGTGATGGACATGAGAGGAGCCATGTTGTGTCAGATCAAGTGCCCATCTCAATAAATATTCTGCACTGAGCAGTGAACAAAGTTTTTTATGGGAAGCCTATAAAAGCAAGAGAGGCAGGTAGTGAGAAATCCCCCTGTAACAGTCACTCAGCCTCCAGCAATTTGCAACTCAATGATCTTCTGAGCCAAAGGTGGTATCTTGGAGTCTTCTGTGGATTTTTTCCTCTGTCCAGTCTTTGTCCAGTTTTGTAAGTCTGCATAAACTTTCAGCCTCCTGTAGCCGACCATCTCTAGCTGAACCACATGCTATGTGTCAAGGTGGAGAATCTTCTTTTATGTATTTTTGACCTGCCATGTAACACTGTAGTCTTGTTCCAAAAGAGACTATAAACAATCCATCTATATTCACCCTGTTTATACCATTCCTTTTTTTGTCTTTACTCTTGTAATCTCCCTTTCTTTTCCAGGCAGAAGGGTCTTACTCTACTTTGTCATTCCTGATATGAAGTGCATTAAATCTACAAGTTAGATGAAAATTAAATTTTTTGTTGAAGAAATGCTGGAATGGGTAAAAAGACAGAAATGCTCAAGCACAAGTAGGAACACACAGGGAACCAGGAAAATTTTTAGGCGTTGGCAGATGAGTTACTTCAATTTCTAGCCTGTGGATCTCCCAGGGTACGGCATAGCTCCTGCCTAAGTCCCTCTGGTAATTCTCTTGGTCTTCTCACATCCCTCCAGTATTTACTATAAAAGATAAAACCTCATGTTTTTCACTCACTCTGTTTTCCCTTCAGAGCTGTAGAAAACCTGGTAAGAAGAGACATCCTTCATGCTCTAGTGGCTGTAATGGGAAACCCTTGCTTCTCCTAAACCATGGCTTCTTCCTGGCTTCTTTGGTACGGGACATAAACTGGGAAATTTCTTGCAGGTTACCCTGACCCTCCCAAAGGCTTCAACTGATCAGGGAAGAACTCTTGCTCTTACAGAAAATTATGGTTAGGGTGGTGAATGTGAGTGTAGTGCCTTTGAGTTCACACACGTGTGCTGCTCTTGAGGCACTGCTTCCACCTGTGAGGAAGGCTTGGAGAGACAGGCATACCAGGACACTGCTGGCACATCTGTTGGCTTGGTTAGTGCTCTCAGGGAAGGTATAGCTGCTGGGAGGCTAGATCTTTGTGACAAATCACAGAATCACCGACATTGGAAAAGGACCCTTAAGATAACGAGACCAAACATCAGCCCCATGCTGCCAGCTCCACCACTAAACCATGTCCCTAAAGCCATAGCTACACATCTTTTAAATACCTCCAGGGATGGTGATCCAACCACTTCCCTCAGCACCCCCTTCCAATGCTTGGCAACCCGAGGTGACTCCTCCTGAAAGTGATTTTGGCGAGACAGTATCACAATCATTGCGTACATGAATGTCATCATGACTCCTCAATTCCCATCCTATCATACCGCTTTTTCAGCTTGCACTGAAATTAATAAAGAGAGCAGCATAATGACTGAATTTAAAGTTTTATCTTTGAAGTGGTTTTAAAGCTTAATGCTGCCTTATCACACTTGGGGGCGATACAGGTGGAGTGGGGGACCAACATACTGAAGCGTTAGGGTTTCCTTAACCTGGTAAACCTTCCCTGCCCCGTGTTATCTGGAAGCAAAGCTGAATAAGGTAGTCAGAGATTTCTCTTCCACAGTTTGAAGCAGTAGAACTGAGATGTTCGCTCTTGTTCTCCCCCCATTCAAGTACAAATGCAGTCTTTGCAAAGCACTTCTTTCATTTAGCTATACCCAGTTGGTACTTGTTGCCAAATGGAATGTGGATTTGCCTCAGAGAAGATCACTCATGGCTAATGAAATGGCAATTAGTTTATGCAACTTATTAGCATTAGTATTTATTTTACTTTGCAATATTACCTAAAAGCATCTCCAAGATATTTAAACAGCAGCATTATCTGTTCAATGCTGTCTTTTAAATAAATAGTCCTACTAAATATAAAAAGCTGGCATTTGTACTGCGTGCACCTATGTTATCATCGTCGCAAAGCAGATGCAGAATGTAAGGCGACTTGAACAATCAGCACTGTAATTTGCACAGTAACATTGTTTTAGATCTAATTAGTGCTTATGCAGATCCCTTACAAAAATGTGAAAACCGCACCAGGATGTAATTGTTAATGAATTTAGTGCAAAGCACATCTGCATAAATTCCATTTCAGCAAGAAAAAAACCCCAACCTCTAAGTTCAACTGCTATTTGCTCAAGAGCCAAAACACTGTGAATTGTGCCCACTATGTTTTAGCCTTGCTCTGCTGGCTTTGATATTTCAAATAAATACTACGAAGTTAAAGCCTCCAGCTGCAGACCAACCCATCTGTAGATGTTTGTTATATTTGGCAGTATTCAAAGATGATTTGCCTTCCTGCTGAAAAATAAAATAAAAAAAAGAGGTTCTCTCAGCAAAAAACCAAAATTGAAATACTTATCAGCCAAAAACTAAAGTTTAAAAATATTCTGTGTGGGTCAAGTGACAGAACTTTTAGAACAGCAGGCATACATGCATACTGTGCCTATAGGTTGAACTCTGTACCTTGCTCCATGTGTATGCCTAAGTCCATCTGTAGTAACTTCTTTCTGAGCTGCAGAATGTATCCATGGCTAACAAGGAGGGCCACTAAAGGATGCAGGTAACTGATCTTAAGCATCATCACACAGCTCCCTTAGAAACCGCTCATCTGCCGTTCAGGAATAGCATCAAGATCTATTCCAGCACCTTTATTTCTTCAGAGGTGCTTACTGAGGTTTAGGCAGGAGGGCTCTGGAGTTGGTCTTCCAACAAAGAAGTGGGCTTATGAGCTTTTTGTACCAGCATTAGAAATCTCACTCAAGAGCTTGACGTTTGTCAGGACTGAGTGTCAAGATGAGAATATTTTTTGCCGTGTCTTGGCTTTATGTGCGGCCTTTATAACTCAAGGTGGACCTAACAGCTACCCAGCCTTCAGTAAACTCCTGTATGGGCTTTTTTGTGGAAGCCTTAGATACATGGTTTTCCTTCCCAAATAGAGCGAGGATGATTTTTACAAGACCACGATTGTTCTGAAAGGCATTAGCCCTTAGTGGGCTAATAGGGAGGTTTGGGGAACATCAGAGCAGGAGTCAGAAACACCCAAGACAACAACCCTGCCTCTCTTCCTACCCTGGCCTACCAGAAAAATATCTTCTCACAAGCTCAGGTCACTCAGAACAAGTGAGTGACCCAAATCAGAAGCCACAGTGTGTGATATTGGAGAGGTCTTACATACCAGCACATTGATACCTATAGACACTTCAGACACATACTTGAAAAAGATTATCAGTCTTTTTTTTTAATGTTGGTTTTTACTCCAAATATGGCACTCATAGTTAGGCTCAGACTTTTTCTCCTTTGTTATCATTATCTGAAACCCTTCATCTCTGTACTTTTTTTAAAAATATCATTTTACTTCTACTTCCATGAAGTTTGGCTGTGCCTTTTTTCTAAGAAATGAGAATGGATTCATGAAAGAGGTGACAGAGCAATTCAGAGAGCTGTCTCTTACTTCAGGCCCTGTCAGAAACTTCCTATGGATGATTAAGTCAGGCAACAAATTTAACCTTCTACACTTAATTCTGAACAGGAGAAACGATAGCACCAGTTATGTCACTGAGGCATTCATGATGAATGACTGTGTTAAAAGATGCTGAGTCATTCAGATATCATCTGACGCACCTACATAAAAGTCTTAATGTGATCGAGATTCTTGCATTAGAATGGATAGTTTCACAAGTTAATAGATGAATCCAGTGAAAACCTCCAGAAGATTGCTATCCATAAATTTGTTAAAGGGAGACTGTAAGATACATCCTGGCCAGCAGGCTTCAGGTTTCCTCTGGCCAGCAGGAACAGGGGCTCAGTGCTGAGGCCCCCAGCCCTTTAAATGTCAGATGGTCCCAGGGCAGTGGCAGCAGCCGTGCCAGCCCGTGGAGCCCCAGCCAGTGCTCCCAGCCTGCTGCCATGGGTGTTCCTGCTCCGGCTTTGGCAGCCCGAGGGAGCACCAGGAGAGGAGCAGGAGAGGAGCAGGAGAGGAGCATAGCAGACCTGCATGTGATGGAACTACAGGGGGACACCTAGCAGGCAGTGAGGCCCCAACAGCACAGCAGCTTGGCTGCGTTTCTCCTTAAAGTTATGCACCATTTCTTAAGGGAAACTCCTGTCTGATCTCTGGACAAAGAACTCAAAGAGAAGATGTCCTTGTGTATGTTTTTCAGTTTGAGCCAACAAACAACCATTTAAACCATTCTTTCCATCTCCCCCTCTTTTTCCCTACTCTCTAGTAGAACTCAGCATTTCTGTGACAAAATTTCCCTTTCTATCAAGAGGTTACTAGTGCAGTTTTCAAAATTACAAGTTAGGTGGCACTGGTTTGTTTTGGGCTTCTTTTTGACATGATGTTCACAAACATGGGGATTCACAGTCCCTTAGGGACTGAGGGAAGGAGAAAGACTGGTAGACAGTAGAATGTGATTGATGGCAGAAGTGGAGATGAGGATGTTGAACAGAAGGAGGTGAGAGGGAGGTGTGGAGGACACAAAGAAGTAGGTGTCATTAAAAGGAAATGAGAAGACAAAGAAAAGAGTAGAACTGCACAGTAGGCTTCCTTTCCAAAAGCTCAGATCTCAGCAGTTATTTTAGTTTTCTGTTTTGTGAGAAAAACTGACACAACACAAAGATGTGGGAACAGAAATTTGTGGAATACAACTGCTTTGTACCCATTTATAGTGGGGCACTGAATTTGGGTCATTAGGAAACAGTTTCCATGCAGAATGTGGAAAGATAAATTTTGTGGACACCCAATATAAACTTTCTCTCATGGCTAAGAGAAAAGTTCTTCTGGTTTTTTTAATAGATCTTCAAGTAATTCACAATTTCCAGCATCCAAAGCCTTTTTTACATGCTGAGAAATGAGAAGGCACATTACTAGCTAGAGTAACGAGAGTGAGCAATGAAACCAGTTCCTCTTCTCCTGATCTGTTTTCCCATCACTGGCCTGACCCTAGGACATGCCACCAGAAAGAGATTTACCCACTTAAATAGCAATTAATGCTTCTATCTTTTGTTTGTTTGTTTGCTTATTGTTTGGTTTTGGGGTTTTTTTGGGATTTTTTTTTTAGTTTTTGTTTGTTTGTTTGGGTTTTTGTTTTGTGAGGGTTTTTTTCTTTTTTGGTTTTTTTTGTTTGTCTGGTTTTTTTCTTTGTTTTTTTTTTTTTTATGTTTCAGGCATTTCTCTATGATCTTCATCTGTTGCTGGAGATGATCATATGTATCTGCCTTTTTTGAGAACTAGTTCTCCAAGCAGTTGCTCGTGGAACTTGAGCAGCCATGGGAATTGCAGCTTGCTGCTGGTTTGGACCTAGAAGAAGCCAAAATGGGAATCCTGAGTAGTCCCAGGAGAGGGAAAGTGTCTCCTCCATCAGCACATCGGCTGAAACCTGGCATATGGGCAGGACAAGCAGACGTTTTCTTCCTTGCTCTGCGAGCCCTTTTCATGTAAACTGTGCAGAATAGAAAATTCAGCTGTTCCCTTTTCCCACAGGTTAGCATGGATAATAAAGACACTTCACTCTTTGCTTTCAGATATTTTTCTAAACTATTTTGATCCTTGAAACATTTATACTAACAAAGAAATTCCACTGCCTCCTTGTCTCCCTTCCTCCCACCCCCACCCCAATAACTTGCTCTGTCTTGAAACTCTGACTTGATTTTTGGCATATATTTGCATACATTAGAAACGGAGAGAGGATTAAAGTTTAAGAGGAAATTGTGGCTAGTGTGAAAGGGGAACAAAAGGACATCTGTGAAGTAGCCCACAACTGGCAAGGAAAGCTATTCCACCTCCAGCACCAGCTGCAGGGGAAGTGGTGCCCACTGCCCCAACAAGACTTTCTTTGTTTTGCTGCAAAAACTGGGAGTGGTGGCTTTTAAAGTGACACAATTTGAGGTGGGGAGCTTCTCTTTTCCCTGCTCTGTTCTGATATCGTATGGCAACAGATGTTTTCTAAGCAAATAATTTCTCCCAAGATTACCCCAACGAAATCTTCCAAATCCAGAGGGAGTACAGGTTTCTGGTGCTGGATCTCTCTGCACCACAGGCAGGCATGCAGGAGTTGCTGCTGTAAATTTCTCCAGGGCCCACTAGCCCTCCTAAACCTGCCGCTTCCTCTCAAGGCAGAGGAGGACATTTTCCAGCTCTGCTTGGTCCCGCAGCAGCAGGAGGAGCTGGGGACGGTGTGGAGGATGTGGCAGATGGGGGAAAGTGATGTGGGACAGGAAGCAAGCTGGAGCTGAAGGGAAAGCTTGAGAGTAAAAGAAGAGGAGGAAAAAAAGATGCAAACAAGAAGAAAAAATGTGTGCAAAGCTGGCTTTCAGTAAGGTAAGAGGGAGCTGAGCTTCTGAGGAGGAGGAAAGTCAGAGAGGAAAGTGATGGGGAAGCACAGGCATGTGAACATTATCCCACCCAGTTGGGGGAGACACTTATCAATTCTGAAATGATGGAAGGACTCTGGATGCATTAGAAATATGCTTTTAATGCTCAGTGAAAACAATACTACAAAAGCTTGTTTACCTTCTGCTTGCAGATCCTCTGGAAGTTGTAATGTGTTCATCCTCTTGCTGGGGACACTAAAGAGTGAGATGTCTAGAACCAGAACGGTCAAATCTCTCTCCTAACATTTCGTTTTCTCAAGGGTTTAGAGTGCTGCAGCCAGTCCTCCATTAATATTCCCTGAAAATATGGGGTTTTTGCCATGAAACTGCAAGGTATTGAGATCTCAAGCTTATGTGTTTCCTTCCTGGGTGTACAAACTTGGACTGTTTGGCTCCATTTCCCCCTCTGCCTCAACCACTTTGCTGTCGTCTTCTCCCCTGGCTCCATTCCTGCTTGGGGCTGAAGACTGTAAGGTCAAAGGGAGTCCTGGGGTTTTTCCCCATGTGAGATAATTGTTCACATAGTGGTGACAACCTCCCTGTGTGTGCCCAGCCCACGCTGTTTGTGTGCTGTGATGACTGTGTCCCAGACACACTCATCCACACCACTTTTGTCAGGCTGGCAGAGTCCTCCCTGCCTTCCACCATCATTAAGCTTTAATTAAAACATGAAAGTGGCTCAAACCACCAGCTTTAAATGACTTCCATGAAAAAAACAATCAGCCAAACACCAAAATATCCTGCATGGGCTTTCTTTTGAACACATGAAAGTCTTGTGTGTAATTTGATTTTCTGTAAATCACTTGGTTACTGCCAGGTCCCTTCTTTCCTTGTGTGCACTTGGATGATGAGAAGAGGAGGAGATCTAAGTTTACAGTATGCCCAGGAGTGGCAGAGCTGAGCTTTGTCAAAGGTTTGGGGTATTTTGCTACTTAGTTTTTCAATTTGTTCCATTTCAAGAGGGTGGGATTTCTTCATAAAGATAAGAATTATGGTTGGAAGTACTGACTAATATGAGTCCTAACTGCTCAGCTCAAGGTCAAGTAGTTTTTAGGTGACATGTAATAAGGAGACATAGGGAAGCTTTAGAAAAAGCTTTAGAAGCTTTTGCACATGATTTTGAAGGGAAATTAATTTTAATTCTTTAAATTGTAAGCTAATTTTTGCAGCTGTTGGCAATCCATCTTTAGGTGGATACATTTCTAGTTGGGAAAGTCCTGATTCCTAATCTGTGAGGGGAACATTAAGTGCTGAGTGCCACTGAGAGGTTTACATCTCTCCCTATCATTGTCCTCATAAGCTGCTACATGGAATCTTCTGATGAAACCTGACTAATAACATGGATATAAAAAAACTCTTTTAGTCATCCGTACTGGTAAAGCATACCTGATGGCATTAAAAAAGGTGATCTTATTGTTAGCAGTCTGAAAACTAGGCTAGAATATGAAAGAGGAGATAATATTTTTCCCTGCCTCTCAGTAGATGAAATAAGCTGACTTTCTATTTTGGCCTCTTCTGGCTCCCATGTCTTTGTGGACACCACCAATCAGGCAGACCAAATCTCCTTGCTTCTCCCTGTGTTGGCTTCCAGTCACTGTAGAACAGCCTGTGTGTATCTCACAGTCAGAACTGGGCATCACATGTAGAGTTTGAGGGTTAGTGGTGGAATGGCTGCTGCACAAAAGGGAAAACCACCTGGGTTCATGAAAGCTGTCACTCTTCAGAACTTGATCCTACAAAAACCAGGAAAAAATATGTTCATTGCTAAAATGGTAGCACAGCTATATCAGCAAAAGTAGCAGAACTCAAATACGAGAGGGTGCCATTTTTTCCTAGCAGTTTCAAGGTAAAGCTGTCCTAAAAGATGGTGTGGAGAGCAGCCAAACAGTGCTGAACTGAGGGGCTCATTCTGAACTTCAGAGGAGACACTTAGTCTGAGAGGAGGTTCATCTCAGATTGGCTGGACCTGAGAACAAAGTGACTTGTAACGGAATGGCATGGCATGGCATAGAATAGAATGGAATGGAACGGAATAGAATAGAATAGAATAGAATAGAATAGAATAGAATAGAATAGAATAGAATAGAATAGAATAGAATAGAATAGAATAGAATATTTCAGTCACAAAGGATCTACTACAATCATCCAGTCCAACTCCCTGGTCAATTCAGGGCAAGAGTATGAATTTCATGTATTTTTAATATATTTTTTTTGTCACACACTTATGTAGCTGTTAGATTTTAGCACATTTTCTTCATCATGACACAACGATTCTGCCTTTATGATTACTGTCTGATTGAAAAAGGAGATAATAATAAAAATGAAAGTACACATTTCAAATAATTGAAAATATTGTAACTTTTTCTCTATTTTCACAAGAATGAGCTCTACAGTAAGCACATTTCCATGTGGCTGTTCACTGTTCCAGCATTATTCTGTGACCTTTTTTGAAAGTACACAATCTAGTGCTGATTCAGGACAACATTTCGTGCCATGTCAGCCCATCATTGGCAGGAGAAAGAAAAGAAAGGATCCAACCCAGATGTTTCTCAGAATGTTCTGATAAACTCAAGATTTTAATGGCATTTGCTACAATAGAAAAATAATTAAAAGAGGGGGAGAAAAAGGCGAGTGGGAATGCTGGGCAGTCATGCAGAGGTGATCACTAAATGTCCTTTATGTACCCAATTTGTTCTTGATACTTAAGGACACTGTGGTGCTTGTACATGAACTGGAGCCACTTGTCACTAGAAAGGCTGCCAGGATTAAATCAGTAAGAAATTGTTTATTCAGCCTGTTCAAACAAAAAATGAATTGTTGTGATGAATGAGATTTTTTTTAATGAATTAGCACATGTCATGCCAGTAGTTTTTAAATGTAAAGCACTGAGGCGGGTTTTTTTTCTTTCATTCTGACATAACTGCCCTAAAATAACTGAAGCACCAGGGCTCCAACAGTGGCACATTACATTATGTATTGCAAAGGACATACTTGCCACTGTAGGTAGACAAACACTATTTAAAAAATTCCAACCAACCAATCAAACAAACAAAAAAGCAGAGGAAAAACCCCACCCTCTTCATGCATTGCATATATTCTGTAGTAGCTTTGATAAAATTGTCTTCATTTTCTACAACAAAAACCATTCAGTGCTTCAGTTAAATGTACTTTCAGTGATGATGAATATTTCTAAGTCCCTCTAGAAGGATTATTGCCTTTGGGCAAAACTCTTCAGCCTCTTTTGAGAGCGGTCTTAATAATGGTGATAATTTGCATGTATTGAATTGAGCACTAAACTTCCCTACGGTTTTCAGAAGGGAGCTAACCTTCCCTTTGTGGAAATCTGTGTGCCTCATCTGGAGCTGAGCTTACCAAAGTGGGGCTATGACAGCCACACATCCACCTTGCCAAGGGTCAGAAGTACCACCAGTCCTTGCTGGTTGCTTCCATCACCTGTGAGGGGTAAGTTAAACTATGCTTTTTGAGTTAAAAAACTCAAAATCATGCATAGGTTCACCTTGTCTATGTGAGTACAATACTGCAGCTTCAGTTATTATTTTTATGACTCATAATTATTACATTGATACATTTCCCCTGTTAGAACTTCCATGTCATTGGCATAAACTAGTTTATGTACTGCTCACAATCAGGAATGTAAAGGTTCGCCTTGGAAGAAATGTGTGGCATCAGCCAAGATGAGGTCATGCCCATTGAAGCTGTGACTTTGTACCCACTCTGGCTGGAAGGGGTATGGTGTCTAGGTAATCCCTTGGTTATATAGCAAATTAAACTTGCTCCATGCTCAAGGCAGAGAATCTGTCATGGAAAAGCTCCAAAAGCTTTCTCAACCCATTCCAAATTGGCCACTGTGGTAACATAATTAAGACAATAGGGGTGTTATATTTGGAAACATTGCTAAAAATAGGTTACCTTACTTAAGGAGCTCCTCCTCCTCTGGTCACTTTTGGAGATACTTCTGGCTGAAAGAAGGGAGAATTCACTGATATACTTGGAATACAAGTAGGAAAAATCTAAATTATGGTTCAGAAGCCACACTGCTAAGTCTGTTCTTATTTTAAGGTCTTTCTCCACCTCTTGGTCTTAAGAATAAACATGAAAGAAATAAAATATATACACACATATATCTATAAAAGAAATAACAAATAGAGAGTTGTATACTGGTTGTCTCTCCTGCTGTGTTGGTTCCTTTCTGTTGAAACTATCATTTGATGAAGCAGAACATTTACAACCTGCTTTGATCAAATGCCATGACAAGCAGGAGTGCTTCCAGAGCACCCAGCTTCCTCATCTGGTTCCCTGAAGTAACATGCCCTTCCATAACTGGTGGTTGTTCCTGGCACGGCCTTCCTGCATATTACTGCTCAATAGTCTTGGTAATTAAGACAGCAAACTGAAGCTCCACATTTTAGCCTTATTCAGAAAATATCAGGAAATTTTGCATAATCTTCACACCTTGACAGATTTGTCCCTGATAGCATTTGGATTCCATTTCTTTGGTTAATCTTTTAAGACAGTAATAATTAATATTTACACAGCTTCCAAATGAGGACTTGGATTTACCTTGCAGTCTTCATGTGTTCACTGCATCTTGTGCCTATGGATAGAGCAGATGGCCCAGTATTGGTGATTTGACTTTACTGATGGTGGAATGGGTATGGAAAAGGTTTAGGAAATGTAACCAAGCTCGCGGTGCAAATCAGTTACAATGCTGGTACAGAACAATTCTCCAAACAGCAGCCTCAAAAGATGAACGGTACTCTTGTAAAGCTGCCCTCATGCCTTCTTAAAATGTTAAGGGCAAGAAAGTATTCCGACATAGGAATGAATAAATGGTAATGCTGACCCCTTGGTGTGCTGTTTTTTGATACCCTGAATCACTCAGAATAAGAGTGTGGTTGATGACTTGGTCTCAGTGGAGTTGTTCATGGAAAGAGTACTGACAGTAAGGAGGGAGGGCATCTGAAGGATGCTGTGTAAGCAATGTGATTTTGCCATGTAGATTATTCAGGTTTAGCAGTTCTTTTCTGTTCCCACATCATCCCCATCCCCACCTCTCTGAGTTTCTAACTGCTTGAAACTGAAGCTCATGGATCTAGCAAGGTATTGAGGTTGCTCCCTAGCACCTAGGTGGCAACCATTTTCTTCCCTTGCCTGCACCTGATGCTGCTTTTTATTTATACCCAATTTATGTTCCTTATCCCACTTTTTAAACAGAGAAGTGTCTGTGCTCTTATCACAGAGCACAGTTGGCCCATTCCTACCAGAATTTCACAGCCTTTAGTGAAACCTTTCCAAGCCTTATTTCCCTTATGCACGATACTGTGCACGATGTTGGCCCTGCTGAAGTCAAAGCCAGTGTGGTGACACACCAGCAAAGGCCATGCACTGTGGCAGAGGAGACAAAGTGTACCTATGGAGTGGCCCTAAGTGAAGGAGGTTTTCCTGGTTATCCTTGAGCTCACAGTGATGGGGCAAGCCTGAAAAGCAGCAGCCAGGAGAAAGCTACAAGGTCCTGCACAAAATACTCTCCAGTTGTTCTATTTTCCATCATACAACAATTAACATTCTCACCTTGATAGTGTTACAGTGGTAATGACTACTTAATGTCATTCTTGTTTTTAATCACACTTGCTCCCTTAAAGCTTTGGTAATGTATGTACACACACACATATCTGTCTCTTACCAGAGTTTCTGCTAAGAATTCCCATCAGCTAAAAAAAGTTTTAGCCACCACCAACTGTGCCAATGAAGCAAAA
Organism: Zonotrichia leucophrys gambelii; assembly: GCF_028769735.1. Lineage (NCBI taxonomy): Eukaryota > Metazoa > Chordata > Aves > Passeriformes > Passerellidae > Zonotrichia > Zonotrichia leucophrys. Next base: position 74,057,395 of record NC_088172.1, read on the forward strand.
TGTACAATGGGGTTTCTACAGAGTTTGGAGCACTCCTTCATAAGTGATGTGAAGAAGTAGCTGACAGGGGCAGGGTAGGTGTAATTAAAAAAAAGATCTTTTTGAGTGTCAAGGGAAGGTTGAAGAAGCATATAAGTCTAGAGAAAGATGAGTAACTACAGGAAATTTTAAGGACAAAAGGAAATAATCAAGCAAAGCTGAGGAGCAGATGGAATGGGGGAAAGAGGAAGAAGAGGGTTATAATACTGCACTGTAATTTAATTTTTCTTCCCAAAAAGAACACATCTTGTATTCTCTGTGAGCTGAACTTCTTGAGTGTCACCTTTAAATGTAACCCCTTCTCCCACCCCTTCCTTGTGTCAGAGAATCTGCCATTTAAACAGCCAAACTAAAATCTTTCTCCAAACAGTTCTGCTTCTGTTTGACCTAAAAAGTCTACATTACTCTAAGGGTAATCCCTGGAGGAATATTTAAAACAGCAGCAGCTTGGGGCAGTGGCCAAGGAAGATATGAGGAACCTCAGCATTCCCTATCAGCAAATTCCTTGTCTCTTCACTCTTCAAAACTCTTCAAAGTTTTCCATTGTGGCCTCTTCTGGATTTCATGCTATGAATAAGGGCTTTCATATGTATAACAAATATCAGTTTACCTTTGCATAAATCAATCTCATACAGACTGACTTATCTTCCACTTAGGTTTGTTTTACTTTGTTTGACCCTAGGATTTCAGGTCTTCCCACTCACCTTGGCTAGGATGGTTTAATGATGGCTGGTAAGATGATGGCAGGGCTGACAAGATATTGAGCAACAACTCTGCTTTCACAGCTTTGTCGAAGTGGAGTGACCAAGTAAAGTGAACTGACTTTTACCAGGGATGAGCCCCAGTTCAAGGTGACAGGGTTCAGCTCCTGTGAGAATTACCACATTTCTTCCCATCTGTCCAACCACAGACAGAATACCTAAAAGTACCTATAATAAATAATTCCTGAGTAGCAAAACTCCATGTAGACAGAGGCATCCCTGCTAACAGAAAAGTTTGGGGTGGAGCAGAGAGGATGCCCACTTCTCTGCTGCTCTTCTTCTTCATCAGTGTGTGCTGAAGCCAGTGAGATTCCTCCAGCTTTGAACCAGTATATCTAAGAACCAAATCTGGTTCTGCACTTGGCAGAAGCACAGATACAGAAACATGATGCTCAGCCAGATCTGCAAATAAAGATCTGCTAGATTAAAGGGCAGATATACAGTAGATGTTTTGCTTTCCTGGTAGCCTGGAGAGAACCACCCAGACTTCTAACTTGTGTACGTATACTTTCAAAAGGGCAAAAATGTTGCTTTCATAAATTAATTTCACACACTTTGCAGAGATAAAAATAATCACTGTGACATTTTGTTTGTCTTCCTTTTTTCCTGTATGCAAGCAGCCAACTCTCAATTACTTACAGCTCTAAATTCGTTCCGCTCAATTGTGAAAAGCCCCCGCAATATTCAACAGGAGGAGAAGAATTCTGATCTGTGGAAAGTCATCATGTTTGCAGAGAAAGCAAATTTCCTCCTCTCCCGATATGCTGTATATATCAGCCAAAACAAGACTCTTATACCCAGTGCCAACTGGTATGGATTCCAACCACTTTCTGTATTATATATTAATGTTATAAAAATATGCACCCCGATTTTTTATAACAAGAGAGTTTGTTGTGGCAATATCTGACACCGCTTCTGAACTGACGTAGATGTGACAGCCTAATAAAAACTTGCCTGCCAGCATGATAGCATTGGTTGTGGATACTGAATTGCCTTGACAATTCATGGGGTTCTGTACTGGCTTTTCTTTGGTAACAGCCATATCAGACTTGCTGAGCTTTTCTCTAGCTACTTACTACACTCTAAGCTCAGCCAGGTCTAAAGAAGATTAAAGTTTGATTATGTTTCTTCTTATATATTACACATAACACAAACTGTGCAGACACTAGTTTGTTAATTTTATTTTTGCTGATGCCTGGGGTGTGACTGCTCTGGATACTTCAACTGGTTCAGAGAAGACCCTTTCTTTTCTCCATGAAATCTCACCGACATTTTCCTCCATGAGGGCAGATGTCTCATGGGAGACATCTTTTGTGGTTTCAGCATGTGATGAGGGAAAGCATTACATAAACTCAGCAAGGGCTCTGGAGATCCTGTGTGTGCATCTGTGGAATATATATAGACTGCAATGAAAATCTGGGATCAGCACACAGGTTTTTGTCAGGTTTGCTGAATAGAGAGCCAGGGTACAGCAGTGGATGTGATCACCTGCAGAATCTGGGAGGAAAGCTCCTGTTCTGTGAAAGCAGGCAGGGACAACAGGAGAGCACAGTGTTCTCTAACACCAAGTGCCTCTTTGATACCATCCTTGCCTCCTGGTGTCTAAGTATGTAAGAATGTAGCAGAAACTTTGGCTGATAATATAGCTGAAGATATAAAATCACATGATAATGTACTTTTGCATGCTAATTCAGTGGGTCCTGCCTTATGGTGATGCAAATCAAGACTGCTGCCTAGACAGTGGATCTAAGTTTTTGTCCTGCACCGCAAGAAATTGATACACCACAGGCATGACCAGAAGAATGAGACACTTGCATGATGAGTGCAGCCTTGTCCTTCCAGTCTCACAAATTGTATCTCCAAGACTGGCACACATAGTGGGTGGCTATGACAGATGTAGATTAGATGGTCTATTTACACTATTACCAAAGAATATGACAAAGCTGAACCCTACTGTCTCTGCTCGTAACAAGAGCTGGTAGGAATAGCTCAGCTGGACAGGGAAAGTTTGCAGGGTCTCAGACTGCAGGGGCAAATTTTTCTTTGGGTCCACTGGAAGGGTCACAAATGCCTTTTAAATTTCCCGGTGAGCAGTAACAGGAAGCCCTGAGGGCAGCAAGGCATCCCCGGGCTGGGGCGATGCGGGCGGCCAGCTGCTGGCAGGGATTAGGAGGATCTGCCCCTGCCAGGTGCGGGTGTCGTGCTCCTTAACCAAACATTTTTATGTGCTGATCGCCTCCCACGTAGGAGACAGCTGTTCCTTCTCCTTCTTATCCAAGTGCTTGCTTCCCTTTAACCTCTGGTTTCTTAAGCTGCCAGCTTCTGGGTCGTGGTCCTGTGAAGTAGATAGCTGTCTCCTTGATCGGTCAATCTCGTTGACTTCAAAGGGTAACCCTGCAAAAACTGATGTAAAACACATTTTTTGTTTGCAAGTTTCTTCTTCTAGTTTTGCCCTTTCACTTTTCTCTTCCTTTCTGTTTCCTTCTTCCTTTTACCCCCCTCTCTCCTTTCGTCCTCTGTCTCCCTCAAAACAGGGGTGATTTCCAGCTCTTTTCTCTGAGAGCAGAGAAGGCTTACCCCTAGACTGCTGTTAAATTTGAGATCACCTCAGTGCCTCTTTTTTTTTAACCTCTGCTCCTTTTTTTTTAACCTCTGCTTTCCAGAAAATCTACCATTTAATGCTGGTTGCAAAATCATCACATCTACAGGAAACGAGTGGTACCATTTTCTAATACTGACAGTGTGGAACTCATTTCCCCTTTAGCAGCATTCTTTCAGTATGGCAGTTAGTATTGTTAATAGTAACTGTGAAACACACATTGCAGAAATATTTGACCCTGAATCAGGACCCCACTTTTAAGCTTGAATTGCTTAAAAACGCATCAACACTTGAAAACATAAGTTAGAAGCAACTCTGCAGCAGGATGGCTTCAAAAATGCTTCAAGGAGATGATTCTAATAATTTACAGATTGACTGAACAACATCTGCTTTTAAAGAAGCTTTGCAGATGAAACAACAAAGAATAGAGAAACCCACTGGAAGGCAGTGAAGCCTGATGTGTAGTGCTTCAGCACTGAGGTTTTGTGGCTGAAGAGCTGAATCAAACATAATTCAGCAATACCAGTGCCAGAAATCTCAATAAATTGTGTTTCATCCAAAATCCTGGCGTGCTGGTTACCAGAAAGTGAAGAAAACAATATCCCAGTGAGACAAAACAAGCATCATCAGTTTTTATCATGGTCTACATTGCCATTTATAACAGCAAGAGCATTTTCTCGTTGGAGAAGGTTCTTCTTCAGGGGCCAGGGAAGAGAGGCTGTGTAAACCCTACCCAGGCTCATCAACTGAGATGAAGAACAGAGCTGTGCCTGGTATCTGAAAAGAGTTTGCATTTTTTTGGCTACAAGTGAAAAGGACCACCTAGAATGAAAGTGGAGGCTGATCACATAGGCTTAAGAAGACAAAGATGATCCAAAGCTCAGACAAAGATGATTTTTCCCAAAGTGATTACAGCTACTGTAGAGACATAGTTAAACCTCTAAAGAGTCTGGACATGCAGTTCCTCTGGGTACATGGATAGATCCAATACTAAAATTTCATATTTGGCTGGGAGTCCAGTCTAGTCTGGAGAAGGTACTGTATGCTTCTTGAGTGTGCAAAGCCCAGTAAATCCCAAAGACAGAACCTGCAGAGACATTTGTCCTCTCTCAGCCACAAATGCATCAGAAAACCTGCAGTAGCCAAGAAAAAGCAGACAGTGTAGTGAGATGACTCTCACCCAGCCCTATATATCATTGCTTATTTTATCTTCCAAGGCAAATGTACAGGTATTGGGACCTAGTCCAGGAAAGCACTTAGGGCTGTATTCTGATAGCATGCAGAAGAACAGTACTTTGCTCAGCAAACAGCACCAGTGAAGACTTTGAGGCAAATGATGGCATTAAATTTGCGCAGTGTGAAGGCACCAGTGCTAACTCCGGTGCTGCAACTCCCTGCTGCAGGTCATTCACTTGGGCAGGTGCTCTGCTAATAGACCTGGCCAGGAAAGAGGAGGCAGACCTGCCTCTGATTCCTCCTTGAAGAAAACAGTCTGCAAGGGACCTCCAGAATTTGGGAATTTTCTGCAATGCATGTTTGCCCTGGGGGTCAAGACTGAGCTTTGGGGCACAGGCTGTTAATTCCCAACTATTTAATTTCATGAACTCTTCACAGAGGAATCCAGATGTACCTCTGGATGAAAGTTCAAATAATTTGCATTGATTTTGGACCAAGGGAAGTGAGTCACCTTCCTCTTTCCAGGCTCCCAAGAGGATCCCCAGTATGCAGCTGAAACACCTAGATGGGTCCTCATTACCTGAGCAGCAGCTAATGTTGAAAATGTCCTGATTCAGAGCCCAAGGAGAGACTTCCATTGACCTGACTCAGGTTTAGATCAGAGGCTGCAAAAGCATGGTCCAGATTTGAATTTAAGATCTCCATAAGATACTGCAGAAAAAACCCCAAACCTTGGACAATTTCCTGATATAGCAAAGAAGTTATACTGCTATGTGAAAGAGTGCACATCATTTCAGTGAGGAGAAATCAGGTTAAAAGATAATTTAGAAAGTTGGATTAGCTCCATCAACATAGGAATTGATAGAAGGCAAGGCATGGAATTGCAGCAAAGCTAGTGCTACTCTGTTCATAAATGATCAGTCAGTGACTGTTACAGTGCCTGCAGCAGCTCCTGGCTCTGGGCACTTCATGGGAGATAAATGAACTCAGTGCTCCATTTTATTCTGGGGGTTTGGTTTAGTGTAGGAAAGATCTGGGGAAGAGATAGAAGTAGTAAGATGACAATGAAGGTGCAGGGCTATTCCAATGCTTTAAAAAAAGCTATGAGTGTGCTTTTTCATCAATTGGGAAGCCTGTCTCCCTGGCTGTTGAGGCAAACAGGGTCAACCACTTGGCCAGGGCACAACATGGCTCCTTGGGGCTGCCATGCCCAGATTTCTGCTTTGCAGTGGTGCAGCAAAGACAAGAGCATGAGTGGGTATTGGTGTCCTGTCCAAGTGAGTTGGGATACCCAGCCAGACCCAGAAATCTGGAAGTTTCCCCAGGTTGTCTCCACAGGGAGACAAAACTCTTGCTCCAGGTTACACAAGGGGTCTGTAGTAAAGCAGACTTCTTGACCCTAAACCAGTACCCAGACAACCAGCTTTACCTGGTACTGGGAGAGCATGCCAGGCACAGAGGGCAGCATCTGGATTGGCTGAAGGAAGCAACAGTCAAGGGTAATGCTGAGCAGACAAAAGGCCATTTACTAACTCAATTTCCAACCTGTAAATGCTGTCGCAACAGCATGTGCTTTAATCATATTAGAAAAATTGCACTTCTGCTTCCAAAATCAATTTCATGGAGATGTTGCCTCCATAATATACAGGGCTAGATCCTCAATAAGGTAATCAGCAGAGTTGTGTTGACTTTGGAGAAGATGTAATGATTCATATTTGCTGGGGAGCTGATCCTCAATCACAGAATGTTGAGACAAGAGAAAACGTTGAGCTGTGATGACTGAGCAGCATCTTGACCATGATTAACAGGCTTATTTTCTGGGGAGTTGGGTGAAATATGGTCTTTGTGCAGAGAGGTGGCATCTGTCATAGACAGTAATTAAATCCCATGTGACCTTTATTTTGAAGGTTTAAATGGAATAAAAATGGTGCATAGAATTTAATTTTATGAGTAAGATTTGGTATCTTTAGAACACTATGGGCTCACAGCATAAATGTGTAAAGACTAAATAAAAATGAAACACCTATTGCAAGAGTAAAAGGTCTGGTCTTTCTGTATCATAAAGGGACACCTACTGCACATACAGAGCAGAGGGATAAAAAAGACAGCCATCATTATCTTTTTTCCATTAACAAATTGCTGCATTTTACTGTAGGTCTTGCTTGGAGCAGGAAGCTCATCCCAAGGTGAATAGAAATTTTCTTCAGGGTGCATCTGCTGGTGTAGAGAGGGGGGAATAGCTGCTGCCCCCCTCCCAGTTGCCACCCCAGCTGGGATATCACAGCCTGGCTGTGGTTCTCCAGGGACAGCAGTGAGCCAGCATGTGCAGCAACTGTTTGAAGGGGGGATTAAAGCACATCGTAAAAGTTTGCAGCCAGAAGCCAGAAAGGAATGTTTTCATGAGACATCCATAGGTTATGAAGCACTGGGTGTGCAGGCAGCTATTAAATAAAAGGCAGAGAGCAAAGCACTCACAAAACACAGGAAACCAAGTTTATTTCTTCTTGATAAGCCCAGCGAGCAGTGAGGCAGCAGCCCAGGTGAAATCCTCATCTCCCTTCCCTCATGCCAAACATCCAGGTTGGTTCCTGCTGTAGGTCCACCATTCCTGGGTGACAGATAATGACAAAGCAGTGGTGGCTGACAGCTTTGAAGGGATGGCTGTGTGGCCAGCTGTGGGGGTTGCTCCTGCTCCCCATTGGGAGCTGGTTGCATGGCCATATCCAGGAAACCAGGGGAGCTATGGCTATTACTTGAACTTGGCTTGAAGGGAACAGGCTGATTTAAATTGCTAGGGTCAGCTCATCTGCTTGGCAACTTAGAAAATTTACTGCAGCTGTGCAATATATTTATATAATATAAAGGACCTACTCCTGATTTTATGAACATTTATAGGCTGGGTTTTGTAGCAGTCTGTAGCTTAGACCAATAGCTGTCTGTGCTTGAAATAAGGGGACAGGAAATTTGGGTCTTGATTTCAATATCATTGTTCCTTGTGGAATAGCTGGGGGGACAGCTGAGCAACACAGCTTTAACTTCCTCTGCTCCAAACTATTCCTTTTTTGTTTCATGAGGGTTTAGGTTGTAGTTATCACTTGATATAAAGTGTGTCTGACTAACTAGTGGTTTTGAACTGTACAGCACAAGGTAGGGGAGCACATGACTAAACAGAGGACAAAGAATTGCTCAAAATGGCTGAGTACTGAAAACCTCTCCGGCCGTGACAGTACGTACTCATCTGAGGTTTTTCAAGCTGTTAAATATTTTTCAATTCAGTATTTTTATTGGTTTGTCCTGGGTCTTGTCTTTTTTTTATTTTAAATCCTCTTTCCTGTAAATTCTCTTTACTAAAAATACCGACCAACGGTCTCTTTGTGCAGTGAAATCAGGTTGGTGAAAACTGGTTTTGTGCAAGCAGCATGATAAAAGGTGCATTCAGAAATATATCCAACAAGTAAGCTCTGCAGGGTGTAAGTCTTCTGAAAAGGGAAGCTGAATCCTCCAAACCCTTCCACTGCAGGCTTGTGCTGCTATTGAAGACAGACGTGAATAAAGTTTTGCAGGATCAGGCCCCAGAGTTCAGAAAAATTTACTTCCTGACTGCTCTCTATAGCATTTTACAGCTAAAATAAAAGAAGGAATTAATTTCTGTTTTAAATTCTTGGCAAGCAACTTCATCTTGTTGCTTATCTTTTCATGGGAATCAAAGGATACTGCCTTGTTACAGCTACTAGCCGAGCAGAGGCTCGAGGGAGAGCAAGGTATTTGCTTTCTTAGATGAAAATCAGACTCTAACCGGTGGTATTTCAATAATGTTTAACAAAACTGCATTGCTAAAGAATAGGCAATATTGTGGCTTCTCCATTTTTTTCATTCTTGCCCTAAGTATGGTTCATTTTTCAGCCAAAGAATTAACTGTTTCTATGGTGCTCACCCAGTGCCCTGCTCTTCCCAGTGGCTTCTGTCAAACTCATTGTGAAGCATTGCACTTGTGGAAAATATAGCCCACCAATTTCGTGGTAAACAAGCCTTGGCTTTAAGACAAAGCTTGTTTTAATCTCCATGATCAGGCTACAGATCTGACCATGTTTTTTAACAAACCTCTTATGAAGAAATCCTATTCATGATTATTATCTATATGAGAATAAAAATGTCTAATTACCTTATATTAAATCTGTATTTATCAATTGTGGTTTTCTCTGGGAAATGATAATTTGCAGAAATGCTCCACATTCCAGGCTGTAACAGTTGGAGGTGGATGTCCTTAAGGATGGAAAAAAAGTTCTTTTTTAAATGGCACATTTACTAATTATAAAATGCTCTTATCTCTCTGCAGCCAAAGCCAAAATGAACATGTGCCTTGCACTAAGAAATCCCAGGATTGTCACAACTTGTGCCAGCTGTTGAGGTTATGACACCTGTGCCAGCATCGCCAGCTCTGCCCACTGTCATCTGTTCCAACTGTTCCATCTGCACTGTTTGTACCAATTCTCCCATTTCTGCATCTGTACCTTCTGCAGAAACGAGTCCAACAATGCCAGCTGTGTCATTGGTGCCAAATATGCCAGATGTTCTATTTGTCCACCCTGGGCCAAATCAATGTAGTTTTGTGCTCATTAGTTTTAGCTGGTAGATTCTATTTCACAATTTTTTGAGATGCACTTAGATCGAATCAATTCTAAATCACCGCTACAACTGCTTTACATCTATCTCGCCATAAACAGAACTTTGTTTCTCATCCAGTGTTTGGTCAAAATTATTTTAACCTTATTAAGTTGCATGTGATGATTTGAATTCTGTCTTAATGGTGAGATTATTTTTTTCTTGTAGGGGATGTAGCTGCAGAGACATGAATAGAAAAAGATAAGGGTCATGGTGTCCAGGCTGTAAATAATTCCCATGGTTACAGTAAAAGTTGCCCACACATTGATGTACTGACTGAGAAATCCTGATCCCTTATTCCACCACTGCAGATGAGGAGAAGATCATCCGATGCCGGTTTATTTGTACTGAGTACCTTAAGCCGTGAGAGACAGAGGGAAATGAAACCCTGGGTTTATCCTGGCCATGGGCAGGTCCAACAAGGGCTGTGCTAAAGGTCTGTTCTCTTCATGACTGTCCTTCCAAGGAGAGAGGGAGCCCCTGTGCTGCCAGTGCCCCCTCATAACTACCCTGTGGCTGCTCCCAGTCTCAGTAGCTTTTCTATTGGAAATTGTAACCTGTATTGGTTTGGGTGACAGGTATTCTGCCTTGTCTGTGCTTCACTAATGACATAATATTGGAAAGCCAAATTCGTGAGTCACTATATTTTCTGATTCATCATTTACTCACAGGACCATCCCAGCTTGTGTCCTTGGCCACATCCAGAAAGATCTCACTGTATCCATTGGAGGTGGTGGGGCTTTAGGGTGTGCCACATCCTCTGGAATTTAGCTCTCTGGGTCAGTAAAGAAAGTCAAAATTTGCTGCTGTCAGGTACCTCAGAATAGAGTTAATTCCTGCATAAGGGAAGAAGCCCAGATTTTGCATCCCTGTCTAACCACCCAAAATAGCTTTCCCAATAAAATGAATGTAGGACATAACTGCTGTGCTGTGCTGGCCAGGCTCTGCAGCTGCCTGGGCGCTCCCTCAGCACAAGTGACAATCCCAGACTCCATCCCTGCGGGTTTCACCTCTGACCCCGTGGCTCCAGCAGGAGCTCTTGGCACTGCGGTCCAGCCTGGCAGCGGCTGCTGAGGAGGAACCAGGCGCTGTCATCACCTCCAGCCCCGTGTGGGTGCGAGCTGCTCGACAGCTTGGGTGCCATACGCGGCATCCCAGCGTCGCGGCCCCGCCGCGCTGGCGGTGTCGCCTGTGGTCTCCTCCGTGTCCCCCCCTTGCCTGCCGTGGCAGAATCACTCATCCCCGCCACAGACAGCAGCGTGGCACAGAGAGACACGGCTCTGCCATGCGGGGAGCCAGAAAACAGGTTTGCATAAACTCAGTCTGCCACTCCGAGGTACTGAGATGCGCAGAGCTGACAGCTCCTCGTCAGAGGAAGGTACAGATTAAATCAGAGCAGTGAGTTAATTTAGGAAAAGGGACTGAGGAAGAGAGAAAAGAGGCATTTAATGGAGAGGAAGGCCGTAGGTGCAGAAGGAGGCTGGAAGCCCGGCAGTGCCATGGGGATGCTCATGATGGGGACCTCTCCCTCTGGTAGGGGGAACCCGTGAGGGAGAGGATTCCAGTGAGGCTGCAGACCACTTTGATCCTGTCCTGCAGCTGTCACAACATATTTAAACTTAAAAAATCCTTGACCTTGAGGAGTTTGCTGTATGCAAAGGTTCCAAAGTGCAGTCCCATTTGATATGTTTGTCCCTTTCTCCCACAGGATTGAGAAATAGGGAGAAAACTGAGAGAAAGAAAAAGAAGTGCTTTTTGTGTCTGGCTTGTGTAACTGAATTGGCAGTCAATGAGAGGGACAGATTTCTAATTAAGAAATAGCTCCTGTAGTTTCTCAGGCAAAACTCTGGCTGAAATCTGTGATTCATTACTCTAAAAATTCCTTGGATTTCCAAACTGTGCAGCTGGAGGACACCCCGTGCCCCAGCCTGTGAGCTCTGCCACTGTGGTCAGCAGCCACCTGCCAGGCATTGTCTGCACTCATATGGCAAATGCCTTAAGTTGGGAACTATTTATTTCTGTGGTGTTTGCAGCAGTAGGTCCCTGGTTTTCACTCTGCTGAAAACAGGGCTTGAGATTAATAGCAAATGATCCTTTCCCTGCTCCACAGTCCCCCATCATGATGGCCCATCCCATCACTGCACTGCTGTGAAGCAATGCATGGGCCACAGCTCACCCCTCCTTCCTTAGCAGGGCTTATGGAGGGGTCTTTGGAAAACATTTCTGAGCTGCCTTCCTCCACAGCTGAGCTGAAAAACCTTAGTCCTGGGCATCAAAAAGAGCTTTATTTCTCCAAGGCAGGTTGGCTAGAAAATTTGGGGCATTTTTTTTCCTCTTTCTGCTTCCTGCAACCATCCAGGATATTCGCTTGTAGCCCAGGAGTTAGAGCAGCTCATCTCCTGCTGTGTTGGCCTGCTGCTGGATTTTTGGTCGTTCCTGCAGTTTGTTATAGGGCAGTGGGCTGCATTTGGTGATCGCTGCTGTGTGGTGGCAGGAGCTGGGTAATCCCATACTGGTTCCTGTGCTGGAGCCAGCAGCACAGGCAGTCCCAGCCAGCAGCACCATCCCACTGGCTGTCTCAGACACCTTCACTGGCTCCTGTGACCTGTGGGAGCAGGGAAGGGCAATGAAGAGGACTTGTCAGCCCCTCATTGTTTCAAGAATTCTGATGTGTATTACAGATACTTTGCTTATTTTGCTGTAAAAAAAGAAATTTTGGAAGCCAGGGAGATGGAGAACCAGTCTTTCCTTTAGGAGAAGGCATTGGGGCAGAGTCTGGAGGATATTCTCAGCCTTCAGTTTTGTCCTGAAGAGATTTACTATTTTTTTTCCCTAAAGGCCATTGCTTCCTCCCCTTTCAAGTTTTCTTAAATTACATGGATCTCCCCTTCCTTGTCCCAAAGAGCACAGCTGAGTCTTTAATCACTGTTTGCCACCTAGCTAGGAAATGTAGGTCATTTTTATTAAAATAAAATAAAATAAAATAAAATAAAATAAAATAAAATAAAATAAAATAAAATAAAATAAAATAAATAAAATTAAAAAAAATACCAGACTGGGAATACAGAGCAACTCCCAGTTCGGTCTGTATGCTGAAAACAGAAAAAGAACATGGCTGAGAAGGCTGTTTGTTAAAATGTGGCATTGAGGAACACTAGCTAATTAGAAATACTACTTTTACCCTTGCCACAACTACAAATAACACAGACATCAATGTGCACACACCCCCACATGATTTTGTCCTTACTACCATGTTTGTAGTAGCACAGGCCAGTTCCTATAAAACTCTTGAATTCATGGGGCATAAAGTACATTCTGGATATATATTTTTAATGGCATTTTAGAAATTAAAAAAAAATTGGAAAGTATGAAGAATTGAAAATATTTTATTTTCCGTTCTTTCAACAGAGGGACAGCTTGACTTGGAGGGTTTGCACTCAGGGTAAAAACAGTGTGTCCTATCTCACTTATCTTCTCTGGCTGGCCTGATCTTGGGACTGGCCAAAGTCAGAAACAGTTCTCATCCCACAGCCACCCTTGGCAGCTCACCCTATGGAAAGAGATGCTTCATCAAGAGACTCTCCTACTCTGGCTACCCCTACAGGGAAAAAATTAAGTTAGCAGAGCTCAACAGAATAGTGGAAAATGAATTGTGTAGAAGAATTTTATAGGGCTCCTGTTCTTTCTCAGCCTTTTTGCACCTTTCTGGTTTCATCTGGGTGATGGCAACAAAGACAGAGACATCCTCTTTAAAATCTTCCAGAAGAACTTCTAAAAAAAAATTAATTTCCACAGCAAACTCTGCATATGAACAGCCCAAAGGGTGTGACTGGAAAGGATCTTTTTCTTGCAGCAGCAAACACCCAGGCATTCAAAAAGAATGAACCCACTTTAGTATTTTTAGGTTTTATTGAGTTCATTTAGTGAATGTCATTACTTGCAGCTTATAAAATGACAGCGAGCTTGTGTGAGCTCTCCTGATACTTTTTTGCATTATCCTGGTGGGCAACAGAAATAGGCAGGGGAGAGAGGAGTGAAGCAGCTGAAGGATGCCAAAACCCAGAGAATATCTAGGCAGCAAAAAACGTTGAGGTGGTACTGAAAAATTTGCGGCGTTGAGCAGTGGTATTGGACCGCCTGTAGAAACTTCTTTAAAAATATGAGAATAGCCCATTTGTTGGGTTTAAAAAAAATACCAAATTTCACACTGGGATGCTATGAAGGGTGGAAATTTTCTTGAAAAATTGTCATTTTATACAACTCTAATTAGCAAACTGTTCATATAAACCCGCAAGCTGTGCAGCAGATTTCACTTCCAACATCTCCACAGACAAGACAGAATTTCACCTACTTATTTACTGATCATGTCGCAGCATCCTTTTCCTACTCGCTGATGACTGTTCAGTGGCTTATGTAAAATGTGCTGGTGATTTCACAGCATTTCCATTGGACGAGCGTCCACGTGCTAAAGCAAATCACCATCACTGGCACGCTCCCGTTGGCAGCCTCGTTAGGCAGGAACCAAGGAGCGAAAGATCGAATTATCTTTTCAACCCAAGACATGGTGCAACCAAAAGTAATTGAAAAATGTGGATGGGGCTGTTTGGGGTGTCACGCACTGCACTCTCCCTCTTGGTGTCCCTTTCAGCAGCATGAATATTTATGGCTATACTTTGTCTCGTTACAGACAAAATAAGAGAAGCCCAAGGGGATTCAGTCAATGCAAATAAAAGCAATGTTTGCAAGCATGAGTAAATCTCAGTCACAGTACTTGGCATTTTATGTCAAATACAGCTAAAGCGCAAAATTGCAAGAGATAGAAATGATTTCAGGACAGAACTGTTGTTGGGAGGTCACTGGAAGGAAGTGGAGCCTCGAGCAATGAGTCTTCCCTCTCTCAGGCCAAGGGTCAGGCAGGGTTGCTGTGTTTTGTATAGAGCCACTTGAGGATTCTTTATCTTTACTGAATCCCCTGTTTAATGAGGTGGTAAAATCACAAATACTGGTTGCATCTTTCGGTCCTCCTACAGCCAAGTTGTAGCTTCTGCTAGTTTTTAGTACACTTCAAAATGCACATTTATACCTAAGCATTTTTCACACTGCTAAAAATCCTTCAAAATCACACTTGTTGTACACCATGGCAGAGGTCAATGAGGAAAGATAACACCTGATTAAAATCAAGTAAATTTATTTCATTCTTACTTTATTTGTAGCCCTTCAGTAGTGAAAAACAAAAACATTGTGCAAGAAGGCTCATACTCTGCAAGCATCTGCTCAGTATTTCAAATGAAAGATTTGTCTTTCTCCTCTAATTGTCTTATTTGATGTCATGGGGAACAAAGAACTCCCTCTAACTCTATTCATTTAATTCTACCACTTTTGCCAGTACTTACGGATAATATACTGGTAATTCTTATTTTCCTTTGCATTCCCCCAGTAGACACAAGCCAAGCAAAAGTCTCTTTGGGCTCTTCACATGTGTCTGTAAACTTAAAGCATTCTCAGGCGCAGCTTCTTGGATTTCAAGAGGTAGCAAATATATAATTAAATGACTTTTTGTTCATTTTTCCTGTAGTCATTGTAACTTCCAGTTTAAACTAGCCTGAAAAATAAAGTTAAACCTTTATATGTTATATTTTATATCTTTCATGTTGTACTTATCTGAGAATGTCTTATTTATTTGTTCATGTGTACATACATTTATTTGTATACTGTGACCTCCTCCAAGTAGGCTTTTTCAGATTCTCTATTTTCTGATCTTAGATTTTGGTATTTACAATTTGTAGAAGATTTAAAAACTGTTTTAAAATTTTTCATGGTGGATAGTTATAATTTGGCTTAAATATAGAACATATACAAATCTGGGGTTTTTTATCTTTTTCAGTACTCAATAAATGTTAATCCAATAGCTTCTTTGTTTAATATATACTTATGAGGGCTTTTCTAAGATGTGCAAGATGTATTCCTCCTCAGCACTCACCAGCTCCCTTTGGATATCCAATTTGTTTCAAATCCCAAGCTTCTTTTAAATACCAATATAATTGAATTTATGAGCATAATTTAAATCAGGGGCATGACATATCTTTTTAAATGTTTAAACACTTATTTATTTTTCTATACTTTTCATTTATTGAATCTGCTATAAACTGAAGTAAAAAACCAATAAGTGTAAAACCAACGGTTCTCTTTGAAAGATAATAGCTGCAGGTTTTCATTATTTAAAGCTCTGTGAAGCATGATCGCAGGTGTATTGAATTCACAGTTCTTTTCTGGCATGGCTTTGAGTCTGTACTTTTATAAACTGGTGAGAAAAATTTTACTGTCTTTGCCAGATTATTAATCTTCCTTACCTGGTTATTCCTCTTCCTTGCAAAGTGCTACAGCTGTTTTGTGTGAAAATAAGGACTTGCATCCCCCCGGCTCACTTTTCTTTCTGTTTGACTTTACAATATAGAGTCATAATGATGAACCAGTGACTCTTCAATTTTATCATCTCAGCAAGTCATGTAAAATCAGAAGTACAGATTCACTTCATAATGAAATAGAAAGAAATAGTGGTTTGGGGAATGCTCTTCTCAAAGACCATTATTTTAGAAGTTATGTAACAGTCCAGAAGTACAAAAATTAAAATGTCTGTGTTTGTTTTGACCCAGTGCTTTTTCACTTACATTTGTTTCTGTATAGTTCCTGTCAGCACTAAGGGGTTATTAGAAGCTCCTGTCCAACTTGAGGAATGTTGATCCTTGTATTTTGCTCTTTAACCCATTGTCTGTTACACTGTGGGGCTCTGCTACATGATACAGTGCTTGGTCAAGACCCTTCTCTCTTGCCACTGCTCATGGTGAGCTGCTTGGCTGGAAAGCCAAGGTGTCTTTTGGCAAACCCCTTTGCAGTGAGAGCATTTTATCTGCTCTGTTTCCAGTCATTCTGGGGTAAACACCTGGGCCAGTATTCAGGGTGAGCAATGATTTTCTGACTTGATGGGATTTAAATGGGAGGATCAAGCAGCACTTAGTGCTGAATACAGCAACAAAGAAGAAAGAAACTATTTGCACATTGGATTTGCTGTCCTACTCGAGATGCTTAATATCTCTAGACTTGTGCTGTCACTGATGCAGTGACATTATTTAGAAATGCACTGAAGTCAAAGCTGAGAGAAGGTGATAATAGAGGAACAAGCGTGGTGGTGAGAGGAGAAGCCTGCCAACATTTAAAGCACTAATTTGCAGACACATCTAAATTTCTCGTTCTAATGTATTTCAACTGTAGGGATGGGCATCTCTAAGGGCAGAAATCTGAAATGAGTTTAAATCCTTCATTCAGATGTAAGTAAGGTAAGGTACATGGCAACACACATTCAGTGCTAGTGCTGGGTCTTCTCCATTTAGGCAGAGAATTAAAGGTATGATTGCTTAATAAGGGCATAACCAGAGACATTTATTGAATTCCTTAATCCATTCAAAGACATGCTTTTGTACAGATCTAGAGAAGAGACTTTATCTCTTGATTTAAATGTCGTCTTTGTAATGGCAAAACTCGTGAAAGATCAAGAAAGATTCTGACATCAAAACTATTCATCACCAAAGAAATTTCTGAAGGCTGAAACACTGAAACTGTGTATAATTATGCATTGTCACAGAAAGCTATCCCCATGCAGAAGACCTGCACAAGTCAAATGGAGTTTAAAGTCCTTAATCGTTTTATCAGTGGGGTTGTCATGGTACATAGGACTCCTGCTGTTCATCTTATACAGAGATGATTTTTTATCATAAATGAAAGAAATACTGGATCAGAAGTACATATTTATGACTGTATTTAATATGATGGTTTTCAAAAATACATAGATTTTGTTCTATTCTCATCATAAGTTTTAAAAATACTGTATTATTTCCTTCCATTTTCCACTGTTTTTAAAAATCTTTTTAATATGCAAGCACCAACTTCAATAAAAACTTGTAACATGAACAGGAATTACAGGAAAAAAATTTGCAGCAGCTCTTTGGAAGCCATGCTGTGTCACTTGATTTTTATAAGAGTTTTCTTGAGATGTTGCTTGAAATAAACCATTCTGCTTACTATGAGGTCACAATGGCATTGTCATTTACCAATAATCATGATCCTCTTTGAAGCAGAACATAAATATTCACTAACTTAAGATATATCCTTAATTGCTGTTGAATGCTCCTTTTTCCCTCATTGGGAAGAAGAACTATTCAAAAACTTCAAATCAGAAGTGATATCTAATCAAATTGCCTTTGAGAAAAGGAGAACCTGGGTGGTCTGGGATGGCAAGAAAAAAAAAATAAAGTATAGTATGGAGAAATGCTGGCAGAAGGCTTGGATATTTGGGGGCTCAAAATATGACCAGAAAGGTTCACAGCTTTTCATCTGATGGGAGGGTAAAGAGAATATGAAGGAGTCAAGGAGGGGACATAAGAAATTGAGTTTCACAGGACCAACTGTGTCAATGAACTGGAGAGATATCCCCATTTCTCCAAAGGAAAACTGTAGATTGAACATGATCACAGGAACCACGTTATTATTTATATACAGGACAGCTGGCTTATTATTTGACTCCCTTTGCTGAAATCTTGCTCCCACACCACTTGCTGTGGTAAAGACTGCCCCTCTGGTGCAAAGGATGGGTTGTCTGTAGCAGGAGATGTTATGGAAGCACAAGTGCAGGGGAAGGGTGCAAATCCTTCTTTTTTAGTAGTTCCAAGTTTGGAACCAATTTGCTAGAAATTTACCAGGTGCATAATACATATAATCTGTCTTTGCATAGGTCTGCTAGAGGAAAAATGCTTTCACAATTACATCCATGAAAACAATAGGTTTTTGCAAAGTGCAGCAATTCCTTAACCTTGGTATTGATCATTTCCCTTACTGTCTGTGCTGTATGGTTTCAAGGAAAGCTTGCAGTAAGCAGACCAGACTATGATTTTCTTCTGTCGGGTTTCTGTGGTGCTGCCTGGAGGCAAGATAGACCATGCCCAAATCTAAAATGCCTCAGCACCTCCCAGGCTGTGCCCATCTTAACTGAGGAAAACCTCACTCTGCCATGGTTCCCTGTGCACAACCAGGCTCCATCAGCTCACCTGGAAGGAGGATGAGGTCTGCTGGAGGCAGAATTGGGTTCAAGGGCCTTCAGTCCACACCACTGTCAGGTGCTGATCCTGAGAGTGCCTTTATTTTGGAGAGGATCCTTAGTCCAGTGCTTCAGGCACAATGTAGATATATCCAGTATTTTGTATCTTATGTTAGTCATAAGTCCTACATCCTGCAAGACTGCACTAGCATTTCAGGGTTTTGTTCAGCAAGTGTTGGATGGCATTGCACTGGCCAGCAGGGCTTTCCTCAGGGTACAGGGTGCTCAGGTGGTTCAGGGAAATCAGCATTCCCTGTTCCAGATTGATCTCCATGCAACTCCTGCTTTGAACACAGGGCAAAATGTGTTCAAAGCAAATGAACACAGGGCAAAATGGCCAAATGTTGGGGAATTCCAAGAACGCTCTCTGTCTTTGAAAACAAAAGCTGAATGTTTTACACCGAGAACCCTAAACAAATGGTTGGTAAAAGGTGTTGGCCTGAATTGCCTTGTCTTAGGTCCCTCCCTAAAACATTCCAATCCAGCTGTTTGTGGTCATGAGTGTTGTAAAGGACAAGTGAAATCCACAGCTGGAGTCCTGCAGTGAAAATGGTGACATTAATGGCTTGATATTCAGAGTTTGATTCACACTGCCATGAGGAGAATCAAAGTTTTACAGAATCACAGATTCTGTGTCAAGGTTGGAAGAGACCTTCAAGACCATGTAGGCCACCTGTCAACCCAACATCAACATAATCACCCCTAAACCATATCCTGAAGTGCCATGTCCAGATTCCTCTCCAACACTTCCAGGAATAGTGACTCTACCACTTTCCTGAGCAACTTACTCCAATGCCTAACCATTCTTTCAGTGAAAAAATAAAAATTAATGTCTAATCTGAACGTCCCCTGGTGCAAATGAAGGCCATTTCCTCTCATTCTTTCACTTGAGACATGGCAGAAGAGATTTACCTGCAGCTCATTATAACCTCCCTTTGGGTAGTTTCATGGGCAGTGGTAGAGTTCCTCCTTCCTAACTGTGATTATCTGACTTTTCAGCTATGACATGCCTTAAAATGCCACCATTGATTTCAGCAGAGTGGCACTGGCTTCTGTTTGCTGAAGGTTTAGCCCATTATAATCATTTGGACAAACATGATTTCTTGTAACAGGGGCTTGACCATCAAGGTCTCAAAAACTGCATTTCCTTTCTTTTTCCTAGGAACTTAAGTAGAAATCCCAAGGGGAAAACAAACATACAGGATAGATCACTGAGAGTTTTGAGTGAATAAACAGAGCTGTAAATAGAACTCAGGTTGATGGCAAGCTATCATACGGAGAACATCTATTCTCTGTAAGGTCAAAAAATAATTTATCAAAGAAATATGGAACACCATGACTTGTTATGCCAGTGATTAAAATATGAACTGTCCACCATAAGAGAAATACCTGTTGCTGTACTTTCCCTGTATATTCAACAGTGTCTCTTTAAATTTCAGAGATTTATCTCCTCTCCCTTAATCAAGGAAATTATGTGATTTTTTACCTCCTCAGCCTGAGTGTGGCAGGCAGAAAAGTCTCAGAGCAGAGTCCTCAGCACATTGGTAGGCTGAAGGCATTGCCTCACATGACAGAAGGGTCTTAAAGGCCTGAAATGAAGAGAGATTTGGTGAACTTCCAGAAGGTGGTTGGGCCAGGAGAGGGATTGTCTGGGCCTTTGCTTGCAAGGGCCACTCCACTCTGCTGTTCAGTGGGAGCTTAGCAGGCAGCAGGTGTGGGATGCCTGTGGCTGCTGTAGGCAATGCAGCCTGGCAGGGGTTGTGATGGTGTGTGAGCATATTTTGAGCTTCTTCAAAGGAATGAAAGGAATGAACAGAGGTTACTGTAGTGCATTATCAACAGAATAACCCCCATTCTCCACTTAAAGTAATAATCCTCTCTTTGTGGGCACCAGTAATCTGCAGCCAGCGTGCACAAAGTAACTCATAATTTTCTTTCAGTTCTGCACAACCTGCAACAGAAAAACACAAACTATACCCAAAATAACATGGCAAGCCATTTGCTTATGTGTAAAACAACAGAAATTAGCAGGATTGCACTAAAAAACATTGCAAAGCCTGAACTTTGCTCACTGAGCTCATGGCAGTCTCATGGCTTTGCGTGAGTTTCTTACTTGTTAACAGATCCTACAAATTTCTTTCTTCCTGAAACTTTGTTTTAGCATATTAAAATGGTATCCATGAGTTGTCACCAGAGGTAACCATGTTGCATTTTATTGGGCTAAATGTAAACTTGTAAATTACACTTTGCAGAGCCCCTCTAGTGAAGAATAAATTCAAGAGAATGAGGCTTACAGTTTCAAGATACTTGAGCAGAAGTTGTTTTGGAGCTTGTCAAAATTATGAACAGTAATGCACAAGGTTGAAAGAAAGCAAAGGAGTAGCAATTTCTTTTGTCTTTTGATGAAAAATTGCAACTAAAAACAACAATGGTTTTATGAATGTGTTAACAAGTAAACTCAAACAAAAAATTATTATTACAACCTTGAGAAAATATTGAAAAAATTATTAAAAATCCACTACTAACTGTCTAGTCTCATAAAAACTATTTTGGAGGTGGAGGTGGTCCTTTTTTTAAAATAGACACTATTCTTGATTTTTCACTTCAATAAGATTTGATGATCTGTATTGTCCTAATTATATTCCTAAATTCAGTACATTATTATAAATTCTTGGATTGAAAGAACAGGAGAAGCACAGTTGATACCTGAAGTTAGAGTTTCTCCAAATACACTACTATTAACAGCTGAAGACCAGAAATATTAGCCTTCTTACTAATGTGATGAGCAATGGCCATCTGTCTTCATGAAAGATTCCCAGCCAAAAATGATTACCTCAGTCCCAGTAAACTCTTGAACTTTTCAGGAGAGCAATAAAAGGCTTCATGAAGGGGGTACAGAGCAAAGGCCTAGACCCTCAAAGGTCTTTTTAGGTGGCTTACTCCTGTAGAACCTCCCTCTTCCAGGAAAATCTGTGCTGCAAAACACATGAAACAATATACGTTTTATGTTAGGAACATATTAAATTAAAAAAAAAAAATCAGTGGAACAATTTCCAGCAAATGCCTTGGAGAATCTGGTTCAACTTCTCTAACTTTAACCCCCTGAAACCTCAGTTACTCTTTTAGCAGTTCAATTTGGTTTTCTCCAACACAAAACAGAAAATAAGAAAAAATCCTGGTAAGAAATGTTTTTCGGAATTTAAAATGGATAATGTAAGTTGTATCAGAGCTAACTTGCTGCTTGTACATCTCTCACAATGCTCTGTCGATGTCGGGTGTCCAGCATCTCCTGACTGATACAGTGTGAAACGAACCCACAACCCTGGGACTAACAAGGTATCTAGTTAGTAGTAAAACTATCTAGTTTTACTAAAAGGTATCTAGTATCCAGATAATTGCTACTTACTAAAAGGTTTGGTAAAACTAGAAAATCAGTCTTTTAATTTAGTGGCAAGAAAACCCTGTCTACCCAATGTACTGACATAGAATTGATTGTGTGTATATAATCTGTGCAGAATTACACAACATGGTCATAAAATCTGGATATCAAGATCAGTATCAGAAAATAATTGCAGCCAGATTAAGGCGAACATCTGCAAGTGGAAACACGTGTGGATATTTGCACCCATGCAATCCAAAAGAAATCTAGAAGCCCTACCTAGGATAATGGAACCTTCAACTGGATCAAATGGATCCATTTCCTTCATAAAAACCATAAATTATTAGAAGTAGGTGTTATATAATCCAAACAAGGCCAAAAGAGTCATTGCACTTCCAAAGGTAAGGACAGACACTTTATCCTCGAGAGAATAAACCAGCACAAATGGACATGAGCTGTAAATCAGTACTGACAGGGATGGAAAGCAGGCTGACTTCAAATATTAAATAGCAGAATTTGCAAGTAAAAAAATTGCAAGTTATTACTATTTGAGACATACATGGCACTTTTTTATTCATAGATCCCAAAGTATTTAATAAGAATGGATTAAACTTCTTCCTCTTTTTGTAGCTAGAGTAAGTAGGGCATAGAGGAATTGCAGTGACCTTGCTAGCATTTGTCCCTCAGTGCTTCCATAACTACCAGCATGGGGAAAAAAGATCCTAAGGGCTGTATTTTATAAAGGTAGTAAGTACTGAACTTATAAAGGGAGAAACAAAGAAAACATTTTGAGCTAAGGAAATGAGGGGAAAAAAGAATCTGGATGGGAAAGAAATAAGAATGAGGAGTGAATGGAAAGGAAAAAGAAAATCTCTGAGATATTGAAAGGAGGGGGTTTGTACAAGCCTGTAAATATAAACACATTCACTGCAGATACACTGAGACTTTTATAGCACTTGTGAATTTTTAATAGGGGTATCTTGGCATCAGGCTCCTGCCACGGACACAGATTAAGAATCACCTGAGCTCTGTGCACAGGGCTATGGCAGGAGGCCCCTCCGAGACTGGGCTGGAAGTCGCTCCCATTAGCATCACCTTGAAAAGTGTCATCCTGAGTGGTGAGGTGGGCCTCTCTGCTGACAAGGATGCAATCAGCTGAATTGCTAAATAGTTGGGCTTCCAGATGAAAATCTTGCAAGTTAACCTGCATTAGGACAATTTTCTCCCTCACTTTTAATTGTTAAAAAGTCTGTGAGTTCAGAATTTTCTTATTAAGAAAAAGAATTTTCTTATTAAGAAAATAAGAACTTTCTTATTAAGAAAAAGAGCACATTTTAAAGTCAGTATAAAAATCAGCAATCCTCAAGAAATTTTAAGCCAAGGATGAGACCCTGGAAAAAGATAGTTTCTAATGATGGAGGTACAAAGATACACAGTAGTAATTTTTTTACTCAGCAATTCTTAGTTTCACACATCTGTTTGCTTAAAATATGACTTTAGAGTTGTTTGCTTATGTTTGAATTACAGCAATGCCACACCTCATCAATAGATCAATTTCCTCAGTTTTAATGGATTATATATGCATCAGATCTTCAGAATTCTTCCTTTTGTGGCTTGATCTGAATCCTGCTGAAATACCTTCTTTTCATCCACTTTGTGTGATTTGGTAAAGACTTGTGAAGATTGTAGGTGCACAGATATTTCTTAGAGCCTGAATTTTACATTTCAAACCCTGTGTGGAGTGAGAAGGAGCTCATCTCCAATCCCAAGGTGCTATGTTGATTTTTTATAGTTAGATTATAGACAGTCTATTTTTTTAACTTATAAAGGAAGCAGGAACACAAGAAAATGGGAAAAAATGCAGTGGCCTACTAAAGAATTTTCATAAGTTCATTCTTTGGATAATTATAATTGATTTCTTATAACAAACTTTCTTTTACAACTTCTATTTCTTCATTAGTATTTTTCCTCTATCTAGCTGTAATATTTTAAAGTTATTTTTCTGTTTGTAGCTCTTTTCTTCAGCTATTGTGAAAAGGAACAGCATAAGAGTGAAAAACATGGAAATAGTCAAATTCCCATACAGATTAAAATGCCAATGAGAAGTGAGGAAAAAAAAATCAGTGTTTAAAATACACATCCTCAAAGCATAACAAAAACCTTTTTTATTTAAGAGGTGTGCAATTACCTTATTTCCAAGTGGGACTACTCATTAAAAAAAATGGGACAGTGAGGACAAAATTGCTGTAAATGTTTGGATGTGTATTTGAGCGTCTGTGCACTTTGCACTGGTGCAGGTCAGCCCCTGAAAGCCACGGGAACTGGCCAGGTTCAGTCCAAAAGAGCATTCTGTCACATTTCTGAAAGTTGTGACTGACCAGCAGTAATGCATGTTCAGTGCTGCTGCTCAGGCTGTGCTGCAGCAGACCCAGAACAGGATTTGGATCAGGTGTCTTGGGCAGACCTCCTCCTAGATGGCAAACTTATGAGATGTAAACATTTCTTTTGCACCTTAAGGGAAAGCAGAGCTGACAAATGAAAGAGAATGTAGGTAAAATCTTCATTCACACAGCACATACACCCAACTTGCATCCCAGTTTTTACCTGCTGGAAGGCATTTTTGCTTGTCATTGGATGACTTTTACAATATTTGATAAGATTTCTCAAATTTTCCATCTGAGGAAGGCTTAATACCACAGTGAACAAGTAACAGATCATGAGGACTTCAGTGTACCAATATTCACAAGCTTTGTTAATCCAACGATGCTTTTTCTTACCTTTTATGACAATTGTTTACAATTTAGCATGGTTATTTTGAAGGATATTTCTGGTACCAGCAAGGATGGCGTCAAAGTTCCTACTTTGCCCAAGGCTGTAGAACTTCTAGAGGCGATGTGGAGGGATTTCCAAGCAATATGAAGTATGCATGCCTAGGTGGGCTGCTTCAGTCCTGTTTATATACTCCCTGAGCTTGGCTCAAGAATCTCACTGGAGACAAAATATTGAATAAGCCATTATAGCAGGGAAAAATTGTCTGTTCTCTGACCTGATAACTCCTGCAAGAAAAAAAATAAAAGGCAGAAAAATTCATCTAGATGATTTCTAAATCAGGTACCAACTACCACATTCCATGACTGACTCCTAGATATGCCACGACCACCAAGAAAACCAAGCACATCCTTCTCTTGATGGAAGATGTGGAAAACCCTATAGCTGTGTTACTGTTGTTGCTTCAAATAATTAGGGTCTGAAGAATGGAATGTTCTCCCCTGAAGAGTGGAATATTTGAGAGGCAAATGGTCTGGATATTAGATTTATCTAATAAATTTATCTAATTAGATATTATAAATTATTAATCTAATTAGATTTATCTAAATGCAACCATTTAAATGATTTTCTGAAGGGTAATGATTTACAAGTGTCTGGATAGCAAAGGGCTGACACAATTCAAAGGGTGGGGTATAACAGCAGGAGGGTCATTTAGGGCAAAGGGAGGAGGATGAGGAGGGAGGATGGCTGAAGCACAGAGCTGGTCACCAGGAGAGATGCCCTGCACCCCTCACCAACCTGCTTTTGCTGTTCAGCAAGGTTGGAGCAAGCCTGGAGGCAATGGCCAAATTCAGGCCTGGGCCAGTGGCTACCAGGCAAGCCCTGGGCGCTGGGGCAGGCTGGGCGAAAGCAGAGGAGAGTCAGATTGTCACTCTGGCTGTCTCTGGCTCAGTGGGGAGCAGGGCCAGGGGACTGCCTCCACCTCAGGGGTGAAGTGAACACAGCAGAAATCAATCCTCTGCAGGGCTGTGCCTCTACTGGCAGATAAACATCCTACAGATAACGTTTGTGAATGAAGGATGGAGCTCTTATTGCACATCCCTACACAAATGAATTGGAAGGGCTGAGCTTTATTTGGATAACACTAACAGCTGTGAGACTTCAGACACAGAAAAAGCAGTGAATGTGATCATTTTTCACCTCTCTTATACTCACACAGGTAAATTAAAAGAAACTTCAAACAGATACCTATGAGTTGTGAGATCCATTTGAAATTCACAAATGTTCACAGAGGAGTTTATACCAAAATTCAGTTACATTAAAGGATGCCAGTCAAAAGCCAAGGTGTACATTAAATGCAAAACTAAAGGCTTCCTTTCCCAGATTAGCTTTCAAGGCATGATGGGTTTCTCCCTCAACTTGGTTTTGTGTTAACTGAAGCTGAATGTGTCAGCTCCTTCTCAGTTTTCTGCTATAACTCCATGATAGGACTGTCATAAAACATACCTTATTTTTTGTCAACAACTGTAGGTGTGGGACTTCATAAAGATTTCAGCTGCCCTGTTCTATCCTCTGATAACTCAAATGTATCAGCGTATTTAATGCACATACATGCACATGATTTTACATGTTGTTTTATAACCTGGTTCAATTTTGTGTAAGATTTTAAGGGTATTTTTAAAACATACATATACACAATGTATATATTAGTTGTGAAACTGTTCATATTAATAAATGGGAGGGGTTTTTTTTTGGTCCAAACAGATAGAGAAGTACATACAGTAAAATAAAATGTGTACAAATAACCAGTGCACATTGAATTAACAAAAAAGGTGAAGAAAAGAAATGCACAATGGGAAGGCCACAAGAGAAATCCAGACCTATTACACTGTCTGTGAAAGAAAGACTGACATCTAAACATGAAGAGCAACATGAAACAAAATCCATGTACTTACCTTTGACTATGTTCCCTTGGGTTACAGTGAAATGGGAAGGGTGACAGTTAAGACCAGTGGGTACTGACTAAGAGACCACTCTCATTACTATGGGCAGAATAATAATAATTAACAGATAGGCAATGAGATAGATACAGACAGATAGATTAACAAATAGATAATGAGGCAGAATATTAATAACGATCATATGGGTACAGCAGTTTTGTTAGATATTTTTGCTTGTTTTTTCCAGTACATCTTTAATTGAAAAATCATCACACAAGAACAAATTCCAAGTGTAGCTTCAGAGAACCAAGACCCTCAGAGCCTCTACATTTGATGAATTTTGGACTCCAACAAATATACTTTTATTTATTTTCCATGGGATGTAACTGACTTTTGTGCTTTGTGAAGAATAGAAACAGTGCTTTTATAAATATATTCTTTCATCAACTTACTATATTAAGTTTAGCCTTATGTAATTTTAATTTAAGGTAAAAATTGTTGTGAAAATTCCCTAAGTTTGGTTGAAAGCAAGCAGAATTTTGTCTATCTTTGTTTTTTCCTCATTTGTAATAGTTCTTTCACCACAGTTCTGCAGTTCCATGTCTTTCTGAAGCATCCTTCTCTGGATTAGGGTTAAGAGAAATAGCCTGAGGATCTTTAAATTTCATTAAATTTATCATCTTTCAGAAAATTTTCCTACACGTAGTGTCAGTGTATGATGCCAAACATCTACATATACATGTTTAAAGGCTGGACTCAAACCAGTGCAGAAAGTTGTAGTGAGTCATTGGCCAACTGATGATGAATCATCCCCTCAGCACCTGGAACTGATTCATCCTTCCAGCAGGCAGCTATTGGCTACTGCCTTTACAGACACAAACACTGTCTCATAGATAGCAGTTGTCTGTGTTAAGATTTTGCTTGGCTTGTTACTGCAACCATTAATTGAACAGAAAAAAGATTGCTAAAAAAGATCAGTTCCAGTCTGAAAGTCTTCCAGCCCACTTTCTCTATCCTTTGGCTGCTCTTGTGTCCTTGGAGGACATGTCCTAACACCCAAGAGAAACACCTGAAAATTTTGTCACCACTTTCATGTGAGGTGCAGATGTTGTTTAGAGGCTCTGTTCTATGCAAGGTCCCAAGTCAGAGAGTATCCAGAGCTTTATTTCAGATCATCAGCTTTATTACTTACAACCTGCTTTGGACATTGACATTGGTTTCCCTCTGACTATAGTATCACATGCCTGACAGTTTCCATGTGGTGACTTACTGATCTTTGCTTCATGGCCTTGGATCTCAGGCTTTCTGATGGAGCTGTTTGAGCCTGGACTGATCTCTGATTCTGGTCTGCCTATGACCATGAATTTGTTATCCAGGTATTGGACCAAGCCTGGACAACATTTCCCACTATCTCAGGAAAAAACAGAAACCTAAGGATCCATGTGTAAACATTAAGTGTCATCAGTAAAGGCATTAGAGTTAAATTACTTTTACCTCAATAGAGAAGAGAACAAAAAACCCAAAAAACCAGCCAACCAACCAACCAACCAACCAACCAAAAGAAAAGGTTGTTTGGGATTGAAATTTTTTAAGGTGACAGAAATCAAGTGAAAAAAATAGGCACTCATTCTGAGACGTGGGTCATGATGATTTATCTGCTATAGCTGCAATTATTTAAGTAAACACTCTGGCTTATTACAAAGTACAATGTTCAAAAGCCATAAAAGAGTCCTAAATAACACATCTTCAGAGCAACTCCAATTCCTGATTGTGTACAACTGCTTACCCAGCTCTCCCTTTTATTTCTGCAGAAGAATATCTAGTTGCCGTGAACCTTAAAGGATGGTGTTCAGATACCACAGGTACTGATGCCATTTTAGGTGTCCCTGGTACGCTTGCCACTCTAGAAAATAGAGATCTTCTACAGGTTCCATATCTACTTTAGAAACACTTTGGATCTTAAGTGGTGCTAGAGTGCCAGATACCTAGAGACTATAAGCAGGGACAACCTTCGTTCAGCTTACTATCAAATCAAGTTGCTTTACCTTTCTGCCACAGAATCAATGCTGCTACTTCCCCCTCTGCCAGTCTGAAACGAGCTTTTCAATAGTAGCAACAAACAGAAATGTCTAGACTACAGCTAATGTTTTCTGAAAATTTCCCTCTTTTCATTTAGAAAAGTGGTTGTTGTAAGAGAATGAAAAGACAGACTGCTATGGATGTAATATAATGTGCATATATAAATACAGATGTCTTCTTGGCCATTTTTGAAATGAAGGCCAAATTAGTCCAGATCTGTCTCAACAGGCAAAGCTATTGCTTTGTTTATGCTGAATGTTTTTTGGTTTTTTTTTTTTTAAACAGAATATTCCTGTAAATTTTATTTGGTGATTTTATCAAAATAAGGTTTGATCCATATTACTTTTGGACCAAATCACAGCCAAAACCAAACCAAACTGAAAAATATTAATAAATTTGTACTAGGATAAATTATTTTGGATTTCTTCAAACTGACCAAACAGAAGGAGCCAGGAGACCATCCAAAATATGCAGGACATGATTTCATGTACGATATTCTCCATGGAATTTAACAGTTTTTCTCTCAAAAGATGGATCTCATAGTGCTTCAAGACTCCAGGCATTATTACCAATCTCATTAAAGCACAGTCACTTTGCTCTTATCTTCTTGTCCTAGGCTTGGGTTTTTTTTGGTGCCCGTTCCTGTGTGCACATGGTGGAACCACAGGCGCTCTCCAAGGTCCTGAAACATGGGACTGGATTTAGGAGCATTTTGTTACTAATTAGAAATATTAATATTTTAAATCAACTGTGGGTGACTGTGGGTGAAAAAGACACTTATTTGAATTTACTTATTTAAATTCAAGACTAATAGAATCAGTCTTGGAAAACAGAACTTAGGTTTAAATACATACTTGTCTTTAGATCATGTTTAGATGCCACAGAGTAAAAATGAGAAAGCAAGCAAATTAGGGTTAGGCAACCTTGGATATGTAAAACATCATCCTCATCATTTAAAATACTTGGGAAGCATTTTTCATGGATGTTGAATTCCTGGAAAACAAAGTTGCTGAGATTTGCCAGGGAAGCTGAATAATGTAAACTTCTTGCTGAGCTCTGACTTATCAGTATGCTCATTATTAATAAATATTGTTGTCTTTTCTTTACAAATATGTTTCAATATTTTTTATCTTGGTAGTGGCCTTTTTTACTCAGAAAAAATGTAACAGAAGAAATGTCAAGAGCATTTGTTCAGAAAAGAGAGTCACTGTACTTATGTTCCATTTCCTTGTAGTACCAGCTGTTTATATGAAAGAATGGTGTGGTGAACTATTTTCTTTTTAGATTTATTGTCTGAAGTTGTTGCATGATATAGGGATACCAGAGGTTACTTGTATATTTCTGTAAAACATTTCTGAGCTGCCAAACTGATAATGTGAAATACCAGTTCAAGCTTTGAAAAAGCCACCCAAATTACTCGACATATAATATGTATTTTCTGTAAATTATGGTGCTCTCTTTGTGGAAATATGCACCTAAACATGTAACCATGAAACCACCTTGCAATCTTGCAGTCCTAATGAAGAGTCTAAGAAATGAATGTTAACCTTGGCTGAGCTATCTGTCTGTAATTCCATGCCACTTTCTGCATCACAGCTCAGAAGAAAAATGCCCATGTTGCTCAGAAAAGCTTACTCTGCTGGTCCATTGATGTCTTTTTCATGGATAAATAAATGACATTCTTTTTAACCTACCTTTAATTTGAATTTTCTTGTCCACTAACTTAATTAAAATGAACAACATGGTATAAATTAAACTTGTACTTTACAACTCCACTACCTCAAATTTCAGTGAGAATTTATTAGTAAAGTCTTCCTAGCATAAACCCTAAGAGGTAATTTATTTAGAATGCCTTCTTCAATTTTTACTGTGTTCTCTAAAATGATATTAAGATCATGTATACACAGAGAAAGAATAGTTCTTGAACAAGTGAAAATCAAGCCTACTGAAGACAATGCAGTATGTCAGCATTAAAATTTGGGAAATATTTTAAATAACAAAACAATATGAAGATACTTCTACTGGAATCATGGTTAAAGAAAAATATAACAAAAAAACACTAAACTCCCTAAATGGTGATAGAGTTGTCACAGAAAGGAATTATTTTATAGGAGAAAAAAAATTACAAAAATTATTTCTTCAAGTCTTTCTCATTTAATTACTGTTTTGGACACCTTATTCAAAAGACTGTATAAAGGAGGAATTAATTTAATCAACATGAAATTCTGTAGGTACTTCATCAAGAAGAGCAGTTAACAGAGTAAAAAGACATTTCTGGAGTGGAAGACACAAGATTTCATTATGAGAGTAAACATAATCAGGCCAAAGTGCAATTAAAAGAACATTAATTATAATTGGAAACACAGAAAGCAAGAATTACAAGATTTTCCAAAAGCAGTGAAACAAACTTATACTATTTAAAGAAAGACTTCCTAAATATAGAGTTTAAATTAAAGTTCTAATAATGACTACTTGTAGGCATGCGTAAAGCAAGCACAGGATCTTGAAACTGAACCTTAAGAATATTCTTCTTGTTGATTTTAGCAGTTCCAAAGAATTTTACTGCCCTTGTCAGTAGTTCTTGGATCACCTTCTCTATGTGTAAGTCGGTGATCTTTATGAATTGGTACCACAAATAAAACATAGTTTTGCAGATGTATAGAGATTCAAAAAGCACAGGGAGCTTCAAAAATGTGAAGAAAATAAAACCCTAGTGTCCCTCTCCGGGGATGCCTCTAGCTTCAGGAACATACCTCATGGAGAGGAAATGAATCCACCAAAGAATTAGTCCCTCCTAGCCAGGGACTACTTTCCCAGTATTTTAGGAAAATTTAGAAAAGTGAGACTGGCAATCAGCAAGTTCATCAACCACTTAACTGTGAAAGGGAGATAAGCAATTAAAAAAAAGGCATATCCCCTCAGAGGTGTTGAAATCCTTTAGGAGATTAATTCATTTGATATGTCAATGAATCTCCTATCCCAGCTGATGGACTTAAGACTTGGACTTAGTGTTTGAGGGCTGAGAAATACTGCACACAGATTATGCTGAGATGATACAGTTCAGTCTCCTGGGTAGCAGAGTAAAGATTTAAGTCAGTATTATTTGATATAAATGAGACAAAGCTCAGGTGTTTGTACCTTTTCTGTGCCAGCAGCAAGAGCTATACCTGGATCTACTTGTTTTGTTGTTTCCTGAAGAAATCTCTTAGGTTATGACATATTTCCTTGTTTATAAAATAAAACAGATTTCTACTAGAAGATTAAAAGACACTGAATGTTAGTCATAAAGCTTGTGCTGCTCTACTCCTAAGAAATTAAAAATAATGTTACCAGATGTTCTGTGTGGTCCCCTGTGCTGAAGCTGGGGAAACTTATGTTTACATTTCATTTACTGTGAGAAGTAAGATGCAGAGAAGACGTTATTTACAAGTATGAAGTGGCACTCTGAAGAGCTCTGCTACTCCACTGTCCTCTAAAGTTGAGGGCAACAAAATTTCTCAGGTTTTAGCCAGGTTTCCTCAGAGTATAAAGCTGTCTTATTCTATCAGTGTATCTTCACCTTCCAATCCTTCCTAGTAGCTTCTGAATTAATTATCCAATTCCTATCAAATATTACAAGGATCTAGAAATCTCAAAAGTATTGTTTCTACAAATATTGTGAAAAATCTATTGTTAGCACGGAGAAACACAAATAAAGCTTCTGCATCCTCCCCAGGGGGAAAACCCCAACACTTTGGTATTGAATTCACTAATTATCTGTCCCATTCTGTTTCTGAGCTGAAAATATCAACCTTACAGTTTGCACAAGCTCATCTAAAGATCAATTTGGTTCAAGCTTAAGTCTTATGAAAATCTGCATTTTTTTGTGTACCTGTGCAAACGTTGTTCACCATTTTCTCCAGTTTTCTGACTTATTTCCATTCAATTGCAAGATTTGAATTTTGCTTTGGAGCACATTTATCAAATATTTGTGAGGCATCTCACACATGGTGGGAAAATTTGAAATGGATTAAGAATAGACAATTTATCATTTTTTTCTAAACACGAGTGACAGTGGTTTATTGTCAGGATAGGGCACTTCTCTAAAAATAATTTTTTTTCTTCACTCTAAAAGAAACAAAGGACATTTATTTTGTTTTGATGTAATCTAAGAAACAAATCAAGATGGCAACTAGCACAGCACTAAAATATTCTTTCCTTCTATATCAGCAGAAAGATCAAATTATTCCATAAAAATTAAAGAAATTGCAGTGGAATTGACAAGCACAGGACAATATTCATCTTGAGTAAATTTAGACACCCAAACTTAATTTTTGAATTAAAAAGCAAATCTGATGAGATCACCACAAAGTGAAAGAAGACAGACAGGTTCTCCTAGAAGGTGATTCAGGGCAAGACACCATTAACAACACAGAAAACCTCAGGGAATTCACCTTCTAACTAGTATCACAACTTCAACTTCTAAATGTGCAGTTGGAAGTTTAATCAAATGTGGAGATCTGAAATCCATTTTCATCTTATTCCCATGATTATCTGTAACCCTATAGCCAGGCTCAAGACTTATTATAGTAATATTTAATTACAGCCCTTCCACAAAAAAATAAACTTGCAAGGACAGGGACAGTGAAAAAACTGTATGAATTTTCACCTGTACCCTATGCAAAACGAAGCTGGGACTTGTGTAGAATTTGGAAAGCCTTCTAGCTTTGTCACAACTGGAAAACAGGAAATAAGAAGCTGGTGGAGTGGCAGGCTCGCTTGCCTAGAATTGATTTGCACAAATAAAGGATAGTGAGGAATAAATAAACTAAAAACAACACAAAAGATAACAATTATATGAAGATAAGACAGTGCTAAGTGTGAGTATTCTTCTGGTTTAAGATGAGCATAATTTTCTAAAGCAGCACTATACAGTAAAAACCATGAGTTATTTAGACATTTCTGTAGGATTTTAAACATTCTGATGAATCATTTGTAATTAGCTATGATTAAAAAGTCACTGACAAATAGATAACCCCAACGAAATACATGGTACAAAGTGCTTCCTCAACTCACATTATCTTTCTTTTTTGTGTGTTAAAAAGTAAAAAAGATTTTACTATAATTACAGCCCCATACCAATGATTCATAAGGAGATATTATATTTGGAGTGCCTACTGATAGCCATCCATATTGGCTAGTAAAAGGAATTAAATGTTTCATGTTCATTTGAAATTTCAGCTTAATGCCAAAAATGTTTTGGTTTTTTTACAGATCAAAAAGGGACAAAAGTGAAAAGACTTCCAGAAATAAATGCTATGTAATAGAAAAATATCAACCATATGTGCATTTCAGATTTGTAGATCAAGTTACAAGGTTGGCAATCAGATTTCTACTCCCTAAATATTCTGAGAGCTCTAAATATAATCTTCTTCTGTTCTTCTCCCCCCGCCACTTCCTTCCCAAACTGTTGTGTAGCACTTCTATGTGCACTAAAGGGACCTGTCTTGTACAACTCGGATTTGTTTTGTGAGTAAGGTTATTCCTTGGGTACTGTCCTGTACCATTGTAAAGCAAAGGGTAGAGCCATAGGCTCTTTTCTGGACTTGATACATATTGAAGCAGTCTCAGGCTCTTGAAGTTTTCATTACAATTTGTGATAAGTCAAGTAGATACGTAAGGACAATTTCTCTGCTCATTTCCAGCATGGTAACTGTGTGAATTCCTGCACTTTCTTTATGCCCATCTGCCTTTCTGCCTATCCTATCTCTTCCACTAACTTTTTGTCCATATAGCCTCTTCCAAAAAGTTTCAAGGAGAGATGAAGATCTCAGAGAGAGTAAATTAATAAAATTCACATTAAAACTTGTCACTGAGTGAAAGACCCTATTGTTAGGGTTTTTCATATGACAAAGTTTAGATTACTAACTGGAGGAATCGCTGTGGTCTTGGGCATATAAGGACGACCTAATATATTCCTGAAGAAGTGAGATTTTTGGGATCTGCAAGGCAGCTGGTGCCAAGAAGTGTAATGATGTGGGAAATATGGCAGAACAAATCCATAAATAATCCTTCTTCTTCAGTTCCACTACTCATGGGACACCTTATTTTTTTTTTTTATTTGTACTTGTCCGTGCTTAACAGCCAACATTTGTCTCCAGATCACAATACTGGGGTTCAAAGGCAGAAACCCAAACTGTTCACAAGCTTGGGTTTTATGACCAGAAATATCTTACTGTGATCATCTATCTGGACTACCAAGTTAATGCAGAGCTCAGGATTTTCCTAATTTCTTTAGCAGGTGAGCTGAACAAGAATATTTAATTGTGGTCTAAAAAAAAGTAGCAAAGAATCTAGCACTCATTGCTTAAATTATTCCAATTTAATAATATGACAGAATGTAATATTTCTTACTGCTAAAACTATGCTTACATTTTTAGTTTGTCAGCTCTGTTTTTATCCATCAGATCTCCCAAAAGGCATTTACTTTTATGTGTTGAATTACCACATTACAGGGTAAAAATATTAATTCTTTCTTTCTAAAAGAGATCAGAGTATTTCAATATATTCTTTTAATACAAAGTAAGGTTTCAACAACATGTCATTAGTTTTCAAATTCTTTTAAATTTTCTTAGCAGTTTTTAAATGCTGAGCTTTGGCTGGACATGGTATCCTGGTACCTGTTTGAGTGACGTGGTAATAAACCACCTATTTGAAATTATTGAAATGAAAAATGCAATTTTACTAGCATTAATTCACCCTGAGCTGCTTATTGTGTTACTTTAATTTCAATTCATATGTCATGTAAACAAATATGTTGTATTCTCAGCAGCCTCAGTGTAGATTCCCTGTTAAAGATATATTAAAACGATTTCAAAATTCCTCGCAGTTATTCTGGATAAAAATGTTACTTTTTGAAAAGAGCTGAAAACTGATTTTATGAAGATGGCATACTGACAGCTTACTAAAAAGTTCAGCCTTGAATCATCTATAATAATAGCTTTTTCTTGGTTTACAAGATGGATAGATTATAGAACGAGGCAAGCTATGAATTCCTTACAATAGTAATAAGAATTCTTATCTGCTGTTCTGAAAGGAGAATTGCCAAGAGTTTTTAACATAACAAACAACCAATAATGTTTCTGACAGAAGGAAGAGTTACAGAGATAACATAAATATCTGCATTCTCGCCAGTAAATCCAAACCCCTACCTGAAGGAAGATATCACCAAAGACATACAAGCTCACAGGTGACAGAACAGGACACGAAAATCAGGTGCAGAATTTCACAGCATCCCTGTGTCAAAGCAAGACCACGGCAGAGGAGCTTCTTTTAAGCCATCATGAACCATCTGGAGAGACCTTCTCAGAGTCCACTCACAAATTTTGAAGTCCATCAATACTGGCATAGGTTACCCTTTGCAAGCAACAGATGTGTCTTCAAAATGTATGCCTTAGCTTTAGCAAGTGGAGATTTTTCTTTTCCTGAGTGCTATTTTTTTTCTATATTTCCTACTACATAAAAAATTATTTCATCCTAATATTTTTCCTTGATTATTTTTTCCATTTCTGTGCTATAAATTCTGTAATTTCTATTGAGAGAAGTTCTTCTGTTATCAAATTGGCATCAGTTTATAAAACTGCTATAAAAATGAAATCTAAAATAAATTAATTATTTGCCCACTGCCTAAATCTAATAGAAAGCAAGCTACTCCACAACACTGCATTTTGATAAATTTATTGAGAATTCATCATTTTAATGTTAAACTGAAATGAATTACTACATGAAATCCTGGCTGCTTAGAATAACAATGACTATAAAAACAACAAAGGAGATATTACAGTTTTTACATTTTGCATGAAAATGGGCTTAGAACAATACAGGGAGAAAGGACAATTTTGCTACAAAAAATCAAACCCTTCCATGATTGTGCATACACTATTCTCACAGAAGTCAAGGATGTAATCTTGACCCAAGAATGTCAACAGGAAGTCAGAGGATTAATTAACCAGGAAAACAAAAGCAAATTCTTATAAGAAGAAAATTCCAGAGACACAAGTGTTAAGGATGCTACTTAGGACATTTACATAATTAACATCTTATCTAGAAAATACACAACATTCTTGTTACAGAAATTAGAATCTTAACCACCATTTTGTAACATTTACCTAAAGTTTATTTTAAGAGAAGCTTTGTTTTTAACAATCATCTTAAATCCTAGTAAACTGAAGAATTAATTAGCAAGCACGGAGGATCAGCAAACTAATGCTTTAGTCTGTTAAACCATCTGCTCAGGAGCACCCTGTTCAAATCTTGGCATTAGGAGAGGATGGATGAATACTTTTGTCTCTTGCACTTAGTCACAACTTGCCATTCTTTGCTTATGCACATTTTTTTCCCTTCAGCTCATGGTAAATAAAGTTATAAAGAGGTCAGTAATTGATCAGATTTCTGTTATCATGAAGTTTTGCATAACAGATTGCCAACAAATTTGGATGAAAAACCTTACTGTAGCCATCCATCCCTCTTATTTCATACCAGATTCCTGTATTCAGTAGGTATGTAGGAAGGGAGAGATTCTGCATTATCTTTTGTTTTCTTTGCCTAATACAAAGCAGGCCTATATCCAGTTAAACCAGGCAAAATAGTGTAAAGTAAGTGAAGTCTTCAAGGCAATCTGTCCTTCATTTCTGAAGACTATTAATGAATGCTCCATTAATATTTTAATACCTCATTCTTTTTCATTATTAACAAGAACATACTTATCAGATCTGTGGAGGTCCTTGTTATTGCAACCCCAATCTGTCTTCATTTTCTAAACTTTCGTGCTAATTCTTTGATTTCATGTCACAGCTTTGTTTCCAGAAAGCACAGGTACATTCTGACACATAATGGAGCAAGGGTGGTGTTTGGGAATGAGGGTAGCCAACAGTCTAGTCTAATGCAATACTTTTTTGTTGACACTAAAGCTATTTCCTTGTACATCAGCCACTCTTTTACAGATTGAAAAGATGAAGGGCTGTCAGCTGCAAAGGAGGTGATTGATACAGTAGGGAAGCCGTCCAGCAAATCACACTGTGAAGCCTGCATGGCAGCAAGGGGCAGAGAAAGGTGCTCCAAGGAGCACACTAAAAGAGGAAGGGGCTCTGCACCACACTAATCAATTTGCCAAAGACAGAGCAATGTTCCAAATAAAGGCAAAGATCTGGACTAAACCCAGAAATAGATGGCTTCCTCTCCATCAACAACCAGCTTCCTCCTCAACTGTTTCTTCCTGGCTCTTTGGGCAGACTTGCTGCTGTGATCCTCTCAGGGCCACACGGGGAAAATGGTCCTCGTCACAAAACCCCTGAAGAGGAGACATTTGTTTAAAATTCTGTTCCTCCGTCCATTAAGCTTTGTGCTTCTTGATTTTGCTCATGCATTACAGACTTGATCCTCCTAACTAGCTTCAACTGGCATTTTCTCATTGACTTCAATTAAGTGAGACCAGGACACAGATAAGATTCTATGTGAGAAATCACTGCATGGTAGTAATTGCAGAATTTTATTCAAAGACATATTTTATCTGTGTTGATGAAATTAAAATAGGATAGGAAAGAGGGAAGAAAAAGCTCAGGCGGAAGGGCTGGCATTTTAATTTTTCCAAGTTGCTTCTGTAGTAGATTGACCTCCCTCAGATAAATCTGTGCACCATGGAAACTATTTTCTCACTGAGAAAAAATTTCCAAGTTCGGCTGAATGCTTATACATCAAGTTAAGCGTATAGCTAAACTGTGCAACTGTGTAATCTTACTGCCCTCTTCCCATCCTTCTCTCCTGTTGTTTGTTATCCTTACTGTCATATCTGGTTCCAAAACAGGTTAGGGTCACCGGGCTAGGGCATGTGCCTTTCACACTGTTTGTAGACCTCCCGTGCATGGGAGTATGGGAAAGAAGGGAAAGGAAAACACTTTTTAAAATCTTAAGAGGATAAATAATAAAGTAATAATATCATTCTGTAAAATAAATCCAATCAACTGATACTTACACAGTCTAATATCCAGTCTCTACTATGTTCAGCATAATTATAGTACTGCTCAGCCATATATAGGTGGACAGAATGATTTTTTTGTTGCTATCTTGCTTTACAGTGTATTCACAGATAGCCTAAAACCTGCAGGTCTAAATTAATAATACTAGTATGAGTATACTGTTAATAATCCTAATAGGAGTATATGTCTACATGAGTTCATAAGGGCTTAACGTCTCTAAGCACTGATGAACTGTGACCATCTGAGCAATGCAGAACTTGTGTCCAGAAAATTTTGTGTAGGAGCCAGACAACAACAGGAGTCAGCAGAGCTATCCACTGAGGTTGGAGCAGAAGCAGTTTCATAGAACTGGTGACTTGTGTAGCAAAACAGCATGGAGACACAAATTCCAGAGCCCAGGTTGAGGGCTTTTTCTCACTTGTTTTTATATTAAAAAGAAATAAATTGTTCTCTAATTTTTTAACCTAAACATGTCACAAGTGCCTGGGGATGGGGACATGGAGTGGTATATTGCCCTCTGAGGCAGCTGCAGAAGCAGAAATAACAAAAAAAAAAAAAAAAAAAAAAAAAAAAAAAAAAAAGCCAAGGGACTACAGAAGAAGAAGCAAGAGATTAAAGCAATAAAGTTACTCAGAAGTGAATGCAACAGAAAGGAAAACGATATGAACTGTAAAATTCAACTGACGACAAGTTCTGTTTCCTTCCACTGCCTACATTTTTCCTACATGTCTTATCTGAATTCTGCAGCTTTACCATGAGTTTTTTCTTGTTTTTAGAAATCCAGTTGTCATGAGATGACTGCAATGGAGATGGCAGTGGCTGAAGTCCTGAAGTGTCTGTGTGCACACAGCAGTACAGAGAATGCAGAGTCAGAGCTGAACAGGTTCACCCCCTGTAGTAGCTGAACTTAAACTCACTAATAGGAGTGTTTCAGGTTTTTAAGAGCTACACGCATAAGTGAAAAATAAGTCACAACTTTTACAGGCAACACCTTAACTTCACTATAAAGAAAAGCATGACATATATTTTAAGCACAATTTTACATAGAGCAAATTTCATTGCTCTCCTGTCAGTTTCCACTGACATTTGTGTGCTTTTCAAACAATAACAAGGCAGACAGCGATAGGGAGTTTAACACCAGAGATTGTCATTTGACCCGTTGCCCTTTTTTATTCTTCTTCCTTTTTTTTTTTCCTAATGAAACTTCTACACTTCAAGTTGTTTCATTTGTCTTGATTTGGTTTTTTGAATTTTGTTTTGTTTTGTTTTTCTTTATGCATTCTTAGATGGAAGCAAGCTTATTAGCTGACATGAGAAACAAGGAACGAAATTAAACTGAGGGCGATGTTACCCGTAGAGGCAGAGAGAACTGATTCTGCAGGCAGAACCTTCTCTCCTATTTAACTATTTGTTTTCAAGATGTAAATCTCTGTAATCTTAGGTCCTATCACTCTGCTAGTGATAATAGTTAACATGAACATGTTAAGTGAAACAAGTTTCCCTTTTTTGCTTTGGAATGGACAGGTTTATACTGAGATTATCTGCAGGTTTTCCCTTTGGTTTCTGTGGAAATAATGATTACAAGTTTATCATATAAAAGTTTATGAAGCTTCTTGATGGTGCCAGATAGATGACAATGAATGGGTTTTGTTTGTTTGGTTTCATGTCTCTAATTGGAACATGTAACATCAGAGGCTCCCATTTTTTCCTGAAATTATATGCAGCCCTATTCTCCTTCTCACGTGAACTGCAATACTTTCTTCATTAGCATATGCTGTTAATATGTTCATTAAATTCATGTCACATTGTAATTAATCTGAAAATTATGTCATTTCTGCAGAACCTACAACCTCATTATGTTCACAGTATGTACATCACAGCCATTTTATTTCTGAAAGAGGTGTACCTCTGTTTGGTTATTAATCAAGGGGTCATTTCTGCCCAATTTACAGTGATTAACTCTTTACAAGAAATCATTTTGAATCCTTGAAGTATGATACCAAGGAATAAAATTATTATATGTTCTATAGAGAAAAAAGTCATTGCATAGCAGCACTTATTTATATAGTAAATTTAATAATCCATATAAAAAATATACATGCATATACATCCATATAAATCCATATAAAAAAGATACAGCACACTGAGGTCAATATATAAGCCCGAGCAGGATCAAAAACTTAGGAGTAGCTAGAAACTATAAATTTCAAAAATAGAGTGCTGATATTTGATTTATAAGGAGTAAGATAGTGAATCTGATTTCAAAGTCACACTGAATAAAAATTTTTTTACCTGTGAATAGTTGTCTGTATCACATAGATAGAACAAAATTTTACTAATCAGGTGTTGCTGAAAAATGCCTGTTTAAGCTCCAGATCAACATGACTGATTTCAATCCACAGTTTCATTTTCAACAATTAGTAACAAAATAAAAGTATAGAAGACTATCTCTCCTTGTAGGTAAATGTTATCTAATATGGTTTTTTTCTTAGCATGGTGAAAGGGTTTTTTTTCTTTAAAAAAATATATAAATGTGCTTTTAGGTTTGATTTTTTCAAGGTGATTTGCACCAAGTGTTTATTTATAAATGTAAGCAAACTTACTGTCATCATAAGGGTAGTATTTCATAGCTGGCTTTTGAAGATTGGGAGACATCAGTTAAGGTGACCAACCATACACACATACTTTATTAATAAGAAATTTGCAGCTGTGAGTGGCAGGGATTAACATAGAGCAGGAATAACATGAGTGATACCAAATACCAGGATTTTCTGTGGGCCTGGATTTCACACTCAGGGTTTGGCACCTGAGCAGTTGACTGGCAGTCTGTCAGCTACTGCCCATGCAGATCTCATCCTGCCTTGGGTTCTGAGCCCTTCGGAGGAATTGCAGCAAACAGAAGGCACGTTCCAAGAACTACACCTTCCGTTCTTCAGGAGCAGCATAGTAGCAATGATCAAAGGAGGCATTAGTGAATAAACACATTTTAATAATTGATACTATGGTTCTCTGTGAATATTGATGGTTAATAAGATACTCACTTTACTAAAGTGTTTCTGAGAAAGAGGAAGACCGAACGGTAAATTCTGGGAAAGGAAGTAATGCTTGGCACGATCCTTTTTAACTTATTTTTCAAAAAGATGCGTTAATCAAATACAGTATAAATTTTAGTTTTCTTCAGAGTTAGGGGGACAGAGAGCTTAGGTTGTAGCCTGCTAGCAAAAACAGCATAGCAAACAAACTTCATAGTTCTAAGAGGAAACTCAGCATATTTATGAATGGGATTATTGGTGTGGTTGCTTGCCGCAGCAGGGAAAGGATTCAGTGC
The DNA here is from genome assembly GCF_028769735.1 of Zonotrichia leucophrys gambelii. Classification (NCBI taxonomy): domain Eukaryota; kingdom Metazoa; phylum Chordata; class Aves; order Passeriformes; family Passerellidae; genus Zonotrichia; species Zonotrichia leucophrys. The sequence continues at coordinate 74,099,288 of NC_088172.1, forward strand.
CCCCGGAGGCAAATTTCCAGTCCTGTGCCAACTCATATGATTATTTAGATTCTCAAAAAATCTCTCTGAAGCCCTGTAGTGGTACAGAGAATAGGAAGTCTGATAATTCAAAGTGTTGTAGAAGATGGGATATGAGAAGAAGGAAAACTTAGAAATTAAAATTGAAGTTCATGCTAGAGAAACATATTTTGGTTTGTTTTTTTTGATGTGATTTTGATGAACGTGCATTTTTTGCAAAAAAATCTGCACTGATGAAAGAGAGCAAATAGCTGCATTTCAAGCAATCCAAAACATCTATTTCTCCTCTGCAGTAACATGTTCTGACACAGGTCAGTGTGAACTGCGTGTATGAATAGATGAAAGAAAATTAATTATGTGTATTACTGCAACCATAAACGATAGAAGACATCTTTATGTGCACTAAACTCCTGCAAGTACCCACACAGAGCCGCTAGCCGTGGAACAAAGCGTCGAGGGCACGGTAGCCGTGAACCCCAGGCAGTAGCAATGAACCTCAGGCAGTGCTCAGGGTGGCAGGACCAGGCTCGGCGGCGGCGGCTGCGGCAGGGTGCACCAGGCCGGGCATCCCCGGCCTGCGCAGCCCAGGGGCGGCTCCGCCGAGCCGGGAGAGCTCCGCACCCCGCAGCGCGGCCGCTCCGACAGCGCCAGTGGCACCGGGAAGAGCCAGAGGCTCGGGAGCGCCGGTGTACGCTTTCTCTAGGTGTTTGTTTACCGCCGGCATAAGGGGAAGCCTGCAGACAATTTAGCAGCACTGAGGCTGGCGCATCCACTAAATACTTCAACGAGGGATGAATTACGGCTTCCTGCGGCGTAACTGGTAGTTCTATTCCCGGAGGAGTTTTCAGAGCCAAGTGGACCGCTCCGGGTACCAGGGCAAGCTCGGGGCGGGGGGCTGTGTAACCGCAGAGTGCGAGAACAAAGGGAGCTAATCCCGGGACACGCACACGGGGCTGGCGAGGGGCCGTGATGCCGAGAGCAGAGACCCGGGCGCGGCGCGCCGCAGCGCCGGCAAACGCCGCTGCCTGCATCCATCCATCCATCCTCCCGCTCCCACCCGCGGCCCGGCGGCGGGACGGGACACGCCGCTCCGCTCCGCTCGGCTCCCGCCCCTGCCTGCCAGCCGGGCGGGCGGGCTGCCTCGCCTCCCCCGTCCTCCCTCCTCCTCCCTGCGCCGCTCCCTCCTCCTCCTCCTCCGTGCCTGCCGCCGCCCCCCCACCCTCACCTCAGCCGCCCCCCTCTGTCTGGCTCCCCCCGCGCTGTCTGGCGGCCCCCCCGTCCCCGCCGCGCTTCTCGCGAGAGCCGGGGATGCCGCCGCCGCCGCCGCCACCGCCGCGGAGGGGGAGACACTCGGGGGGAGCCGGTGACGTCGGGAGTTTTCCTGAAAGTCAATAACGAGCCCGGCGGAGGCGGCGGGAGGAGCCGAGAGCGGGGCCCGGGCGGCTCCGGGGTGAGTGCGCCGGGGGGGAGCCGCCGCCGCCGCCGCCGCCCTCCTGACCCCGCGCATCGATGTTGCGGCCGCGCTGCCCGCCCGGGCGCCTCCCTGCGTAGCGGGGCGCGCAGCTCCATGTAGCCGCCGCCGCCAGCGCCCTGGGGCCGGAGCCGCCTCCTCCCGCCCCCGCGGAGACACCGGCCGCCAGGGACCGCCGAGCCCGGCGGGGGGACAGGGGAGGAGGCAGCGGCGCCCTCCCTCCCCTTCTCCCCCCGAAGCCGCCGCCGCCCTCGGGCTCCGCAGCAGCGCCCGCGGCGCTGCCGCCTCTGCAGGTACGGGGCGGGAGGGGCCGGGCGGCGGCGGGGGCGCTCGGGCGGCGGCGGGGGCGCTCGGGGAGGGGATGCGGGGCGGCGGCGCGCCGGGCCTGGGGTGGCGGGGAGCGCGGGGCGGGGGCGCCCGTGGCCTAGCGCCGGCGGAGGGGCGGGGGTCGCCCCGCCGGGGTGCGGGGCCGGGGTGGGGAAGGGCGGGGCGGGGGCGTTTCGGCGGGGAGAGTTATGTAACGGGGGAGGGGGGGCGGCAGGGGCAGGGCAGGGCGTGCGCCCCGGGGGCGCTGGATGCGCGGGGCCGGCGGTTCCCACGCGGCGGCGGCCGCCCCTCCCCGCCTCCCCTCCCCGCGTCCGTGCGGCCGGTGCCGGGACCAGCGCGGGGTTTTATCCGCTGGGAACTTGTGTGCGTGTGCGCCAGCGTGCCCGGGTGTGCGCGCGTGTGTGCCCGCGCAGCCCCCGCACCACGAATAGCTCCGCGCCCCGCGGGCCGCCCCGCCGGCGGCAACGCCTCGCACAAGCCATGGGGATGGTGATGATGCTGCCGCCGCCGGCTCTGGCTGCAAGTAAACAAACCGGCCCCCCCGCCCGCCCCCGCCCGCCCCGGCCATCATGGAGGCCGCGGCCCACATGCAAAAGTTGATGCGCAGCCGGCTGCCCCGGGTGACCGGCGGCGGCCCCGGGCCGGGCCTGCGGCGGGGTCTGCCCGGGCCCGGTCCCGGCAGGTGCCGCCGCGGGGCGGGGCGGGGCGGGCGGAACCCCCCGAGCCCGTCCCGGTGCGAGCGGAGGGGCTCTGCCTGCAGGGGGTCAGCGCGGCGCCCCTCGGCAGCGAGAGCGCAGCGCTATATATTGTAGTTTAAATGCAAATGATCGTGATGTAACGAGCACTACCGGGCTTATAGGCTGCGGGGTTGCTTTGTATGGGCACCGCTTCTTAGTTTACTTCTGGATGGGAGTCCAAGAGGAGTGAAATAGACAGGACTGTTTCACGTTCTCACATGATACGTTGATTAAATGTTAAAAAAAGGAGAAATCTTATTTTCCTACTGGTGGAAAGGATAAACAGTTTAATCTCTCTTGACCTTTATTCTAGTTTTGCTTTTTTCTTTGATGTAGTTATTAGTTGAATGGTTCCTTGTATATATCTACATCATCTCATAAATTTTATGGAAACGTGTCCCAGTTTCTGTTTAAGGGTTTTATTACAAAAAATATGATGTGCCTGATACCTGCACTGCCAACTTTTTTCAGTACTGAAGAAACATAGAGCAGTCTCTTCTGCTAATGTTTGTTTAGATCTTGCTAAAACTTTGCTAAACATGGTTCCATGCATTTTGCACATAGAGGGCTTTACTTCTCAAGGCAAGAAGCATGCAGATGAGTAGACCTTAACTTTTAAACATGATCTCCTGTTTCTGCCAGCTGGTCTATAAGCAAGGTCTGGTTGTTTACAGAAATATGGAAAGAGAGTACATGAGATAGAGAAGGAAGTTTATTTTGGCTTTTTAAGTAAGTTTGCTACTTAAGTTTGTAAGACTATTTCATTTTGGTGTTTTGAGGTAGGAGCCTGTAAGTGAACCCCAATATCTTTAATTGGATTGGATTACTAATTATAGTCCATGTGGATATATTTTGGTTGGATGCAGCCAGTAAGTCAAGTTCAAATAAGGGCCAAAGAAAAACTTCAGAGATAAGATGTCTCTGTTTCCTAGAAGGCTATGTGTATTGTTTGAATAACTCTTTTTTTTAGTCTGATGTGAGTGCATGGTGTGTGTGTAAACACAGATAATATTAGCAAGACTGTGCTGTTTTGGACAGTTTATTCTGTGCTGCATTGCTCTAACTAGGTTTGAATGGATTCAGTAATCTCCTTAGTTTCATAAATAGGTTCACAGGTAGTATTTCAGTGTTCTACTCCCTCATTTGTTCTGCATTTTGGGGGCACATTATGTGTTTTTGAGCAAAATGTTGCTATTGTAGGGGAAGTAGGTGAGAATTTGGACAGGTACTAGTTTTAACTTTGCTCCAGTTGAAGTAGATACAGTTATAAGGATTGGGAAGCATTGTTATGTACTAGAAATTGTTGACTATTTGACATTGGAGCAAGTGCTTTGTGAAAGGGAAAACACTCTGATGTGTTTTTTAAAGTTTGACTCAAAACCACTCACTAGGGCTTTGCAGTTGTTTGTAATCCAAACTTCTGTTTGCAAGACACTGACCAGAAACCGTATCTGGACTTCCTACTGCATTTTGCAACAGCATATATCTGAAGTTTCTATTATAACAAAAAGATCCTTCAGACTCCTTGGAATTTGCCTAACATCCAGTGATTGTGTCCTTTCACTTTCTGGGTGCACGTTTTCCCACTTTAAAGAGACCTACTGAATAATAAATTCTTTGCCCAAGAAGTATGATTTGCTAAATAACTTCAAAGTACTCAATTGTTTTGGAAATTATGACCCACTGCTGAAGTGAACTGTGTTAAAATGCATTTGAAGTTTCCGTGCTGTTCTGAGAATGAAGATGATACAGTTTCTTATAACTGTGTGCTTACAGTTTCACTTTGTGCTGTTGATGCAGCAGGTGATGTGGACTTGGCAACATGGTAGCCTAGCTTTCCTTCAGTTTTGAAACAGAAACCTGACATTCTTTGGCAGCTTTCAAGGCTTGGGCATGCTGCTTCTTTAGTCCACACTGGAGAGTGAAGGAGCGTGGACATACACTGACTGAAAACTTCATGTGCCATGCTTCCATTTTGACATGGATAATGCATAAATGAATTGATTTCCTGAAAGTAAACAATTGTGTGAAAGTGACACACCATGCTATACTACATGTTTTGTATATAACAAAAGTCTTCTGTTCGCTTATTTCCAACGAATAAAATAAACATTCTGTTCAAAATGTGCTATACTCCTCTTGTGAGCTACAGTAGCAATTCAAAAAGAGGGAATAGTTAAATGTGATCATTTATGAGCTTTGTTTAAGTTAAAAGGTTGCTTAAATTTCCAGTATTTGTATGAACTTTACAACCCAGTTCTTTTTGAAGTACTGTCTTAAATAAGGAAAGATTGCCAACCTAAGTGCCCTTTCAAATTATTCTAGGATATTAGATGAATTTGTGCTTTCTCAGATTGTCATTCTGTTAAGGATAGGCCCAGTAAGGATAGCATGGAAGAGGCAGGGGGTGCTTTCTAGCACAACGTGTAGCTCAGGAAGTTTTGCACTGCTTGTGAGGAAAGGTGTGGTTTCGGTGAGAAACTTGCTTGCCGACCAACGGGTTTTCTCTTTGCTGTACGGAAGAGACTTCCCCAGGATCACAGGGTCTTCTTGGTAAATAAATGTGTTGCACAAGTTACTCTTCTTGGCAACAAGTTGTTGTGGTATAGAAAAGATTACTTTCTAAAGATAAGTTACACAATAGCTGGAAAAGCTGATTCAAGCTGTTTAAAAATTAATGTTAAAGACTGAGAAACAACAGCAAAAAACCCCAAAACAAACACCAAAAGCCCCCCAAAATTCCAACCCAACCCAAAACCTACCAGCAGATACTAAAACATTGAATGTGAAAGTTAACTTTTTGGGGTTTTTTTCTTAGCATAGAAAAATTAATCTTTGAAGTTTTGGTTTATACATTTATCTTGTGTAATTGTATGAACAACATTCTGGACTCCCTGTAAGAGTTTATAAGTGAAACTTATTTAGGCAAATCACTAGTATGTCCTAATAGAAAAACTGCAAAAAAAAAAAAAATCCAAGAGTATACAAGGTGATTATTTGGTGTTTTATCCTTGTTCCATGACTCTAGATCAATAAGTATGGGTATTTATGATTCATGCCAAGGATTTAAAATAGATTGTTTTTTCCTTTATTATTTAAAGATGTTGTTCAGGTGAAGTAGGAAGATATTGCAAAGTTAATACTTCCAAAATATCCCCCAAGATTTAATTACATTAAACGTTACAGTCAAGGAGAGTAAGCATATTTGGCTTTTGTAGGTGAAGGTGCTTACTTTTACTCAATTTAAATGATTCTTTGATTTTTGATACTGTTTGTGTCAACACTTATTATGCTTAGGATAAATAATATATGTTGAAGCCATCTTGACCAATCTTCGTCTTCCACATATCTCTATGTGAGTGTCTGAGTGTGAGTCATACTAATCAAAAATAGCAATAAGAACACATTGTTGCCCTGTGATTTTTTTTGTCTGTAATATCCTGACTAAATTAACAGTAGTGATTTTAAAATTCTCTTTAAGAATGCAACTGGGACCTCAATAATTTGTGTGCATGTCAGAATGATTTGACAGCATGGTTTGCCAAACTTCCCCGCATTGTCCATGTGACAAAGTTGTTTGGATGTCTCCTATGGCAGGATCAGACCCTGCTTCAGCTTTAGATCAATGAAGATCTCACCACTGCCTTTTTGTAGGTGTGGAATGTCAGTGCCCCACAGTCAACAGCTTCTTGTACAGCTGGTTTGACACCACAGAATTAATGCAGTGGTTCTTGGTTGAGTCTCAGCAGTCCTGCAGAAAGTTTCTACCAACACACATTCATTTTTTCCTCTAAGTATTCATTGTGTTTCTTGAGATATGTAATTGTTGCAGCTTGCCTCATGAGATTTTTTTGAAATTATTATATCCTTCTCTAAATGTGTTGATACGCTTGAGACAGAGAATTAAGGTTGTACATGTGAGTTTCATGTAACATTTTCATATAACATTTGCCAAAGATCTTCACCTAGTGAGCTCTGCATCTGTGTGTAAGTTAGGGTTGTAGAGAGCTCCTTCTGTCCTTTGGAAATCCAGGTCTCAGGTTGATGAGAATAATGCATTTTGAGTGTGAACAGGCAGATCCAAAGGTTTTAGGTTAGAAGTTGATTATGTTCCAGTCATGTTGCAGTGTCAGGATTTGACAGTAGGTTCAGCAGTGTTTGGTTGCTCTGTAGAAAGGAATCACAGAGTTCATTCCTGTTACAAGACAATTCAGAATTTGATTTGTTCAATGTAGACATAATAAATATGTACTATGTAAAAGTTTAAAAGAAAGCTATTTGTATATATGTCACTGAACTTTTCTCATCTTTCATATTAATAGTTTGAGAACCTCTTTTTTTTTCTCAGTACTTTCTTGTTACTCATGAGGAGTTGGTGTATTTCTGGTTTTTATTCAGTGCTGCACTTGGTCTTTTATGCACAATACAGAGTTGTGTTGCAGAAAAGTTACCATCACAGAAATAATTTAATATGTGAGTTTAAAGGAACTTTGATTTGTACTTCTTGAGAGGTATCTTTTAAAATCTTTGCTAGAATGACTAGGAATTTCCAGATTCTTTGAAGTTTTGAAAATTAGGTTAGTTTTTTTTTTCCTGAGTCTGCTAGACGTAGAAAAGTAATTTTAGTTTGTTTTAAAAATATGGAAGTTCTGTTTATTTTTTCTTCATTGTTTGAGTATTTTCTAAACTATATTTTTGAAGAGCAAAGGAACTTTGTCTCTAAAAGGCAAGGATTAGTATTCCTACATTAATCCTTGGCAAATTAAACTTATTACATGTGTTTTGAAGTGTTGAGTGAAATAACATGATCATAGTTGTGATATCCAGCCTAGCTGATATGACTTTTTCTGAGTCTCAAAACTTTCCCAAGATCATTGCCTCAGTAAATTTTTTTTTTAAGCATAATTTTTGCCCTCCCTTCATCTTTTCTACTTGAAATACATTCTTTGGTTACATTTCAGACGTACACTCTAGTAAGTTTTATCTCTGCTTCTGTCTGCTTTTCAGTTATTGTTTTATGTGATTTGAGCGGGCCAAAAAAGGATTAAAAGCATTTTTGTCAATAAACACAAGGCAAAACAATGGGTTGTTAATGTTTCACATGGGATTCTAAAGAAACAATTTAGTTACATTTAGAAACTTCCTTTATACCTTGGTAAACAAAGGCAAGGGTGGCTTTGTTCACCTTGCTTTAATTATACCTTTGTCCCTTAAAATAACTTGCTTTGTCATTGTAATAGGAAATAAAATACAGAGTGATGGTTTCTTTCCTGATAAACTTAATCAGTTGCAGAATCTAAATAAAACATCTAACTTGTATGTTAATATTTCAGTGTGCCTCCATTCTCCTAACTGGGCTTATCTAAGCATATATTAGTTATCTGGGGCTTTTTGACATACTGAAAGTGAAAATAAACCACTGCAAATATTAAGCATACATGTAAGCATGCATTAGAATGAGCTATTTATGTTTTCCAAAGTATGTTGGTTTTCCTTACCACAAGGTGTAGGCAGTGCCAGTTTCCTATCATGTCCCTCATTATTCCAAATCAAAACTTACAAAATAAAGTTGTTACAAGTAAATTTCTTATACCAATTTTCTTAAAGTTCATTGAGGCTTTTGGGATTAAATGTAGTTTAAAAAGAATTTGCAATGCCTGTCATGGAGTATCTTTGGATATTTTATATTAGTTTTAAAAACTGTAAATATGTCTACTTACAAAGTATTTAAGGTATCTTTCAGAATTTTAATCACATGTACATGAAGTTTACAATTTTATAAATTTAAGATCTATTTTCTTTAAATAATGATTTTTTGTTAATTTCTTAATTTCTTAGTCTTGTCAAATCAGTTCCTATTTTGTGTTGGTTTGATATTATGGTTTTTTTAATATTTCTTTTTTCAATTTTTAATTGACATAATAAGTTGGACACGTACTGTGTGCCTAGAGGTTCCTTTTTCCTCAGTCTAAGTTGAGATAGTATTTAAATGAGTCAGTATAGCCAGAATTCCAGAATAGGTAGTTCATAAAAGCATGCATAAATACTTCATACTCTTTAGATAAAGCACTGCCCTGAATGTGATTCTTCCATTAACTATATAGTCTATTTTGATTTAGCAAGTTTTGTAGCAATCTCTGTTCTGTCTTTTGTGTAATTTTTGATGATGTGCAGTATATCCTCTAATTGTTTGGCCAGCTTTGCTAGGGGAGGAGGATATACATGTGGTTTTCATATAAATAAAGCCTGGATTTCAGCTTCCATTCCTAAAGATAACTCTGGTTTTAGTTGAGAGCCTTGACATTTTGAATTCCTTGCTCTGGGAGTGCAACCTGCTTTGGAAACAGTTACAGCCTGCTCGGCTGTTTGGGAGGAGTCAAACTCAAGTTTGAGAAGAACTCCTAATAGCTTCATCTGCTACAAAGAAAAGAGCCCCCAAAGCAAGGAAAGAAACGTGTGTGATGGAAGCCACTGAGAACTGCTTTTTTTGGGGATGTGTGTATTGTGTGCATGCACAAAATGATTCAATTACTTTTCTGAAAAATAAGGAGATAGAGATGATGAGATTTGGCTCTGATTACATGGGGGACCAAAGAATCTCAGTGAGTCAGACAAGGGGAATCAGAAAGGTTCGCTTACTGTTCTTTTCTCCCCAAACATTTTACTAAACTTGTAAAAAGGGAAAATGGTAGTACTCATTTATTAAGAGAACAAGGTTGGACGATTCACTGAGTTGATAATGGTAGAAGAAGTTGTGGGGATCATTTCTGGAAGCACTGAACTTGATGCTGCTGGTATCTCTCTGGTAACTTTAGTTGGTAAATGTGAGAGTTTCTGTTTTTTCTCAGCTCCAAAATTGTTGAAAGTAGAAGCCTTTGTTTATGAAAGTTCTTACAACAGAGAACTGAATCATACAATTTACACTGAATTTATGGGTGCTGTCTTCTTTACTCAGCTGTCTCTTGTCATGGGGAGAATGGGAAGATGCCCAGATTTCAAAGGAGTCTTGTCTGTTCTTATGAATCTCGATGCTAATCCACTTGCACATAGTGGTTGTTAAGTGTAGACCTGAAACACAGCTTTTAGTTCCTCTCCTTGGAAGGGATTTCTTTCCTTCTCGCTATTCACCAGGTCTCTGTAGGTAGCTGACTGCTGTGATGGGCATGAGAGCCTCCTTTAATTTAAAAACAGGAGCTGGGGAAAAGCTGGCTTTCTACTGAATGGTCCATTGCTCATTTTAATTGTTGATTTCATAGTTCCCATATGGTAGCATCATGAAGTAAGATGGTTCTTCTCTGTATTGCTGATATTCTTAAAGTTCAAGATGAAAGCTGAAAAGGTATTGGGTAGTTTTTACCATGGCTCAGGGAAACTATGAACCTTGGCATAGGGATCTAGAACTCTGTTGGTTGTAGTAGTGTCTGGTTAATCTTTGGTCAGAAAGTTGCCTTTGAAACCTTTACAGCTAGGAGGAGCTTAAAAGTATAATACTAGATAATTGTTTTATCTCACACTACAAAAGTGGCTTAATAACTTCCTGAAGAAAAAAAGGAAAAGTTGTGCATTTTTAATGAGATAAAACCCCCCACCAGATGTTTGCATAGAGTCATGGAATCATTTAGGCTGGAAAAGATCTTTCCAATTGCTAACCTAATACTGCCAAGTCTACCACTAAACTGTGTCCCTAAATTCTTCACATCATTGATTGTAATGGAGTAAATTTTTACACCTGCATCATAAAGTATGCTGACAGTGGGTTCTTGTATGTATTGTGCATACACATGACTATCTGATCCTGTCTGCAGAATACACACAGTATATTGTTGGGAAAATATTTTCCAAGTTTGATAAGATACAAAAAAGTGGGGGAAAAAAAGTAAATCTGAGGTGTTCTCTAGTTGCTGGAAAATGTATAAGAACAAGTCAAGGTCTTCCCTGTAGGAAACAGCTGTGATGCAAAGCATTGTCAGATTCAGTTCTAACATATTTTTCTCCTGTTTCTGTAGGTTCATCCTACATAGCAGTAAGGTAAACTGTAAAAATTACTGCATACTGGCTGCTGAAACTTCAAGTGCATTGGGAGAGCAGAGTTGATTGCTAACAAGTATTTCAATTCTATGCCAGATGTGCAGAATAAACATTTCTGTAGCTTTTCTTGATGTAGTTGAACTTTGGATGAAATGCTGTTTTCATGTGAAAATTCCTTTACCTCTAAACTCCTTTACCTTTATACACAATTCTTTGTTACATCTTTAGGAAAGGCTTTTGTGAGACTGTTTTTCACTATAAGGGCAGTTTTGGTCGTGATAAGAAGTAGTTCTCAAAATTCTGCTCTTCTGGAGCATTGTTGAATGACTTCTAGAGTAAAGGAGTACAGCTTTTAGAAAGGCTCAAAGGCATTTAATAAGGGATAATATTACAGATGCTTACAAATGGCTTCTTGAAAGTGTAGTGTGCACATACAACCTTTATTTTCATTAGCTTTTTAATGCTTTGATTTATCTCCTTCAGCGTTCTGTGTAATTCAGCTTGACTTTTAATTACCCAGTAATGGAGCAATCAATACAACCATGGAACTGTTGGTAATTTTAAGGTTGTTTCTGGTAATACTGTGAAGCTAAACTGGGGATAGTGCAGTTAATTTTATCACCATATTTATGTGATTTTTGTATTTTGGGGATTTTGTTCAGAATTTAGTAAAGCAGTACGTGTAATGGGTGGGATGCAAGCCTACAGACACATTGGGTTTGTTTCAGGCACTGTCTGACATGAAAGTTGGTCATAGATCAGATTTTGATTATGTAACACTAACTTATTTGTAATCAGTGGGTAAATAGGGAGCTTCAGGCATGAATTCATTCATAAATCATGGACTGATTGATCAGTCTGTGGGCAGTAAAGATTATTGCTACTTAGTACAGAAGTTAATTTCTTATAGCTGTGTCTTTACCAATAAGAATAAATCATTGCAATGTTCAGAAGTGCACACCAAAATTGGAAAGTTCATGAAATTTGCCAAAAGGGTAAAATATATTCCAGAATATGCCATCCCAAGGTAAATACTGAGTGTTACATTGCTTCTTGTGTTTTTGTAGCTTGGAAAAAACCCAAACAACTGTGATTACTTTCAAGGAATGCAATGAAAGTCTTGTAGAAAACTGAACTTAGGTTGGGTATTTGGAAATTGACGTGCTTACACTTCTTAGAACAGCTGCTCTTAGGTCACAGTTGTTTGACACCCACCTCTGGGCTTTGTAAAGATTTATGCGTTTGTAATAAGAGCTGATGCTGCGCTGCAGTGATCCAGAACGGCGGAACAGCAGCCTGCTTTCAGGCACGTGTCTTAATCTGTCAGATCTCTTTTCATGCACAGCTGATAGACTTGCTTATCTCGTTTAAAGCATGCAAACAAAAGTTCTGAAAATGTCTGACCCAGAAATTAGCTCTCACATTAGTAAGGTGCAGGATGTGGAAATGCCTGCTTTGGTTATTTCTGCTGTACTGGCTTGTGCATAATATGAAACCTGAGCAGCTAAAGTTAGATCAATTGGCATCACTAAAGCATTCTCATGTCCTTCCAAAATGCACATAACATTTTCTTTTAGCTTTTATGAAAGCTTAAACAGCGTGTGTTTCTCTAGACCCAGGTGTGGTGTCCTGCTGCCCACGACAGGGTGTGATGCCAATGCCAAAGGCTGTGTGTCACCTGCAGGTCTCACTGCCGTGTCTGCCAGTGCCATGGGGATGTCTCAGAGGCACAATAGTCCATATCACTTCAACTTTGCAGTTTTAATGAGTTTAACATTTTTACTTTTATGATTTTTATTACTTTTAAATTACTTTTTAATAATTAACATTATTACTTTTATGATATACTTTTGTGATTTTTACTTTTATGCAGAACAAAATACTGAGTGTTTTTTAAAAAAATAGTTTAGCGAAAGTAAGGCTTAAATGAGCACACTAGTGTGTTTCTGTAAAATCGAGTAGTGCTATATTTTTGTTGCATACACCTGAAAAAGTACTCATGCCAAGTTTTATTTTGCATGTTACACTATTCTTTCAGAAGTAGCCTTCCATCTAGTTGCTGTGTAATGCAAATACATGTATTTCAAATGATAAATAAGAAGTAATCTGTATGTCTATAATGGTTCTGGTTTTGGTTTGTACTTGATTGTAATAAAAAAAACTGATTTCCCAGTGCTTTCTTCATTCATTTGTTGCACAGATTGCTTCTAGCCCAGTCAGATTTGTTTCTTTCCTGTTTACATTTTTTGGTCAGTCTACTAAATGGATATGTATGGGCTGCATTTGACAGCACTAACCTTGTGTGGGGCTTGCTGTTCTGTGTCACCACTGTGTACATGTGTGCTCCTGTGCAGGGCTGTGCAAGGGTGTTCCTCCACCATCAGAGAAATCCCATTTCTTGGCTTCCCACACTTTTCTGGATGAGCATTATTTGAATGCTTCTATTTATTTTGAAGGCTGGAGGGGAAAGGCAGTTTGCTGGCAAAAGGAAACATCTCTGGCCTCTGGCTTCTCTTTTTACTTAAGTGTAGTCCTGTTTATCTCCTATTCACAGCTTTTAGGTACTTTGGTAGTGAGGTGGTCAAAAGAGATGGTTGTGGCTTCTGAGAGTGGCATGTCCTGTTCCAGGACTAACTTCCCCTTCTCTGCCCTGCAGGCTGAGGTTTGTAGGGAAAAGAGCACCCTTGTCACTGCCTGGCTAAAAGCTTTGAAAGAATGTGCACTCCTTCTTTTTATAAACTGAACATTTGAGGGTGTTTTTGGTTAATTTGTTTAAGAAGTTGTCTTTCTGTTTGTGTACTTGGAGGTGATGCTGTTTTTGAAAAACTCTTGTATCTTCAGGGTTTGTATTGGCTATAATAAAATTATTGTGGAAGTGGCAAGGAAATAACCTTAATTCCATTTTCTTACACTCTTAATGTGATTGTAGATAGCCATAATAGAGGAAGCACTTGTCCATTGCATGGGTTCTGAAAGCTGTGGGAGCAGGGAAAGCTCCTGTGTGTTCAGAGTTGGGTTTTTGAAGCAGGACCGGCAGCCTTTCATTTAACAGCATCCTGTGCATTAGTACAAGAGAATTCTGCTGTGTGCCTTTTATAAAAGTACCATATGACTTAAATTTTAACACATTCTGCTGCTTTTTAGTATGGTAGTGTTCATGGAAAATGTGCTGTAAGACTAGAAACATGATTGTGTTATACAGTTAATTAAAAATAAAGGCAGATTTTTAATATGAGCTCAGTCAGTGAAATACATCAACAAAGACTTTTTTGTTGGCTGTCAAGTGAGAAAAACAGAAAAGACTCAAATTCTTTCTCTAATATTTCCTTCCAGTCTGACTCATCAGTAGAAATTGTGAAGAGCTGCAGAAGAGAAGCCAAGCAGACAAGCTGATAACTCAAAGAAATACTCTTTTGAGTTTGGGGTTCAGAGTGGAGTCATCATGAGCGATGTTACCATTGTGAAGGAAGGCTGGGTACAGAAGAGGGGTAAGTTCTGCCTTTGCATGGAAAGTGCTTTCTAATGTCTCCTATACCGTATGCAATGGTGTCACATGGTTACACAGATGAATGTTCTTGATTTATCTTCTGGTCTGGAGCAGGCTAATCTGACCATTTGGTCAGATTCAGGCCTTGTTGGTATTAATGTGTCACCCTCAGAAGTGCCCCTGTTTGTGGGGGTGGCTGGCAGTGCAGAGGAAGTTGGACTCAGTCATTCCCTCTTCACCTTGGACCTTGTTGCTGCTGCTGTTGTTACCTGTGCATCAGAATAAGCTGCCTGTTGTGGCAGCTGGAAGAGGCACTAATAGAGCTGTGCACTCTAAGGTTGTCTGGAAGCTGCTGCAGATGTGACACTTTGTGGGAAATTTCCTAGATGCCAGAATCATTCAGTGTGGCTCAGCTTGTATTACAGATGCAAGTAGTCCCAGTAAAATCAACATAATACTTGCATAAAGCTCAGCATACACCTCATTACTCAGCAGACCTGGAAGCCATATGATTAAAGAATATGTTCTTAACTATAAGCCAGTATAAAGTATGATTTTCTGTTATATTTGAATTCCTGTGAATTCTTGAGATGTCTCTTTAAATTGTTTCACCATGTGATTTGCAAATTTGGGGAGGTTGCTGTATGTTCAGCTTTGAATGTGAAACCTCTAGAAATATCTGGCATTCATATCATGTGATGAACTTTGGATGAAATCTTCCATGCTTCATGCTGCTCTGCTTTAGGTTGTGGTTGCACACATGATTATTTTCAAAAAAATATAACTTCTCTCACAGAGAGGGGGTGATCTGGATTTTAGGGTGATTTATGCCATGAGTTTCTGTGATCCTAGCCCAGAAAGATTAGACTGAAATAGTGGGAACGAAATTACCCTTTAATTTACAAAGAAATGCTTTGCTTCAATAGCAGTGTGTGAAGACAAAGATCATTATTAGATTTGTTATTGCAGATTGACATTAAATGTCAGGGAAGGCAAGATAATGAGGGAAAAAGTTTATTATTCTTCTATTATTCTTGCATAAATTGTATTTCAGGAAGCATTATGGGTATTGTAAATGAAAATGAGCTAAACCATGTTAAGCTTAAGGCCTACTTCCTATTTTGGAGTATATACCTGTATTTATAACAAATAATATTTTATATGACAGGAACTATTTAAATTTTAAAATTATTTTCCTTTCCACCTTGTTGATAGTTACTCAATTTGGAGATCTGATTTCCTTTTTTGATTATTTAATATAAATTTCTTTCAAATGTATTTGAATGGCTAGGATGCTCCAAATAATTTTATTTTACATGACATCAGTTCCTTCAGGTAATATTGCTCATTCTTATTACAACTGCTGCGAACTCTGTGAGCACTGGATATGCATATATTAATTACTGGGATCCAGAAATGGACACTGAAATTCAATGTCTTAATATTTGAAATTCTGAAATGTTAAATAAAGGTTTTTTTTCTTACCCTGTTTTACTATCAATTAATTGAAGAAAAGGACACCAAGTTGACATTTTGAGGTCAATTTTATTAATAATTGTTTTCTTTTCCAATTAAAGACATTTCATGGCATGCATTTGTCCTTATCATGAATAACTTTGAATTTATCTTTTTCTTTGTGCTATACATAACTGTGTAGGTTTTAGTGGAAATTTTTCTAATTGCATCTAATACCATCCTTAATTTTCTTTGTCTGATTTGTTCTGGTTGTTGGTGGGTTAAAGTGTTTCTTTTGTTTGCTTCTGAAAGCAAAAGGAAAAGCATGGTCGTGTTTCACAATGCTAAGAATTTGTAAGCATTTAATTCAATGGTCATACATTTCATATGTAATGACAGCTTTTACTCTGACCTTGTTCTGGAGCGAGAAAATCAAAGTTGCTAAGTGCATTTGTTAAATTTTGCTAAGAAAAAGTATCCAACTTTAATCTATATTCTGAGAATACGCTCGGTAAACGCTTACTTTGGCAGCTAAATTTTCTCTGTCTGTGTAAAGAAGCATCGTGGGATTGGGTAAAGCTGTCTTGCTTCCACAAGTGATCATTCTGTTACAGTTTGGAAGTGAATTCTTTGATCATCAGCCCTTGCTAGGCATTGGCTCAGTTCACAGGCAGGTTTTGGTAGGTACGAGCCACGTTCTACTGGAGAAGGGCGACTGTGGGATCTCTTCTCCAGGCAGACACTGAGTGAATTCCAGCCCCAGTTACTGGTCCTTTGGACAGCCCCGAGCCAAGTGTATCCTGCAACACAAATTTCTGAGACCCCAGACTGAATGTATCTAGAAATAAACGTTGTAACCCTTCCTGCTGGGAACTTAGGGGCTTGGGCTGCATCACTTGACAGATCTGTTTCTGTTGTGCTGAATTATTTGGTCATGTGACTATAGCCCTGGACCTCTTAAAATTGTCCCCTTCAGCACTCAGTATGGTTTGTGATACAAGGAAAGGGAAAAAAAAATCCAACTTCTTTTTGTGATTCACAACCCAGTCAGGAATATGAGGATGACTTGAAGGTATTGGGATGAAAAATGGTTTTGAGGAGCTGTCTGATGAGATGGGCCATTACAAAGGCAAGTTAGGTGAAGTCGATGTAGAAATGAGAGGGGAGGACTAAAAATAGAGCTGGGGATTGCTCTCTGAATTGAGACTCTGCTAGAGAGAGGCTAGGGAAGGGTAGGGTAGGGTATGTTAGGGTAGAAAGGCTAGGGTATGTTAGGGCACCATGAATGGCTGTGAAATGCAGTGAAAAGATGTTTGCTTTATTGTTATTCTTAGTGCTGTATCCATGTCAGTAATAGAGGGCTGAGGGCTGTTGAGCACTAAAGCCATGTAGCCTCACATCTGACTCTTCAAAGACCTATTTTTCTGTCTGCTTAAATGAGGCACCCATTAAAGTATTAATGTTTTACTCAAAGTCAAGAAATGGCAGAATTAAGTTTTTTTGAGACTGATCATACTTGGGCTTTGAGTAGTCTTTAGGAGGAGCAGTTTCAGTGTGTTGAGACCAGATGAGATACTGTGGAAGAGTAAGCTGTTGTATATGAAAGGTAGAACAAGCAGAGATGACAGGCTGCAGGTGAGAACTTCGGGCAATAGAAGACACAAGACCCAGGGATAAGCAGTGTCTGAGAAGCTTGAGGAACCTTGGGTCCCAGGGGAAAGGAGACCCTGAAGCACAGAGGCTGGGTGTGCCTGAACAAGTAAAGCAGCCCAGCAAGAGCAGATTTGGAGAATGAAGTAATTGCTGATGGGGACTCGATACCTATCTACACTTAGTGCATTTGTAAGGTGAAGTGGGTGTTAATTTGGCCTGGCTTCTGTCTGTTTCTGTGCCCCTTTGGCAGTGGTAGTGCTCCTGGAGTACATTGTGTGGCTTTCAGTTTCATCT
Organism: Zonotrichia leucophrys gambelii; assembly: GCF_028769735.1. Taxonomy (NCBI): domain Eukaryota; kingdom Metazoa; phylum Chordata; class Aves; order Passeriformes; family Passerellidae; genus Zonotrichia; species Zonotrichia leucophrys. The sequence goes on from NC_088172.1 coordinate 74,116,758, forward strand.
GAAGGGAGCCAGGTTTGTGCACTGTGGGACTGCTTCAAGCAGCAGAGGAAAGTGCAGTAACTAGGGTGGTGGGAGGATTTGCTGCAAAAGCACTTTCCTTATCTGAACTGAAGGACTGATTCAGATCCCTGTGAGACACCAGAGCCTGAACAAGTGGAGAGCCAGCAGAGCAGTCTCCTTAGAAAGGAGTCTCTGCTCAGGCGAGAGAAGAGTGGGAATGTGTTTTGTGAGAATGGCTTTATGGTGGTAATTCCCTGTCTTAGATCCAGGGACAAAGACCAAGCAGCTTATGGCCTGTGTCCACATGTGGCTGCAAAGATATTTTTGCAGTTCACTGGCTCAGTGAGGATAATTTTTATTTCTTTCAGTGTTCTCCAGTTATACCTGTAGCCAGATAAGGAGAGAGATGCATTGTCTTCCTTTATGAATTTACTTTTTAGATGACACTGACAATTTTCCTTGTAATGCATACAGATGAAAGGGAAGCAGTTTTGACTAAAAACCTTAAATAGAGTGACCTGAACCTTGTTGCTGATACACAGAAATTAAATATTTGACATTATTGCAGTTTGTGTAAGCACTCTGCAGTAATTGCTGAAATGACTTTGACATTTTGGATTTGCAGAGGACAATGTTTTGCAGAGTATCTTTAAATATATGTAAAAGTTATTATCTTTAATTTTACTTAACATGGTTTTATTGTATTTACTAAATTAAATTTAATGATTTGCAGAAAGGGATATGTTTTTAATTTATCAGTTTGGAAACAGATTTTTTTTAAAATTATGAACATGCCTAGTGTGATTAGGGCTATATCATTGCAAAAGTGAGTTTTATGGATATAATTAATGTGGTATTTTTTCTTTAAAGCCAGAGTTTTCTGAGTTGTAGGCTTGACCTTGTCTGTGGTCTATAATAGTCACAACAATTAGATTTAAGAATCTTTCATAACTATGCTTAATTGCAACCTAATTTCTTTATATATAACCTGTGCACAGAATTTCAATTAATTTAAACATATGAAAAGAGTTAAGAGTCTCTGTTACCATGTTATTGAAAGATCATTAGGGACAAAGAAAGAATTGACACAGATGCTAACTTTTTAAAGGACCCAGTTTTATATTTAACATGTTAGCTAACTTTGTCTTTAATTGAAAGAGCAAGGCTTTGGTTTTGGTGAGGATGTACCTAGTGTGTAAGGCACAGCACATGGCCAAATCATTGTTTAAAGTCAAAGCAATGTGTTGCCAGTGCCACCCTGATGCCTGACCTCTGTCTGGGCTTTGTGCTGCGTGGTGCATTGGGTAAAGCAGCTTCCCATGGCAATCTCCACGTGACTCACATGGTACATGGACCAGCATTCCAGTTTTGTAGAGAGGGAACCAGAGTCCAAAATTGTTGTGGCTTAGCTGTAATAACTTAAGAAGTTTGATGTAATGTGTAATGAGATAGTGGTATAACTTAAGAAGTTTCATGTAATGAGATAGTGGTAAAAAACCAGATGTCATGAACTTTCCTGGAATGAGATGGTCCTGTAAATAGTGTATCATTGAAGTACTGTAACAAGATTTTTCACTCAATGTTATTATTTTTTTTTCTTTTTAAAAATACCTTTAATAACTTCTTAGTATCTGAAATTGAAGTAGTGTTAGCATTTCTAAACTCATGAAGTAGTGTTAGCATTTCTAAACTCATACAGTTCATAGAATGTGTTTGATTTACTGTGATGAGATTGACTCAGCTCTGCTTTGTTTTCATTTTTGAGATTCAGGACATTATGCAGGTATCATGGGATTTTGAGAAATAACTGTGTGGAAAATATTTACTATTGTTATATCTTCTATCAAGAAGAATAAATAGCATAGTGGAATGAATCTGTTGTTCCAAATAGTAATAGAATTGTTGTTTAAAGTACAAATTATTTATAGTCTTAGGGTAACATGTCTTCTCCATCCTCCTCCTGGCTGAAATCCAGAGAAAGAACTGTATTATTTCATGTAGTGGACATTGGGTTTTACAGTTGAACCAAGACCAAACAGATGTTAATTTTGGAAATACACTCTGGAGATTGAGTTCATGTGGTATGTTTGTGGCTTTTTTCGCCTCTGTTTGTTTTGTTGGGGTGTTTTTTTGGGGTTTTTTTGTATGTTTTTTAATGGGGGCATAAATGCCTTGATTGGAAAATTAATTTCAGAAGTTATGGTATTAATTGAGTGTTATTCACAACCTGTCAGAAATCTTGTTTGCAGATTGTCTGAATTATTTGAGCAATTTAGCACACCTCTAACAAAGATGAATTTAAATAGACTAAGTTGAACATCTGCTACACAAAGTAGAAGAAATGGAAATAATTTTTTTCTAATTGTCTTAGCAAATAGTAGTTTCAGGTAAAGTCTTGATTGATAACTTGAAACTAAATAAGCCTTTCATATTGTAGTTGTTCTACTCTAATTCTATCTAATTTATGCAAAATGTGAAGTTCCAACAAAATATATGAATTTAAAAGAGGCAGTTGCATGTGGACCAAAGGGAGGAAAAATAGTAGTGTGACATTTCTTATATCCTATTCTTATATGGTAGCTAGATTTTTGTTTATTTAATTCCCAGATAGTTAAGAGATTGCTGTATCTTGCACTCAGTGTAGAAATGGATTTAGGTAAATCTGTAAAGTCGCTTACGGTCATCATTCTTTGGAGTTTTTTGTTTGTTTGTATGTTTTTGTTGTTATTGTTGGGTTTTTGTTGTTTTTAGGTTTTGTTTGTTTGGGTTGTGTTTTTTTTTTCCCCCACATACACTATGAGCAGAGATCTATGTATTTAGGTGCTGTTTTCCTGCAACTACCCTGCTGGGAGAGGAGACTCTGAGCCCTTTCTCTGTCCCACTCACTTTGTAGTTGACTACCCAGATCATCCTTTTGGAATAGTTATAACCTTTTTATCCATACTTTTCCTTGAAGAGGATCAGAACCATATGAAAATCTTAAACTTGTTTTAACTAGGATGAGGTGCTCTCTTTGCTAAATAACTTTATTCCAGATACTTTTTATGTAATGCATAGCTGAGTGTAATTATTGCAACTCTCCACCTTGCATTATTACCAGTTTCTGTTCTTAAAGGCAGCTTGCAATAGAAATTGAAGCATGAAATGCAAAGTATTTTAAACAGTCTCAGGATTATCCTTGTTGCAATGTCCTTGTTGAATGCCAGTGGTTGATTAATTTTTAAATTTTTTAGAATTGTTTTTATTTCATTGTAACTATAATAGAGACTGTTACCAGTTTTTAAATGGCTGTACAGTTTTGATTCTCATCAGTAAAAATGGAGCTTTCATATATGGAGCTGTACTGTAGATGACAGTGGCTAAAATTCTGTTTGTTTGTGTTCCCTGCAGTTGCTTGTAAGGCATGTTTCTGGTGCTTATCACTTTGGGCATAAAGCTTTTGCATATCCTGAGTTTTGTGGTAGAAAAGTGCTTTTGCTATTTCTGACAGCAACAGGCTGCTTGTTCCACAGGAAGATACCTGGGCAGTGAGTGTTTTGGAGTATTCTGGACCCAGTGGCCTTTCATGTTCTTGTATGTCTGTTCCATTTCCTGTGTAATGGATACTGCCCGGTTGCTCACGTTCTGAAGGTTTTCTCCATTCATGCTGCTTTTTCTTACTCACACTACTTAGTTACCCATGAAGCAAGGTTAAACATTTTCTCTTGCAGGGATTAGGGAAGCAAGAGGTTAACAATTCATTGCCCTTTTCCTGCTCACAACCCTTTTGGCCTGGCAGTAGTGCTCGGCCAGCAAAGGTCCAAGGCATGCTGTTGGGGAAGAATTTGAGAAACCATTTGGCAAATACATGTTTTCTGTTTATTAAAACCTGTACTTCTTACTTGAAGCTTAAATAGTCATACTGTACCTTTGGCATGCTGTACATTGGTAACATTGGTTATACGTGAAATTCCTTTGTGTTTGTGTTACTTTTTCATTGTTTTTGTAAGGATAATATGCTTGCAATACCAGAATTTCTGATACCTGGTAAAAATCATCCTCTCTCAATATACCTGCATGCCAGTCCAGCAAATCTCCCAAGTCTTTGTGGTTTATTTTATTTCAGAAGCAGTCTGTGTACCTGTTCTTCTCACCTCAGCTAGGTCAATCAGCTTGTGCCTCTGTGGGAACCACTTCTTTAATGCTGTCCCTGCTGTAATCGTCAAAAACATTATTGAGGTTAGCAGCTGTGACTTGAAACTAGGTTCTGAAAAAGTTGTGGGACTGGACCAAGAACTCAGAGTTTTAGGGCATGAGACAAATGAGACTGCAGATTGAGATATTGAGAATAAGCTTTTTTTCAATAAAGAAACTTCAGGGAGAAGACCAGGAAAATTTTATAACCACTCAGTGCTGTCTTGCTTGTCTTTTGTTTTATAAGAGGAACTGTTGACCCTTCATGAGCATCTCTACAAAGTGTAGACAAAATGAGAGGCTTTTTTCCATTAAGACATGGAAAGATGCTGGAAGTGAGTGGGATCTGTTCAATCTCCAAGTTCTTGAGAGCAGTTTAATCTAAATTGCAGGCAGAACATTGTTGCTTACTTTTAACAGCACACAGTTTAACTTGCTCTGGGAGGGATTCCGCTTCCCAGGATAGGACTCCATCGGCATAATAGAGGCAGATCTGTTGAGACATGCTTAGATTTTGGTTCAAGCTACATGTGAATGTTTCCAGAGCTTTGCTTTGGATGCACTGGCACGTCTGTCCTATGGACTTAGGAGCCCCTCGGCAGTGGGGATGGATGAGTGGTGGTCACAGTGTAAGCCACAGCTTGTAGTAGCTGTTAATTGGGAGATTCCTTCAGATGTATACTCCTTATCTGTAGTGTTGGTGTACCTCCAGTCTCATTTTTCCAGCGCTCTTTAATACCATCTCCGACTACTACTACTTACTCTTACTTTATCTCTCAGGTAGTCTATGTTGTTATTGGTTCCTTCCCTCACAGCTCAGGGCTTTGTTAGCTTACTTTATATAAACCTGAGTAAATTTCTTTGTAATCAGATAATTGCAACTGATGTCTTATTTACTGTAAATTCTTAGTTTATAGTTTGCTTTCTAACCAAGTGCTTTCTTAAAAGCTGATAGGAAGAGATGCCAGAACACTGATAAGAAAACACATTTTGTTTTTCCAGATCTTCTAGATCTTAATAAGATCACTTATAAATTGATGACTGTCTTGACTTCAGGAGTAGTCATCCCAAAAATATTGAATTACAATATGGTATCATATTAACTGTGTAAAATTAGAAAGTTTCCAGTTTCATTAGTTGTTATCATTTTTGCATAGAAATTCTAAATTGTGTAATCCTCAGTTATTTACATTTGAGCAGTTGAAATGCAAAAAAAATAAACTGCAATTTTATTTTAGAAATTCAAAATTTCAACTTACACATGAATATTTTAAATGAATTTTTGTTGTAAATATTGTATTTAAGATCCCTTTGGATGGTTTTCAATCTCAGGATCTTATACTTTTAATTTATACCATGTGCATCAGATAGTCTTTTATCAACATTGCCACAATAAGAAAGTTGCTGTAACCAGAGCAGTCTTCACAAAAAGCTGCTAATTAGGCTGAGGTACTGAGAACCACACCACCAGCAAGAGATTTGAGGGCTACTGGATACAAATGCTCTGTGATTTTGGTTGTGATAAATTTATGGACAACCTAGTTCATAGTGAAGGAAGACATGTAAGATGGTAAATTATATCAAAAACTGGGCCAGTAGTACCTTAAATTTGGCACTCAGTGTTGTGGAAACCTGAATTTGTCCGAGTCACAGTTTCCCTTAGAGTAAACTGAAATAGTATTGTTACTTCACCTCAGAGACTTCCTGAATGTGAGTTTGTTTATCTTTGTGAAACTCTAAATGCCTTACATTACAATATTCAGGCTTTTAAAAATAAAATTTTATATAATTGAAATATAATTTTTGTATATAGGAAGGAAAATCAATCTAATAGTTGAAATTAGTCTGAAAAGTCTGAATGAGGAGAAGTGGATTTTTTTGTCTTTTTTTATCCTGACACATTGCAGAAGAAGAGGTAAAATCTGTTAGGTCATACAAAGAGACAACTTGTTAAAGAAAATGAAAAAATCTTGAGGTTAGTTCTTTTGTTAGGCATCTTCCAGAGTGATTGGAGGAAACCCTTGAAAAATGATCCTTGGGAGAGTGTAATCTGGAGGAACGTGACAGAATCTCTGCCTGTGCCTGCACACTTTTGAGCTCATGAAACTGCAGATGGATTAGTGGTATAACTTTAACACTCATAAAATCTCCTTCAAAGTAGTGTGCTTCTATATAGCATCTTTTGCTTTACTTTGAGGCTGGTATTCACTCTGTTTTGAACTTTGTTGGCTTTTTTAATATCATGCCAGTTTATGCACGCTGACTAATACATTGGAAACTTTTCTGAACAACTTTATTCTTATCTTGAGAAACAGCAGCAGCTACTTTATTTTAATTAGAAGCTTGCAAACTTGCCCCTGATGCTCTTCCATGTTTACTTGAAACTGAAGTGGAAGCTGTTGCTGAAATGGGGGAAGTGTCATGTCCTCCCCTAGCTTGGTTGTGTTGGCACTTGTGCTCATAATGGTGACATGGTGAATCATACCAGGAAATTTATCTGGCTGAAAATAAATCTATTTTTATTGTCCCAGCTAACTTTCAGATGGATAATTTCCCTGACCTGACTCACCATGGAGCTGCACAAACAGCAGGGCTGGCAAACAGGGGAATGGGAGAGCAGCCACGTGGAGGGGCAGGAGAGCTCCCTGCTAGGGGCAGCCCCCACCTTTGCAGGAGTGAATTGGCCACAGAACTGCACCTAAACCTTATATTGTCACTGCCACAGGGATGTGGCACAGCTAGCTTGTATTTCAAGAGGGTTTTCTTTGAAATTCATGTTTGGAAAAGGACCATTGATTTATTCTGTGCTAGTCCTAAATGTGATGGAATTAAAAAATGCCACCAGGAGGGTTAGCTAATTCCTATTCCTGTGTGATTATAGATTTTAAACAAACAGAAACGTTTCACAGAAGAGTGGCTTGGCTAATGTCTGGAACATTATGTGGTTCCTTAATCTAAATAATAGAGTAGCTTTGTAATCCTCTTGTGTTTATAGCTTGAAAGGTGTTTAAAAAGTGTATTTTAACAAAAAAACCTCTCAAAGTTTATGATAGACAGGTACTCTTCTGAGGTTAGTGAGTTGTTGGCTTCTAGGTATTATTGCAGATTAAAATTATACTTGCTGGTTGTCTGAGTTCAGAATATTCATAATGTGTTGGTGGACAATCAGTGAAACTTCAGATAATGTTAATTTGTGAGCCTTGAGTTTTCTTGTAGATTTTCTGCTATATTAGGTCAAATTCTTATAAAGTAGGCTTTGTCTGAATGTCATTCTTTGCAATGAATAACCTGTTTCTGGGTTTGCTTGGTTATGTAACAAAGTTTGGAGAAGGATCACATTCTTTGATTTCAACTTACACATGAATATTTTAAATGGAATTTTGTGGTAAATATTATATTCAACATCCCTTTGGATGGTTTTCAGTCTCAGGATCTTATACTTGTAATTTATACCATGTGCACAGGATTTTATGTGGAACTGCTGTTGGCACCAAGAGGCTTATGTAGAGATGATGAACATTTCCCTTTCCAGCTATCCTTGCTCCAGAGGTGACAGGGACTTGCTGTTATTTGCAGCTCTGTGAACAACCATGCTGATATTAGATGAAATAGAAAACTTCCTTGGCAAATGAAATAAACTAAGTCAAAACCCCCAAATGACACCAAACCAGCTGGTTTTAGGGATTCTTTCAAATACCTTGTGTTCCCCTACATCCTCTCCAGGATGAAGATCCAAGAAGTTAGCTGCAGATATTATTTAGTCTACAAATGAACAGCTGGGAAAACAGTTATAGCATGTTATTTGTGGTGTGTAAGAGCTGTGTCATACTTAGTAATGTATTTGTCTGAGGTGTTTTTTGTGCCAGCTTCCTGCATATCCATATAGTCATTAATAGATAATCACACAGGTGTTGAGTGCATTGGAGGTGAGGTTTTAAAGGATCTGCTGTAGATAGCAATAATAATAATAATACCAATACCAATAATAATCTTAATACATTATTACTATTTTTATTGCTATAGTTATCCCCCTCCTTCAATAATAAAAACTCTACCCACACAAATAAGGTCACATTCTAAAAAAAAATCTAACATTAATAGGTTTTTTGGTTTTTTGTTTTTGAGGAACATGCTTCAATAATTTAACTTATTCTTGCATAAGAATATAAAATCCAAATTTGTGTTGGTTTCTTGTAATGGATTTTCCTGTAAAAAAGGTAGCAAGTTGGCACTCCAGAGCAGAATAAAATAAATAGGGACAAAAAGACTCTTTATGGGGAGGCAACATGAGTGCAGAAGCATCATTGTGTAGTCATCCAGAGTGTGTCTGACCTTTCCTCACAAAAGGAAAGTATCTCTGTTAATTTTGGTGTAATTCAGGAATTTTGGTGGATAGAAAACTACAGGTTGTTGTATTCAGTGAAATAATTGTCACTGGTAAATTACCTCACAGTAAGCATTTGTATTTTTGTAGTAAATACAATTATGCATGATAGCTTCAGCATATTAATAGCCTTTCCTTTCTTGCAATCCACTGTATTCCTTAAAAGCCATCTGTGGTTCGTGAGCTGTTGATGTCAATATATTTGTAGCTTTCGCATAGAGGAAAGTTTTGTATTGATTACATGCATGGTTTATAAAAGGGGTAGCTCTTGTCTTTTGGCAATTAACTTATTTAAAAATGCTCCAAAAACCTTGCCATCTTTAGAGTTCCTTAAAAATCTGCTTGTATTTCTTCACTTAGAGTGTGGCATTTTATTTTTTTAACACACAAAGCAAGAAATTAATCTATTTTAATCTTTTCTCAGAATAAATAATTATTAGGAATTACTCTTTACTGAGAAATTCCATGCATCATGATTTAGCCAATGTCTGAGGAATGCAGTGTTGCTGTTTAGAGCACACCCAATAGGAAGAGAGTGGTGGTTGAAAACGTGCCATCTGAAACACAAAAGGTTTCAGTGTGCATAAAGCCTTGCAGAGATTTAGAATCAGGAAAATAGAACTCAATAAAGCATGTGAAGTTCACTTAAGTCCTCACTGTGAGAAAAGAAGTGTCTTTTTAAAAATCTTAACTGCATTAATGTTTGTTTTAAATGATGGAATGGTGTGAGCTGCTATGGAGCCTGTGGTATCAAACAGGTACCCAGGGCAGTGAAGATCAGGAGAACTTTCTCAGAGTGTTGTAGGATAATCTGCAAGGAAATAGCCTTTTATGCTCATGCTGTGCTGTGCAGCACTCTTTTTTTTTTGAAGGGAAGATATGCATTGATGGTCTCAGCTTCTGTTGTAGTTAGAGATTCTGTTCCTGGTTTGAAATTATAGAAATGCAAGTACTGGTAATGTTTTCAAGATATTTTTCTTTTGATTCATACTGTAACTCTTACTGGATATTTCTGGTGTAAAAATCTGTCATTACTTTTGCCACAGTTGCTCTCTGGCCTTGTTTGAAAGAGTTACTGGTAAATGCTACAATATTTGGATGGCTCTAAGCAGCTGATGAACCTGCTGAGATTGGTAAAATGGGAACGATACAGAGATTGGAGAAATTTGAAAGATGGGTTAGGTAGGCTGGGAAAGTGAGCAAGTTTGGTATGGAAATGAGGTACCTCTATTGCTGGATAAAACATCAAGGAATAATAAAGCGGAGAAAGTTTAATGTGGAGATAGGGTTTCAGAAAAAAGTACTGAAAGCTTGCATTGCTAACGGGGACTGGTAATTTTTATTTACTTAAGAAAGCATGAAATGTCTGAAACAAACAAGAATTCCATGCTAATTGCAGTAACTTTTGTAATGCTGCAGAGCATCCTTGTCTTTCAGTGTTGAGAAGATGAAGTTCAAACCATTATTTTTTGTTTGTTTGGGTTTTTTTTTAGTCCTTTGTGTATAATACTATTATATAAGGAAAAAATATAGACAGATAAAAATTTTCCCTGAAAACTCCCAGCTCAAAGTCTGCACTGGAAAGTGAAAGAATACAAGAAAGGAATAAATTTATATATCTTGGTAGTAAGGTGCCTGTCATCTGGGGATTTCAGTAAGGAGCTAGCATTACAAATTGGCAAGGCAGCAGTTTCATTTACCAACTAAATAAGATACGGTCATAAAAATCCATGTTTTAAAGACCAGGGTGTGAAACTTCAACTCAGATATTGCTTTCCATCACAACATATGGATGTGAAAGCTGGAAATCCAACAAAGGTACAGACATCTAAATGCCTTTGAAAGCAAATGCCTTAGAAAAATACTATGTATTAAATGGAATGAATTTATAACAGATGCCAAGATTCATTAGACAGCTCAAAAACCCCTTGGCTCTAAAGTTATCCAGAAAAGAAGATGGAATTATCATCTGGAACATATGTTAAGAATGAAGCCAGAGCATCTGTCATGGAAAACATGCCACTGGGCAGCTGGAGGAACACTCAAAAAGCACCAGCTGAAAGAGTCTCTCCATCGAACGACACCAAAGGTAAAAAGGCTGTGGGACATCACACTGGATGTGTGAGGAGAGGTTCAGAGCAGACAAAAACTGCACAGGGCTTTTTGGCTCTTTGTGGGTTTTTTCCACTATTATAAACTGAAGAGTTTTAGGTTGTTTTAATATTGCAGAAGCAAGGAGTGATTAAAAGTAGAAGGTCAGAAGTAAAGAGTACAGGTTATTAAGTAGAATATTTAATTATAATGTATTTTAGTTTATTTTAGAATTTGTATGTAATTTCAGTCCTGAAAAGAGAAATGAGATTGTGTAATTAAATAAATCTTCAGATGCATTCCCACTGATTAGCTTAATGTATAATAGAGCATTCAGGATTATTTAAATAAAAATCCAAGCTTATTTTATCCAAGTAACCTACAGTTGATGACAGTACTATGGATTACCTTTTCTCTGAGAACCCTTGCTCTTATATTTTTCTACTTTTTTTGCTTCATAGGAGTTCTAGAATTTCCAAACCAGCATCTCTCTGCAATATAGTGTCTTTTAACTTGCCCTGCTAGGAGCCTAATGTTACAAAGGTTTGTGTTGGAAACTGCAGAACTTGAATTTATGAAAGACTTTTAGTTGAAATGGAAGCTTTTAAATCTGTTATCTCAATCTGTCTCGCTCATGCGTTATGCAAAACATTTTATTAAATGTTACGATCTCAACAAAGTTTGTCCAAGTAAGCATTCAGTAATTTCTTAGATTTGGTAAATAGATTTGGTTTGTGTTTTATTTTCCCCTTGTGATATTCAAGGGGGGGAAGAAAATCTCCCAAACAGGGGTGTGGGGGTGTGTTATGGTTTTTGGTTTTTTTGTTTGTTTCCTTGGTTTCTTGGATGTGTTCTTTTTTGTTGTTTTGTCTTGTTTTGTTTGTTTGTTTTTATTAATTTGGGTTGTTTGTTTCTCCCCCTCACTGAATCATCTCACTGATCCCAGCCTAGCACATGGGAATGAGTGTATCCTGTGAGAAATTTGAACAGCTCACTCACCTTCTAGATGCATCTTATGATTCTAAGTAGTGAGCTAAGACTGTTAGTTCCACTTAGCAGGATAACAAGTTTAGGCAAAATGAATAAGTCTTCAAACATTTCCAGTGTTTATTGATAGCTGCGACTTTTCTGCTTCTTCCACTTACAGTACCTGAGTGTTCTGGTGATTATTTATTAATGCCTCATAAAGGAGAGAAAGGCTTTCAAATGCAATTCAGCTGTACTTACAGGCTCAATGTCGAGGAAACAAAACTTGGTTTCATTTTTGTTCTTAAATATTTACAGATAGTATTTTTATCCCATTTACACATTTGGTGTTGGTGGAGCTCAGTTCAGATACCTTCCTCTCATGCACTGGAGGTAAAGCATCTACCTTTAGTCTGTCCTGCAGAGCCTGGATTTTCTACTTCCTCAGATTCTTCATCTGATTTATTGTGTAATCCAGTTAGGATTGTAGTTAAAACCAACACATTTTGTCAGAGGTTGTCCGCTCTGTCAAATTCAGAGCAGATTTCAGTTATGCTATATGAAAAAATTAATCCAGCATACTCCAGAATATCTCTTCTCCTTTTGTTTCCGTGGCCATTTCCTCTTTTGTGTGCATGGCAGTTGAAATTTCTGTGTATCCAGATTTTTATAGTGTACTTCTGGTAGTATTGAAGGCAAACTTAGAAATAATGTCTCTGGCAATAAAAGAAGTGAAAAGACATTGTGTAATATACTATTTCAAGTTATGTGTTGCCTAGAGGTTTGAAATGCAGTTGTCCTGTGCTCACTGCTAAAGATTTTTGCTCAAGAGTCCATAACAATAAAAAATCTTCAAGAGCTAAAAATACAGGATTACTGTATTCTTTGACCTGTGGTCAGAGAGTTGGCAGGAGTTGCCTTGTATTGTTTGTTCAAGGTTTGTTTGAAGAGAACAATTATAGGATGATCATTAAAAATATTGACATTTTTCAGGAGCAGAGGATTAAAAACACATCTTTAAGAAAGAGGGTTTTTAAGTATTAAGGTGGATTGCATTAAAGAAAGTAGGAACAAAAACAAAACATTGTTTAAATCTTAATTTGAATACTAGTTATTGAGGAAGTGGTTGTTTGTTGAAATTTTGCATATATCTGTGCATTTTCATTGTAGTTTTTGATAAAATACACTACAAAATTTAATTTAACATGATCTTGATCTCTTAAAAAAGATAGGCCACCCCTCCTTTTAGATCTCCAGTAGGATGAGAGGAATCCTTGGTGGATTTTTATCAAAGACTGTAGGAAGACTTCATCTCCCCAGTTTGATGCACAGTCAGAATCAATCTAGACATAGAGGGTGATAGTTAGGACTGAGAGGGTTTGCCAGGTTGATAGCCTTGAGTCAGTGATTCTCTGCTATTGAACTCTGGTTTGCACAGATGAGAGTATGTGGGTTCCCACAGTACAGCTCTGCTGAGCTTATGCCAGGTTTTTTGCTAAATTAGTTCTGTAATAAAATTGGAATGTTTCAGTCTTTGTCTTTCTGCTGTGTAGGGTCAGCACGCCTGCGTTGTTTTGTCCTTGTCCCTGACTGAACTTTATTCCTTTCATAGCTAGTTTGAGATGTTGTTTTGGGAATTGCCTGTGAAGGAGGACTGGCATTTCCCTCCATTTTCCCCTTGGATGTACTGCTGGGTGTAGTACTCATGCTCCTCCCAGAAACTATTTAAAGCAAAATAAAATTTCCCCTCCAGATGCACTTTTCTTAAAACCTAGGTGATCATCAATTTTATGATGTTTATAATATCTGATAAGGTGACTGTTATCAATGTCGTACCTATGATGACAAAAGAGTGCTTCCTGTGTATAAAAACTGTTTATTAAACAAATGGAGAGTTGCATTGTAGATACTCTTAATAAGATAATGGAGAAATGTATCACTTTCTCATAAACCTAACTAAGTTGGGAAAACTAGTCTCCTTATGTTGTAAACAGTTGTCCTTATGTTGTAAACCACCTACTAAAATAACTAGATAAGTGCAAAAGTATTGGTCTGTGTTTCCAACAGAGTGCTAGTTGAGATTATGTATTGACACATTTTTACTTGAGTTAAAAATATTGGAAGAAATTTTGAGTGTTAAAATTGTGTGTCCCCCATTTTGACGTGGACTCAAAACCAGAATAAGTCCATGCATGGTGTTTATTTTGGGTGTTCTTGAAAGCTCCAGTGATTATTATTATATACAAAGTAGTCCTGCAACTTAAACTTTATTTGGACCAACTTTCTAACAACATGTAGTCTAAATTTCCCTGCTGATCGTTTTTTGTACTGCCATCTGTAGATGTGAAGCACAATTAATCACTGTCCTCCTTATGAGACTCGCATATTTTAAGATGATTATATTCCGCCTTCCTCTTACTCCCTACCATATTCTCTGTTCTAGAATAAGCCTCGTTATTTTTAGTGTACTTCAAACTTGGTATTTTCTTAAAAATAAAAAAAAATCCCTATACAGTCTGGTTCTCTCAGGACCTTTACCAATTTAGTGGCTCCTCTCTTAATTTGTTAGTCCTCAAAATTTGTAAATGCTGATATTTCAGAGCTTTTCTCTTTACTAGATAAAAAGAATAAATTCTTTTTTAGTTATTTTTTCCTTGATTTGTGTACAAAATCTTTGGTAATACATAGCATAATGATATTTATCTCTTATGTTATTTGTCTTTTTTGTAACATCATTGCATTGCTTGTTCTTCACAGATTTTTCTAAGACAATGAAAAGCCTAAATCTGGACTATTGTAAAGAACTCTTGCTGTATCGGCATCTCTATACGTGACTGCCTTGTAACTGGATGATGGTTTTTTTGTCTTTAGAATGTTTATCCTGCTCTTTATTATTCTGTATCTGATTTGCTAAGAGCATCCTTATTCCAAAGGTGTTTTATTTACTGATCTCTTCTGTGGGGGTTTTATTTTTTGTTGGCAAATAGCTTTTTTTATTATACCCAAATAAATGATCTTTTCAGAGTGCCTGTGACTGTCAGCTCACTGATCAGCTAAAAACAGATTTCAGAGAGTGAGAAATTGAGAATTATTCTTCCTTCCATCATTTAATATGTTAGAAAAAAAAATCTAAGGCTTTTAATGGGTGGTGACATCAGTGTGATCGAGGATATTTTGATTGTTCTGGGAAGCTGGTGAATAACCTTCATATACTTTTTTTAATCTGTTGATTTCCATCAACTGTCATAGTGTTTTTATAATCTTATCTTTTATTAACACATCGTATTACATTTAAATTTGCCCATGACTTTTCTTGTGCTGAGGATTTTTAGTTTGTTTGCTTTAGTATATATTATAAAGAAAGCTGAAAGTAGTATATGACTGTAGGCTTTTAAATATTTTAATATTTGTTTCTATTTTGGGTGTTTCAGCAATTGTTAGTCTTCTCTGAAGAGACAGAGGACCTTTTTAAATCAAAATAATGTATTTTTGTGATGCTTTATTCCCTGAGAAAATAAAATAATTTTCTGTTTGCTTATATAAAGCTTACTGTTTCCACCAGAGGAAAATAAATATAGTGATACTCTGAACTGTCACAGGTGGTGAAAGTACCCTGAACAATGATCTACAAAATCTTCGAGCAGTGATCACTGCAGAAATCTTGCTTTGATAAGAAATTAGATGGTCTTTACTTGTGACCCATACTGTCCATTGTGATAGGATTACAAATTCTCTTTAAAAGTGAGTCTGTGCTTAGGTGGGAAGGTTATTTCTGTGATTTGCTTCTGTTTGAGAAGTTTGCTTTCAGGTTTGTGGTAGTGCTAATTTTACAGAGAAAATACATATAATATACATTCCATGTTGTTTTTTCTTTGTCTGGGGATGTGTGTGGTTTTTTTTTTTTTGGGTTTGCTTTGGTTGTTTTTGGTATTGTTTTTCTTTTTTCTCATTCTTGCTTCCCTGTTCCCTCCCCCATTTGTTTGCAAGAAGGGGCTCTCTGCTGTAATAGGTTTGGGCGTGGAGTTGATCCAGCAGAAAGAACTTTTCTGCTACTGTGGTCTCCTTGGCCATTACTTTATTCCAGCAGGTTGGAAGTGTGATTATATGGGAAATAAACTTCTGAAGTGCTTCCCCCCTTCCCTGTCCCTTGCCTCTAGCAGAACATCCTGTCTGTTCCTCAGCAGTGGGGTGCGAAACGTCTCCTGCACGTGTCCTGGCCATTCAGGAGATGCACCTCGATTTTTGGGGAAACTTGCAGGCAGTCTTCTGGCTGCCATCTCTGCCAGATAGCTCAGACTTTAGAGCTTGGGCGAGGTAATTCCTGGGAGAGCAGTCACACGTGGCTGGCTTCTGTAGCACAGGAGTTCACCTTGCTCCATTTAGCAGGCAGCGACAGACAGAGCGCGGCACCTGAGGCGACTGAGGAAGAGATAATCTTCTTACAACCCAGAACAAATCCCCTGGTGGAGGAGGATTCCTCCAGGTTCTGCCCTATTAAAAGGTGGGGATTTCCTGCAATGGGTAGGCTTTGCTCTGACAAGACACCTACTTTAGCAGGAATTTACACAGCAGTTGAGTCCCAAATGCAGACATCTGGAGGGTTTTGTTTTTTTTTTTTTAAAGAAAAGGTTTTCCCCATAAAGCAGTAATTTCTGACATTAAGTTCACAGCTTCAGACTTTGGGTATCTACAGAAATGTTTGGGATGCCAGCCCCCAAGCCATACCAGTCAGGTTTGACTGGCTGATCCCAGGTGCCCAATATATGGGTGCTAGGGATGTGCAGCCAGCAGTAAACTCTGTGTCTGATGGATGCTTGTCCTGATTTCCCTTCTTGCTGCTCCCAGTCCCAGCCCCCAGCTTTGCCTGATCTCCATCATCTAGGGCTTCAGACAGGATACATAGGTAAGCATGTACCTTTGAGGGCCTGGATTATTTTGGAGATGGCAAGTGCCATGTAGTGCTGAAATGGGGTATAAAACTTGGTATGATTTTTCTAGGAAGTTACTGTACATTTCCATGTAGATTTCTGCTTAAATTCAGTGCACTCTGTCTTCTTGTGATCAGTTTTTGTTGTAACATGGGATTTCACACTCCTTTTGTAGTTTTAGACTCACGTTCCCTACTTATTAAGCAAATTGGGTGTTTTAATGTGGTCCTACAAGTGCTCATTAAAGCTATTTTTCCAACAGCTGATCATTATTTCTTCTTTTTTTTTATTTTTTAAATTTCCTTTTTTTTTTAAATTTGAGAAAGCTAGCCAGCAGAGATTTTATTTCATTTGTTCTGTGTAAAGTAGTAATTTCCTTTTCCATTCTTTGTTCTTACAGCCTTTAAATGCTTAGAAATTTGTTTTCAGTTGCTGCAAGTAGCCTAAAAAAGTTTCTGTCTGTTTTATTCTTACCTATGGATGTGGCTGGATGCTTTGTTTATAGTGCCAGACACAATAAAGACTACATAATCAGCTAATGCTTTTCCAGATGAGTCAAGTGTTTTGGGAGTGTGAATCAGCTTTGAGACCTATTTCTTAATTTTGAAGTCACTCGTCTGAGAAGCATAAAACACAGGAATAGGAGAAGCAAGACCACTTTGCTGATAATGATTTTTTAAATTTTCATCAACTTATTTAAAAATCAAATTGTTTTTATTGAATGTGAGTGTCCAGTGGCCCAGTTGGCATTGTTTTCAGCAATCTAGATGATGCTTCTATTTAATGTGTGTTTTGACTGCATGCTGCATAAATGACTTTCCTGGATGAAAAAACCTTACATGAGCAGTCTTTTTGCAGTTTAACATTGTAAATTTTTTTCTACAGAACAAAAGCACACTGATATAGAAACCACCACTGAAGTAGTGTAAAATGGTGATGCTGGAGAAATTTTGAATCCTGACCTAATTCACTTTAACTTTGCAGTAGCAAATTTTGCCTTTTCTGCTTTTAGAGCTCATTTTGATAGGCATACATAATTTCTTCAGAAAAAATATGCAGGAAGAGCTGCATTTTTATTCCCTTCTATAAAGTAATGTTTGCTTAATGGTATGTGAGGATTGTGTTTGTGAACTAATACACTTTCACAAAGTACAAATTAGAAATTAATTATATTTTCAAATATTCAATTATTTTATCATATCTGAAAGGTTCTTTGCAGTTTGGTACAAATGTTGACACTATGAATATGATCCTTGTATGGAGAAATATTTTCATAGTTAGGCTGTAGTACCTTAATCTTTTGCTTTGTTGTCATTAGATTTGGATGACTTGAAACCTGATGGAAGTGTGGTGATAGACACAGATAGGAGGTAAAATGCTTACTTGTCCTTGTTGTCAGTATTTAGGGTGGAGAGGAGGTAAAGACCTGTGAGTAAAATCATTTCAGGTCACATCAGAAGTGCAAGCTGTGTCTTGTATTTCATTAAGGGAGTGTAAGGGAAACTGATAATAACTACTAAATATTTAATATATCTGTAATGATAAAAACTTTGCTAGTGAATACATTGAAAAGTTCATTATTGATTTCCAGATATTAAAATGATGTTTGTAAGACCAGACCGAAAATATGTTTAAATACCTGAGAGCTCTCCTAGAAATTTGTAGTGTTGTTATATGTGAACCTGTGAGCATACCTTAACATTTTACATGTACAGTGAAAGACTGCATAGATAAAAGTCTCAAGGCCTGTAGAAGTTGACTCAAACTCTGTGATGTCAGTCTGTAATGTAATTGAGTGCCTGTGTTCCACGGGAGGGTTTGCCTGCGAAGGTCTCTGATGTCTGTGCCGAGCCCGGTTGAGATGGATTTGAATCCCTGCCAGTGCATTTCTCTGGCGTGTTACAGCCTTGCTTCTTATAGTGGTACTTTTGCCTTGAACTGATAGATTTCCACATGGTACAGCACTGCCTTTTAAATACACATACTTTTGGAAATTGAGGGTGAAAAGTAATAGCAGAAAACAGAGCAAAGACCTGGACCTGGCAAAGGAACGCATCCTCTGCCTTCCAGCCGGTGCTGGGTTCCTTGGGGCTCCCTAGGGACCCCTCCTGCCTGTGCTGCTGCCTCTCAGGGACAGAAGGGCCATGTGGCTCCCTGCATCTCAGCAGAGTTTTGCTTGCATTCAGTCCCTATGACCTGTGCAGGTGGCTGCTCAGAGAACTTTAAGCTGGTGGAGCTGCTACTGAACCTGAATGAGTAAAATCTTTGTTAGTAAATGTGTTTTGTGTTCTGTCTCTCTTTTTGTCCCTTCTCTCTCTGGTCACCAGGATGTTGAAACATCAATACCAGAATTTTACACCCCTAAGGGTAGGGCTCCCTGTTTTTTTTTTTTTTTCTGAAGATACTGCTCCTCTGCTGAATGTATTAACTTTTTGTGGAGTCTGTGATGTTTACACCTCAGAATGTCTCTAACTATTCAGGTGCCTGAGTAGAGTTAGGGTCTGCCCTCAAATAATACGGAATTATGCTTATGTAGCTTACTCACAAAATAACAAGGTTATGTAATTTTTCACGTGCATAGTTCCTTTAATGTTAAAAATGGAAATTTTAAAGTCTACTGTTCACATAATTGCGAACTCATAAAATACAGACAAAATCATAAAATATTCTTAAAAGTGTGAAGAGGACAATTTATTGCTTACTTAGATGTGTGAAGGAATCTCACAGTATATTGGTGGTGTGTTTTTTAGAAATACTGTTACTCTAATTCAACCCACCTTGAGAACTGGAAATAAAAATCTTGATGCGAAACACACTTTCACAGCAGAAGAGTGCAGGTGCAAAATGGAAAAGCAAGCATTTTTTCAAGTGGCATTGATTGTTTTCTGTGCAATATGTAGGAACACCAGAATATTTTTAGATGAAAAAGATTAAAAAATTATCCATTGCTTTTGTGATAGCCTATATGTTTGGGTTAGTTATTTATCATTTGCAATATCCATAAAGCTATCTTAAGCATCCTAATTGGGTTTCAGCTTTTCAAAGGGAGGCTGGGAGGCTCTTGTGCAGTTGTGGCAGGGTGGTGGGGTGTGTGCAGCACAGCTGCTTTCTGATGTCAGTCGCTATTTCAATGACACGAAAGTGGGAGAGGAAGAGCGTGAAAAAGGCAGACAGTTTTAAAGAGAAAAAAGTGTCATCAGTAAGCAAATTATTTTTGCCTGTTTTGTTTTGATTAGGATATGAACTAACAAATAAAGTCTGATTGCTACAAAAGAAATTACATCTGGAGAATTTAACTGGGGCACTTTCAGAAACTTTTTGGTGAAATATGTCTTTTTTTGCCCCTCTGCTGGGAAAAGTCTGGATTGTCTTTGGCAAAAATCTTGGTAATGCACGTAATTCACCTGGCTTGCAAGCAGAACAGAATCCTTTCCTCTCAGTGCTCTCTGTTTGTTTGGATTTCAGTTTGTGCTGAGTTCAGGGACACTGGAAGAGTGATGGCTTTCCTGTGGAAAATGGGAGCAGCTACACGGGTCCATATGTAAGGCGCAAAGTTCTTGATGAGCAGGGTGAACATTCCTGGGTTTATTTCCTCCTTCTGTGGGCATCCTTTGGATATACTGATGATACTGTGGTATCTTTTGGGTTTTTATTTTCTTAAATTTTGTAGATATGAGTTGAAAGGAACACAAAAAATTTTTAGTGATCTTTGCTCTCAAAATTGTGAGGTGAAAATTGTTTCTTAAAAAACTTTCTCAGGCTGAACTGTTTCATTTTGGGTATGTCCACCCTGGCACATGGGTTTTGTGGAAAGGCAGGAAAAGTGAGTATCTGGGCATTGGTAGTGATGGAATTTTCTGGATTTTGTTTGTTTGTTGTTCTCTTTAAAAAAAAAATAATTGGAAACTATGAAAATTTTGGGAGGTCTTTATATATAAAAAAAGTGGTTAATTGAAATTATGAAATAGGTCTTTGGCCACTAAAAATCTGGACAACATTTATTAATGGTTGCCATAAAATCACTAATTTGGAGGTGTAATGATTGTTGCTAAAGAATACCAAATAAAATTTTGTGCTACCATTTAAAATGGGATTTGCATACTGACTTTGTTTTTTCATACACTTAGAGCAGTCTGAATCACAGTTGGTTTTCTATGGCTTTTTATTGCATCTCTTTCTTTGACTGACCTCAGAAAAAGGGTACTACATGGTGATGGTAAACATTAGAATTTGCTTTAAAAAATATATAGATATTACTAGCACACACCATTTCAGTTAAAAAGTAAGTTTGTTAAGAGGATATATGTACTTTTTTATATAGCACAGCTATTTTTGTGTTATCTTCAAAGCATTCTTCAGGAAATAATACATGCCTTTGTGAGGGTTTCTTTTGGTAGGTCTGATTTCTATCTGAGTGTCATCTTCTTCAGAACCTTCCTAAAGAGATGTGAATCAACACCTGCCCAATTGAGGGCAAGGAAGCAGCTTTTCTCTCTTTATACCTGTGCTCAAGTGTTTGGAGGCTGGTTATAAAAAGGTTAGAAAAAATATTGTGAACTCCATTTTATATTTCAGGTAGGAACACATATTGGTGCCTGGTTTTCATACCAGACTTTTTTCTTCTATATGGGAAACTTCCATTTGCTTGCATCCTACATGTTGTGAAATATGTAGGAAGAAGACTTAAAAATTAGTAGTGCTGCCTGCAGATGGTCCAGTTAGTTTGGCTTTCAGTGTTGAGGACAGTTCCCATCAAAAAAAAGGAAAACTACTTGGAATTATAATATGGGATTGCGTGAGCTAAGGGGTGGGTGATATTAGTGGTTTGCTGCTTTTAGCAAGCTTGCCTAGACAGTATTTCTTTTCTTTTAATTTTAACTGTGATTTAAAAAAAATTATTTACAGTACAGCTGTACTAATGAAGTTTCACACTTTCATTTTTCTTTTTGTGTTGAACGTGTTTTCAATATTTACTTTAAAATAAATTTTCTTCTCTCATATTGCCCTGGAATGTTTGATGCTATAGAAATTATGTTTGGATAGGATCATGTTGTATTATAATTGCCCATGATATTTTGTATACCAAGCTATACAGTAGCAGATTTAACTAGAAATATTGCATAGTGACACATTGTATTCTAAAGTATAAACATTTATAGAGAAAAGTAGCAGATGATAGAACTAAAGTTCAGCATCTTTTGCCCCCTTTCCCCACTCAAGTTTTTTTCTTCATAAAATTAACAAGAATTTTTTCTTCTCTTCTTTCTTTTCCCTTTCCCTTTTCCTCCTTCCTTTCAATTAGTTTAAATTAGTTATGGTATCATTACACACAGAGTTAGGGGGTTTATTAATTCAATTAAATTTTTAAATTTTCTTGTCTGTAATTTAAAAAGGCTGGGTTTATCTTAAGTTTTGACTTAACCTTTGTAATTGATCACAGGAATTACTTAGCCATTTTCAGAATTGTTGGAAAATTTAATGTTTCCTTATGTGTATTCATGCATGTATAAACATGATTTATACTACCTATAAAGGGCAGCTTTGACAGTGATAGGTACCTTCCTCTGAGTTTGGAGGAGAAAATAATAAATTATTGAATTATTTGTTTAACTGTTTGTGGTGACACGTTGTGGCATGCTACCTTAAGAAAAAGTTGGTTGTAACATTGTTGTTTCACCCTTTTCATTGGAAGTGTTAATTCTGTGCAAAATGAATGGCTTTATAGTATTGTTCCTCGAGGAACTCTAAATACAAGCCTTCAGCCGTGATGTAACCTCTTTTTCTTCAAATGTTTGATGATTTTACAGTGAAGTACACATTTTCTTCAAGGAGCTCTATACTGATGTGCCTAATATTTTTAAGAATTGAGGAAGTATAGATTGTAAAATTAATTTTGTTTTTATTAGTTTTTGTTGCTACCAAGACTGAAACTTTAGTGTTTGGTGATAAAAACATTGAGAATGTTGATGTGCCTGTATTAAAACAACTTTATTATTTCTTCCATAGGTAGTGATTTATTGGGTAATTTTTTAGAATTAAGAAGTTGTTGGAATAAATTTTGCAGATTTTCTCTAGCTATCACAACAAAATAAGTCAGATTTGTGAATGACATCTGCCCAGACCATTATGGTTTGTTGTGAAGTAGGGCCTGACGTTTTAGTTTACTCACCAAACTGGGCATTTTAGTGGGTTCTGTAGCTTAGGTTAAATAACATTGCTTTTTGATGCCATTTCCTTGCAACTTTCCCCTTATGTTTTATTCAATATAAGGCAAATTGGAATGACTCAGTTCTCATCATGCCCATGTCAAGCTTAAACATAATTCTCACTGTTTTTTCTGACCTGAGGTGACAGCTGAAAGGTGAGCTCTTCTGTGTTGATTCAGTATATTCAGATCAGCAGAGATTTCTGATCTGTTCCAATTCTTTATTGTAAATGAATCACACCATGTGGTTTTTTGGTTGGAATTCATTATTTTCAGGTTATTCCTCCTAATTAAGGTAACTGGTATTTTAGTGTTGCTGATGTATCCATTCTTTGCTATATAAATATTGTCTTCGTAGCATTTTTGTACTTAAAAAAGTAATATTAATATAAAATTAATGGTCTTTTTTATTAATAACCACATATGCAAAAAAAGGAACATCTGCCTTCCAAATGTTATTCAATGATTGTAATTAAAAGGTTAAATAAAAGCTGAGGCAAGCTTTGAATTTTGAAGCATTTGCAACAGCTAGTAGTCTGACTTACTGCAGACATTTTTGTCAAAGTTGAAAAAGTTAGAGCTAATTAATTTCTTGGGAGACATATGATGAAATTGTAGGTGTGATAACATATTTGAGTAACATATGGTCGTTATGGGGCACCTTTCTAATGACTGAGCACCAAGTTAAATATAGACTTTCCATTTTTTCACCACTTCTATTAGTGGTTCTTTGTTACTACAATTTAAACTCATCTTATTTTCTGTCACGTATGAAATAGGATTCTTTATATGTTTGTAGGAAATTTAGAAAATATTGCTACCACAGTGCTGCACCTTGGTGAAATTTACTGAGGAGGACAGTTCATCTGTGGCAGCCTTTTGATTTTTGTAGCATTAATTGTAGTTATATGCGCATTTTGACCTGTACTTTAAAACATGTGAAACTTGCCACAAAATGTTTAGATGCATGTGCCCAAGGTAGGAGCATAAAATATTTTGGAGAGATTGGTAGAAAATGCATGCTTTACTTTAATCAGCTATTGTAATATATTATGTCACAAAAAGGAGGACTGAGGTAATTTTGGAACACTTTCTGATTCAGTCTGCATAGCCTTAATAAACTGTATTAAGTTGCTTGAAAGGCAGTTCTGCTGTTTCTTAGGAGGCTGTAAATAAAGATTGTCAGAGAGTAAACAAGTGTTGTATTTTGTAATTAAAGTAATCAGAAGCTTTACCTAGTTTTAAGTTTCATTTATTTATTATAATAATATAGAGCAAATTTCAAGCTTTATTTCAGCATCAACAAGCAGAATGAGAAATTCAGGACAGAATAATTTAGTGGTGGTGACACATGAATGAGGAAGGAAATAAAAATGTTTCAGGTGAAAATGAGGAACAAAATAGAAGGAAAAAGGTGGGATGGTTTTGGGCAGGGATGGAGGAAGTAATGGATACATGAGGAAGCTGCTCTCTGTGGTGGGAGAAGATAAAGGATGTATGTTGATGGAGGCTAAGTGGGAATTGTCTTCTGACTTGAATAAGAATTGTTTTGTAAGTCATGTTGCTTTCTGTGTTTCAGTATCAACTGAAATGCAAGCTGTGGGTTGGCTTTTTTCTTTTTTAACGAAAATGACAGTTAATTTGGTTCTAAAGGAACTCTATTGCTCAGAAATTTTGTGTTGCTGGAGAGAAAGCTGGATTATCACAGCATCTGAGTTCAGAGTAGCTGCAGCTTCAGTTCCAAAGCTTTGTCATGCAGCCCTTCCTGTGGCTACAGAGCAAAGAGGGCGTGGAAGGGATTTTAGCTCCTACTAGGAGCATGGTAGCAATTATTACCTGAATGTGGCCATCTATTTCTTACAGGAGAGTGAAAAAACTGTGCTGATACTTAGAGAAAATCTCATACTGCTGGGAAGGAGCAAATGGAGGGGTTGTGTCGTGGTATCTGGGGTATTAGTGGAGAGGAAAAAACCTGAGTAAGACGAGAGTTCCGCGGTGCCGTGGGTGTGCCCTGGTCACGCACCGAGCAGTGCGCACAATGTCCTTTGGGCATTCCTTACTACAGTGATTACATTTCTCTTCTGGGTAATTTCTGTAAAAAGGAAGCTTTAATATGTTTCTTGGTGTGTGGAGTTTTTGAGTAACTAAAATGAACTTTGTGAATGAGTTCCTCTTTTGGTAGCAGGAGGTGATGAGTGGTGGCAGTACAGGTGGAGTAACGGGGTGGAGAGGCTGCCGTAACACTCATTCAGTTCACACTTAATGTTCAGTTTTAATAATCCTGATGTGCTGTGTACATGCAATGGTATGTTTTTATTTTAGGTGTTTCCTACAGGTGACATTTGTATGTTTTTATTTTAGCCTGTTTGCCTACAAGTAGGTGTGCTCACATCTGAAATCATCAATATTATACTTCTAAGGCATGAATTGTGGGGCCAGATGTGATGAGATCAGAGCTTTAGCTATTCACATATTTCATTATTTATTGTTAAAAATCCCTGAAGCCCAGAATGGACTAGTGTTCCGGGCAGAGGGTGTATGTTAAAAATCTAATTTAAAAAAAAAGCATCTTGAGGCACATGATGAACTCTCACATCTAAGCATTTTTGGATGCTTTCATAGCCATCTGTAGAGGAAGGATCATTGATTATGCATCAGCCAGATAAAAGAGATCATTCTGATACATTTCTTTCTTCACCAGATATCATTTTCCTGCAAAATACTATGGTATATTGATTGGATGATAAAACCAGGTTTTTTAATGGATGACAATAAAAGCATACTGTATAAAGAACACAATCATATGCTACAGCAAAAGGTTGAATTTCTCTTAGTGGTTACTGATAGCTGTATAAATCATAGGAGGAAGGAAAATATTGATGAATTAAATTTAAAATAAATCACCATCAGACCACCCCCCACTATTCTTCTGAGTTTAAAGACTGTAAAAATAATATTGACAAACCACTTTCCTATGTAAAACTTTGACTGTTTAGTTGAGTATTGTTTAGTCTTACATTATGAAACTAATAATTACAAAAAGAGATATACAAATTTGTTTGTTATGATAGACAAATTTGCCTTCTGCATTTGTTTAGGAAGATAAAGTGTATTTTATTAAGAATGTACATCATACCAGTTAAATTCTATAATATGTGGAATGAGCACTAGCTTATGAAGAGACATGAAAGACAGATCTTCACAGTTTTATATGGGAGATGGATATAACGTAAATTCCTGTTCTGTTGCTGATCACTTTGTTAGACATGTTAGATCACAGCATAAGCCTAATTTGCCTGATATGAGCCCCATAATGTTATTTTTTAAAAGGGAATTCAGAAGAGCAGAAAGCAAGAAAGCATTATTATTAGTTTGTTTGTTTTCTCTTTAAAACAGTCTTTCAGCTCTGAGTATTGAAATAATTCCAAGCATTCAAATGTTAAAATACCACATTTGGCATATGACATTTCTTATTGAGAAGCAGATCTGTGTTTGTAATTTTTCTGTAATTTGGGGTTTTTTTTGGGACTGGGGGTGAAATCTGAATAATTTGCAAGTTTTTTTTTTTTTTTCATTTTCAAGAAAACAGGAATTTTTTATTCCAACTCTTTGTTACCCCTTGAAAAAATAAGCAGAAAATAGGTAAGGGAAACTGCTCGTTTTCTCTTTAGGTTTCCCTCAGCACTCCAAAGATGCAGTCATGTACTTTTTATTCTATATGAGGGACAATTCAGTTCATTCATTCATTCATTCAGTGGGACAATTTCTCTCACTTTACAGTTCTCAGTTTTTTTATACTGTGATTGAATACTGTCACTGCAGTTGCCATTGAGACTGGGGGTTTTCCTTGTGTTGTTGTTGTTGTTGTTGTTGTATTTTTTGTTTGTTTCTTTGTTTGGTTTTTATGGCATGTTGTTTGTGGTTTTGTTTTTTTTCTCTGGGGAGATCTCGAGACACAGAAATGCCTAGAGTTACTCTTTGAAATAAAGGGATGAATTAAAATGTAGGTAAATAATCATGTAACAAAGAAAATTCATTGTTAAATGTGTACACAGAATTAAGACTGTATTTGATATGCATATGCAGTAAATTTTCTAATAGGTAACTGTGTGACCAAGTCCTTAAATTCAATGTGTGTGCTGGAGAATTTTAATATACATTAGACATTATGAAGCAAAGTTGAGTCCCAACTCTCAAAAAAAAAGAATAAAGGAAATACTGAGTAGTTTTTTGCTTAGTGTCAGGAGCAGAGTTCCCATGCTAATATGAATGTATCTAAAATGATACCTGTGTAGTCAGCTTTAGTTCTGGCATTTTTAACCTTTGTGAATACTTTACTTGGTAACTACCCGGTCAGCCTTTTAAAGGAGTTTGCTTTGAATGTGACTTCTTATTTAAAAGCCAGCTCAAAAGTAATTGTATTATGTGGAATTATCTCTCAGTTTGGGTTGGAACAGATATTTGCACTTGAAACATGTAATTGGTGTCTGTAACAACCCCTTATTTGCCCTTTTCTTCAAGATACTATGAATCTTCTTTTGATTGTCCTGGTACTCCTTATTTGCATGTATGCAGTCCAAATCTAGTCCTTGTCTTTCTCTGGGTTTTCTCAGAACCTTGTGAGTCCCAGCTGTTGCTCCATGCTTTCAGCTCATTTCTGTGACAATTTTCAATTTCTCTCAACTTCTAAATGTTCCAGCCATCCAAGTATCCACTCTGGCCAGCTTGTTCTTTTTATCACCTGCTGCCCCATTGCCTCATTCAGAATTCTGCAGTGCATTTGTCCTGGTGTGAATTATTCCATGTGGACTACTTCCTTCATCTCTCTACTACCCAGACATCATTAAAGGCAGTACTTGGAGTGTGAGGAAGAGCCCCTCTGCTCTCATTCTGTGGCAGAAAACTGATTGTCAGAAGGAGCAATTGCAGAAATAACAATCAGGTCTCTACATCAGGGAAGGAAAAAGTGGCCTGTGTAACACACCTTTGGGGAACTGGGCTGCTAGGCTCAACAAGTCTTACTCTAGCAGATGTGGAGTATATATATATCTGTATATAAATATTAATAACATCTGAATGGCTCTACCTACAGGCATCTCTGACATCCAGTGAATTCTCTGCCAAATGGCAAGTTCCAAGTCAAATTTCAGAGCCTAAAGATTGTACATTTCTGACAGAAGATTTATTATGATGTCTTGATACAATAGCATGACTGTGTACCTTCCCCTAATGCCCTGAGAAATAACTGACTTAACTTGTTTCAACTTGTATTCAGCTTCAGATAAATTAGTGGCTAGGGTACCTGTAGGTGATGTGAGAATTGGCTCAGGCTGCTGAGGTTACTGTTCAAGCAGGTGATGTCAGCCGTGCTTCTGTGTGCTCCTTCAAGCTTTGAGTATGGGGATGCTGCCCTTTTACTATCTCAGATGTTGTTCCAGAGATTGATAACTGTTACACTGTGCAGAAGGAAGGTAAAGAGGTTGAACGATCTTGACATATTCTTCTCTGAAAAGCACAAGGTAATTTAAAGGAATTGATTTACATGATAAGGAAAGGTTTCAAAATACAGACTTATAATTTAAGTGCATATAAGTTGAACACTAATATTCCATTTATTTGAGAAAAACACAGTAGGTAAATCAATACAGAGCTCAAACAGCTTTTAAAAGGTAGATGTGATTTAGAGTGTCTGTAAAGTACATATACCATGCAATTATTTATTTATTTGGAATAAAATTACCTGAATTTTGATAATTCAAAGCCTTAGAATCGTTTAACAACATGTGTAAGTTTTGAAAATTATTTCTAATATTAATTGTGCAAAGAAAATATGTAGTGGTAATTTCTTGATTGCCCCAGAAGTCCAGACTTGTTGGTCTATCAAAATAATGTGTCTGATGTGACAGCATAGATAATCAGCACAT
This sequence comes from Zonotrichia leucophrys gambelii, assembly GCF_028769735.1. NCBI lineage: Eukaryota > Metazoa > Chordata > Aves > Passeriformes > Passerellidae > Zonotrichia > Zonotrichia leucophrys. Next base: position 74,145,429 of record NC_088172.1, read on the forward strand.
AGGGGAGGGGAATGTCCAGCATCTTGTTCAGCTCTCTGGAAGTCTGCAGTCCAGATGACCAGAGAATGATGTTGACAGTAGATGACACTTGGGTTTTTGGTTTGCACAGGTCGTAAGAAAAGAGTTTGTACTCTTCACCTTTGATGTCTGGCAAGATTCTCTAGGTATGTGGTGGCAGAGTTGTTACTTCCTTTTCACAACTGTTTCTCTTTATGTAAGAAGTCTGAAAGAGTGTGATGTAATTTGGAAACTGCATTTTGAAGTGAGTGTGGCTTAAGTATGGCCAGCTCTTGGTGAAACAGTATGAAAGAGTCAAGATTCACACAGGAAAATGATTTTTCTTCTCTCTGTCCAGACTTAAAATAAAGAGTACTCATGGTTACAGCGCTTGTGTCTGAAAGTTAAAATGCTCTGATTTTATTTTTCTGAAGGGGTTTCCAAGGGTTTATAGTTCCACTTGTAGATAGAGACCAGAATTTGAGAAAGAATCTCTAAAACATTTTGATTCTGAGTCGAAGACCCCTGCCTAGAAGTGTCATTCATGAGAAGCTGTTAGAAACAAACAGAACCCATTTCACAATATCCATCTCCAAAGTAGATGTCATGGCAGTGCAAGTCCTGGAACATTCACCTAAGAGCTGACTATTGACTTGGTTTGGTTTTGTCTACACGGGTGACCTGTTCTCCTGCAAATTAACAACAAACTAAGAGTAGCACCAGTGGTTACTCTGATGTGTGTCTTGTCTCTGATAGTGGCCAATATTTGATGCTAGAGAAGAGTAAAAGAAAAAAAAAAAAAAAAGAAAATATGTTAAGACTTTCTGCAGTTCTTCCCAGCTGGCTTTCCTCTTTACTAGCCAGGACAATTTTGTGTCATCATCAGCCTTGGTTCCCCATCCCTTACCCTCATTTACTGATCATCTCTGATATATTGGACCCAAGGGTAGGTCACTGAAATTTTCCAGTGATGACCTTGATTTTCATTGTGAAAACTGACCACTTACTCTGAATTTTTATACCTGCTTTCTGACTGTTTAAAATTAGTTTTATTTGTTTTTATTGTGAATGTCATCCCTTATGTCTGGTGGAGTTTGAGGATTTTTATGTTAAGGATGTTGTTGAGTGTTGTTTGGAAACCTAGGCAGTCTATATAAATTCGATTTTTTTTCTGATCTAAATGCTTATTAACTCTTAAAAAAAACCCCTCAGATTTCTGAGATGCTATTTCTTTCTACAGAGACTGTTTTGTCAGTTTTTCCAAGCTTATTTGTCTGCCCACTAATTTTTGTCTAGAGAGAAGTTTATACTAATTTTCTTAATTCAGATGTCAAGTTCTTTGGCTTTCAGTTTTTCTGGATCTCATTTGGAACACCAATTAGAATTTCTTGAAGCCATATTAATATTGGAAGAGTGTAGAGGAAATCAGAATGGCTCAGATAATTTTCCTAGGTAACACTTCTTGAAATACCAACACATCTAAACAAATGCAAAGGTACGCCATCCTTTGTGAAGTACCAAAGGTTAGAAAGGATAGTCAAGAAAGCAAACAGTATTTGCTTTGAAGGAGAGCTGTTCCCTTCTACACTGCTTAACTCATTTGTCTTTGAGCAGGAAAAGACTTAATAAATCACTTGATGTGATTTCTTGTATTAACATGTAAATGTAAAGAAGTTCATAGGCAGGATTTTCTGGCACAGCCACTTGGGTGAAAATCCTCTAAAACATGATCAAACTTGTATATCTGTAGTAATTAAAATGCTTATAAAGTCAGAGTTGTCTGAAGAGGAGGCATGTACACAGAGGGGCTGCTGTGGAAAGGTCAGAAGTTATTGAACCAGAGTGGTGATGATCAGCATCAGACATTTATGGAATTTCTTGTGAAGGCGTGTAAGGAGTTCTCACCTGGTCTCAAAATCATGCAGTTGTTCAGCATGCTGAAACACATCTTCAGTCAATCTTTTTTTGTCAGAACTTTTCCTTTTTTGCCCTTGTCATATGCAAAGTTTTTAGCAAAAGGAATGTGATTCAGTTGTGAACCCTGCTTCTGTGCTCATAGGTATGATGTCTGTTGTGCCAAGGATAATCTCTTTCTTTGCAGTTACTTCTTACTGATTTCAAGAAGTGGTCTCCTTTGCATTGGAAGACAGTGTAGCACAGTGGCTTTTAATGTTGCAGAAAATTGTTCTAAGTCTCTTTATGTTTGTAGGCTTGAATGAATCTTGGAGGTTTGTTTTAGAGTCAATTCCTTAAATGTTGAAAGAACAGTATATTTGTATCTACACAAAGTGAGTAAAAGGAAATTGAAATATAGGATCAGGGCTAGAAATAGAATTACAAAATGACAAAGAGTGGAGAAGAACTGAGAGAGAAAAAAAGGAGTTGGAAAAAATGTGTTTTGTTTCTTAGTTCCTAAAAAGGTGAATCCAGATGAAATTGCCTAGATAAGGTGGTTTACTTGTATGATTTATATTCCACATAGCAAACTGCTGCTCTGCTTTGCTCAATATATAAATATTCATTACAATAGGTATCCCAAATATATATAAATCTATTTGTTTGGAGTTTTTTTCCCCCAAAGTAAAATGTGGCTTAACAGTGAGACTTTGTCAAACCTGCATGGCCTCTTTGTATTTCAGGCATCAGCTGATACTCTGCTGGTTGACATCCTTTTGGAATGATGTGTTTGAGCTGCTGCTGCGTGGCGCTGAGCACAATGATTTTGTCTGTTAGCGGATGTGGATGTTGTGGCCATGAATTCAGAGGGTTGTAAGTGATGTCAGTGTGTAGGATAGTTGTGGTGCTGCATGGACACTGGGAGAGAAGACAAAAGAGAGAAATCAAAGTAAGCAGTTAGTTTCATAATGTTATTTTTCTCAATAGTTTTCATTCAATATATTGCTTTTCCTGGTACTCACCAATAATCGAGAGGCTGATAAGATAAATTAGTAGTGCAATTCTGGCAAAACTTTAAAAATTCACTTTTCTTAAAACCATGGGGAATTCACCCCAGGACAAGAGCACTGGGGAACTGATTGCTTGAAATTGTGGAGGAAGCTTTGAATTTCTTCTTCAAGGAGTTTGTCTTCCAGTGCTGTCAGTGGACAAATCACTGGCAGTGAACCTGAAGGTGTGTGTTGCTGTGGAAGGGGTGTCAGGCATGTGCCTTTCAGCAGTACTGGAAGCATGGCTCAAGACTTTGAATAGTCAGGGTAACAGATTGGTGCAGGGTTTATTTATTTATTTTTTTACTCAGAAACTTGCTTCTGGTTTTTTTTTTTTGAGGTTGTGAAATTAATCAGATAAAGGGTTATTTTCCCATGGTCATACAAGGCCGCCTTGATTAGTTTGGAAGGTCATAATACTTATCTGGGTGAGAGAATGCCTCAATTTTATATAATGGAAATTTGATGTTTTGGCCCTGAGGCACTGTTTATGTTAATGTTGATGCAGTTTCTGTTACTGTTCTGTGAGATCTGAGGGGGTTTTTTACAACACCGACTTAAGAAGCATTTTGCTCAGCACTTAATTAAGAGGGAAGACTTCCACAAGACCTCAACAGCCTGTAAATGTGGAAGAGTGAACATGAGTTAAAGATGTGTCATATAAAAGCTAAAGCTTTGGAGAGGAGCTCGCTGATACGAGATGTGCATGCAGTGTTATGTTGACATCTGTGGCAGAAGTACTGGAATCCTGAGTTGGGAAAAAGATTTGAGAATATTGAGTCTAAGTTTTATGTGGGGATATATCTGTGCAATTCCTTTTCTGGTCAGGAATTAAGATATACATTTTGAAATATGGGGAAAATTAAGATACTATAATGAAGGAGATGGACTGAAAAAAACCCAAATGGATTAAATTCTTTCTGTATAAAGAAAGTCAGCTCTATAACCTAGTTCTCATTTCAGTATTTTTAATGCAATTTTTAAAATACATCTGTGTATTTATAAATATCACACAGAATTTTGTTTTTATCAATTACATAAGTGTTACTCCATACCAGTTCTCCCTCTTGCTCACAGTAACTTCCAGAATGAATGAATTACTGTAGGTAAAATACAGGAAAACTGCAACCTCCTCCTCAAGATCATATGCCAAAAATATATCACAGTAAGTTCTTAATGTAGCTGTACAAGGAAGAGTTTGCAAGTTCAAACACATATTAGCAGCCTTTCTCAGTGGGAGATCTAGCCTTAGTTTCAATGAAACTGTTCCTTTAAATATCTCTTTCATTTGTGGTATTATCTGACAAGTTAATGACCAATTCTGCATTTTTAAAATTAATTTTTGAACTGTAATGTCTAAAATTAAAATGCCTTGTAAAAGTCAATAGCCACACTCCTTCATCTTATCTTTTCCATTAATGTGTGTTCTCAGTAAGCCTTCATGGAAATGGTAGAGTAATACCTTGTGCAACATTTAGTTGTCTTCATCATCCTGAAAAGCAAGGTATCGTTTCCTTTGGGGGTTAATTAAAGATGCTTGTGTGTAAAAAATTCTGTGTTTAAACTGCAGTTTCCCATGAGAAGAACTGAAGCTTAAAATGCCAATTACAATGGAAAGGTGGTAAAACAGGGAATGTAAATTATAGTTTATTAGATTAGATAATTGTCTCAGCTCATAGTTTTAGCTAAATATTTACAAAAAATCTGGCATTCACAGTAGAGCTCATAAGACAAAGATTTCACTGTTTACACAAAAAGCAATAGTAAGGAGGAAAATAACATTTTGTGTAGCTACCAGATAATTGTCTCTGCCTCCAAAAGAAGAAACTATGTGAAAGAATGGAAGTTCCTCCTTCCTTATATCTTCTGATAGTGATAAATTAGAAATCCATTTCTATCTTAAAAGATCTCTTGAAAATGTCAAAAGAAGATTATTTCAAGATGTTTTTAACAAATCCAGGAAAACAGCATTTTGAGTGCATTTCAACCTGCTTCACTGTTTCTCATGATTTGCAACAAAAAAATACAAGCTTTGAGTACAGAATATAGGACTTCTTTGAATGGAGACTCATAGGAAAGCTGGGGAGTTGACTATTATAGAGCCAATACAGTAGAGTTAGTATGAGTATGCCAAATGGGAATTATTTTGTATTTCACTATGAATTTTTTTTAGTCTTGTTAATTGAATTTTAGATGTTACAGAATCACAGAACTGTTAGGGTTGGAAGGGACCTCTAGAGACCCTCCAGTCCAACCCTCCCAGCCAAGGCAGGCTCACCTAGAGCAGGTTGCACAGAAACGTGGCCAGGTGGGTTTCGAGTATCTCCAGACAGGGAAATTTCACCACCTCCCTGGGCAGACTGTTGTGGTGCTCTCAATGGCACCCACAATGGCAACAAGGTCCTCCTCGTATTGAGGTGGAATTTCTTGTGTTTTGGTCTATGGCCATTGCTCTTCATCCTGTTGGTGGTCAGCACTGAAAAGAGTCTGGCACCCTCCTCTTCACACCTGTCTTTGAGAGGTTTATATGCATTAATGAGATCCTTCTTGGGCTTTTCTTCTCCAGGATGAACGAGCCCAGCTCCCTCAATCTCTCATTATAGGAGATGCTCCAGATCCCACATTGTCTCTTTGTGGCCTCTATTGGATCCTCTCCCATAGTTCCTTGTCTTTCTTGAACTCTGGAGCCCAGAAATGAACGCAGCATTCCAGAGGTGGCCTCACAATGGCCAAGTAGAGGGGCAGGATCATCTCCCCTGACCTGATGGCCACCTGATGCACCCCAGGATGTTTATTTGATTGACTTCCTAGTACAAGCAGTTTAGTCTTCATCATTACCTGTCCACTAGGTGGTTGAATTTCACTGGTGATGCAGGGAATGAAAGTAAGACTGGATAGCAAACTGAAGTAAAAGATGAATAATTTTCTGTCTGCTTTAAATAAAATGCAATGACAATCGTACATAAAATGGTCTTTGCTCAGTGTGACACTTAAAGGAAAGGACCATGTTGTTGGCTGTGTTTCTTAGTCTCTTAAGCTCACAAAAGTAGCCCAGACAGTTTGCTGACCTCAGATGGACCTTTAAGTCTCTGACTTGTCAGACGAGAAGGGCAGCACTCTTAATTGGCATTCAGATCACAGGCAGGCACTGGGCTCAGCGCATAGCCAAGTACTGCTTTAGGATTTAGACAAAGCCACTCTGGCAAAACATCCCAGTTGTCAGGGTAGCTGGCTGTTTCCTAAAGAACTGTTACATAATGGAGAGACTGAGAAAAGCTTTAGGATGCAAATTTTTTTTAAAGTAAAAATTTTAAAAAAAGGGAATAAAGAAAGTGGCGGTAATTTGTGAAAAGAAACATCCCCCCTCTCCTCGGATGATCTCATTCATTGTTTCTTCCTTCTGTTTAACTTCTCAGGGTCATAAATGTAGTTTGCTGTTTAAAACCGTAGTGATGTCACTGCAAAGGTATTTTGTGGAAGTGGGGAAGGGAATTATCTGAAAGTATTTGGGAATCAACACTTAGAGATTTATTAGCCTTACTAGAGGTCAGCTATTTGCATTTCTTCTTCTTTGTGCTTAGTGTAATGTAAACTGGGAATTCAGCTATAGAGTGAGTGTTTACATTTGAGACATCCCGTGGAACAGAAGTGAACGTTGTGTTTATTGCTACAGCTGCCTTCTCCAGTGAAATCGTGATCTAAAGTCTCGCTGGTCCCAGGCCAGATTTCCAACCTGCCCCCTGTGCTGATCCCCTACACAGTGCCAGGGTTTGACACTCCCTGGTACTGTTTCTCCCTGCAGCCTCCAGCATGACATCAGCCCCAAGCCTTGCTCCCAAAGCCACTCACAGCCCCTGCCTGTGCTGGGAACGGGAGAGAAGAGGAGGAACTGCTTTGCGCTGCCTTGGGGCTGTGACAGTGGGCACCACAAAGACAGAGGCTTAAAAAAGGTTGTGTGCTGTGCTTGGAGTGGTGCAGGGGACTGATCTCCATCACAATATCGTGGGTGTTTTGGTGTAAGCAAATTTCGTATAGTCTGCCTTAGTTGTAAATGTATTACAGTGTTTTCGTTAGTACATGGCCCTGTTTCACAAAATACATTTGAAAGTGTACTTATTTAAAATATTTGGCAAGTAGTGGTCTCTTTGTTAAGCAACAAAGCAGTAGTCTGGAGTACTGTCACCCGGTCCACTGAAGAAGGATTTCACAGAGTCTGTATGTTTTCTGTAAGCTTATGATTTTTGGATTATTTTTTTCCGGGAAATTAGGAGGAATGTCAAATATGGAGGCAGCCAGAGAACACAATTTACAGCACATGTTCTTGTAGGGAGAATGTAGTGTTCCTTCTGGAAGCCTGGTCTGTGAGGAAGGATGCTGTTAGGTGTGTAAAGGGTCTTTACAGAAACACTTAAATGTCACTAACTTAATTTCTTACCAAGGCACTAAATTGCATTTGCTAGCTGGTCTGTAAACTATTTCCCCATTGCAGCAAATAATTAAGAGGGGTGAAAGACAATGAAAGATCAGTTTGGGAAGTCTGAGCCAATGGTAATATACTTACAGTATCAATAACCGTGCCCAAAACATGTTGGCAGTAGCCATAACTCAAATTTCCTATGGCTATGAGGGCATGCCAAAGCAGGCTGCCACTATTCCTGTTCCTCTAGATGTGTTTCATGTGGTTTGTTGGTGTCCATGGGCAGGGCAGTGCTCTGGCCCCAGTTGCCAGGGCTGTATGAACAGTTCCAGCTTTAGTGGTTGCCCTTATGCAGGCTTTGGTGCTCTGGAGTGTTTGATTTGAACACTGCATTGTCCACACCAGGTTGTTTCTGGCGGTCTTTCTAGTTGTTCCTTTGTTCACTGCTAGTTATTTCTGAACCTGGGGGGTGTCTCACTCCTCCCATTAGCTAGGCCTTTTAGCTTGCTCTGTCACCCAGTCTGTGAGCTGAAGCTCCTCTGTTGCTTTGCATCTCCTACCACAGCAGCCCTAAATGTTTGATTTTTGCAATAGTCAGTCATGTACACAGCCTGGTTTTTTTGCCACAAAAGGGCGACTTTCAGGAAAGAGGCTTTCCTTTTCTTACCAACAATTAAATTCTGACCTCATTAAAACTTTTGGATAAAGTTTAGCCAACAAAGCTTACAGGCTACAACTGTAGGCTACTTCATTTGAGAATGTTGAACGCTGTTAGATTCCTTCTTCAGCATACTGACAAATACCATAATTTCTCTGGCATTGTAAGTTAGTTCTCTTCAAGAGGAACACTTCAAAATAGCATGAGAAATAGACACAAGAGCTGTGTCGGTGTGATATGTTGGCTTGTGCTAGTCACCTTTTCATTCCTGATGGATGGTGGCTAACAAATTACTCATAGAGTCCTGAAAGGAAGGGCTGATTGTCCCCTTCAGATTTCACCCTGCTTGTTTACCTCAGCTTTTGTGGCTGGTCCTCCCTGGAGTTCCTCAGTCTTCCTGAGGAAATCCAGCAGTCAGATCTGACCACCTCAGATCTAATGCCTGTGTAACCACTATGTACTATTGTTCAGAAAGAGTGTAATCTTCAAATAATGCTCTGGTATGACACTTGTTAGTAATGTTAGCTGAGAACTTTAGCTTGATGCAAAACTATCTGTCCTTTTCATCAGCCCAGCTCTTTCTAGGAAGATCTTGGCTTTTATCAGCATGCATTCAAAAAATGAAAAATCTGGATGCAGCATTCATGGAAAAGGTTTTTTTAAGAGAAGAATGTAATGAAATGATAAACCAGAGATAACTGTAGCATTGTAAGGCTGAGAATGACCTCCTGTTAAAATTATGTTTCTTTCCTTGGAACCCATGGCTGATTAGTATTTTTATTTTTTTCCTTGACTGATGCACTTAAACCTAGCAATTTCAAAGCATTTGTTTAGAATGTTCCCATATTGATCTCACATAAGTGCTTAAGTTTATGTCCTGTATTTATTAAAGTAAATGTAAACATAAGCATGGATTTTTCAGGATGTCAATAGTTTGTAAACCTTTAATATTTTAACAAATAATGCACATTTCTTTGCAACTGCTGATAGGGACTTCTGTTTCATACTCTTCTTTAACTCTGTCTTATAACTTTTATTTGAAACACAGGAACACTACATACTTGTGAATGGAAATGGGAAACCAGGCTAACCTCCTCCTTATGTTAGAATTCAATACACTATTTCTCCTAATTAGTTGCCTTTGAGTCTCACAACGAGTCTTGAACAAACAAACAAACAGAGAGCGGATGTGTCTGCATGGGACTTTGTGTGGTGATATGAATGAGTAGTGAGCACCCTTATAGACTTTTCTATTCAGCATATAGCTGAATTACTTGACAATAAAATCACGGAACCATATTTGAGTATCTGCTTGGAGCTGTTGAAGCATTTCACAGCTGTTTCTTCTCCCCTTGCAACCTCTTCTTGTAGTGACAGTAGAAGTTACTGTTCCCATCAGAAGTTCTGTAACAAATTACTAACTCTTACCATGTTTTACTACAAAATCAGAAGATTTAGCTTAAACTATTACATACCAATTCATGTGATGAGATGGAGAGATTGTGATACACAGATTAGCTAAGCTAATAACTGCCTCTCCCTAGAAGAGTGAAGGAGGGCCTGCTAACTGCAACCTTTACATGTGCATTTCAGCTAGGTCTTCTTCTGTAGGTGTGTTCATCTAAGCACGCAGTGTTGGTTCCAAGAATTAATATGACTTTAAAAGATGCCCCTTACCAAAAAGATGCATTGTTCCTTTGATTTTGCTGCAGGTTGGATGAATAGTAGTGTTGATGACATGCAGTGTTGGCATTTTTTCAGTGGCTGAGTGCTGTTGTATTGTGAAATTTGATTTTGGATTATTGCACAGTGGGAGCTAACAAAAATCACAACAGATGACCAATACAAGACAATGTTAGAGCTATTAGTGTACATGAAAAGCTTTAAGTACCTGAATCTTGTGTTTCTTTGTATTTCACTATGCAGCCTGTATACAGACATCCTTTTTTTGTTTTTATAACTTACCAGATTTTTCTGTTTGTTAAGAAAGAAGCAGCATAGAAAACAAATTGTTTGTGTCATTGTGAGGATTGCTTGTGCAATAGAAGTTGTTGTGTTCACTATGTACATCTTTGCCATAAGAGCTAATAGAGTATAATGAGAGTACCTATTGGTTTGCTATCCTCTGGGCTTCACAAAGAATGGTGTCTCTGGAAAAATCCCAAAAGTTAGCTTTTCCGGAATTTTTCTAGGCAATGCTTCCTGCCCTTTTTAAAAATTATTTAAATTTTTTTCTATTTTGTAATATTACAACTCTTTATTAATCTTTTTGGTCATTCTTTTGGCCTCTTAGGAAATTATTTCTATGAATACAGTGTGTATTGCTTGGCTGGCCCAATACAACTGAAGAATTTTTGTAGTTTCTTACTGAGCAGAAGTTGATGGGAAGAAAGTAGTGGGAGTTAAGGATGTATAGAGCACTCTTAATCACCCAGTGTGGATGTCCAAAAAACCAGAAGTCTTCTGTTACAGATTGAAAAAGTATTATGAGGACCTCAGGAACATTTTGATGTTGGTGGAGGATGTCAAATAAATTGGTCAACAGTAGACTGTCTCCAGGTCTTGGAAAGGCATTTTGTTGTAGATTTTCTTATGCTGTTCATGGATTTTCCTGCCTGTTTGACCAAAGATAAAGGAGTCTTTTTCTTTCTGCTGCCTGTCCTTCTTTAGTTCTGTGTGTTTATCATCTGTGGCCCTTCCTCCCAGTAATGTTCTTACTCCCTGAGAAGTCCTACTCTTAGCTTGTTGAGCTTTTCATTTGCGGGCAAAAAAATCTCTCAGCAGGTGCTGAATATGAAATGATTCGGTTCAGTGGTTAAAATCTGGCAAACTGTAATATAGGAGAGGTGGATTTTAGCTATCTGTAGGTGGCACTACCAGGTTTATGAAATTAGCCCATTGTGGTTTGACTTTGGAGAAGGCCACTAGACCTGTTGGTCTTGAGCTTACCTATAGAAATGCATCACTGTGGTGAAGTATTTGGAACTGCTGAAAACTAAGCTGTGTAGATGCCATGAAAGGCTGAGATAGACTAGAAAAATGCTTGAACACATAATATTAATAAAATTTAAAAAGAGGTAGAGGTGCTTTGTATGTATTTTGTATTCATTAAACAGAAGGAAGTATGTATTAATTTTTAAAAATTATTAATAATTAAAAAAAACTTACTTGGAGCATATTAGAATGAGTAGTTGTGTGCAAGCAAGAATCTTCACCACCCATTGTCTGATTGGACTAGAAGTAAAATTCTTGTTATTAAAAATAAATCTTATGTGTTCCTAGGGACGTTTCTGTAAAAAAGGGAAATCCTGAACATTAAAGGTTTACTATTTTTATGGTTCTATTTTGGTAATTGTCCTTGTTTTCCTATTCATGATGAGTGTTAGATGAGTGATCTGACAATTGTATGGCTGTTAAATTGTTTAATGCCAACATCATCTTTTAACTGGTGGCACTTTAATGATAAGTATGAACTTAGCATAGGGCTTGCTGAAATGAGGATGGCAAACTTTAAGCAGGAGGCTAGAACCTTAGCTTCACTTTGGTTCACAGATTGCAGCCGACACAATACTGAACAGGTATAGGAAAAAACCCCACCAAAGTGTAGGAAAACAGCTAATTATAGTAATTGCAGCTGGTTTCAAAGTACTTCTAACAGTTTGTGCATAATGCTTACTTGAAAGCATCAAATGGGCGCTAGTTGTGAAATAGAACACCTGTTTGTTGTTGAGCATGTGTTTATGCAGATGATTTTTGTTGTCAAAGCACCTTGATGTAGAGTAGTCCTGTTTACATTTACATTCTCCCCAAAGGATTAACAGTGTTCTCTCAATAAATTTACAGTCTATTCTCCTCTCAAAGGCTGCTGTTTGGAGGGTGGTGTGAACAAGGCAACAAGTGCTTGCTAATCACTTGAATATACATAATTAGCGACAGTCTGGTGCACTGGAGTCTTTGTACAGCCACAGCAATACTGATTGGCAGCAGCAGATAACAATAGTCGTGGCAAGGTGGTATTTGTTGAATATTTGAAGGTGTTTTTCTTTTATATTTGCAGTAGGCATTTTGAGTTAATTACACCATTATTCTGGAACACACTTACTATGTTATTTTAATGTCAGAGTTAAAGATCAGTCATGTGGCCTGTTGTACACAAAGAAATAAGACCTTTAGTAAATCCTTTACTTCATTTGAGACTAAGATGGATTCTTTTTTTCTTCCTTCATAATTTTATGAGACTAAGGTGGATTATTTTTTTTTTCCTTGTAAGTTTTATATAACCCGAAGTCAAAGTGGAAAATATGACTAAAAAATTTGGGAGATCAATGCATGTGATGATACTCTTGTATTCAGCAGTGATTAGTTTTACAACTGGCTCTCTGACAGGTTCAGTAGTTTGGAAAACAAACACAAAATCATTGATGATAAAATTTATGGGTGACATAGTAATTAATAAGTAACATTGGGAAAATTATTTGGATTGCTTTTCATGTTTGTTATGTTCAAACAAAATGTGTTTTAATATAGCTAAATGCTTAACATCAATTTAACTTAAGGGAGAATACTACAACAAGTAGATTCTGAGCATCTAGAAAATCAGATGAGTCACTGTGTATTTGGCAAGGTTAATTTGTATGAGAATCATCAAATTTCCTCTTATTGACAAGGTAGCAGTCTCTGTGTATAGGTTAGAGGCTTTGGATATTGTGTCTTGGATTTATTTAGGTTTCTGATATTCTGTGAATGACATTTTCATAAGGAAAAAAGGATTCATGCATTAGATGAAACAACTGTGAGGTTTGTCTCTAAGAGCAAAACTGTTAGAAGACTATTTTGAATAATTATTAAAGGTTCCATTTATAGAACCTTTAATAGAAGTAAATATGGAGCAGAATTTGTTAGGCTCTTTCCTGACTTCTGCCTAAGCAGTGCTTTCATTGATGTGGTGAGTAATGGCAAAGAAAATGGTTCATAATCTTTTGAGGTGTCTCCAAAGTGAAAAGGACTGCAGGTGTGCTGGAGGATGGGGTTAGAATTTGAATGGTATTGTTAATGTGGAGACACAGTTTGCATGAGGAGCTGGAAGCTGTTCAGGGGGATCAACTTTGACGTGCACTCTAGAATGATCTTCTTTAGAAAGAAGTTAATGGAGAATGAGTGGCTAGGTAAGAAGCTCTTCAGAAAAGTCCATTAGGTACCATGGATGACAAACTTGACATTAATTATGTCTTGCTGTTGCGAAGAAGGCAAACACATGAGTGCATGATCAGGGATAGAACCTGTAAGATGCATCTTTCTCCTCCATTGGGCACTTAAGTCTTAGTTGTACAAATGCATCCATTTCTGGGTGCTGCAGTTTAAGATTTTAAAGACTATTATACAGAGATCAGCAGTGAGAGAGATCAATGATGGGTATGACCTATAAGTATAGGCTGAATGAATTGCAGTTACTGAGGTTAAATAAGAAAAGAGAATTGATAATATGATCTGTTCTTCATGTGCACACTGAGAAAAGAAATTGTCGTTTTAAGTTGTTGCAATGCAGTTTGAATTACAGACCAGGAAATCTTTTTTGACTAAGCACACCATGAGAAATAGCCAAGTGTGTTGTACCAATGGCCCATCTAGCTCAGCATTCTGTCTGCTGTGGTGGCAGAGGATGTGCTGTTTAGAGAGAGCTTGCAAGTTTGGCCCATTTCTTGCTTCTCATTCCCCTTGCACTTTCCTAGTGTTCAGAATTGTTGCATTAGTAATGTTAGATGGCATCTAATGGATGTGTTTCACCGAGGGCCCTAACTATTGCAATGTGGTGTTTGGTGAACAGCACATTGCATTCACCTACTGCCTTCAGGATTTTGTAAACTTCAGCCTTTTCCTCTCCAAACCAAAGAGCTCCTGTCTTCATCCTGCCTTAGAAAAGGTGGCTGTTCCAGTGTCTGGGTCACTTTGGTTTCCTTTCTCTGTGATTTCTCATAATTCCACTACATTCTTCTTGATACTTGAGGGCAAGGACTGTGCAAGGTAAAGAAGATGTGGGCACTGTTTTCTGGATCAGCAGAATGCCATCCTTTCTCTTGCTCTCAGTATCCTTTCTGACATGCCCAACATTTCATCAGGGCTTTTTTGGCTGTTGTTTACATGCACTTACTATGTCATGGAGCTGTCAGTGATGAATCCAGGACTTAGCTGAGGCATAATTTATGATTCTAAAGTAAACATTGTTAGGCATAGTTTGTATTATTTTTTCTAGATACATTACCTCACATTTATGTACCCAATATTCAGTTTTCATCTTCGACCACTCAGTTTTGTGAGATTAGATCCTTCTGTTCTCCTATGCCATAGGTCTGGCTGTTGACTATTGGGTATAGGGTAGTGTCATATGGAAATTATCTTAGATCACATCTCTGTCCAGGTCATTGAGGAAGATGTCATATGGAAATCATGCCAACCCTCATTTCTAGGGGACCTCCTAGCTCTTTCTTATGCTGACATATTTTATCATCTTTCATTTTCCTCCCTATTTAGGTACCTTTTCATGCTTCATACTGATGTTTTCCCCATAATCACCTTTTTACTTTTCCATTAAGACATTCAAGTGGACCTTGGCAGGTGCGAAGGGGAGAGAGGTAGGAAGGGAGAATTACTTTATTTTCTTTCTTAGTTATGCCATCCATTTTTTATGGCCTCGATATTTTCAACAATATTCTGCTTCTTTGTAGGGTCTCATGAGCCAGTTCTTTGCCTTTTTAATAACTGTTTTTCTTATTTTTACCTATATTTTTCTGTTAATGATTAATACTTGTATATCAGATTTTATTGGGCAGCTTTCTTCCACCCCAGTGCTAACCCTAGTCATGAAGCTGGGAGAGGGAGAATCTTGTACTTTAGAAGAAATATTATTTTAAAAACAATAAAAGCTACAAGTAATAATAAAGCAATTTTTATCCTCTTTGCACATTCAGGGAGATCTGTGGATTACTTTGGAGGAGTGCACAAATCTTACTGAGAAAAAACTAACCAAATTGTCCAGGGTGTAAGACATAGCATTTCTTTTGGTATTTAGGACACAGTGTTTCTGCTGGGAAATGGTAGAGTTCCATTAACTGAAAAAAATTGAAATCTATTGTATGAAATAAAATATTTGAATTCCTAAATGTTTGCAATTCCTGGTAGTTCCTAGCCAAGTAATGCAGAAAATGGTTTCCTTGAAGCTTTTCAAGATGCATAGTAAGAACACTGAGAAGTAAATTAGCATAGGGAATGTGAATTCATGGTTCCATTCCAGTTTCTCTTTTAATATTTAATATTTAAATGAATATTTACATACCAGAGAGAAGAAAATAGAGAAGAAAAATGATAGTGTTTTCAGAACTGGAGAGGATGCCTCTAGAACTTGAGATTCTGAGAGCCTGTGTGGTTATTGAGGAATTGGGATTGCCTTGCCATGAGAAAGAACCTCAGTGCAGAAATGTAAAGGAGCCCTTTAATGTAGCAGCTTAAAAAGCTCTATGACTGAAGGTTGAATTCAGTTGTATTCAGAATCAGGATGAGGATGATTAAGAGAAGGATGGAAAAATATTAAAAAGAATATTTTGATGTCATCAAACCAGAGTGGATTTGAGTAGATAAGCATTTAAAAAATAAAAAAGGTTTTTACCAGTACCTGCATAATGGGAGAAAATTCTGTCACCTTTCTTTTTTGAAGAACTCTTACTGAACTGTTGAGATGTTCCTGTTCATCTTAAAATATATGATGCCATGAATAAAAATCATAAAATGTCCTATATAGATTTGCACATGAGATACTCAGATTAGCACTGAAATGTAAATTTGGTGAGAATTTGTCCAAGACTTGCTCAGAGTGTTATTTAAATGAAACAGTAAAAATCCAGTTGCTCTTTGCTGAAGTCCCTCCTGACATGCTGTTTGAGAAACACTGCATCAGTATTAAAAGATAAAATTATTGTGGTTTCTGGTGTGTTTGATGGTCTTTCTTAGCTGGCCACTGCTTTTGCCACTAGTTTGGCACTTTCCTAGAGAGTATCATGGAAAGTTAGAACTCTCTTACTGAATGTGCGGTATCTGAATAGCTCAGTTGCTGGTTTTTTGTTTTCTCATTTTATTGTTAAACCTATTAGGTCCATATTTTTCTAAGTGAAGGTACTGATTCATGTTAATGAAGTAATTTCAGAATTTTGTTTTGATATATTAAGTAAATGGAGTTCTTTAAAGTCCCTGTAAAGGCACTTTCTTTAGTGTGCTTTGTGTTCTTGATTTCAAAATACAAATGTTGTCTCTGTGGTGGCACAATCACAGATGTAGGGAGCTAAAGGTGTTGTGTAAGTCAGTTAATTGTTTTCCTTAAGTGAAAGCCAGGAGTGTTACTAGTTTTGCACTTTCACCTAAGGAGCAACTTGCATGAAAGATGGAACTGGGCAACAGGAGCATCCTTTTACAGAGAGGGGGGCAGCAAGAAGCTCTTGGTGTCTGCCTGGGTGTTTGTACCGTCAGCAGCAGGTGCACATACAGCCCTCCCACTTGGTACTCACATAACCAGGTAGGTCCTTTGGGCAGATGTCTTTCCACTGTGTCATGGAGAGAGGGGAGTTTTGAAAACAGTATCGAAATGATGATTTTATTTTTAAATCTAATCATATCAAGTGGTACACTGCCAATGAAGGGGGAGATTCAGGTAGACCCTGCCTGGAGCACAGACCACTTGATACCTTGAATGAATTCAGAAAGAACATGATTTGCCACTTGATGCCTTGAATGAATTCAGAAAGAACATGATTTGCCAGCTGATGGGATCAGTTTATCTCAAATTGAAGGAAGCCATTCTATTTCTGCCGTGCTCCACCCCCTCTTTTTTTTAACCTATTGGGCAAATGAGCTGCTCAAGTGGTAAATCAGACAAGGAGGAGCACTGGGCAGCAGGACCGGGAGGAGGAGGATGATGAGGAGGAGGAAGAATTTCTCCTCAGCTGGATCAGCTGAGGTGTTGTCACAGGGAGGAGTAGAAGGCTTAGATGAACTTCATTAGAGAAGCCCTTTCTTTGAGCTGGAGGTGCAGGCAGAACTCCCTTCTCTTTTTAAACTCCTTAAAAGGAAAGGGTTTTAAACTCCTTAAAAGAAAGGGGTTTAAATTAAGGTAAAGCCTTCCTTAGCCTCAGATATTGTCAGCAATTTAAATTTAAGGAATTATAGAGTGATTAAATGACTTTATCCTGCAGGTTTCAATGATGGCAAATCAGATATATTTATAAAAGATAAGCTATTTATTGTAACAAATGAACAGATAGAAGATCTTAATCAGAATTACTACGCAGTGTTAAAGCTAAAAAATACAAGTCAGCTATAGTATAACATAAATGATGTAGTGCACTATATTAAAGAAATTATGTTAAAGCAATTAAAGCTAGTGAAAGAAACATTAGGTGGAGGTTTTGATGTATCTCACCACACTTCCAGGCATGAGTACTTCTCTCTCTTCCTCTCAGTACCTGGGAAATAACTGTAGAGAGGTGTCCCAACCTCCACAGGAGAAACTCCAGGCATTTCAAGAAAGGGATGTGGAAGAATCTAGCTTGTATAAAAGCCGACTGGACTCTTATAGCATAAAGAGGTTGACCTGCCAGTCATAGGCCTCCAGGTCAGTTTAGCAGCTTATCTGTCAAGTCTCACTTCAAAGGGGCAGATGTGTGTTTGAAGCTGGTAAGCCAGGCTGGCCTTTTAGCATATTCAGCACCAAAAAATACCACTATGGCACCATAGAGAGCTTGCATTGCTTTGTCTTCTGACCAGATTCCAGGCCAAGCAGATCAGCTTTTTCAGAGCAAAGCATCCTGCTAATTTTTTTGGGGGGAAAATTTTCACCTGGAATACACTGAAGGGTTTTGCTGGAGCTAGGGGACTCTGAAAAATCAGGTTTGTTTCAGAATCTTGTAGAGGGCTGGAGTTTTTCTGTAGCCTACTGATCATTGATCCCTTGACACATGCCCTTCTGCCACTTACAAAAATGATAAGTACATTAGAGAACAGCCAGATCTCTGGGAAATGTTTCTCCCCTTAATCATGGATTATCTGAAGAGAGGTTACAGTCTGTAAATGAATAATCATATCACTAACTTTCAGTCATTTCCTATCAAACTGTTATCTGAATCTATTATTCCTTACCAAGTTGTCACTGAAAACTCAATATTCTTAAATATTAAGACTAAATATGCCTAATGTACCTAAACTAAATAGCCAAGATACAAAATTTAACTGAATTAAACTGTAGACATTCAGAAGGCAATGTTTTGTTAAAACTGTTTCAGCTGTGCTGCTGATGCTTGGCATTCTTGTGTGCACACTCAGTGAGCAGAAATGTGGAAGCCTCTTTGAGGAGATGAAAAATTTGTGTCACTTCTCCTGCTGTGGAGCCTTTATTCCCTGGTGGATGTCAGCATGGAAAGATGCATCAGCATCATCACGGGCGCTCATCTGCAGCACGAGCCCCGGAACACAAAGCAGCGTTTTACCTCTCGGGATTAACAAACATGTGGCAGCTTTGGTGGTGCTGTTTGGTAGTCAGGTGATAGACTGGCCATATGTCCTCATACCTCATTCTGCCATGAGATTTTTTTCCCCCCTCCCCTTTGAAATTTGAAAGAAAAGCATAGCTTTATCTGGTTGTTGTTTGTTCCAGTTCTTATGTCACAGATGTGAAATTCTAAAAGATCTGTTAAGAAGTTCTGTACCCAAGTTTTTCTCACTCAGTATTGGAAAGGACATACACAAATTATTACAGAATGTAGATGACTTGCATCCTAAGAAACTTAGGCATCTAGTTAGGCTCTAAATAGGAAGATGGATGTTTAAGGGTTCTTTGGGCACTTACACAGCTCAATCTCTTCCCATACTACGGCTTGGTCCCTCTGAACTGCGCCGTGCTCCCAAATTGCATAGGAAAAAAAGAGAGAAGGACAAAGTTCTCTTCAGACAATTAAAACTTCCATCCAGGTGATTAAGAGTCCCTATCTCATCTCTGTCTCTGGGGTTTCAACCAATGATGTGAGGATTTGACAAAAGAATAATTGCTTAATAATGTTTTGTAGTGGGGAGAAATGGAAGTATCAAAGGCTGGCTTCAAGTATCATGATGTTAAAATATTGAATTTAAAAATAACTGCAAGCATGGAGAAGTTGTCTTTTTTGTCTTGTAGTACTTTATCACTGCCATTTCTGTACTCTGAGGAGATAATTTGTAGTTCATTTAAAGCAAATTAGAAAATATGGATGTTACATCAGTGTAATGAAAACATCATTATTAAAGGATGAAGGAAGCATAAAGTATAGATTTCGCCTCACTCTTACATGGTTATCCATTACAGATCAGGTCCTTGTATTTCAGCTATTTAGATTTTACCTAATTTGTTATTTTAAGGAGAGTTTCAGCCATGATTCTTAAGGAGTTCTCTAAGCCGTTAAAATTAAAGCAAAACACACAACTACCTTCAATAAATGCTTTAATTAAAATGGACATTTCTGAACCTTCTACAGACAATACCTGCTCAGATGTGACAGCATTTGTGACATCACCAGTACAGAGTTGCACAAGGATTTTCAAGTCAGTGTTGTAAGTTTCCATTTCATTTTTGCTAATTAGAGAATTGTGCTGTTTATTTTCTAGAGGGAAAAAAGTCACTAAAAGCGTATCAGATTTGTTTACTTTATTCAATAGAAATGCAAATATATTTTTTTGAAAATTACAGTTCCTTATGGGTCCCTATTATTTTGGTGTCACAAATGTTAAATATTTGGTGCCAGTTAATTATTGTATGTATAATCAGAATTTCAGAAAAGCCAGATGTAGGAGGAGATTATCAGTGTTTTCTCATGTATGAAATTTCACTTCTGCATTGAATAAACTAATTGTAGAGTTTGCTGAGTAAGGTCATCCTATAAGTTACTAGACTGTTTTGGAGGCTAAGTCATTAAGCATTTTTCAGCAGTCACATCAGGAAGAAATTTTATGCTAATAGCAGAGAAACTGCAAGATTGGTCTGTTAGTGAAAAAAAGAGTAACAAACTTCATCTTGAGCTTGGTTAGATAAATTTGTATTCTTATCCAGGTCAGTCATCTTTCAGTTCCATCTTGTGGCTGGAATTTTGGGGGTCATATTTATAGCTGTATTTTAAAAGTTTTTTAAATGACTGAAAAGGATGCAAAAACTTTGTGCTAGTAAAATGCCAGGGCTGAACATTTTGCATTTTTGCTTCTCAGTCAAGCTTTCTTATAATTAAGAGTCTGGAAAAACTTGAAACAAAGAACTTCTTTACACCTCATTTGCCTGCATATTTATTGGAATTGCAATATAATAAAATAGTGCAAAATAAATTAATGTAAAACATGTTTATTAGAACTGAACTGTGTAATGGTTCTTATGGGGGAGTTATGAGCTGGTTTATTAAATTTAAGGCAGTGAAAGCTTTTAGAAATATGTAGAATTATGAGGTTATAAATGAGTTGGGGATTTCTTTTTTTTTTTCTTCTTTAATTTTGATCTGTAAATTAAAAAAACTACTGACCAAGTTGTTCTTATCTTCTTAGCAGTACTGTTAGGATAGGACATATTTCACAGCTAACTCAAAATTTCTATTTATATTGGGATCTCTAAGTTGCTAAAATTTTGTAATATTATTAAATTGCAATAACTATTTCACAAATGCATGTAGAAGTATTGTATTTCTAGCTTTTCTAATTGTGCATTTTAAGAGATTTTTCAGTTATTTGTCAGAGTACAGAGATTTGTATAGTTTACACATTTTTAATTTATAATTTCTGTATATATGTGTAGAGTAAATGACGGAGTATATTCTGACACATATGTCAGGATATAATTTGGTTGCATAGAATGTGCAATTGTATTAAGGAAGTTCTTGGTTTAATAGTTTGTCAGAACCATTGTGGCCTCATTGCTTAGAGATGCAGTTGATCTTCGAAACCTGAATCGCTTGAACCTGATTTTCTAGCTTGACTGGAAAACAAGAATTGCACTCACAAGGCAGAGCAGCAGTCTGATTAATTAGTAGTTAATCTTCCCTAAGTTCATGCTGATGCCCCTTCTCTTTTGCATCATTCTTGCCCCCAGCCAATTACTCTCATTTTTCTTTTGTGCTGATACTTGCTGTAAACCTGAAATTGTTTTGATCTGGTCAAAACCCTTTTTCTTGGACTATGCTTATTTTACACCTGTCTGAGCCGTGTGGGTGCCAGTGCTGATGCAGTGAGTGGGACATGGGACAGACACACTGCATGCTTCCTTTGCAGCTGCTCCTCACCTTCCAAATGGACTGCCCTGGTGTTACTATTGTTACTGCATTTTAGGTGAATCAAAGTGACCAAGGACAGGGACTTTCATTCACCATCAGTGCTCCTGGCTAGTACCTGATTTGTGCTAGAACAAAAGATGCTTGGCAATTAAAGGAAGAGCATGCCTGTGTTCAATGTTTACTCCGATTTCCTGATTGTGAGATTTTTGTTTTTTTAAGAAAAAGTGCTCACACAAGTTTGGAAATGTGTCACAGCATTCAAAGAGAGGTTGGCTTTTCCTATAGGTGCTGGTATCTTTGGGTGCTGAATTGGTAGAAGAGTGGCTGCATGGCCATGGTGCAAACCACTAGTTTTGTGGTGAATTTATAGCATTCAGCTAGGACTGTGGATACAGAATGTTTGATAATCTTTTCCTGAACTCTTCTGAAAATGTGTTCCTGTTAAATGGCTAATACTCTGCTATTGGCCATTTGTGTTGTTAAACCCTTTTGTCGTAGTCCTTCCTTTGAAAGTGAAGCCTAATCCAGTCTTTCTCTCCTCATTGCGCTTCTCTTGTTTCTCTAACTCTGGTTATTTCTCTGTGTGCTTGTTTTGTCTCTGAAGCTCTTCTGTTGTCTTGTCATTTAAAAAAAAAATGTTCTCAAAACTGTAATTTATTTGTTTACCTTGGAATAATATTTACAGTGTTTGTAAAATTCTGTAACTTTACAAATGAGGATATTTTACTTTCCTCTCAGTGTTGCATACTTAAAAAAGAGTTCTATTAATTGTTCTTTAACAGTTAATCTAAAACTAAACAGTGTGTGAGCATTTCAGGTTATTTCTGTAACTGTTTATTAATTCAAGTAATTCTTCACTGTATTTTGTCTGGTGTTTCTCAACTCACTGTCATAGAGTTGCCACTCTGAAATTCTTCACATTCCTGATAACCTTGAATAGTTTTACTGTCAGGTAGTATATCCAGTGGTAACCCTAGATTCTTGTATATATTGACTGAAAATGCTCCTAACAGAAAACTGTTGAGCTTCATGGATTGAAAGTTGAACATTAGATTATGTAATCCTATTTTGACTTCCTTGTTTTACCCAATTCACTTTCTCTTTTCTGTTTCACCACATTTTTTTTTCATTCACACAATTAGTTTCTTTAAACTTATTAAGAGCTTTTCTTAAAATATGAAATAGATTGTGTCAGTCTCCATCCATTATATTTTCTTGATATACTTGAAGATAGCCCATTTGATGGACATCATTTTTCTACTCAAAAGCAGTGTTGCCTTGTTTATCTTACGTAAGTTTGTGTTATTTGTGTGATTAAAAGTAGAATTTTAAAGAGTTTTCTTTGATTGCCATCCATCCAAGGGACTTGAAATTTTCAAGGTTTTTTTAAACTTTTTTTTCTTTTTTCTTTTTTTCCTTGGGGCTGCGGGGTATAATTCTCCATTTAGAATCCTTCAGTCAAACTTATCAGTGAAGGATAGCTGTTTTCTGCCTGTAGCTTTCACCTCACTTACAATTTCTTAGTAATTGTGGATGTATTCTGCCTTGTTCTGGGACCCTTTAGTACCTAACAGTCAGCTCTAATACCTCCTTTTTGACCTAGAGTGACTGAAAGTATTTTTCTGTTACCTGACATAGATTCTGTTGTTGTGTTCTGAGGTAAAAACCAGCAGAAAGAATACGTCCTGGTGTTTTTCAAATATATTATGCTCAGATGCAGACTTCATTTTGTGTCTGGTTAATTTTTCCCCAAATTTCCAACTCCTAATCTGTTCGAGTTTTTTTATTTCCCTTGCTTGGAAGTTTACTACATCTTATTTTCTGAAAGCAGCACTTTAATGTTGATTAATTTTACCATTTCACTTCAGTGTTTCTTTATGTAAAGAAACCTACATTTTCCCAGCTCCATTCAGCTGGTTCCTTATCGTGTGTGATTCCATGATGATTTGGTTGTAAGAATGGAGTGAAAAGCTGGAAGTATGTGCTAAGGAGCAAGCAGATCCTAAGGGCTGGGTGGTATATTTTCCAAATTTTGCAGGTCCTTATGAATTAAGTGTTTGGTTTATTCACAAAAATATTTCAAAGGATGATCCAGGAAGAAAATGGGGCTGGAGGAGTGGGAGTGCATTTGAAGTCTTTGTCTCCTTCCCGTGCCCTGTGTTGAAGTTCAGTTTCACCTTTAATTTACAGAGTAGTTCCTGTCCCAAATATAATGGAACTGAAATATTTTCTGGTTACTCTTAAATGGTTCTTGACTTAATTTCTCTATACTGCATGGATGAGAAGAAAAATACTTCCTGCTGATACGTTTTGAGCCAACAGTATCAAGGAGTATTAGTGTCAATAAATTACATCTCTGAACTTTACCATGTGTGATATTTAGCCAGTTTGAGAGAAATAAAAGAAGTCCTTGAAGTGGACACTATTTAAATTCGGGGGCATGGGATTTTCCAATTAATTGGATTGCTATGGTAGGCCAATATATTAAGCACAGGCAGTTTTGCTGCTAATTACACACAACTTCTCTGGAGTATCGGATATTCAGATCCATTTTATGAATATGGTAGGGAGAATAACAACTGTAAAACAAAGCACTGTGCATGTAAGTGACTGTTAGCGTGTATTTCAGAAGGGATAAATGCTCACCATATGGTACAATTACTGTGTCCAAGTTTTCAAATTAGCTTCTCTCATCCTCCTTATTACTGTCTTTAAAAAGAGAGGAAAAAAACCCAACATGATTTATCTACTCTGCAGCAGAACTCTTGACGCAAAACAGCAGCCCAGTTCTGTCCAGTTTTTTTTTCCTAGCATAATAGAGGCTGTCGGACTTTTTTATACTAATTACTGTGTGAGCCTCAGATGAACCCCCTTCAATTCACAGGGCTTTGTTAAGGGAGGAGCTGTCAATGTGTCTGCCCGTTTGCAGCTGTGCTGTGGCTTTAGCTTGCTTAACATTATGCTGCTTTTTAGACTTGACAGAAGGGATTTTTTTTTTTTTTTTTTTTTTTTTTTATTAAGGCAAAGCAGCCTTGTAGCGAAATGGTTTAAGCAGCTGCATTGTGGGGAAGCACAAAGAAGTTATTATTGTGTCTGTTTAGGGGGGTTGGATGGAGGGGGGAGATATTCGGCTGCTGTTGATGCCGATTGTTGACTTGCCATCTGCCAGATAGGGAGAAGAAAAAAATGACAGCTCCAGCAGGGTGTTCAAGAGGTTGTTTGGAGAGACGCATAAACATGTGCAGATGTCGAACTGAATAATGGCAAGAACTTGAGACGGTTTATGATGCTGCTGTTGTGTGTGCATATACAGAATGAATGTATGTGGAGATTTGGTTAGGAGGAGGGTACATATTAATTATCATTGTCCCCCACCGCCTCCTTTACTTCTGTTAATTAGTTCAGGAGTTTAATGTCTTCCCTCCCTCCGTTGTTTATTGCTAAAAAGAGCCTTTTCTTGCAATAGGGAAGAAAACTTCTGATTTCTCCATGTGGTGAGCTTAAAAAAAACCCCAAAGCAACAACTTAACAAATTTGGTACTTGTGGACTTAGAAAGAGTAATGTAGTTATTTCAGTCTCAGACATTTGGGGGACAGGTGCTTTGCAAGTTCTTACATAGCTTTGTCTGTCTGCTGCAAGACTGGTACATTGCATACCCCTACTTCTGCATCCTGAGCTTTTCTTATGCAGAAATTGCCAATTGGTGATTGTCTTGTACTATAGAGTATGCTAGGGGTTAGAATGAGATTAGCAACTAATCTTCTCTTTAGCTTGATCTTATTTTCAGTTTATTCTCTGAAGGCAAGGAGCTGGTCAGGCATAACTTACATTTTCCTGTTTGACACTTGCACATAAAATAAATTTGGATCGCTCCATAGGAATAAAGTTTTCTTTCTTTCACTAAAATGCTTTCCTATTTCTTGTTCAGTGATTATGATGAGTTTCCAGGATACTGCGAAAGAAATGTGAGAAAGGATATAAGCATAGAGGGAAATTAAGTTAGCCCAGAAAGCATTGTTATACAGGTGATCTCTTACTTAGAAGATAAAAGTGGAAACTTTAAAAGAATGCATTTTCTTCTCTAATATTACGTGACATTCAACATTCAAATATCTGCACTGAACTGAAAAATGGAAAGAGTGGTTGAAGTGCATTGTGGATATGGATTGCAGACATGTCTTCATGCTATCAGTATGTATCAGGGTTTTATGGTCATTTACAGCATGACTTGAATATTATTGGAATGAACCTTACCAGTGCTTGCCACTAAGCCCTTACCAAAAGTCAAGGAACTCTTTTTTTATTGTCGCTTTTGTAGGTCTTTCATAACAATAATTACTGATGGGAGATTTGATGCTCTTCTGTCGTCGCTGTGGCAGAGTGGGAGATGTCACTTTTGGATTATGTCAGTTTTAACTGCAAATTCAAGTGTGGCTGCCTCCTGCCCAAATACTGATTTCTGCATCTGAGCCTAGACAGAGGTCGCCAGCACTGCAAATGGAGATTGCTTTTTGCCTTTTAGTTAGGTTGTTGGTTCTTCTTCCCAGAATTGTGGTGTTTTATGTGTTCCATCACTGTTGGTGGGAAGCTCAGTTACTCTGGGCAGTGCTGCAAGGCTGTATATCATGAAACACTTCATGCAACCAAAGAGATCTCCTGATGTGTGCAGCAGAAATGGGGTCTTCCAGCTCAAGCACCTTGAGGAATGCTTGGGCTTATCTCATACTGACTTTTGCAAATGATACAGACTAAGTGGCAAAGCAAAGAGCTTGACTTCAGTGATGTGCCTTGAGGAAGTAACGTAGGTGAATGGTGTTGGTGCTGGCTTTTTGGCACCTAGCAAGGTTTGAGCCTAGGAGCACACCTAGTGACAAGGAGAAAGTTCAGAGGAGCTATTTTAAAATTATTGCAATGTGCCAGGTTTAAAAGTGAGACAGTTTGCTTTGTGAAAACATGCTAGCAATTGTACCAGTTTTAAGGGGTGAAAAGTCACATAATTTTTGACAACTCATGTATCTGTTAAAGAAACTCAGTTGAATGATAATGCTATTGTCAAACTCACCATATTCTTTTGCGAACAATGGACAGTTGGAAATCTCTTGTGTAAACCAGTGTTAGCTGTTTTACAAAATGCTGTAAGTAGATAATATGAAGAAGATGTTTAACTCAACTTGGCCACATGTAAAAAGCATTTGTATTTTAATCATCTGACTTAATACGTTTTTACCAAGTAAATCTAAATTGTTGCTGCTGTAACTGACTGTCTTATTTGCTCTAATATATAGATTAATATTTGTATACTTGTCTTACTCTTAAAATATTTTCATAACCTGAAAAAGATCCTTTGGTCTACTAGCACTTAATAAAAGCAGAAGAAAAGAAAGTAGTATTTTTTCTGTTATACAAAGTACCACTTGATGCTGATATTGCTATATTGAAAAATATAGAAATCTTTAAAAATATATATTTAAAAGTACTGATAATATTAGCTATAAAAATATGTGAAACAATATTTAGAATGCTTGTGTTTACACAAATACAGCTTAACGCTATTATAAATAAAAAACTGCTCTGAAAACCATTTACATAGTGCAGCATTTTTGGGCTTTTATCCTATATTGCCTTGTCAAGAGAGATATTTAGAAAATGTGAGCAGTGTTCCTAAATGTTTCCAGAATACAGACCTTGGTTTCCCATTCCTGAATAGTAAGCATATTTAGAAAATATTGATCACCTTTGTTGCTCAGAGATGCTGATGCAATAGAGGACTCTGTTGTTCCAGACAGCATGTGCTAATAGCAACTGCTATTTAATTTATTTTTTGTTCTAATTCTTATCCTTCAAGAATGAAGGGGAAGTGAGAGTGATGTTGAAACTGGCAAGTTTTTCTTCCTGCTGGCTCACAATGGGCATGGTAAAGGTCAATTCTCAATTTGTCAGGATGTCAGCTCACTCAATATTTCTGGTATGATTTTTTAAAAGGACAAAATTACATGCATATGAAAATGAACATTTATTTTCCATGTGTTGCCAAAACACATTAGTAATTTTGAGTGGATATTGTCGATGCCCAATTTCAAAACTGCATTTATGTGTGAATAATGGTGTGTCTGTCTCTCTGTTATTGAATACTTTCCTCTAGATTTTTTTTTCATGTGTTAGAGAAAAGATTATTAATGCAACAGGAAATCATTGAATAAATAGCAGGGGCTGAAGTGCTGCTGCATTTGTACAAGATAGGACAATGACTCACTCCACCAGTCATAATGAAAAAACCATGGTGGCTGGTGATTTGAACCCTAGAACCCTGGAATATGTTTGTACATTGCATTCACAACCTGAGGGGAGGAAAACCCCACAGTAAGAGCAGGGAA
The DNA here is from genome assembly GCF_028769735.1 of Zonotrichia leucophrys gambelii. NCBI lineage: Eukaryota > Metazoa > Chordata > Aves > Passeriformes > Passerellidae > Zonotrichia > Zonotrichia leucophrys. The sequence goes on from NC_088172.1 coordinate 74,173,140, forward strand.
AATCTTTCCACTAGGGAGATTGGTCCTCCCCATCACTTCAGAGGTGCACCTGAAACCCTGCAGAGCTGCTCCGTGGCCTCTCCCTGCCTGCGACTGCACCTCTGCTTGGAAGGGATCTGCTTTGCCAGGAGGAGCCCTTCTCCTTGGTCAGTGCTGCTTCAGGAACAAAGAACCCACTGTTTGCCAGCTCTTCAGTGCATCTGGGCTGGCAGGGAGGACAGAGGCTTGTCCCTGCTTTCCTCCCCCCTTGCTCAGCTGAGGCACTTCTGGAGCTCACACCCGAGCTGCTTGCTGCTTTCTGCACAATATTTACATCTGGGGGGTTTCCACTGGGGGCTGGCCAGATACCTGTAAATAGCTGGGCATAAATTGAGCAGTCTTCCATCTGAGCTGAATTATTGAGATGTTGTGGACAGTGAAAGGCACTTGAACTTTCTCACCTAAACTTCCCTGTTTGCAAGAAACTTAATGGAAACCTAGCTGTGGTATAAGTTAATGGCCACGTGTATCATGAAATGTTTCCTGTTTCTCAGCTGGGACTGGAAAAATTCATTTGTCTAATTCAAGTACAGATGTGCTCAAAATGTCATTCATCATTACTGGGAACTGTGGGAAAACAGTTAGTATAAATAAATAATCACCATCTCACAGTGTAAGAGAGAGTCAGGAAGTGGTAGTTCCAAATTCTGCTTTTCTTTGAACTGCCAGCAAGTACTTATGAGAGGGCATCTAATAAAAATACATTTTAAAATGCTAAGGCATGTTAGGAAAAATCACAGTTTCATTTAAATTTTTACTATGCAATAAGATTTTGTAAAATACTTTGCTTAATACATCCTTACATACTTACATTAGACTGAAGGACATAAATGATGAGGATTGGTATAATTTTTAGTTATCTTAAACATTCATTTGTACAAAAGCTTTGAACTGTGCTGCAAATTTCTTATAATGAAATTAAAAATAAGTAAATATTCTAACAGAAATGCTTTGCATTTACTTAGTGTCTACTGACTTAATCAAATAGTCTGCTGATGCTTCCAATCGTGTGTTAGGTAACACTGCCCTCAGAGGGCCAAGGTAAGGAAATTCAATCTCAAAACCACTGGCACTACTTCTGATAATTTTATTTGACCTGACATTAATTGCAGTTGTTATATTAAATTTTTTTCCATATAACTGTATGATTTACTTTATATAATGTTGTTTAATGCTCTTCGATAAATTCATTTTTTTCCCCATCTATTTTTTAAATGTTATTGTAGGGAGTTTGATCTAACAAAAAGAGTGCCTTAAAAAAAAAGGGAGACAATGTTTGTGTAATATTTCTATTAAATCCATTTGAGTAAGTTGATGGAACAGACAAGAGGCAGAATTTTGGTGTATTCTCTTTTTGGAAGGTTTTTTTCCCCTCCTTTTTTTTTTCCCCCTTAAATCTCACTTATGTCTGTGTGGCAGCTGTTGCTTCTTTTAAGGAAGCAAGTTTTTGAA